>NC_092127.1:119695488-120895488 GCF_043159975.1 Macaca nemestrina | reverse complement strand
TAGCTTCTTTTATTCTGCCAAGTAATTTATTTCCCAACTTGTTTTTTGGACACTGACAATAAACCTAAATGTTAAATCATTAAGAAATGCTGCTTGAAATTTTCAGCATCTTTACGTATTATAGGTTTTAATTGCAATTCAGGAAGCATTACAAGATTGATGAAAAGAAGTAAATGGCTGAATGGTACAGTAAATGTCATTGAGTTTATTTCATTTGGGAGTTCTGAGGTAATTAATCTTACATGCTTAATATCCACTCGAAGAGCTGAATTGAATTGGTGAGTTTGGGGCATTTCAATAGAAAGATAATGAGAGATGCCAAGATTTGGAGATCCAAAGGCTAATTAGTAATCAAAATCATAATTATAAAAAGGATTTAATTTGTTACTAAAGTATCAAATCCTAGTGGAATTATTGTTATAAGTCATTTCTTTCTTTTTTTTCTCTCTCTCTCTCTTTTCATTCTGTTAACTTCTGGTCTTACTCTGCACTTAATATGCCTGAAATAGTCACAAAGCAAAACCTGGGGCTGTAACACAATGAGAAAAGCCTGTTGGAACAACACAGGAAGTAACAGAGTTAATCATTTATCCCCTGATGGGAAGGATTGTAGGAAAATATATACTATATGTATAATCATTGTATAACACCAGATTATACCAATTTCTCCCTCTTCTCCTTGTTTGTATCTCCTAATTACCCAGTAATTCCTTATTTATTTATGACTTCAGCAACTGCTCTACTATTTTCTCCTTTTGTCTCTCTCATATTAGCTTTCTCATTGACTTCTGTGTCAACAGAGATACACGCCTGACATCTCGATTTCTGAATATCCTTGCTTCCATCTCAAATATTCACTTCCTTTGATAAAGGCCATTGTCATCACTGGTAACTGTACGATTTCTGAAATCTCAGTTCCAAGTAATCAGTATCTCATGCTCTAATCACTTCTTTGCGGACTGATATGGTTTGGCTCTTTGCAGACTGATATGGTTTCGCTCTGTATCCCCACCCAAATCTCATCTCAAGTTGTAACCTCTGCGTGTCAAAGGAGGAACCTGGTGGAAGGCGATTGGATCATGGGGGCGGTTTCCCCCATGCTGTTCTCTGCAATAGTGAGAGAGTTCTCATCAAGATCTGATGGTTTTAAAATTGGCAGTTTCCCCTGTGCTCTCTCTGTCTCTCCTGCTGCCTTGTGAAGATGGCGCTTGCTTCTCCTTTGCCTACCACCATGACTGTAACCTTCCTGAGGCTTCCCCAGACATGTGGTACTGTGAGTCAATTCAACCTCTTTTATTTATAAACTACCCAGTCTCAGGTAGTATCTTTATAGCACTGTGAAAATCTGTGAAAATGAATAATATACTGACCAAAAAAAAAAAAATACAAAAAACAAAAAACAAACAAAAAAAAAATTCACTCTTAACAGACTCTCCAATCCATTGGTTTCATCAATTTCTTCACCAAGCAAGAAGAATTTTAAATGTTAGGAGTTAAAAGAGTAATATAGTTCAGACGCATTGTAAGTTATAATTCCAGGAAAATACAAAGTTAAATGACAAAAAAGAAGAGAATGGAGAACAAATTCATGCTTCTTAATTGCATTCTGGAGAATAGTAATTTCTCACTGGTACTTCTGATAGCATTTGAACAATATCAAGAAAGTCTGATTATATAACTCTCATATAGAGAAAGAAAAACACATGAAAACACAATCCTGGAGTATGTAAAGGAAAAAAGACATAAAGCAGATATGATTATATGCCTAAAAAATGAATTATGTATTTGGCAATTACCTCAATTTCAATTTTATACTAAGATATACATAGGGAACAGTTTAGTTACCAATATTATTCTACCTACAGTCTGCTCAGATTGGCCAAAAAAATCATAATTTTTGAAATCATGGCCACTCATATCTACTTTTTAAATTGTCACTCAAAACGTAATAGACATACAAGAATCTCACTCCTTTAAATTCATGTCAAACAAAATATAATGGTTTTTTTCATTAAATCTATTGAATAGTTTGGAACTATCCTCATCATTTAAGGTGGAACAGCTGTTAATTGTGCTAATGGGAATCAAGAAGTGATGAATAATAAAAGAAGTCATTGACCTTCCTAAGTGTTAATTCCTAGGGAAGTATGTCAAGGCTCATTACAAATATTTCAGACAGATTAAGGCACATTGACGAGCATTTAGTGATATCAAGTCACAGAATGCAATGTCTGGAAACCTCTGTATTCAAAATATAAAGCTGTGCTATGAGACATACACTAAATCTAATGAAGCTCTTATTTCATTAGTCTTATATTTTATAGTTGACTGGCTTGGCTGTGGGAATCTTTGCCATAATTACAGGGCCACAGCTAACATTAATGAAAGAACAAAGGATATTATTATCATTTTGCAAAAGGAAGTTTTAATTGATTGCTGACGAGAAATTGGATTATGAGAAAACTAATATCAAACAAAAAAAAAATTTATAGATCACCTTTTCAACAAAATTAGTCTCTAGCTTTGTATCCTTGTCTTTTGGGAAAATTATAAATATTCATCTGGAAGATTGGGAGTTATTAAATAAGCAAATATAGACAAAGCTAATGACTTTTCTGGTCTCTAAGAAAGAAAATTTACATTAAGCACAGCTAAAGATATTTCTTTCTTGACCCTGAAACAGAGTCTACTTAATATAACCTTCTGCACTTTAGAAAGCTAAAAAATGGTCAATGGTTCATTGAGAAGTTCCAAAGCAGGTCATTATGATCTTGAAGGTGTGTTTATGTTGAAGTTGAACACTTCTCTAGGGCTCTCTGACCTATAAATAAATGCTTCTCAATGGAATTTAAGCAAATTAAGCACTGCATTTGTAGGAAATAGTACAAATATAAGAAACACAAATTTTGCCCTCCACAAATCTATACCATCAGAAGAGAAGGATAAAACAAAAATAGATAAGAGGTTTAAGCAAATAAAATTTAGGTATTTATTTGTTTTTCAATTTTTAATTTTTGTGGGTGTAAAATAGGTGTATTTTATTTATGGGGTACATGAGATATTTTGATACAAGCATGCAATGTGAAATAATAACACCATGGATAATGGGGTATTCATCCCCTCAAGCATTTATCCTTTGTGTTACAAACAATCTTATTAAGCTTTTTCAGTTATTTATAAATATATAATTATTATTGGCTACAGTCACCCTAATCAAGTAGTAGGTCTTATCTTTCTATTTTTGTATTCATTAACTATCCCCACCTCCCCCTGGGGCCCTCACTACTCTTCCCAGCCTCTGGTAATCATCTTTCTACTGTCTATGTCCATAAGTTCAATAGTTTTTGATTTTTAGATCCTACAAATGAGTAAGAACATGCAGTGTTTTTCTTTCTGTACTTGGCTTTTTTCACTTAACATAGTGATTCCAAATTCATTTGCGTTGTTGCAAATGACAGGATCTCATTTTATTTTATGGCTGAATTGTACTCCATGTGTATATGTACCACATTTGGACACTCAGTTACTTCCAAATCTTAGCTATTGTAAACAGTGCAGGAACAAACAAAGGAGTGCAGACACATCTTTAATATACTGATTTCCTTTCTTTTGGATATATGCTCAGCAGTGCGATTGCGATTGCGGTGTCATATGGTAGCTCCATTTTTAGTATCTATTTTCAGTGACTAAAACAATATACTTTCTGAAAGCAACAAAATATTATTCCTTCAACATCATTTACTGATTTCAGCAAGGATTCATTTTGCTTTCTTCTTTCTATATGTCATAAAAATTCAAAGAAAAGTTTTAAGTGTAATAAACAGCACTTTAACATAGTTTCTAATAATTCCCACCTCCTGGTAGTCATACATTTTTATAATGCCCTCCAATAGGGCTGTAGACTAGATTTAGTGACTCTCTTCTAATGAATACAACAAAATGATTAAATGTTACTTCCAAGAAAGAGGTACAAAGTGATCGTGGTTTCCATTTTGCATGCCCTTTGTTGCTTTCTTGCTTGTTTGCTCTGATGGGAGGCAGCTGCCATATTATAAGCTCTTTTATGGTAAGTTCCTTGTAGCAAGAAACTTTGGAAGCTCTCCAGTCAACAACCAGGAAGGAATGGAGGCCATCAGTCCAATAGTCTCATGAGAAAACGAACCCTGACAATAACCACATGAATAATATAAATAGGTCCTCTCTGAGTCAATCCTTTAGATGAGACTACAGCCCTAACCAACACTTGGATTCCAGCCTTCTAAAAGAACTTGAGCCTGATGTACACAGCTGAGCTGGACTCAGAGTCTTCGTGTACAGCAACTAACAAATGTTTGTTGTGTTGAATCTCTAAGTTTGGGGTAATTTGTTACATAATAGATAACTAGTAAAACAAACAAACAAAAGCCTCTACTTTGCAAAAGATTATCATTTCCTCAAGATTTAAGTTTGACTTTATTTGCATGTTAAAGAAAACCAAACTAACTAAACTATAAATGAGATATATTTTCCATTTTTCTTAAAAATATGTTCAAGGGAAATTAGAAAATAATTACCATAAATATGTCCATCTTTATTTGGACTAATTAGCATCTAAAAATTTTGTAACAATACATGAAATTATATCCTTATAAGATTAAATGACATCTCTTGCATCTTAATCAGTTGTTATAGGATTATTTGAAGCTCAGTGACATCTCCGAAAAGCAAGGAATTATGCCTTCAATTCTGAAAAATATTGCTTTAATTTGAATTTCTAAATCTGTTTAACTTGCTATTTATTATTGTGATACAGTATTTTGTAAGACTGAAAATACATACTTAGCATTATGTAGCTATCTAGCTCATATATATGAAAATAATATTAAATAAATATTTAAGCACTTTATAATAGCTTGTGTTTTGGGTTGTTAAAAAGTAGTGATTCACACACTACTGACTTGCTTTTAAGCTAAAATCTATTACCCAGTACTGGAACTTTTACATTTCCAAATAAAGAGGCCGATTCAGTAGTTTATAATTATGATATTACAACATGTGGTTTAAAAATCACCTACTACCATATTTTTGTGCAAAAGGAGAAAATTATATCAACATTGCTGTAAATCTGCAAACTGGCAAGCAACTTAATTTTAATATTAATATTAAAAGTTGCAATTGCTTGGAAGCAAAAAAAGTCAATTAAAGATGAGGCATAGAAATATTCTATAATGTTTTTCCAAACAATAAAAAAAAACTAACAATAAAGAACACCACATAGACTATAAATAGCAAAATTTGGCATGGTTATTAAACACGGAAAGATGAGGATCAAAGTATCTCTTGAGGAAAACTTTTGATAAAATAGTGTTCTAATAATTTTACATATTACAAATATTTCTAAGTGTGTTTCCTTTAGTATGTATAGGAAATGTAACTGATAAAACTTGTTTCCCTGTCTTTGCACAGAAGTGGATGTGCTTAATACGTATCTTTCTTTCCATTTGGAAATATTAGTCTTGGGAAGTAGACTGACCTAAACAAAGCTGATCATCTTGCGCCTTTACGTGCTTGGCAGGATCTGTCATTCCTTCATGCGAGTGCATCCAGTTATTATATGACATCTCATAATGCAGTGAAATAGTTCAACTAACTCAAGTGACAAACTGAGTTACTGAGAGAAAATTAAAAAGGTCTAGTAACTAGGCCAAACCCCACGGTGACGATATGCCACTAAGAAGATGCAGTGGGAAAATCTGTCACTTTAATAAGTGGTGTTCAGAAAACTGGATATCCACATGCATAAAAATGAAACCAGACCTTTCTCTTATACCTTACACAAAAGTCAACACGGATTAAATATCTAAATGTAAGGACCGAAATCTTAAAATTCTTAGACGGTAACATAAGGGAAAAAGCTTTTTTGATATTAATTTTGGCAATGAATTTTTTGGATATCACACCAAAAGTTTAGGCAACACAAGCAGAAATAGCAGTTGGGGCTACATCAAACTAAAAGCTTCTGCACAGCAAAAGAAACAGTTAACAAAATGGAAAGGCAGCCAAAAGGTTGTGAGAAAATATTTGCAAAATATAAATCTGATAAGGAGTTAATATCCAAGAAGTATAAGGAACTGATACAACTCAATAGCAATAATAATAATAATAACTGAATTAGAAAATAGGCAAAGGACCTGAATAGGCATTTTTCCAAAAAGACATAAAAATGTCCATATATGAAAAGGTGCTAACCACCACTAATTATCAAAGAAATGCAAGTAAACCACAATAAGATATAACCTTATACATGCGCCGGTGGGATGGTATTATTATCACAAAACCAAGAGATAACAAGTGTTAGTGAGGATGTGAAAAAAAGAGAAGGCTTTTATTCTGCAGGTGGGAATGTAGATTCTTACAGCCATTACGGAAAACAGTGCTAAGGTTTCTTAGAAAATTAAAAATAGAAATACTATATGGCCCAGTAGTCCCTCTGCTGGCTACATGCCCAACAGAAACAGCACATCACAGAGATACCTGTGTGCTCATATGTATTGTGGCATTATTCACAACAGAGAAGATAAGGAAACAACCTAAATGTCCGTCATTTAAATAGATTTAAATATTATTTTTCAACCTTAAAAAATATAGATAGCGCCATTAGTGACAACATGAATAAACTTGGAGAACATTAGGCTAAGTGAAATAAGCTAGGCACACAAAGAAAAAGTACTGCATGATTTCAATTATATGTGGGATCTTCAAAACAAAACAAAACAAAACAAAACAGAACTCATAGAAGCCAAGTAAAAGCATAGTTGCCAGGAACTGGGATGTGGGGGAAATGAGGATATGTTGGCTAAAGGGTACAAACTTGCAGTAAAGTAGGATTAATAAGTCTAGACATCGAATGTACAGCATGAAGACCATAGTTAATAATACAGCAATATAATATAGTATTGTACATTGAAAATGTGCTGTATAATATAGTAATATAATACAGTATTGTACATTGAAAATGTGCTGAGAGAAAATGTGCTGAAAATGTGCTAGATTTTAGGTGCTCTTAACACACACACTCAAAGGTAACTATGGAAGATGAAAAATACATTTTTTATTATTTTACTTTAAGTTCTAGGGTACATGAGCACAACATGCAGGTTTGTTACATATGTATACAGGTGCCATGTTGGTGTGCTGCACCCGTTAACTCATCATTTACATTAGGTATATCTCCTAATGCTATCCCTCCCCCCTCCCCCCTCCCCCCTCCCCCCACCCCCTGGCTGGCCCCAGTGTGTGATGTTCCCCACCCTGTGTCCATGTGTTCTTATGAAAAATACATTTTTTGCCTAGCTGTAATAATTATTTCACTAAGTATATGTCTATCCTGCTGTGAACCATAAATTATACAATGGAAAAAGTTTCATTTTAAATATAAATCACCAAATCCTTTACAATAAAAAAAAAAAAAGATACAATTTGAAAATAGTAACCGGAAGAAAGCCCAAGTGACTATATTAGCATAAGACAAAGTGAACCGCAGGAAAACTATTAGAAAAAAAGAGGGACATTACATAATGACAAGATGGTTAATTTGTAAAAATCTATTAAAATTATATACATAATATATACATTGAAGTACATGTATCAACAGAATTTTAAAATACATAAATCAAAAACTAAGGGAACTAAAGAAGAAATAGACAAATACATAATTAAAATTAGATATTTTAAAATTATTTTCTCATTAACTCATAAAATAACTAGATAGAAAATCAGTTGAGCTATAGAAGGTAAGGCAACAATATCAATGTAATTTTCATAAATTACATTTGTAGAATAGTCCATGTAGAAGTAGTACGATACACATTCTTTTCTTTTTTTTTTTTTTTTAAACCCTTATTTTAGGTTCTGGGATACATGTGCTGGATGTGCAGAACTGTTACATAGGTAAACGTGTGCCGTGGTGCTTTGTTGCACAGATCAACCCGTCTCCTAGGCATTAGCTATTCTTCCTGATGCTCTCCCTCCACCCCCACTCCAAATAGGTCCTAGTGTGTGTTGTTCCCCATGATGTGTCCATGTGTTCTCATTGTTCAGCTCCCATGTATAAGTGAGAACATTTGGTATTTTGTTTCCTATTACTACCTTAGTTTGCTAAGGATAATGGCTTCTAGCTCCATCCATGTTCCTGCAAAGGACATGATCTCATTTCTTTTAATGGCTGCATAGTATTCCATGGTGTATATGTACCACATTTTCTTTTTTTTTTTTTTTTTTGGATGCAAAACTACATTCAATCTTTTTTTATTATTATTATTATTATACTTTAAGTTCTAGGGTACATGTGCATAACGTGCAGGTTTGTTACATATGTATACTTGTGCCATGTTGCTGTGCTGCACCCATCAACTCGTCAGCACCCATCAACTCGTCATTTACATCAGGTATAACTCCCAATGCAATCCCTCCCCCCTCCCCCCTCCCCATGATAAGCCCCGGTGTGTGATGTTCCCCTTCCCGAGTCCAAGTGATCTCATTGTTCAGTTCCCACCTATGAGTGAGAACATGTGGTGTTTGGTTTTCTGTTCTTGTGATAGTTTGCTAAGAATGATGGTTTCCAGCTGCATCCATGTCCCTACAAAGGACACAAACTCATCCTTTTTATGGCTGCATAGTATTCCATGGTGTATATGTGCCACATTTTCTTAATCCAGTCTGTCACTGATGGACATTTGGGTTGATTCCAAGTTTTTGCTATTGTGAATAGTGCCACAATAAACATAGGTGTGCATGTGTCTTTATAGCAGCATGATTTATAATCCTTTGGGTATATACCCAGTAATGGGATGGCTGGGTCATATGGTACATCTAGTTCTAGATCTTTGAGGAATCGCCATACTGTTTTCCATAATGGTTGAACTAGTTTACAATCCCACCAACAGTGTAAAAGTGTTCCTATTTCTCCACATCCTCTCCAGCACCTGTTGTTTCCTGACTTTTTAATGATCGCCATTCTAACTGGTGTGAGATGGTACCACATAATTGGAAGTAAAGCAATCCTCAGCAAATGTACAAGAACAGAAATTATAACAAATTGTCTCTCAGACCACAGTGCAATCAAGCTAGAACTCAGGACTAAGAAACTCAATCCAAACCGCTCAATTACATGGAAACTGAACAACCTGCTCCTCAATGACTACTGGGTACATAACAAAATGAAGGCAGAAATAAAGATGTTCTTTGAAACCAAATGAGAACAAAGACACAACATACAAGAATCTCTGGGACACATTTAGCAGTGTGTAGAGGGAAATTTATAGCACTAAATGCCCACAAGAGAAAGCAGGAAAGATCTAAAATTGACAATCTAACATCACAATTAAAAGAACTAGAGAAGCAAGAGCAAACACATTCGAAAGCTAGCAGAAGGCAAGAAATAACTAAGATCAGAGCAGAACTGAAGGAGATAGAGACACAAAAAACCCTCCAAAAAATCAATGAATCCAGGAGTTGGTTTTTTGAAAAGATCAACAAAATTGACAGACTGCTAGCAAGACTAATAAAGAAGAAAAGAGAGAAGAATCAAATAGATACAATAAAAAATGATAAAGGCGATATCACCACCGACCCCACAGAAATACAAACTACCATCAGAGAATACTATAAACACCTCTACGCAAATAAACTAGAAAATCTAGAAGAAATGGATAATTTCCTGGACACTTACACTCTCCCAAGACTAAACCAGGAAGAAGTTGAATCCCTGAATAGACCAATAGCAGGCTCTGAAATTGAGGCAATAATTAATAGCCTACCAACCAAAAAAAGTCCAGGACCAGATGGATTCACAGCTGAATTCTACCAGAGGTACAAGGAGGAGTTGGTACCATTCCTTCTGAAACTATTCCAATCAATAGAAAAAGAGGGAATCCTCCCTAACTCATTTTATGAGGCCAACATCATCCTGATACCAAAACCTGACAGAGATACAACAACAAAAAAAGAGAATTTTAGACCAATATCCCTGATGAACATTGATGCAAAAATCCTCAATAAAATACTGGCAAACCAAATCCAGCAGCACACCAAAAAGCTTATCCACCATGATCAAGTGGGCTTCATCCCTGAGATGCTAGGCTGGTTCAACATATGCAAATCAGTAAATGTAATCCAGCATATAAACAGAACCAAAGACAAAAACCACATGATTATCTCAATAGATGCAGAAAAGGTCTTTGACAAAATTCAACAGCCCTTCATGCTAAAAACTCTCAGTAAATTTGGTATTGATGGAAAGTATCTCAAAATAATAAGAACTGTTTATGGCACACCCACAGCCAATATCATACCGAATAGGCAAAAACTGGAAGCATTCCCTTTGAAAACCGGCACAAGACAGGGATGCCCTCTCTCACCACTCCTATTCAACATAGTGTTGGAAGTTCTGGCCAGGGCAATCAGGCAAGACAAAGAAATCAAGGGTATTCAGTTAGGAAAAGAAGTCAAATTGTCCGTGTTTGCAGATGACATGATTGTATATTTAGAAAACCCCATCATCTCAGCCCAAAATCTCCTTAAGCTGATAAGCAACTTCAGCAAAGTCTCAGGATACAAAATTAATGTGCAAAAATCACAAGCATTCTTATACACCAGTATAAACAAACAGAGAGCCAAATCATGAATGAACTTCCATTCACAATCACTTCAAAGAGAATAAAATATCTAGGAATCCAACTTACAAGGGACGTAAAGGACCTCTTCAAGGAGAACTATAAACCACTGCTCAGTGAAATAAAAGAGGACACAAACAAGTGGAAGAGCATACCATGCTCATGGATAGGAAGAATCAATATCGTGAAAATGGCCATACTGCCCAAGGTTATTTATAGATTCAATGCCATCCCCATCAAGCTACCAATGAGTTTCTTCACAGAATTGGAAAAAACTGCTTTAAAGTTCATATGGAACCAAGAAAGAGCCCGCATCTCCAAGACAATCCTAAGTCAAAAGAACAAAGCTGGAGGCATCACACTACCTGACTTCAAACTATACTACAAGGCTACAGTAACCAAAACAGCATGGTACTGGTACCAAAACAGAGATATAGACCAATGGAACAGAACAGAGTCCTCAGAAATAATACCACACATCTACAGCCATCTGATCTTTGACAAACCCGAGAGAAACAAGAAATGGGGAAAGGATTCCCTATTTAATAAATGGTGCTGGGAAAATTGGCTAGCCATAAGTAGAAAGCTGAAACTGGATCCTTTCCTTACTCCTTATACGAAAATTAATTCAAGATGGATTAGAGACTTAAATGTGAGACCTAATACCATAAAAATCCTAGAAGAAAACCTAGGTAGTACCATTCAGGACATAGGCATGGGCAAAGACTTCATGTCTAAAACACCAAAAGCGTCAGCAGCAAAAGCCAAAATTGACAAATGGGATCTCATTAAACTAAAGAGCTTCTGCACAGCAAAAGAAACTACCATCAGAGTGAACAGGCAACCTACAGAATGGGAGAACATTTTTGCAATCTACTCATCTGACAAAGGGCTAATATCCAGAACCTACAAAGAACTCAAACAAATTTACAAGAAAAAAACAAACAACCCCATCAAAAAGTGGGCAAAGGATATGAACAGACATTTCTCAAAAGAAGACATTCATACAGCCAACAGACACATGAAAAAATGCTCACCACATTTTCTTTATCCAGTCTATCATTGATGGGCATTTGGGTTGATTCCATGTGTTTGCTATTGCGAGTAGTGCTGCAATGAACATATGTGTGCATGTATCTTTTTTTTTTTTTTTTTTTTTTTAGTAGGAGTCTGGCTCTGTCGCCCTGGCTGGAGTGCAGTGGGCGGATCTCAGCTCACTGCAAGCTCCGCCTCCCGGGTTTATGCCATTCTCCTGCCTCAGCCTCCGGAGTAGCTGGGACTACAGGCGCCGGCCACCTCGCCCGGCTAGTTTTTTGTATTTTTTAGTAGAGACGGGGTTTCACCGTGTTAGCCAGGATGGTCTCGATCTCCTGACCTTGTGATGCACCCGTCTCGGCCTCCCAAAGTGCTGGGATTACAGGCTTGAGCCACCGCGCCCGGCCGCGTGTATCTTTATAATAGAATGATTTACATTCATTTGGGTATATACACCGTAATAAGATTGCAGGGTCAAATGGTATATCTGCTTCTAGATCTTTGAGGAATCGCCACACTGTCTTCCACAATGACTGAACCAATTTACACTTAATTATAGTTAAGAATTAAATAAAATCAATTCCATATACAAGATTCTGTAAAATAGTAGTGGTAAAAGTACTTTTCAACATATTTTATGAGGCCAGGATTACCGTGACACCAAAACCAGACAAAGCAGTACAAGAAAACTACAAACCACTACTCTTCATAACATAGACTAAATAAATTTTCGACAAAAATATTAGCATATTGAATCTAGAAATATACCAAAAGGTAATACATCATCTACAAGCAGTGTTAATTTGGGAATGCAAAGCTGCTTCAACATTCAAAAATATGTCAGTATGCATTTCCATATCAACATTCTAAAGCAGGAAAATCTTACACTCTTCTGCTCTTCTCTACCTCAGTTTGCCAGTCCACGGAAGAACATACTTGCAGATCTTTGAATAATGCTTTCTTTGTAAAATCAGATGCTTTACACTTGCTATTCTCTCTACATGGAATGCTCTTCCCCTTCTTCTTACTTGGCTAATGTTATTAGTTGAATGGTTTCCCCAAAAAGATATGTCAAAGTCCTAACCCCCAGCATATAAGAATGTGACCATATTTGGAAATGGTGTCTGTATAGAAGTAATCAAAGTAAAAATGAGGTCATTAGAATGGACTCTAGTCCAATATGACTGGCGTCCTTATAAGAAGAGTAAAGCTGGACACAGAGACAGATACATTATGTGGCTATGTGAAGACACACAGGGAGAAGACCACCATGTAGCTAGCATGATGCATGTATAAGCCAAGAGAGGCCAGGAGTTGCCAACAAACACTGGAAGCCAGAAGAAGCAAGGAAGGATTCTCCTCTAGAGCAATCACAGAGAGCTTAGTCCTGCTGACACCTTAATTTCAGATTTCTAGACTCCAGAACTGTGAGAATAAATTTATGTTTTTTTAAGCCACCCAATCTTTGATTCTTTTTAATGGTATATCTAGAAAATTAACACAGCTGGCTTCTTTTCACCCTTTATATATTAACCAAAATGTTCCTGTCTATCCCATCCACCCTCCCCTGTAAGTTATCTTATCCTCAAAGAAGCCACCAGCCTCCAATCATTCTGGACCTCAGAACTCTTCTTCCTTCATAGCATGTGTCAGCCATGATTATTTCAGGAAAATGGAAATAGTTTAATCTATTTTAAGATAGAAGGAATTCCGTTTAGAGAATTACGTGCAAACATTCGTAGGGAAGAGGAATAAAGATCAGAGAATGCTACTGCTCACTTGGGAAGTCAGGAACTTCAGAAAATCCATATTTATAATCATATACCTCTAGTGCTAAGCTAAGTGACTAGCTGAGAAACACATTATAAAATCCCACATGTGCTGAAACACATAACATGTGCCGAAACACATAACATGTGCCTACCACTGTTGGAGAAATAATAAAGCTTCTACCGCCCTTTCTCAGTTCAAATCCTTCATTCATGTCTTTTGTTGACAGAATCTAACCTAGAATTTGCTGGCCAATCTAGCCCTTCTGTTAAGGAAGAAACAGAGAACGGGAAAATTGAGTCGCCTATCGACAATGAGGCTATCAAACCTTTGTATACTAAATATTTGTACCTAACATTTCACCAGTACTTAATTTCCAAACAACAATAGTGATGATATTTTGCTTCAAATTAATGTGTGGAAATTATCCTTGATACAAGGATGCACAAAGGGTAAACAAAAATTTCACTTATTATATTTCATTCATCGCTGAATGACCTTCATTACTCTTCTCATTCATTCATCTTCTGTCACAATTTGCCATAGATATCCTATATATTAACAGATAAATTATAAGTTTAAGTTACACAAGTAACATTGTGTATAATAACAGTTAAAAGCTAAAGGATAAATAAAAAGTTAATATATACAAATATATGCATAGCAAAGCACAGAAAAATAAACATCGCTACTAAGATACTCATTTTCATGGTTGGGCAGAAAATCTGTTGATATTTATATTTTTTATTATTTTGCTACCCATTTTATGTTCCCTTTGCCTTCTGTTATTTGGGGTTCATTTCTTTTTTGGGTAATGCAATTCTTTAATTGTGAATCATCTGAGTTATTAATGGCCATGACTTTTCCCATGACTTTTAAAAAAATGGACCTAGAAATATAACGAGGAGTTCACATAAGAATCTTCTGGGGATTCGCACAACAAATAAAAGGCTTTGAATTTTATGCTTAGGGATTTGAACTGTGTATTTGTAGCAGTGTCATTGATGCTTTCTAAATAGGGGAATGATATGGTATATTAGCTATTTTATGTTGACTTTTTCATTCTTGGTATACCAGATTGGCTTCAGAGCAAAAACCCAAAGCAAGGAGATGAGGTCAGTCATGGCTATAGTTGAGTCATCTATAATACGGTGATGAAGATACAAACCAGAAAGACAGGGGAAAAAATCAACAGTACCTGAGATTTTAATTAGATATAAAGCCTAAGGAGTAAAAAAAGACTAATGTTATAATGGAGTTTTGAGGAGGTGTGGAGTGGATAGAAATCAGCATTCAAACCAAAAGGAAACCTTTTACTGACACTTGAAGTATCTCAGCAAGAAGGCCTTGGAGGTATAGCCTGAAGTGTAGTCAATTAACACAACTTTTTTGGTAACTTAAGGTTACAGCTTGTCAGAACTTTTATGGTGGATGACTTAAGTAGAGAATTATTGTCAGGAAGAAGGGGAAAACATTTACTATAAGGGAAAAGTATTTATGAAATTATTTTTAATGAAACATTTAATAATTCAGCAAATGTATTTATAGAAATGCATTGCAGAAACAGCAGAAAGTAGAAAAATCTTAGATCATCTAATTTAGAAAGGTTTTGTTGCTTTCAATATTTATGGTGTAAAAAAGTTGCTACTGTCATCATGTCAGAGATATTAATGATAAATTCATTTTCAAACTTATAATTTAAGGTAAATTTTATAAGTTCTATCTGGTTGAATTCTTACTTGCTAAGGCAGTAAATCAGGGTTCAGTCACAGACTCAGAACCACTATGAATGGTATGGAATAAAGAATTTATTGTACCATTAATGTGTCCACCATGGTAGGAGCAGGTAAAATCTCTGGAAGGCTGTTGCCTCTGTGCCTGGAGGTGGCCTGGGATGACTTGCAGGTCAGAAGGACTGAGTGTGAAATAGGGAGAAAGAGGGCAAACTGAGATCAGTGAGGAAACGCTACAGACGATTGGCCTCTCACAGCTTCCCACCCTGGGGGACCCTCAAGACAAACCAGAACTCTTGACCACAGAGCTGATTACTTGACTGGCCCAGAACTCAAAGAAGCTGAAAGAGGTCTGGAAGGAATGGAGAGAGCTCAAATATAAAAGCAAATCTGGATTTAGTAAAAAGAGAATTCATTTGAAGATGACCAAGAGGGCCTTAATTCTCCTCTTAGCTTGATTAAACCTTTGACAGACTTCTTCCTGACTTCTCTTTACTTGAAAAAAACTTCAAATTATAAATCCTTTATCTTCTCCTTTGAAATATATGTAAAGCTTCTTCTAGCCTCTTGCTAGTTTTACCACCCAGAAAACGCATTTCTCAGAAACCTGAGAACCCTTCCCTGTGGGAGGGTAGAAGTCTAATTTCCATGGACACCAATTAGCAAACACAGATGGACTAATCACAGAAAAACATTTGCAAACTCAAGAATAAATCAAAGTGCTGGACAGATTGCACTGACCAACCTCCCCCTCACATCCTCCAGTACTTTTCCACAAGTTCACCCCAGGACTAAAAATCTCTGCTGCCTTTTATTTCAGTAGAGTTGGGGAGTGAGTTCAGCCTCGCCCCCCTATTATAATAGTCTTGAATAAAAGTCTTCCTCTCCGATTTAACTTGTCTAGTGCAAGTTTTCTTTGACAAAAGAATGATTGCAAGGGAAAAGAGGAGGGACTAGTGCAATAAGGAGAAAGCTGTCACCATAAGATCTCCAAACATCTCAAGGTTAGGCAAAAAGGGTTTCTCTATTATAGAAAAGAGTACCAAAGTTAGACAAAAAGGGGTGTGAGGAAATGGGATGAAGATGTAGCAGATGGTAGATCAGAGAATGTTTTACAGTGAGGCCAGTCAATTCTCAGATGGGGCTATTAAGATGCAGTCGTATGCTGGCCAAAGTTTAAGTACCTGGGGAGGAAGAGAAGCTTAACCAAAGTGCAATTAATAAGTATATTGTGCTATTCATTAGTGGGGACAAGAACTTCAGGTAATCATTTCTGAAACAAAAAATAATGGAAGTTTGAAAAGTCTATGTCTGGTCTTTTCATAGAGAGACAACTGGTAAGTCTTGTCCAGGTCATATGAGGAAGAGAGTTTCTTTGCCTAGGCTGTGTTCTAGAACACAAAAGGATGCATGTGTGTAAAACTGTAGGGTAGATTTTCACCTGATCTTTCTTTCTGGGATCACAGGGCTTGGGTAAAATTCAGAATTGTCAGAAGCCATCAGCCTGGCTGCTGCCTCACACTCACCTATGCCAAATTTCATAGGATAACAGCTGTTGCTTTCTTTCTACCTTTCAGGCCTCTAGCAAATTTCTCTTGTTGCTAACCCTAACTCAGAACCATACAGTGAAGGAAATTCTAAGAAATACAGCTTGGCTAAGTTGATACATCATAAAATAGACTGAATTGAGTGAAAAAAAATTGAAGCAATGTGATTCTGAACAACTTGAGCTGTGAGAATAAATATATCCCAGTAAGGAGGTACCAACTGTATATGGATAAAAAAAGTCATAGTGGATAGGGTGTTATGTGTATAAAAATTGTCATTTATTTCTGAAGCATGTCTGCCTAGTTGATGCAAGCTCCTTGATGTGTCTATAGTCCGTAACACCTAATGTCATTAATACTTATTGCATTCTAATTACTTTTTGGTGTGTGGGTATTCCAAATTAAGTTTAGATTCTCAAGGTCAGGAAATGTTTATACTTTTTTTTTGGTCACTAGCACATAAGATTGTACCTGAGCCACTGAAGGAGTTCATTATAGGTTTGCTGAAAGAATGGCTGAATGAGGCAGCGAGGTCTTTTGATTGATGAACGTTGAATTCATAACTCTAGCAAAAATATCCCAACAAAGGAAAGAAACAAGTCATATCAAAAATAAAAACTATCTTACTTTTTGTGTGACTCAGCATTCAAACCAAAAAGCAAGTTTATACTGGCACTTTGAGTACATCACGAGAAAGTCCCAGAAGCATAGTCAACAGGACAATTATTTTGTAACCAAGAGTTACAGATTATCAGAACTTTTTAAGGCAGCTGACTAAAGAAGTTTTTTTTTTTTTTCCAGGACAAAATTGTTATGAACATTTATTCTTTTGGTACCTTTTATTTCTATTTGTTTTAAAATACGCTCTACATAAAGAAAAATCATTCACATAGTTACCAGCTCTCTTTTAGAGCATTGACCAAAATAATGTAATATGTATACACACATCACATAAGAATTAGTGCCTTTTTCTTTTCCTGAGCCTGACGTTGCCTCTGCTTTATTTGAAACACTGTCCAACAGACACCCTTCCTGGAGCTGACGGTACCCAAATTGGCTTCATATGCTCTTTTACCTTATCCTGAAA
The DNA here is from genome assembly GCF_043159975.1 of Macaca nemestrina. Taxonomy (NCBI): domain Eukaryota; kingdom Metazoa; phylum Chordata; class Mammalia; order Primates; family Cercopithecidae; genus Macaca; species Macaca nemestrina. Next base: position 120,877,664 of record NC_092127.1, on the reverse strand, counting down.
AACCTTACCCTAATCCTCTCTGAGTTGTTACCTTAACCCATCTCTTTCATAATTTCATTCCTATTACACTACTTCCCCATGCTGCCCCCAATCATACACCTCTAAATTGTTTCAGAAGCTTCCTTGTTCCTTACTACTGCTTGTAAGAGAATGGGCTGTCCCTCACTCTTAAATATGTCAGCTGATAGTTACTAGAAAATCCAGGAAGCCTATCTGGAAAAGATGTTTTCATCCCAAGTCCCTATTATTGCCCTGTCCCAAGCTTTTTTCCCTTTTGACCCTCCACTTAGCTAATTCTTATAACTGTTTACACTTAATCCAGAGTCATTTAGTCTCCATAACATTGCAATATTTCTGCATAAGGAATTAACACTTATTTAACAAACACTAATGTTGGTCACTATGTGATAGGCTTTGTTTCCAAGTGATTTCCAAGGATGAATTGTGTAAAGCTCACAAAGAATATGTAAGAAAGGTGTTATTTCTATCCCCATTTTACAACTGGGAAAACTGAAGCTTGGTGAGTTTAGGTAATTTATCCAAATTATAACTAATAAGCAGCAAAGCCAGTAGTCAAACCTGAGGAACCTGGGCACAAAGACCAAGCTCTTGTTCTCCACACGGTGCTTTCTTCCATGACTTCAAAAAGAAATGGAGAGAAAAAAAATTCAACTGCAAGAAATGACAAAAACGGAAAGACAGATTAAGAAATAGACCTGCAAAGATGAACAACAGCACAGAATGACAGTAATCAGAGAAGAAAAACAGGAAGACAGAGACAGGGAATGATAGACAGAAATATGTACTTTCACAAAGATGGAAGCAAAAAAAAAATTGTCAAAAAAGACAGCAGCACAGAGGCCAAAACATTCAGGTTTAAAAATATAGTTTATTAAATATCTTGCTATTTGTGAGGCATACAGTTATTTTTCTTTCTGAACTGCAAGTTATTAGGAGTTAAAGTTGAAATATTTTAAACACACATAAAGGAGTTTGCATTTAGACACAAATGATCTACATGTAAGAATGCTGAGGAATAATTTAAAAAAGGAATGTGGAGAAAGCCTGTTAAAATAAGTAACTTCGCAACAGTAGAAGGCTAGTGACACATTTAGGAAATAATTGGCAATATTGGTTGTTTTTAAGGAGACCCTAGAATTTAGAATGCTAAATAAATATTGTTTTTTAAAGATATTGGTGGCATGTATGCTAACAAGACTTGGAACGAGATATGCCTCTGAACTGGGTGAGCTGCAGTCTCTAAATTGCCTGCACAAGAGTCATCCTGGTGTCATGCTCAGCGTGCTAATTTTATACCAGAAAAATGTACAGACTTCTTTCAGGTCATAGGGACTGCTGGAAACTTAGGAAGGAGTAGACCTGTAAAAAGCCTAATAGCAAAGTATGTGCTGAAAAATTGCCTTGCTTTCCTCTTCGCATTTATAAACTGTGTTGGAGGACGGTCTCCATGTGTTGGAGCATTATCTCCATTTTTTCCACATGCTTTCTCCCTGAAGTGAGAACTTAACTACAGTAAAGTATCAATGTCACCAAGCTGGCAGCCTGTGCTTGTCGGATATGGTTTTTGTTCTGCAGATGGCACAGAAGGAATGGCTAGAGATTACTGCCCATTTCCCAAAAGTCTCTGAGGAGCTGTTGAGCACCTCCATAATAAAAAAGCTTTGTTTTGCAGTGACTTACATTCATTCATTTATTCATTCATTTGAACAAGGGACAAACTATTTTCTTCACAATTTTATTGAAGTGTAATTGAAGTACAGCAAACCACACAGAGTTGATCGTTTTTATTTGTGAATCCTGTATTTGTAAATTCACCTACTTAATAACATCATGGCACTTTTGTAGTCATCTGAAGATGTGCGGAGTGATGAAAAATCTGAAAAAAATTTCTCTTTCATGTTTCAGCTCTCAAACTGTAAACAAGTACCCCGTTTTGGTTGTCCATTCAGTGACACGTTGTCCACATTTTTGTGCTTTTTGTTAGTGATTTTGCTGTTTAAAATTGGTCTCTCGAACCTACCACTAAAGTGCTATCTGATGTTCCTAAGTGTGGGAAGTCTGTGATGTGTTTTATAGAGAAAATATGTCATTTGGATAAGCTTCCTGCAGGCATGAGTTCTAGTGCTTTTTCACTGGGAGCTCAATATTAATGAATCAACAATATGTTACACTCAGAAAAGGAAGAAAAAAATTGCCAATCTGTATCTGAGGCTGTTCCAGAAAGTGTTAAAGTAATATTTATAAATGAAGCCATGGAAAACAAAGAAAAGTGGTGAAATTTGTGAATTAATGAGATGATAGCTTATTTTTTCAATTAAAAAAAAAAAGCATACTGGATAGCATTGTTGTAAGACTGAAAATCCAAGACATTTGTGGCTGTGTTACACAAGGTCAGGAAAATGTTAAAACCTCCTTGGCTAGTACTGGCCAGCTTGCATGTTTCCAATGGTGATATCACATAAAAAATGTTAGGCTTCAGTGTGAGGCAGGTTCTGCAGATCAGAAGACTGCAGAGGAATTTTGAGAATACCTGCTAAGTGTTACAGGGAAAACGGTTATGTAGAAGAGCAGGTTTTCAATACTGATGAGACTGACTTACTTTACAAGGTCCTTGGCAAATGAACAGGTATAATGCAAATGACATTTCAGTTGAACAAAATGTGACTAGAGGCTCACAGGAAACTAACCCTGTATTTCCCAGGAGCAATAGCTGAATATTTTCTGACTAAGTATTTGTGATGACTTAATAGAACATAACTACTATGGATAAAGAGAATAGACTATATGTTTCAAGTATACAAACCAATTTATACACACACACACACACACACACACACACACACACATATATGTATATATGGATGGATGGATATCCAAAAAACTGTCAACACAAGATAATGAGCATTTTCTTTACCACCCAAAATTTTTTGTGCCTCTTTGAAATCCATCCCTCCTTCTACTTCTATTCCTAAACACCCATTAAACTGCTTTCTGAACCTATGAATTCATTTGCATGCTCTATAATTTCATAAAAATGAAATATACTCTTTTTACTTCTTTAAGTCTAGTTTCTTGTATTCAGCATAGTGACTCTGAGATTTTTCCATGCTATTGTGTGCATCAATAGTTCTTTTCCTTTTATTGCTAAGTGGTGTTCCATAGAAAGAATAAACTCATCCACTTCTGGACATTTATGTTTTTTTGCTATTACAACTAAAACTGCTATGAATGTTTATATATGTATGTTGTGGGAACATATGTTTGCATTCCTTGGCTAAATAGTTAGGAGTGGAATGACTGGTGCAGGTGGTAGGTGTAGGTTTAAATTTTTAAGAAATCTCCACACTGTTTTCCAAAGTAATTGTACTGTTTTACCCTCCTAACAGTGCCATATGAGAGTTCCAATTACTCTGCATATTCCTAACATTGGTATAGTCTGTGATAACTTTTAGCCATTTGTAGCTCATTGTGGTTTCAGTTTGCATTTCCCAACAACTAATAATGTGAAACATCTTTTAATGTGTGTGTGTGTTTTTTTTTTTTTTTTTTTTTTGGTCACATATACTCTTTTATAAAACGACCTTTCAACGGCCAGGAACAGTGGCTCACGCCTGTGATGCCAGCATTTTGGGAGGCCAAGGCAGGTGGATCACCTGAAGTCAGGAGTTCGAGACCAGCCTGACTAACATGGAGAAACTCCGTTCCTATTAAAAATACAAAATAAGCCAGGCATGGTGGCACATGCCTGTAATCCCAGCTACTCGGGAGGCTGAGGCAGGAGAATCACTTCAACCCAGGAGGCAGAGGTTGTGGTGAACGGAGATCACACCATGGCACTCCAGCCTAGGCAACAAGAGTGAAACTCCATCTCAAAAAAAAAAGAAAAAGCGACCTTTCAACTCTTAACTATTTTTAAATTGAGTTGTTTTTTATTACTAAAGCTTAAGAGTTATTTATATATTCAGTTATAATCCTTTTGTTTGATACATACTTTGTGAATATTTTCTCCCAGTATGTGGCCTGCCTTTTTGTTTTCCAAATGGTGTCTTTCAATGAGCAAGTTTTACATTTTGATGCAATCCAATCTATTTTCTTTTATGTGTTTAGTTTTTGAGTTTTCACTAAGAAACTTTTACTCATTCAAAGGTTGCAAAGATTGGTTTTCCTATATTTTTCCTGGTATTTTATAGTTTAAATTTTACATTTAGGTCCACAAACTATTTTGAGTTAAATTTTGTTATCAATATGAAACAAGGATCAATGTTCATTTTTTTTCCCGAATGAATATCCAGTTGATCTAACATCATTTGTTGAAAAGACTTAATTTCCCATTGAATTGCAATCTTTGTGAGAAAGTCATTTGTGTGGTCTATTTCTAGATAATATCCATTATATTCCATTGATTTAGTTGGCTACCTTGTCAATATCACACTGTCTTGATTACCATAGCTTTATGGTAAGTCTTGATGCCAGTTAAGGTAATTCCTGTAACTTTGTTATTTATATATTTCTCTCTTTTTTTTTCATTATTCTAGATCCTTTGCATTTTCCTATAAATTTTAGAATCTCCTTGTCAAATTCTACCCACAAAAAGTCCATGAGATTTTTTATTGGAAATATGTTGACTTTATGGAGCAAATGTGTATGAGTTTGCTAAGACTGCCATAACAAAGTACTACAGGCTGCATGGCTTAAAGTACTGAACCTGTGATTTATTTTTGCACAGTTCTGGAGTTGAGAAGTATAAGATCAAGGCATCTACAAGAGTGATTTCTTCTCAGGGCTCTATCCTTGGCTAGTAGATTATCTTCTTCCTGTATCTTCACATGGCATTCTTGGTGTCCTAATCTCCTCTTCTTATAAAGACACCAGTCATGTTCAATTCGGGCCCACCCTAATGGCCTCATTTTAACTTAATCACTTCTTTACATATCCTATTTCCAACAATAGTCACATTTGGAGGTACTGAGGGTTAGAAGTTCAACAAATGAATTTTGAGTAATTTTGACTTTTGTCCTGAGTATTATGAATGTTATGTTTTATAGACTCTGGATCTTGTTGTAATCCTCAATGTTAATGTATTTGTTTTGGCAGACAATCAATCCAGCTAGGTTCAGACCTTAAGTTCTTTTTTTCTTTTACATTTAATTAAGAAATAATAATTGTATATATTTTTGGGATACAATGTGATGTTTTGATACATGTTTACAGTGTAGAATGATTAAATCAAGCTAATTAACAAATCTATTACCTCACATACTTATCATATTTTTGTACTGAAAACATTTTAAAATCTGTTCTTTTAGCAATTTTGAAATATATGATGCATTGTTATATTTATTATAGTCGCAATTCTGTGCAATAGATCACTAAGGCTCATTCACCTTAACTGAAATTTTGTACTCTTTAATCAACATCTGCAGTTGATGTTAGATAATCTCCAGTTTTCCCATTCACCTCCCACCCCTAGCCTCTGGTAACCACCATTCTATCTGCTTTTTCTATGAGTTTGGCCTTTTTAGATTTCATATTACGTGAGATCATGTGGTATTTGTCTTGTGGACCCGGCTTATTTCACTTAGGGTGATGTCCTCCAGGTTCATCCACGTTGTTGAAAATGACAGAATTTCCTTCTTTTTAAAGGCTGAATATATTCCATTGTGTATATATCATATATTATCTTTATCCATTCATCTGATAATGGACACCTAGGTTGCTTCCGCTAGGACAGACACTAGGTATAGGTTTGGGGTGGGGGAAAGAAATATGCATATAACCAAACTCATATTTGTTTTCTTCCTCTTCTTTTCTCAACTAAATTGTTTTCCCAGTGAGACAGTTACATTACCAATTGCGAAGTGACATAATAAATGTTATACTAGAACTGTAGAAAAGTGCTGTGAGAATGAGTGTAATTGGGAAGTGGCCTTCTGAGAGACTTGGGCAGCTTTCATAAAGGAGAGTGCTGATGAATGCAGATAATTTTGGGGAGAATCTTAAAAGATGTCAAACAGTTTACCAGGCAAAGAAAGAAGAAGAACAAGTAGAAGGCATATTTGGATCATGGCAAGTCATCTGAAGGTGACTGGAGGATGTAGTAAAGAGTATAATAGGATGAAGATGGGAAGATGGGAAGTTTAATGTGCTCATGGATTTGCATGCCATAGTATAAAGTTTACATTTTATTCTGTAAGCAGATGTGTTTATATTTTGAATTACCTTTCAAGTCTATTCTTTGGATGCTCTTACCTGAGGGAATCTCTAAACAACAGTCATAAAAATGATCATGCCCACTCTTCTGATTTTCAACATTGCAAACATATTCACACCAGAAATGTCCTTGACACAAAAGGTCTGCATAAAATGAGCATGCAGAAATCTGACAACATTTCTTCACTAATTAGTCAACTGGCAACAGTAAATTGATGACAATAAATCTGAATAATAATGTATAAAAGCAGAAAAAAGAAGATATATTTTGGGCCTCAGAATCTTAGCAAGAGAAATTCTAACTCAAAACAAAAACTGTAGATATTATCTAGGGTGATCTACTGAATCGCACACTGTAGAAACTAATGTTTACAATGGATGACTGAAGTTACAGCCCAAACTCTGTTTTTCCCATGGGCATGGGAATTTTGAGCTCAACAAGTTCTGGAAGTAAACCTAATAACAATTAGATGTTTGACTAGAATGTTTCTATCATCTATACTCCTTAAAATAATCACGTCTCAGATAGAATAATGGCCATGATAAGGTCTTAACATATGCATACCTGAGGAATTGAGTTTGCCTGAGAAGAGATGCAATTGATTTGCATAATCTTTACCTTAACCAAAAGGGGTAAAATAGAAAAGAAAAAGATGATTACTTTTTTTTTTTTATTATACTTCAAGTTCTAGGGTACATGTGCACAACGTGCAGGTTTGTTACAAATGTATACATGTGCCTTGTTGGTGTGCTGCACCCATCAACTTGTCATTTACATTAGGTTTATCTCCTAATGCTATCCCTTCCCACTCCCCCACCCCACGACAGACCCCGGTGTGTGACCTTTACACACCGGGGTAAAGACGGGGTCTTTATTTTACTTTGGATTTATTTTAACTAATGCTATGTGTGTACCCTATATTGAACAGTCATAACTTTTATCCATAATTCAGATAATTTGAATATTTCTTTATTTCAAATTTAGAGATTCTTATGGCTCTCTGTTATTTATTGGTGGATTTTAGATTAATAATTTTCTTTAAAATGATTAGTGTTATTTGCACATTTGGAAATCAAGCCCCACAAATCTTGATACTTTGTGGGGTGGCGGGCAAAGGTGTCAGAAGAATTTAATGATTGTACAATTTTAGTGTAAATCCAAAAAAATAACCATTTTCCCAAAGTACTAGGGATACCTACTTTCTAGTGTGTTTGAATGGTTTCCAGGGCCTAAAACTGCAAGAGCAGTGTCTAGTGTGCATCAGATGCTCCATGAAGGTCACCTCACGATGATGTGTGATAGTGGCAGTGGCTCCTTCCACACAGTCCTGTAAGGTCCTCTGTCTCTCTCTACCACAGCAACTAGGGCATTCCATGGATTTATATTTTATATGTTTCTTTTGCACACTATTGACTCTTTAAGGAAACTTGTCTTTTTCATTTTTATATACTCAGAATCTAACACAGTGTTTCACATGTTGTAGACATACTTCAAGTATTTGTTAAACTGTAGTAGAATGTTTGAGAAATAACAAGGATACTTCCAAAACAATGAGAATTATTCACATATTTCCTGTACAAATACTAATTTGATAAATGACTATGAACATGTACATTGAATAAGTGAACACCTGAGTAAAATCATAAAGCAAGGGTCTTTTTCTCAGTAACTATCTTTGCACAACTACTAGGCTCCTTTCTCCAGACTCTGCAGACTCAAATCTCAAGAAGTCTTCATAGATTTTCCAGCCATCCAAAAGTTCCTGGTCACTCTCAGCATAAGAATTTTACCTTAGTAGCCGGGCGCGGTGGCTCAAGCCTGTAATCCCAGAACTTTGGGAGGCCAAGACAGGTGGATCACGAGGTCAGGAGATCGAGACCATCCTGACTAACATGGCGAAACTCTGTCTCTACTAAAAAAAAAAAATACAAAAAAAAAATAGCCGGGCAAGGTAGTGGGTGCCTATAGTCCCAGCTACTCTGGAGGCTGAGGCAGGAGAATGGCTTAAACCCGGGAGGTGGAGCTTGCAGTGAGCTGAGATCCGGCCACTGCACTCCAGCCTGGGCGACAGAGCAAGACTCCATCTCAAAAAAAAAAAAAAAAAAAAAAAGAGTTTTACCTTAGTAATGAACATATCAAATTCAATGTACAAATATAAACACTCAGCAAATAATTTGAATAGGCTGACTGTAGTCTGGGAAGACTGTAGTGAATCAAGGGAGTGAGCATAGTCAATTCAATAATCTTTCTCTGTTCCTCTCTCTTGTCTTGTGATAACCGTAGAATTGGGTCAGGAGAAGAAGGGATAAGGGACAAGACAATCTCATTTAAGAAATAATCTGGCATTTGTGTGCTCAAGTTCAACACCAAATCTTTTTATCTTGGAACACTTCAGTGGTTTTCTTTGAGATTTCCGTGACTGTAGCCTTGCTTGTATCAGATAGTGCCTCTTCACTGTTGGGAGCTGTGTGACACACCCTCAACTTTCTCTTTCAACAATACACCTACAATGTCTTTCTGGCCAGAAAGTCCTCTTGGACAATCTCTGGGGGCACCTTCCTCTTACATGATCACATCTAGACCATAAAAAACACTCCTCTGTTCTATCAGCAAAGGCACTACAGCCTTTGTTCCCATTATAATAATCTGACAGATTTAGACATATTAGTCAGGGTTCTCTAGAGAAATGGAACCAATGAGATGTTGCTTAACAACAGGGATATGTTTTGAAAAATGCATCATCAGGTGATTTCTTCATTGTGTGAACATCATAGAGTGTACTTACACAAACCTAGGTAATATAGCTTACTACACACCAAGGTTATATGGTATATCTAATTGCTCCTAAGCTACAAACATGTTATGGTACTGACTACTATAGGCAATTGTAGCAAATGGTGTTTGTATATCTAAACATATCTAAATATAGAAAAGGTAATGCATTACATGTTTTGGTAGCTATGACATCACTAGGCACTGGAGATTTTTTACCTCCATTATAATCTGCATATATTTTTTTAAGATGGAGTTTGCTGTGCTGATAGGCTGGATGTGAACTTCTGTCCTCAAGCAATCCTCCCATCTCAGTCTCTTGAGTGGCTGGGACTACAGGCATACAACACCATGCTAGGTCCATTATAATCTTATGGAATCACTGATGTATATATGTTACTATATATACATATATGCACACACACTCTCTCTTTATATATATATACACACACACACATCATATATGGTGTGTATATACCTTTTGACATATATCTAGGTGTGTACATATAGAGGTTATGTGTGTGTATATGTGTGTGTATATATAAATGTGTATATATACACCTAGATGTATATCTGTATATATACACATTTATAGGTATATGTGTATATATACATGCACACCAAGACATATAGAGATCTGCACTCTCTAGGTATGTGTGTCTGTGTGTATGTGTGTCTATATACATAGTCTCTAGGTATATAGAAGTAATGCTTCAACCATATGTATATATGTGTGTGTATATATATGTGTGTGTATACATATGTGTGTGTATATATATGTCTCAATGGAGAAACCGTGTGTGTTTGTGTGTGTGTGTATATATATGGTTTATATATAGTACATATATGGTGTATATATCAAGTGTGTTGTGTATATATATAGAGTCATGGGTGAGTGTGTGTGTATATATATATATTTATCTTTCACACTATTAACTCTTTAAGGGAACTTGTCATTCATTTTTATATACTCAGATTGTAACATAATGTTTGGCATATTGTAGACTACATATATACAGCTTGGAAAACAGTATACATATATACAGTTTAACAGATACTTGCAGTATGTCTAATATATACGTGTGTGTGTATATATATATATTAAAAAAAGGAGAGAGAGAGACAGTGGGAGAGAAATATAAAGAGAGCAAAGGGGTGAGAGAGAGAGATTGATTTATTATACGGAACTGGTTCATGCAAGTATAAAGGCTGAGAAGTCCTAAAATCTTTAGTCAGAAAGCCGTAGACCCAGAAGATCTGAGGATGTAGTTCTAACACTACCTCAGAGGCCTGAGAACCAACTGATAGTATAAGTTCCAGTTCAAAAGACAGCAGGCCTGAGAAACAAGAAGAGCCATGTTTCAGTGGAATATTGAAGGCAGAAAAAGACCAACATCTCAGCTCAGCAGTCAACAAGAAGAGCTTCTTCTCACCTGCAGGAGGGTCAGTCTTTGTGTTCTTTTCAGGTCTTCAGCTGATTGGATAAGGCTCACCCTTATAAGGGCAGGCAGTCTGCTTTACTCAGTGTGCCCATTAAAATGCTAATATCATCTCAAAACATCCCGCAAAAACACCCCAGAACAGTGTGTGACCAAATACCCGGGTGCTGTTTCATCCAGTCCAATTGACATAAATTAATCATCCATAAGCTGTATCTTCTTACATTAAATTTCTCACGCACAGATTAAAAACTGGCTGCTTACGTTTTCCTAAACTTCAGACAATATATGCCAAGCTGTACAACTGGTACTTTTAAAACCTTTCTCACAAGATTGTATCTACTTTTCTTCCCCTATGGCTTGGATAGGGAAAATGCCACAGAACTCCAAAGGTAGCTTCTCTTTCAGCCCCTCCAGTTCATTTCTTTTCTATCCTTTGAGTTCTGTTGTGCTTCAGGTCACAAGCTTTGATTATCTTCTGTTCTACTTTGCATAGAAATAGAATGTGCTCCCTCAAATTAATATGTTAAAGTCCTAACCTTCAGTACCTCAGAATGTGACTGTATTGGAGATATGATCTTTACAGAGGTAAAATGGAGTTGTTAGGTTGGGTCCTAATCCAACATGACTAGTGTCCTTATTAGAAGAGAACATTTGGAAACAGGCAAGTACAAAAGGCAGATAATGTGAAGATCCAGAAATAAGACAGTCATCTCCAAGTCAAAGAAAGAGACCTTGAAAGAAGCCAACCCTGCCAACACCTTGATCTTGGACTTCTAGACTCAAGAACGGTTAGAGAATTAATTTATGTTGTTTAAGCCACCCAGTCTGCAGCACTTTATTATGGTAACCCTGCAAACTAATACATTTCCTTTGCAGGTCTTGCTTTGCTGGTCTAGAAACCTTAATTTGGAATGTGTGGGTAGTTGCCTCCTATTATTTTGTCTTAGCTTTTGGAAGATTTAAATGGAAGGAATCTCATTTTTAGAATATTACTATATGTCTCTTTTTTTAGTTTACTATGTATATATCTCCTTTCTAAAACTCTCTGCACTGGTTTCAACCAACTCAGTTTTATAAAACTTCAGATTTGCGTACATGCATTTTAAGTCCAAACCATTGGAGAGCATCACCTTGAATGTTGCTATTTAGGCAACATTAAGTTTTGATGGAATATCAAGGAAAAAATGATTTTTAAATGGTATCTTAAGCCTGTTTCACGCTTCAAAAATAAAGAAAATGAATGAATGGATGCTTTTGATTACTGACATTAAAGATAGAACCCATATTTTATTTCATCCCGTAAGAAGAACCTGCTCAGATAAATGAATTTGATTATGATAAGGCAGATGTAGCACAACCCGGATGACATTTCTTTACCTCTTACACCTAAAGGAATAGGGATCTAGAGACATTAGCCATCTCTTTAAACATAGGAGTTTGGGAGTTGAAAGTTCAAACAAAATAAGAGAGAACAGTGAGTAAAATATTTTTGTAGTGCAACAGGAAATGAACATTCTATCAGAACTTCGTTAGCACATAATTTATCTTCAGTTGTAAATAACAACAGTGATTCTAAAAATATATAGCTGTGTGATGCTTCTAATTTGGTCTCATAATGCCATGCATTGACATGTGGTCAGTCTAGTACAACAGGAAAATGTAAATGTGGCTTTCTTCACTAGGGTAAATACACATAGTGATGATACATACTTTGGTTGATAGTTTATACAGAGCTTAAGGAATACCAATTAATTTGGAAACATAACACTGCCTGAAAATTAACATTTACAACCAGAATTACTCCTCATCAGGATTTCTAAATTTGTGTGCCTTTTCATATTCTTACTTTATCCAGGAAACTTAATGGAATCCCAGGTGCAGCACACGTTCAGTGTGCCTGCAGTTTGTCAGACACTCTCACATTCTCCTCACAGTGCACAGGCTTCTGTTAACAGGCAGGCTTCATAGATTCTTTTTGTCAAGAGCTTATTGGAAACAGAAGTCTATTCTGTCTGCTAAATGTGAGGAACTGAGATTCAAGTTCTGGCACAGCTAAGCTGTCAACAAAATGCAGTGATTGGGCTGATGTCCAATTTTCTAGTATTGACTTGGCTCTTAAGAATCCTAATAAAGTAAAGTACCAGTGGCAACTCCAGCCAAAAGCATGCCTTGCACACCTTCATGTTTTATGAGGACGCATATCAATTTTCTACGACAACATCTAATATCTGCTTTCTTACCTGTGATGTGTTAGCACCAGGTTCCTGACAAGTAACAGTCTCCCAAACCCGAGGCATTGCATTGCCATGGAAATCAGACACTCAAATGCCGATATTCAGAACTCAGCTTTCCCACTTTCATGAAAAGTCCAAATGTTTATGAAACCTGTGAAAATATTTCAAATGATATTCTTAATAAAACCTTTCTGGTTTTCAAGTCAAACACAGTTGAAACTTCTCTTAGAAGTGGAGGTAGGAAAAGATGGCGAGTGATTGTTTTTGTGTTAACTCTCTCCTTTCAGGGAAGACTGACTTTAAAGAAGTGAAGTTTCAAAAGTTTCAAACCCCCTATCATGTTTTATTGAAGCTTTATACCCCTTTGTTTAAAAAGTAATTCTTTAGGTTTTTTGTTTGCTTGTTTGATTTTGTTGTTGTTGTTATTAGTTGAGATTTAAGTGATAATCAGGGGCTCCCAGTCCAGATACTACACAAACCTTCCCTAAATTTCTATAGGTTTCCAGGGGTTATAGCCTTGTGATTGCATCTGGCTCTAAATTCCTCTTTATACTGAACTTTTATCATAATTTCTATTCCTTTTTGTTCATCTCATACTGAACTAGACTAATGTCTAACCCTTTTTAATTTTCCACAAACTACCCAGACAAATCTAGCTTTACTGTAATAGGCTTTACTGACCTTTTAGGGCAATGGAAAGAATTCTAGGCTGCCTCTTTGCAAATTTTCTTATCCTAACAAATCCTTTGGCCATTTTGCCCCCAAGAATTTTTCAGTGGCCATAATTCTGGCTTGAGTGTTTTACCAGGTTGCTTGACCCACTGTTCCATTTTCCTTATAGCTCTCCTTATAGCTTTTTATGTTTACCTTTGTAAGATTGCCCAAAATGTGGTTTCTCCATTTCAGTTTAGATTTTCTCACCTTATTTAGCTCACTTCCTCTAAGTTTGCTCTGAGACTATATTTTCACTTTCAAAGACTTATTAATGTGTAATTTTGAAAAAAGGGCCGTAGCACTCTGTCTTGTCCACTGGCAGACCCAAGTGTGGGGTAATCTTTTTTTCCTCATTCCCTTTCAGTCACTTTTAGTTAGCAGAAATAGAAGAAGTTATTTTCCCTTCACAGGAAATTAAGCATATAGCTCCAAAGATAAACAGGACTATGTTCAACTAGCTTTGGTTTTAAGTTATCAAAGTTCATGGTACATTTGAAACTTGGACTAGCCTTTCTCTTTCTGGTGAAAAATAAGCACCTGTTACTATTTTTTTCTTTTTTTGGATGGCATTTCACAATGTGGGCATATGATTTTTGCTTTGGCAAGACTTTTGGCAATGGAAAGATTAGAAATAGCCCACCAAAATATTTTCCAAATGATTATATGTTAAATACATTAGTCTTTTACGTTTGAGTGAAAGTATGATTAAACACTACTGAAGTATTTTCCACCTTCTGGGTCAAAGAATTGCCTATGCAAGAATAGTTCCAAAATATATTTCAAAACAAGCTAAAATATATGCCAGTAGCCATCTTTTGAGATATTCTCAGAACGATCTTAACCGTGCTTATTGCCAAATCAAAGATTAAAGTATGCTAATACATACAAAAGTATCACACAAGTTCAGTCTCCATGCCCTAAATAAGTACTCAGTGAATCTGAGCAGAAAGATGGGAAGCTTCCCCCATCTTCTTTCAGTGGTCAGTTATCTCAGTTGGTGATTTTTTTTTTTTGCTTGCTTATTTATTATTTATTTTTCTTCTTGTTCATAAAAATACTATATTGCAAGGTAAAATGTACAAATAATTTTTAAAAGGGGCAAATAGGCCAGGCATTGTGCCTCACAGTTGTAATCTCAGCACCTTGAGAGGCCGAGACAGGAGAATCCCTTGATTCCAGGAGTTCAAGGCCAGACTGGGCAATATAGGGAGACTCTGTCTCTACAAATTAAAAAATAATAAATATTAGCCAACCACGGTGGCCCGTGACTGTGGTCCCAGCTACTCAGGAGACTCAGGTGGGAGGATAGCTTGAGCCCAGGAGGTTGAGGCTGCAGGGGCTGCAGTGAGCCATGATTATACCACTGTACTCTGGCCTGGGCAGCAGAGTGAGACCCTGTATTAAAAAAAAAAAAGAAGAAGAAGAAAAAGAAACAGAAGAAAAAGAGGGAGCAAATAACAGACAACAAATGAGAAACAAAGAAAATAGGAGCAAGGAAAGAGCATATACAATGAAATCAGGGATAAGACTTAAACATAATAACAATATACTATAAAGCCTTTTTCTTATGTATACCAAGAAATTGGTAATAGATGGTAATTTGAGATAGTCATGGCTTTTTTCACATATGAATGGGGCTGTAGTTTGCAGATTTAATCTCAACTGTAATAGATGCTCACAAATTTATTCTGATT
This sequence comes from Macaca nemestrina, assembly GCF_043159975.1. NCBI lineage: Eukaryota > Metazoa > Chordata > Mammalia > Primates > Cercopithecidae > Macaca > Macaca nemestrina. The sequence continues at coordinate 120,862,576 of NC_092127.1, read as the reverse complement.
GTTATGTCAGGGTCACTCTGACATTAATTGAGAGAGTTTTTCTCTTTTTAATGGCATATGCAGAAGCGGAGACAGAACAAGAAGAAAGCCTCCAAATATTTTAACTTTCTGGACGGTTTTTATGGTGTTCACATTTGTGGGTAAAGAATAACTAGCAATGTTTTTCCTTTAGGAAAGCACAAGACGTCATATGATGAACCTTTGAGTGGTGAAGTCTTTGCAAACTCTCTTAAATCTAATGACTTCTGGGTACAACTATACTTTGCCATATGAAAAGAAAAGTTACTTTTTTCTCTGGTGTCTGTTGATATCTTTGAAGTGGGTTTGTGTCTTTTTTTCCCTCTAAGCCTCACTTAAATCAGCTTCCCAGAGATTTGGAGCCAAAAAAAAAAAAAAAAAAGACTTGAGAGAAAAAGAAAATTAAATGTTTTTCACATATGCCCTAGGGTGATTGCCACAGTAGACAAAACATTTAAAATGTTGTATTATATTAACCATTAAGAGTTGAGAATTCAGCAATAATAAAAGATGGAAAAATAAAAAGTATGTACGTGTATTAGTCCATTTTCACGCTGCTGATAAAGACATACCCAAGACTGGGCAATGTATCAAAGAAAGAGGTTTATTGGACTTACAGTTCCATATGCTGGGGAGGCCTCACAATCATGGTGGAAGTCAAGGAGGAGCAAGTCACGTCTTAGCTTGTCTAGCTTGTCATTTTTAAACCCATCAGATCTCGTGAGACTCATTCACTGTTAACGAGAACGGCACAGCAAAGAACTTCAATCGCTTCCCACAGGGTTCCTCTCGCGACATGTGGGAATTGTGGGAGTTACAATACAAGATGAGATTTTAGGTGGGGACACAGCCAAACCATAACAGTACATGTGCATCTGTGCTTGATGAATGAACTGCCAACTGTATTTACAGACTGTAGGGTATAAGATAAACTGTCTTAGGTTAAGTATCATTAAAATAGGAAGTGTCTCCAAAAAATTTAGTATCACTTAAAATTTACCATGCATATTTTCAAATATAATAGCATTAGGCTTTGACTTTTAGATAAGTGTATCAGATAATAGAAAGTATAATCAAGTCTTTTAGAAACACTTTCTGTTAATGTACTGACTCTTGCAGTAATTATAATAAAGGTATGTGGGGAGATAGGGTGAGCATGTTTGCATGAAGTGATGTAGAATAGAAAATGGTTTCCTTTATTTTTTGAAGACACAAAACTGAGAATGGCTTAAATGTTTAATATTTTCTTATCCATTGACTTCAATAAGTTATTTAAATCTGGTTTTGGTTTCTCTTTTTAAGAAATTTTGCATTTATGGGTCTATGCACTGGCTCTTCTAATTGCTGATACTGTACTCTTGGCTAATTTATAAGACCTCTGAGTTTTTGCTTTCTTAACAGCATAGTAGGGATGAAAATAGGAGACACCTTTCTGATGAGGTGAGAGTAGGAATTAAATAAGGTAATGTGTCTAGAGTAGGGCCAGGTGTGTGTTAGTTACTATTATTACTTTGATCCTTAAATGCAAGATGAATTCACGTGATGATTTAGGCATTTTCTTGGGAAACATACTATAAGGAAATATGGATGTTTCTTTGATACATCATGCTTCCTTGCTGAGAGGCTGCTATAATCCATCTCTAGAGGAAGCATCTTTGGTGCGTTCTTGATGCATATTGTAAGACTGCAGAGTAATTAGAGTTCATTTTTTTAAATCAAGAAGTTTTGATTTTCAGGTTTTCGATCTTTCACCTGTTCTGCATATGTGCCCGTTATGTGAAAGCTGTACCAAGAGGAATAAAATATTCCCTTTATGTACTGCAGACTAATGAGAAACAATTGACCATATTTATCAATATCATCCTTACAATCTTCCCTCTTTGCCACTTTCCTTCCTTTGAATACAAATGGTGCATTGTACATAATTCATCTCTGTGTTTCTTATTTTACTATATAGTACTCAGGAATTCAGTTTATATTTTTTGTGTATTTGACATTCACTTGAGTTTTAATTAACATCTAAAACCAAATCCCAAAAGTTATGTAAACTTGTGTGCCTTAGACTCTGCTATGGGGATTGTATCACAGGCAGAGACAAAGAAGATTTCATTGGGATTCTGTTTCACCTAATAGCATAACACTGCCTTAGTGGCACAAAGAGCCTTGGAGAAAAAAAAAAAAAAATACATTGCCTCCATTTCCAACTTTTATAGGCTTCAGTTCAAAACAGATAATGTGGAGAATTTGCAGTGAAGTTGCTTTGAATCCTTGTTTGTTTGTTTATTTATTTTTACATAGCATCAAGAAGCCTGTATTTAGTATATACTGTTAAAAATATTTATTCAAACTAGGAATCTATTAAAATTCTAAAAACTCTTCATAAATCACTTAATGGAATAGAGAGAGTTTTGGATCAATAATAAATGGATCATTTTTATTAAATAAATAAATCCTCTTCTAATACCACATTGCAAGTAGGAAGATAATATATTTTGCTATTTACCAAGTACTTTAATTAGCATATTTTAAAGCTAAATATGTCCATTTGTACGTATAGGGGAAATACAATTACTCTTCTTATCTTTATACAGATGAGATATACTGGATAAGTTTTGGTTTTTAATCATACAAGAAAATATATTTCTAAGCAGTTTTCTAGATTTATAACCTGTATACATTTTCATTCAGTTATTTTTCTATAAGGGCAAATAACCCCACAAGTTAGTCATTTAGAAATTTGTTTTACAACCAATTATAAAAATATATAACTGAATGTTTCCTTACAACAGCCTTTTAGAAGATGCTATTATAAACACTTAACTTTTACTTGCATATCCACAAAAATTTTAAGAAGCTACTGTGAGATGGAGAATCACATTGATAAAGCAGTGTTAAAAATAACAGTGAGGAAAATTTAATGAATGATGGTTAGAGGGAGATAAACCGAAGGCATTTTTTCCTCTTTCTACTTACAGGGGGAAAATTTAGAAAATAGGATATGTAAATACTGCACAAGATCCGATAGTATACTACCCAATAGTATCAGGTAGTAGGGAAGAGTTGTTTGGTTTCCACAGATGACACGATAAAGCTTTTGGCTTTTGGATTCAGAAAGCCATTTTCACATGTCACATGCTTCCACACACTATACACACACTGACACATACCCTATATATCTCAAAGTAGTTTTCCATTGCTTCTGTTGTTTAGTGCTGCAGTGTCTCTTACCTCAGTTCTAACTCCGTTTTTTCCCTTTCCCTTGTTGACCTCTGCTCTGAATTGGTCCCAGTCCCTTCTAAGTCTGAAATTCTTTCATTCAGTGATTCTACTTATGTTCTGTACACATCAGGTGTATTTATTTCCAACGTTGAGGAATATATAATACTAGGTTGCTTTTCTATTGCTTTTTCTAGATGGCGAACATATAGAATTACAGAAAATTATAGGAGAAAAACAGGATAGATGGCTTTTATTCATTCATTCCCAAGTGATTGCTTACTGTTTCCTAAGGACTGCACTAGATACCAGATACACAAACAAGACTAGGTCTCAATTCATGCATCAGAAACTGTCAGTGAAGTACAAGAGTCAGACACATAAACAAGGGCACATGCAATAAAGTAATACATTCATTTAAAAGATGAATGGGCTTCATTTAAAAGATGAATGGATTTTGACATACTGGGTAGGTCATTCTAGGCAGAGGGAGATGTGTGAGCAACACACATAAGTGTTCAGCACAACTGGAGAGTAGAGAGGGTCTCCCATTGGAGGAGTTGGATTTCATCATGTCAGATATTGGTCTCCTATTTGTTATAAGTGTACCAAATGCTTCATATATTCCATTGGAGTGTACAAGAATATATTAGAATTTATATTTAAATTGAGTTTATATCATCTTTTAATTTTTATTATTTTTGAGTATGGTTTATATATATATATATATATTTGTGTGTGTGTGTCTAATTTATAAATAAACAAATGTAGTCTGTTGGGTGTATGATTAAAAGTTGTTTAAAAGTGAGATATACAAACAAAATGTTTAGAGTTGACTGCTCCAGGAATCAGAGATTTCAGAGTTTTGAACTGAGGCCATCTGTTTGGCATTGTGGAAGAAGGAGATAAAATTATTAAGAATTACTGAGATAGCATTTTAAAAATCAGAATAGTGTAAAGCAAGTAGTCAGTGAAAAGTAGATATTGTAGTAGAAGTCAGATACAGAAGATGTCGCCGAGAGGAGCAAATACGGGTCTCAGCATTCAGCGTCCTTAGATCACGAGTCTAACAACCATGTGAGTTTTTGGAAAGATTAAATTTTCAAAAGGATGAATTTCTTACCAGCTAGATAAGAATAACAATTTTGTCTTCCTGTGCCCAAGTGATCTCTTTGTTCAATTTCCACCTATAAGTGTGAACATGTGGTATTTGGTTTTCTGTTCTTGTGATAGTTTGCTGAGCATGATGGTTTCCAGCTGCATCCATGTCCCTACAAAGGACACGAACTCATCCTTTTTTATGGCTGCATAGTATTCCATGGTGTATATGTGCCACATTTTCTTAATCCAGTCTGTCACTGATGGACATTTGGGTTAATTCCAAGTCTTTGCTATTGTGAATAGTGTCGCAATAAACATACATGCGCATGTGTCTTTATAGCAGCATGATTTATAATCCTTTGGGTATATCCCCAGTAATGGGATGGCTGGGTGAAATGGTATTTCAAGTTCTAGATCTGTGAGGAATCCTCACACTGTTTTCCACAATGGTTGAACTAGTTGACAGTCCCACCAACAGTGTAAAAGTGTTTCTATTTCTCCACATCCTCTCCAGCACCTGTTGTTTCCTGATTTTTTAATGATTGCCATTCTAACTGGTGTGAGATGGTATCTCATTGTGGTTTTGATTTGCATTTCTCTGATGGCCAGTGATGATGAGCATTTTTTCATGTGTCTGTTGGGTGTATGAATGTCTTCTTTTGAGAAATGTCTGTTCATATCCATTGCCCACTTTTTGATGGGGTTGTTTGTTTTTTTCTTCTAAATTTGATTGAGTTCTTTATAGGTTCTGGATATTAGCCCTTTGTCAGATGAGTAGATTGCAAAAATTTTCTCCCACTCTGTGGGTTGTCTGTTCACTCTGATGGTAGTTTCTTTTGCTGTGCAGAAGCTCTTTAGTTTAATTAGATCCCATTTGTCAATTTTGGCTTTTGTTGCCATTGCTTTTGGTTTTTTAGACATGAAGTCCTTGCCCATGCCTATGTCCTCAATGGTATTACCTAGGTTTTCTTCTAGGGTTTTTATGGTTTCAGGTCTAACATTTAACTCTCTAATCCATTTTGAATTAATTTTCTTATAAGGAGTAAGGAAAGGATCCAGTTCCAGCTTTCTACTTATGGCTAGCCAATTTCCCCAGCACCATTTATTAAATAGGGAATCCTTTCCCCATTTGTTTTTCTCAGGTTTGTCAAAGATTAGATGGCTGTAGATGTGTGATATTGTTTCTGAGGCCTCTGTTTTGTTCCATTGGTCTATATCTCTGTTTCGGTACAAGTACCATGCTGTTTTAGTTACTGTAGCCTTGTAGTATAGTTTGAAGTCAGATGGCATGATGCCTCCAGCTTTGTTCTTTTGACTTAGGATTGTCTTGGCAATGCAGGGTCTTTTTTGGTTCCATATGAACTTTAAAGCAGTTTTTTTTCCAATTCTGGGAAGAAAGTCATTGGTAGCTTGATGGGGATGGCATTGAATCTATAAATAACCTTGGGCAGTATGGCCATTTTCACAATATTGATTCTTCCTATCCATGAGCATGGTATGTTCTTCCATTTATTTGTGTCCTCTTTTATTTCACTGAGCAGTGGTTTGTAGTTCTCCTTGAAGAGGTCCTTTACATCCCTTGTAAGTTGGATTCCTAGGTATTTTATTCTCTTTGAAGCAATTGTGAATGGAAGTTCATTCCTGATTTGGCTCTCTGTTTGTCAGTAACTGGTGTGTAAGAATGCTTGTGATTTTTGCACATTAATTTTGTATCCTGAGACTTTGCTGAAGTTGCTTATCAGCTTAAGGAGATTTTGGGCTGAGACAATGGGATTTTCTAAATATACAATCATGTCATCTGCAAAGAGGGACAATTTGACTTCTTCTTTTCCTAACTGAATACCCTTGATTTCTTTCTCTTGCCTGATTGCCCTGGCCAGAACTTCCAACACTATGTTGAATAGGAGTGGTGAGAGAGGGCATCCCTGTCTTGTGCCGGTTTTCAAAGGGAATGCTTCCAGTTTTTGCCCATTCAGTATGATATTGGCTGTGGGTTTATCATAAACAGCTCTTATTATTTTGAGAAAACGTTCCATCAATACCAAATTTACTGAGAGTTTTTAGCATGAAGGGCTGTTGAATTTTGTCAAAGACCTTTTCTGCATCTATTGAGATAATCATGTGGTTTTTGTCTTTGGTTCTGTTTATATGCTGGATTACATTTACTGATTTGCATATGTTGAACCAGCCTTGCATCCCAGGGATGAAGCCCACTTGATCATGGTGGATAAGCTTTTTGGTGTGCTGCTGGATTTGGTTTGCCAGTATTTTATTGAGGATTTTTGCATCAATGTTCATCAGGGATATTGGTCTAAAATTCTGTTTTTTTGTTGTTGTATCTCTGTCAGGCTTTGGTATCAGGATGATGTTGGCCTCATAAAATGAGTTAGGGAGGATTTCCTCTTTTTCTATTGATTGGAATAGTTTCAGAAGGAATGGTACCAACTCCTCCTTGTACCTCTGGTAGAATTCAGCTGTGAACCCATCTGGTCCTGGACTTTTTTTGGTTGGTAGGCTATTAATTATTGCCTCAATTTCAGAGCTGCTATTGGTCTATTCAGGGATTCAACTTCTTCCTGGTTTAGCCTTGGGAGAGTGTAAGTGTCCAGGGAATTATCCATTTCTTCTAGGTTTTCTAGTTTATTTGCATAAAGGTGTTTATAGTATTCTCTGATGGTAGTTTGTATTTCTGTGGGGTCAGTGGTGACATCCCCTTTATCTTTTTTTATTATTATACTTTAAGTTCTAGGGTACATGTGCATAATGTGCAGGTTTGTTACATATGTATACTTGTGCCATGTTGCTGTGCTGCACCCATCAACTCGTCAGCACCCATCAACTCGTCATTTACATCAGGTATAACTCCCAATGCAATCCCTCCCCCCTTCCCCCCTCCCCATGATAGGCCCTGGTGTGTGATGTTCCCCTTCTCGAGTCCAAGTAATCTCATTGTTCAGTTCCCACCTATGAGTGAGAACATGCGGTGTTTGGTTTTCTGTTCTTGTGATAGTTTGCTAAGAATGATGGTTTCCAGCTGCATCCATGTTCCTACAAAGGACACAAATTCATCCTTTTTTATGGCTGCATAATATTACATGGTGTATATGTGCCACATTTTCTTAATCCAGTCTGTCACTGATGGACATTTGGGTTAATTCCAAGTCTTTGCTATTGTGAATAGTGCCGCAATAAACATACATGTGCATGTGTCTTTATAGCAGCATAATTTATAATCCTTTGGGTATATACCCAGTAATGGGATGGCTGGGTCATATGGTACATCTAGTTCTAGATCCTTGAGGAATCGCCATACTGTTTTCCATAATGGTTGAACTAGTTTACAATCCCACCAACAGTGTAAAAGTGTTCCTATTTCTCCACATCCTCTCCAGCACCTGCTGTTTCCTGACTTTTTAATGATAGCCATTCTAACTGGTGTGAGATGGTATCTCATTGTGGTTTTGATTTGCACCTCTCTGATGGCCAGTGATGATGAGCATTTTTTCATGTGTCTCTTGGCTGTATGAATGTCTTCTTTTGAGAAATGTCTGTTCATATCCTTTGCCCACTTTTTGATGGGGTTGTTTGTTTTTTTCTTGTAAATTTGTTTGAGTTCTTTGTAGGTTCTGGATAGTAGCCCTTTGTCAGATGGGTAGATTGCAAAAATTTTCTCCCATTCTGTAGGTTGCCAGTTCACTCTGATGGTAGTTTCTTTTGCTGTGCAGAAGCTCTTTAGTTTAATGAGATCCCATTTGTCAATTTTGGCTTTTGCTGCCGACGCTTTTGGTGTTTTAGACATGAAGTCTTTGCCCATGCCTATGTCCTGAATGGTACTACCTAGGTTTTCTTCTAGGATTTTTATGGTATTACGTCTAACATTTAAGTCTCTAATCCATCTTGAATTAATTTTCGTATAAGGAGTAAGGAAAGGATCCAGTTCCAGCTTTCTACTTATGGCTAGCCAATTTTCCCAGCACCATTTATTAAATAGGGAAACCTTTCCCCATTTCTTGTTTCTCTCGGGTTTTTCAAAGATCAGATGGCTGTAGATGTGTGGTATTATTTCTGAGGACTCTGTTCTGTTCCATTGGTCTATATCTCTGTTTTGGTACCAGTACCATGCTGTTTTAGTTACTGTAGCCTTGTAGTATAGTTTGAAGTCAGGTAGCGTGATGCCTCCAGCTTTGTTCTTTTGACTTAGGATTGTCTTGGAGATGCGGGCTCTTTTTTGGTTCCATATGAACTTTAAAGCAGTTTTTTCCAATTCTGTGAAGAAACTCATTGGTAGCTTGATGGGGATGGCATTGAATCTATAAATAACCTTGGGCAGTATGGCCATTTTCACGATATTGATTCTTCCTATCCATGAGCATGGTATGTTCTTCCATTTGTTTGTGTCCTCTTTTATTTCACTGAGCAGTGCTTTGTAGTTCTCCTTGAAGAGGTCCTTTACATCCCTTGTAAGTTGGATTCCTAGATATTTTATTCTCTTTGAAGTGATTGTGAATGGAAGTTCATTCATGATTTGGCTCTCTGTTTGTCTGTTACTGGTGTATAAGAATGCTTGTGATTTTTGCACATTAATTTTGTATCCTGAGACTTTGCTGAAGTTGCTTATCAGCTTAAGGAGATTTTGGGCTGAGACAATGGGATTTTCTAAATATACAATCATGTCATCTGCAAAGAGGGACAATTTGACTTCTTCTTTTCCTAACTGAATACCCTTGATTTCTTTCTCTTGCCTGATTGCCCTAGCCAGAACTTCCAACACTATGTTGAATAGGAGTGGTGAGAGAGGGCATCCCTGTCTTGTGCCAGTTTTCAAAGGGAATTTTTCCAGTTTTTGCCCATTCAGTATGATATTGGCTGTGCGTTTGTCATAAATAGCTCTTATTATTTTGAGGTACGTTCCATCAATACCGAATTTATTGAGCGTTTTTAGCATGAAGGTCTGTTGAGTTTTGTCAAAAGCCTTTTCTGCATCTATTGAGATAATCATGTGGTTTTTGTCTTTGGTTCTGTTTATATGCTGGATTACATTTACTGATTTGCATATGTTGAACCAGCCTTGCATCCCAGGGATGAAGCCCACTTGATCATGGTGGATAAGCTTTTTGGTGTGCTGCTGGATTTGGTTTGCCAGTATTTTATTGAGGATTTTTGCATCAATGTTCATCAGGGATATTGGTCTAAAATTCTGTTTTTTTGTTGTTGTATCTCTGTCAGGCTTTGGTATCAGGATGATGTTGGCCTCATAAAATGAGTTAGGGAGGATTTCCTCTTTTTCTATTGATTGGAATAGTTTCAGAAGGAATGGTACCAACTCCTCCTTGTACCTCTGGTAGAATTCAGCTGTGAACCCATCTGGTCCTGGACTTTTTTTGGTTGGTAGGCTATTAATTATTGCCTCAATTTCAGAGCTGCTATTGGTCTATTCAGGGATTCAACTTCTTCCTGGTTTAGTCTTGGGAGAGTGTAAGTGTCCAGGGAATTATCCATTTCTTCTAGGTTTTCTAGTTTATTTGCATAAAGGTGTTTATAGTATTCTCTGATGGTAGTTTGTATTTCTGTGGGGTCAGTGGTGACATCCCCTTTATCTTTTTTTATTATTATACTTTAAGTTCTAGGGTACATGTGCATAATGTGCAGGTTTGTTACATATGTATACTTGTGCCATGTTGCTGTGCTGCACCCATCAACTCGTCAGCACCCATCAACTCGTCATTTACATCAGGTATAACTCCCAATGCAATCCCTCCCCCCTTCCCCCCTCCCCATGATAGGCCCTGGTGTGTGATGTTCCCCTTCTCGAGTCCAAGTAATCTCATTGTTCAGTTCCCACCTATGAGTGAGAACATGCGGTGTTTGGTTTTCTGTTCTTGTGATAGTTTGCTAAGAATGATGGCTTCCAGCTGCATCCATGTTCTAACATTTTCTTAATCCAGTCTGTCACTGATGGACATTTGGGTTAATTCCAAGTCTTTGCTATTGTGAATAGTGCCGCAATAAACATACATGTGCATGTGTCTTTATAGCAGCATAATTTATAATCCTTTGGGTATATACCCAGTAATGGGATGGCTGGGTCATATGGTACATCTAGTTCTAGATCCTTGAGGAATCGCCATACTGTTTTCCATAATGGTTGAACTAGTTTACAATCCCACCAACAGTGTAAAAGTGTTCCTATTTCTCCACATCCTCTCCAGCACCTGCTGTTTCCTGACTTTTTAATGATAGCCATTCTAACTGGTGTGAGATGGTATCTCATTGTGGTTTTGATTTGCACCTCTCTGATGGCCAGTGATGATGAGCATTTTTTCATGTGTCTCTTGGCTGTATGAATGTCTTCTTTTGAGAAATGTCTGTTCATATCCTTTGCCCACTTTTTGATGGGGTTGTTTGTTTTTTTCTTGTAAATTTGTTTGAGTTCTTTGTAGGTTCTGGATAGTAGCCCTTTGTCAGATGGGTAGATTGCAAAAATTTTCTCCCATTCTGTAGGTTGCCAGTTCACTCTGATGGTAGTTTCTTTTGCTGTGCAGAAGCTCTTTAGTTTAATGAGATCCCATTTGTCAATTTTGGCTTTTGCTGCCGACGCTTTTGGTGTTTTAGACATGAAGTCTTTGCCCATGCCTATGTCCTGAATGGTACTACCTAGGTTTTCTTCTAGGATTTTTATGGTATTACGTCTAACATTTAAGTCTCTAATCCATCTTGAATTAATTTTCGTATAAGGAGTAAGGAAAGGATCCAGTTCCAGCTTTCTACTTATGGCTAGCCAATTTTCCCAGCACCATTTATTAAATAGGGAAACCTTTCCCCATTTCTTGTTTCTCTCGGGTTTTTCAAAGATCAGATGGCTGTAGATGTGTGGTATTATTTCTGAGGACTCTGTTCTGTTCCATTGGTCTATATCTCTGTTTTGGTACCAGTACCATGCTGTTTTAGTTACTGTAGCCTTGTAGTATAGTTTGAAGTCAGGTAGCGTGATGCCTCCAGCTTTGTTCTTTTGACTTAGGATTGTCTTGGAGATGCGGGCTCTTTTTTGGTTCCATATGAACTTTAAAGCAGTTTTTTCCAATTCTGTGAAGAAACTCATTGGTAGCTTGATGGGGATGGCATTGAATCTATAAATAACCTTGGGCAGTATGGCCATTTTCACGATATTGATTCTTCCTATCCATGAGCATGGTATGTTCTTCCATTTGTTTGTGTCCTCTTTTATTTCACTGAGCAGTGCTTTGTAGTTCTCCTTGAAGAGGTCCTTTACATCCCTTGTAAGTTGGATTCCTAGGTATTTTATTCTCTTTGAAGCAATTGTGAATGGAAGTTCATTCCTGATTTGGCTCTCTGTTTGTCTGTTACTGGTGTGTAAGAATGCTTGTGATTTTTGCACATTAATTTTGTATCCTGAGACTTTGCTGAAGTTGCTTATCAGCTTAAGGAGATTTTGGGCTGAGACAATGGGATTTTCTAAATATACAATCATGTCATCTGCAAAGAGGGACAATTTGACTTCTTCTTTTCCTAACTGAATACCCTTGATTTCTTTCTCTTGCCTGATTGCCCTGGCCAGAACTTCCAACACTATGTTGAATAGGAGTGGTGAGAGAGGGCATCCCTGTCTTGTGCCGGTTTTCAAAGGGAATGCTTCCAGTTTTTGCCCATTCAGTATGATATTGGCTGTGGGTTTATCATAAACAGCTCTTATTATTTTGAGAAAACGTTCCATCAATACCAAATTTACTGAGAGTTTTTAGCATGAAGGGCTGTTGAATTTTGTCAAAGACCTTTTCTGCATCTATTGAGATAATCATGTGGTTTTTGTCTTTGGTTCTGTTTATATGCTGGATTACATTTACTGATTTGCATATGTTGAACCAGCCTTGCATCCCAGGGATGAAGCCCACTTGATCATGGTGGATAAGCTTTTTGGTGTGCTGCTGGATTTGGTTTGCCAGTATTTTATTGAGGATTTTTGCATCAATGTTCATCAGGGATATTGGTCTAAAATTCTGTTTTTTTGTTGTTGTATCTCTGTCAGGCTTTGGTATCAGGATGATGTTGGCCTCATAAAATGAGTTAGGGAGGATTTCCTCTTTTTCTATTGATTGGAATAGTTTCAGAAGGAATGGTACCAACTCCTCCTTGTACCTCTGGTAGAATTCAGCTGTGAACCCATCTGGTCCTGGACTTTTTTTGGTTGGTAGGCTATTAATTATTGCCTCAATTTCAGAGCTGCTATTGGTCTATTCAGGGATTCAACTTCTTCCTGGTTTAGCCTTGGGAGAGTGTAAGTGTCCAGGGAATTATCCATTTCTTCTAGGTTTTCTAGTTTATTTGCATAAAGGTGTTTATAGTATTCTCTGATGGTAGTTTGTATTTCTGTGGGGTCAGTGGTGACATCCCCTTTATCTTTTTTTATTATTATACTTTAAGTTCTAGGGTACATGTGCATAATGTGCAGGTTTGTTACATATGTATACTTGTGCCATGTTGCTGTGCTGCACCCATCAACTCGTCAGCACCCATCAACTCGTCATTTACATCAGGTATAACTCCCAATGCAATCCCTCCCCCCTTCCCCCCTCCCCATGATAGGCCCTGGTGTGTGATGTTCCCCTTCTCGAGTCCAAGTAATCTCATTGTTCAGTTCCCACCTATGAGTGAGAACATGCGGTGTTTGGTTTTCTGTTCTTGTGATAGTTTGCTAAGAATGATGGTTTCCAGCTGCATCCATGTTCTAACATTTTCTTAATCCAGTCTGTCACTGATGGACATTTGGGTTAATTCCAAGTCTTTGCTATTGTGAATAGTGCCGCAATAAACATACATGTGCATGTGTCTTTATAGCAGCATAATTTATAATCCTTTGGGTATATACCCAGTAATGGGATGGCTGGGTCATATGGTACATCTAGTTCTAGATCCTTGAGGAATCGCCATACTGTTTTCCATAATGGTTGAACTAGTTTACAATCCCACCAACAGTGTAAAAGTGTTCCTATTTCTCCACATCCTCTCCAGCACCTGCTGTTTCCTGACTTTTTAATGATAGCCATTCTAACTGGTGTGAGATGGTATCTCATTGTGGTTTTGATTTGCACCTCTCTGATGGCCAGTGATGATGAGCATTTTTTCATGTGTCTCTTGGCTGTATGAATGTCTTCTTTTGAGAAATGTCTGTTCATATCCTTTGCCCACTTTTTGATGGGGTTGTTTGTTTTTTTCTTGTAAATTTGTTTGAGTTCTTTGTAGGTTCTGGATAGTAGCCCTTTGTCAGATGGGTAGATTGCAAAAATTTTCTCCCATTCTGTAGGTTGCCAGTTCACTCTGATGGTAGTTTCTTTTGCTGTGCAGAAGCTCTTTAGTTTAATGAGATCCCATTTGTCAATTTTGGCTTTTGCTGCCGACGCTTTTGGTGTTTTAGACATGAAGTCTTTGCCCATGCCTATGTCCTGAATGGTACTACCTAGGTTTTCTTCTAGGATTTTTATGGTATTACGTCTAACATTTAAGTCTCTAATCCATCTTGAATTAATTTTCGTATAAGGAGTAAGGAAAGGATCCAGTTCCAGCTTTCTACTTATGGCTAGCCAATTTTCCCAGCACCATTTATTAAATAGGGAAACCTTTCCCCATTTCTTGTTTCTCTCGGGTTTTTCAAAGATCAGATGGCTGTAGATGTGTGGTATTATTTCTGAGGACTCTGTTCTGTTCCATTGGTCTATATCTCTGTTTTGGTACCAGTACCATGCTGTTTTAGTTACTGTAGCCTTGTAGTATAGTTTGAAGTCAGGTAGCGTGATGCCTCCAGCTTTGTTCTTTTGACTTAGGATTGTCTTGGAGATGCGGGCTCTTTTTTGGTTCCATATGAACTTTAAAGCAGTTTTTTCCAATTCTGTGAAGAAACTCATTGGTAGCTTGATGGGGATGGCATTGAATCTATAAATAACCTTGGGCAGTATGGCCATTTTCACGATATTGATTCTTCCTATCCATGAGCATGGTATGTTCTTCCATTTGTTTGTGTCCTCTTTTATTTCACTGAGCAGTGCTTTGTAGTTCTCCTTGAAGAGGTCCTTTACATCCCTTGTAAGTTGGATTCCTAGATATTTTATTCTCTTTGAAGTGATTGTGAATGGAAGTTCATTCATGATTTGGCTCTCTGTTTGTCTGTTACTGGTGTATAAGAATGCTTGTGATTTTTGCACATTAATTTTGTATCCTGAGACTTTGCTGAAGTTGCTTATCAGCTTAAGGAGATTTTGGGCTGAGACAATGGGATTTTCTAAATATACAATCATGTCATCTGCAAAGAGGGACAATTTGACTTCTTCTTTTCCTAACTGAATACCCTTGATTTCTTTCTCTTGCCTGATTGCCCTAGCCAGAACTTCCAACACTATGTTGAATAGGAGTGGTGAGAGAGGGCATCCCTGTCTTGTGCCAGTTTTCAAAGGGAATTTTTCCAGTTTTTGCCCATTCAGTATGATATTGGCTGTGCGTTTGTCATAAATAGCTCTTATTATTTTGAGGTACATTCCATCAATACCGAATTTATTGAGCGTTTTTAGCATGAAGGTCTGTTGAGTTTTGTCAAAAGCCTTTTCTGCATCTATTGAGATAATCATGTGGTTCTTCTCTTTGGTTCTGTTTATATGCTGGATTATGTTTATTGATTTGCGAATGTTGAACCAGCCTTGCATCCCAGGGATGAAGCCCACTTGATCATGGTGGATAAGCTTTTTGATGTGCTTCTGAATCCGGTTTGCCAGTATTTTATTGAGGATTTTTGCATCGATGTTCATCAGGGATATTGGACTAAAATTCTCCTTTTTTGTTGTGTCTCTCCAGGCTTTGGCATCAGGATGATGTTGGCCTCATAAAATGAGTTAGGGAGGATTCCCTCTTTTTCTATTGATTGGAATAGTTTCAGAAGGAATGGTACCAGCTCCTCCTTGTACCTCTGGTAGAATTCAGCTGTGAATCCATCTGGTCCTGGACTTTTTTTGGTTGGTAGGCTATTAATTATTGCCTCAATTTCAGAGCTGCTATTGGTCTATTCAGGGATTTAAATTCTTCCTGGTTTAGTCTTGGGAGAGTGTAAGTGTCCAGGAAATTATCCATTTCTTCTAGGTTTTCTAGTTTATTTGCGTAGAGGTGTTTATAGTATTCTCTGATGGTAGTTTGTATTTCTGTGGGGTTGGTGGTGATATCCCTTTTATCATTTTTTATTGCGTCTATTTCATTCTTCTCTCTTTTCTTCTTTATTAGTCTTGCTAGCAGTCTGTCAATTTTGTTGATCTTTTCAAAAAACCAATTCCTGGATTCGTTGATTTTTTGGAGGGTTTTTTTGTGTCTCTATCTCCTTCAGTTCTGCTCTGATCTTAGTTATTTCTTGCCTTCCGCTAGCTTTTGAATGTGCTTGCTCTTGCTTCTCTAGTTCTTTTATTTGTGATGTTAGATTGTCAATTTTAGATCTTTCCTGCTTTCTCTTGTGGTCATTTAGTGCTATAAATTTCCCTCTACACACTGCTTTAAATGTGTCCCAGAGATTCTGGTATGTTGTATCTTTGTTCTCATTGGTTTCAAAGAACATCTTTATTTCTGCCTTCATTTCGTTATGTACCCAGTAGTCATTCAGGAGCAGGTTGTTCAGTTTCCATGTAATTGAGCAGTTTTGATTGAGTTTCTTAGTCCTGAGTTCTAGTTTGATTGCACTGTGGTCTGAGAGACAGTTTGTTATAATTTCTGTTCTTGTACATTTGCTGAGGAGTGCTTTACTTCCAATTATGTGGTCAATTTTGGAATAGGTGCGATGTGGTGCTGAGAAGAATGTATATTCTGTTGATTTGGGGTGGAGAGTTCTATAGATGTCTATTAGGTCTGCTTGCTGCATCAACTAACGAGCAAAATAACCAGTTAATATCATAATGGCATGATCAAGTTCACACATAACAATATTAACCTTAAATAAATGGACTAAATGCTCCAATTAAAAGATACAGACTGGCAAACTGGATAAAGAATCAAGACCCATCAGTCTGCTGTATTCAGGAGACCCATCTCACATGCAGAGACATACATAGGCTCAAAATAAAGGGATGGAGGAAGATTTACCAAGCAAATGGAGAACAAAAAAAAGCAGGGCTTGCCATACTAGTCTCTGATAAAATAGACTTTAAACCATCAAAGATCAAAAGAGACAAAGAAGGCCATTACATAATGGTAAAGGGATCAATTCAACAGGAAGAGCTAACTATCCTAAATATATATGCACCCAATACAGGAGCACCCAGATTCATAAAGCAAGTCCTTAGAGACTTACAAAGAGACGTAGACTCCCATACAATAATTATGGGAGACTTCAACACTCCACTGTCAACATTAGACAGATCAATGAGACAGAAAGTTAACAAGGATATCCAGGAATTGAACTCATCTCTGCAGCAAGCTGACCCTTTATCTTTTTTTATTGCATCTATTTGATTCTTCTCTCTTTTCTTTTTTATTAGTCTTGCTAGCAGTCTATCAATTTTGTTGATCTTTTCAGAAAACCAGCTTCTGGATTCACTGATTTTTTGGAGGGTTTTTTGTGTCTCTATCTCCTTCAGTTCTGCTCCGATCTTAGTTATTTCTTGCCTTCTGCTAGATTTTGAATGTGGTTGCTCTTGCTTCTCTAGTTCTTTTACTTGTGGTGTTATGGTGTCAATTTTAGATCTTTCCAGCTTTCTCTTGTGGGCATTTAGTGCTATAAATTTCCCTCTACAAAGTGCTTTAAATGTGTCCCAGAGATTCTGGTATTTTGACTCAAACAGAAAATCTGCATACATGAACCATCAAGTGCAAAGCAGAGTTTTAAAATTATGAAGTAGGCTTGACTTTATTGAACAATTTGCTGTTCTACCCAGATGTTATCAGAGAGAACTGATGTGCATCAATTATCAGTAAAAAAATTAAAATAATTATTTATGGTAGATATTATAAGGAATTTGATGATGGCATATTACATAATTTCATATAGGATTTAACTTGTTTAATTACACACAGATACACTTTGAAAATAATTTATCTTGGCAGGATCACCAGCATGTGTGTGGGGGAATATAAATCAAATGTTTCAAGTCAACCTTAAAACTAAAATGTTTCACAGATTGATTCTTTTCTAATTCTGATTTGCTGTGTATTTTTATCTTGCTTGGAATTTGCATTTAGTCAAACTTTCTTTTACATCTGCTGAGAGACACTGTAGTTTAATGACAGTCATAGTAAGATGTTGGGAAGACACCCAAGTGTTTCAAGAAGGAAAGTGACATGTCCGATTTATATTTTTAAAAGATCACTCAAAGTGCTAGGTGTAGAATGGGTTGCAAGCGATGGGGTATGTCAAAATTTAAATATTAAAAAAAAAAATTAAGAGACACTATAAATGACCAAAAGAAGACATGGCAAACAAACTTAAAATTCAGGCAGGAGCATGGGGTAAATATTTACAGCATATATAAAAGACAATGTTAGTATGCTGAGATAGGTAAAAGTCCTAAAATCAGTAAGAGCAAAATGAACTAATGGAAATAGGCAAGAAATTCACACTGTTCACAGATGAAATATTCATATGGCCAATAACATATGGTAACAAATTCAGTTCAACCTAGGTTTGGGAAAATACAAGCAATGAGTTATAAATTTTTATTTATACATTTAAAAAAGAATTTAATCATATTAATTAAGAATGAAATGAAACAGCATCATATGCTACCACTGAGAGTGTGACTAAACATAAGCAATTCAAAATTAAAAATATATTTGCTTTGTGTCTACCCTCCATGTTAGACATAGTCCAAAGGATGTAAAGGGATATTTAGTAGAATGATATTGTTTATATGTATAAATATAATATGTGTGTATATATGTGTGTATATATATACTATAAATAGTATATATAGTATATAATGTATATATACACTTATATATAGTATATATACTATATAGTATATATACTCTATATACTACTATATACCAAATACTACTATATATAGTATATATAATCTATATTGTATATACTATATACTACATTTATGCTATATATACTATAGTGTGTGTATATATATGTTAAAAGATACTCAAACAATGATATGTGCTTTCTACAGGTACATATTCATGAACACAGAAATATATAGAAAAAGATCTGGAAACATAAACACCAGCCTGGTTATAATAATTATCTCTGGGTGAATAACCAGACTTTGCAAATCAGCAAATCAAAAAAAAGAATTTAATCTTTTTGTTCCCATTTTTTAAATCAGGAAAATGTATTTCATGTAAAGACAGTATAATAGAGTGTGTAGAAGTGCAGCCTCTGGAGTCAGACTGGATGATTTTAAATTGTACCTCTGTCATTTACACATATGTGACTTTAGACAAGTTACTTACATTCTTTGTTCCTTAGGGTTTTCATCTGTAAAATGAAGATAAAAATGGAATTTACTTATACATCTTCTTGAATACATTTGATAATTAAACTGAGATTAAAAAAATATAGAGATAGATACATAAAGAGTTTAGCATCAACCCTACCACATAGTACATGTTAATTCTCAAGATAGGTGTAATTTGAAGTATTTCTGAAATTCAATGTGATTCCAAGGAAAGAGATTACTGTCAATTTTGGAAAATGTATACAGAGATAAGATTGCAGATCTACAAAATGATAGAGAAACTTTAACAGAAAATGGAAACTTTAAGTCTCTGAGATAGGTTTGTGAGAGGAAACATACATCAGTGAAGAAAACACTTCTGACTGTATTAAGGAGTTCACTTAAGGATGTTGTGAGAGAAAAGCATGAAGCATGAAAGGCTTCAAATTCCATGCTTAGGGATTTGAACTTTATCTCCGTAGCAAAGAGTCCCTGATGATTTTTGAGCAGAGGAATGACATGTATGTTAGCTGTGTTAGTTTCACTTTCCTATTCTGGTATACAGGATTGATGGTAGAGGTACAACCAAAGCAAGTACATAGTATATATGTTATGACTATAACAATAGTTTGTATGAGGAAAAGGATGCAGACTAAAAATAGCTAGAGAGGGAAGGAAAAAGAGCAATAGTGCCTGAGAATCTTCTGATTTCCAAGAATACATTGTCCTTATCCTCAATAAGAGTTTCCAGATTCAGAAAATTAAAACATAGGCAACCCAGTTGAATTTGAATTCCAGATAAATAACAAAAAGCTCTTTTATGTATGTGTGAACATCCCGTAGTCTGTCTAGCAATCCTCTTCCCTGGTTCATACTTTATTTTACATTCAAGTACTGATTTCAGGCAGTGCTTTAACTCTTTTGTTTGACTGTCAGTTTGGTGGTGCGAGAAGATAGAAGTATATACATTATAGTCACAACTTCTCATTCAGTGAGATGATGGTTATATCTTCTGTTGGAAACATTGTTCTTCATATTTAAAGAAGAGCCTAAAGTGGGGACAGAAAGCAAAATAGTTGTGAGTGGGCTATCAGTGGCAGGAGATGCCTCCACTCCCACAGCACATCAGTCACTGGTTCAAGGCCGATGGTGTATCTTTGGATTACATCCCAACACTGCAATGTGTTACCACTCTACTAAGACTGTTACAGTGTCTTCAATAAGTTATCCCATTCTTCCACTAAATAATTTTTCCATTACAATGGCTGATTTATTACACAGTAAAACAAGTAAATCCTCTGGGTTGAGCTCATTTATCACTACTTTTCCTATACAAACATTACTTGGTCAGACATAGCAGTAAACATAGCATTCAGCAAGTCTACATATGGTGGCGCTAGCAGAAGCATAATGGACAACAAAGGCTAATTCATATTTAGACTAGGTGTCTTTTCAAAGAGGATAAATCTTTGCACCCTTCAAAATGGAAGAGGTCAAATGTAATTTACTTGCCATCTGGAGATTGGATAGTATCCCCAGAAAATGGTGTCATTACAGGACCTCAGCATGGGTTTCTACTATTGGCAAGTTGGGCATTTATTAGTAGCAATAGCTGTAGCAGTCTTGGTGAGTGAATGTGCATTTTATTAACCTGTATCTGGCCCCTTCTTCTGTCATTGTGGAGGGTTTATCAATGAATCCGTTGAACAAGTACAGGGGAACTGAGGAAATAAGCCTACCTGAGGGTCATCACGTTTTACCTGAACACTATGAGCCTTTAATGAGTGAATATTCTCTGGTGAGGATTTATGTATAACAGTATATCTTTATAGTCAAAGTTCTATCGATGTATCCTTCCTCTGTATTTGTTTTGTCAAAAATTCACAAAACTTGTTTTTCCAGGTCCCCAGCCATTCAGCCAAATTCGCCCTCGCCTACAAATAGATACAAATCCATATCTATGGCCATTATTCCTTCAAAACAAACTGAACATAGATGTATTAAGCCCATTAGGAGTATTTTTATCCTTCCCATCATCCAGGCTTTTGTAACCATCCCTGAGTGAAACTGTAATACTGGTATTTCAGGTTGGTGCCAGTATAAAATATGAAACCATCTGTAATTGAGGTCCTAATGTACTTTTTTCTTAGTCAGTTGATCAGACATAACTCTCTGTGAAACTATAGATGGACCTGAAAGAGAGAGATTGCAATGTAACAGTAGCAGGTGCCTTGAAAGTTAGAGTGACTTGTTCACACTTACATATGCCTACAGAACACAGCTTCACTTGTTAATGGAGTACCACTGTGTATGCCTAACATTATGACTTAGCCTAATGGATCAGATAGTGCAACAGTTTTCTATTGCTATGCACAAATTACCATAAATGTAGTGGCTTAAAACAACATCCATTCATTAACTCACAATTCTATAGGTCAGAGGTCTGGTATGTCATGAATCGGTTCTCTGCTCAGGGTCACACAAGGCTTAAATCAAGTCAAGAGGAGAACTGTTTCTTTCTTGAAGCTCTGCGTAAGAAGCTGCTTCCAACAGCATTCTTGTTTTTGGCAGAATAAAGTTTCTTATGTTTGTAAGACTAAGTTCCTGTTTCTTTGCCATATGACTTTCACCATCCTCAAGTCAGCAATAGTGTATCAAATCATTCCCATGCATCAGATATCTTGACTTTCTCCTCTGTACTAACTGGAGAAAACTTTCTGTTTTTAAATGGCTCAATTGATTAAATTATGTCCACTGGGATAATCACATATTTTAATGTCAACTGATTAATAACTTTAATTACACCGGTAAAGTGCATAGTGTTCTCCCACTTTAATTTGCCAGAGGTTTATAGAGCATCTGTATCTTCTTCCACAGACATCTTAGATACCATTGAGTCTAGTAATGCTCAGCTGAAGAAACGTTTCTTGTTCCGGAATGCACTCAAAATCAGCAGCCTTATGGATTACAGTTTCAAGTCAGGTCGTTGTTTACCCAACCTATTTTTTTTTCAATTATATGAATCAAGTAGTTTGTAGGTTCCCACTTATTTCAGGGCTAGAGGAACGTTATGATTAATTAGTCACACCATTCTGTCAGACCATTTTGACAGAATGAGCCAAGTCATTCCATGTCTCTAATCTTGCTATCCATTTGGTACCACGCTCATTTTTTACATGGTTGACTAATGCCGTTCCATCAAGCCCTTGGTAGCCCATTTTTATGATGGAATAAAACACCACTGTTCATCCCAGCTTGCCACAACAGGTGCTGCAGAGATTTTTAAGGATGCTGTTGCTCCCTCACAAATATATTTGCCAATGCTAATGTAAAGTAAGTATCCTCTGATTTTCTGTTGGGATGTATGTATACAATGTGAGTGAGAGATTAAGTTGCACATGATGAATTCAGTTCAATATTTCTATATCATTAAGTTATTGGATTCCTTTTTTAAGAAAAATCAAAGAGCTTTTGGTTCCAAACCACTCATTCTGGTTTCAGCCAACCAACCAAAAAAGCAATATAACTCATTTCTAGTTCCTTCACCTAAAACCTGGAATCAAAATCTCCAAAAAGTCAACCCATTTAAGTAGGTTCATCCTTGTCCAGTGTTTGCCCTTTTGTCTTTGGTCAAATACTTTTACAGTTCAACCGCCACATTTAGTCTGTGGGATTCTGTTGACATAAATGAACAAACATTTGCAATCATTAAGGTTTGAGAATTATCTTTCCCCAGACCACACATTATACGAGTCCCCTTTAGGTACGCTAGGGCCTTTTGTTACAGATTTGGAAGCCAAGAAGATTACTAGGTGCCTTGAGGAGTATTAACATCTTTGTATAAATTACTTACTGTCTTAGTTTGTTTTGTGATGCTATTTAAAAAACAGAGGCTGGACACTTTATAAAGAAAAAAGGAGTATTTTGCTCACAGTTTGCAGGCTGTTCAAGAAGCAGGGTGACACATCTGCTTGGCTTCTAGTGAAGTTTTTTGTGTTGCATCCAACATAGTGGAGAAGGTCAAAGTGGAAATAGGCATATGTATGTGAAGAGGGACCAAACACAAGGGCATCCTGGCCTTATGACACCCATATTCTCAGGAATTAATTCACTCCCTGAAAACTAATGCATTCTTACGAGAGCCAGGACTCACTTGCTCCCACTGAAATGGCACCAAACTGTACATGAGAGAACCATCCCCATGATCCAGACACCTCCCACTAGGCCCAACCTCTCAACTCCAACATACTGGGGTTCACATCTCAACATAAGACTTGGTGGGGACAAACAAACTATATCCAAACCACAGCACTTACCTTAGGTAATGTTATTATATGATCAAGTTGGGAAATAGCTCGCATCACTTGTGTCACATTCCCTGAGCCAGAATTTAGTCATATGGCCACACATAACTTCAAAGAAACATAAGAACATCGTTTAGTTGTGTGTCAACAGGAACACATTTTGATGAACACAAAACTTGCTACCACTCTCTTACTCTCATTTAAAGGAGAACCTTGCCTCTTATTCTTATACAAAATCAAATAAATACTTTAAATAAATTTTACACTTATTCACACAGAGAACTAAGTCACTATCTCTGCAAAGTCCCATCCATTCACAGCAGTCAGCTAAAGGTCCAGAAACTGCAGGTGATGCACAATCCTTATCATCAGGTTCAGATGCAACTCCCCATGATTCATAACCAAGAAACCAAAATCCATATTATCTTCCTAAAACACCCAGTGGTAGAGCAGGAAAAAAAGACAATCTCCTGCTTGGAAAAGATGAATGAATGGCACCAGGCAGTCAATGGCTCATAGAAAGTATGAAATCTTGCTGGAGAGTCATTGCAAAGGCCACATAGCCTGAGATGAAAAAATAGTCTTAATTATGTCCAAAAATTTACTTCCGACAAGAATTATCCTCTGAAAACCCTAGTATGGCCCTCTTGGAAGTATGTCTTTATTTGATACTAATAAAGTATCAAATTATTATCTAACTGTGTATGAAAAATGTCTGGCTTCCTTGGGAGCTGAGCAAATTATGTCCCTTTATGCTTGTAGCTCTTTTTTGTTTCTAGTTAGTTTCTTCCCCTAGTAACTCCATACAAAGCTGTTTTCTAGATTGTGCCTTAAGGTTTGACTGTTTCATTGCTTTCTGACCCCATCTCTCTCTTTCTCAAAGTAATAGCAAGGTAATTTAGGCTATCTGAAACAATAGGGTTGGGTAGGAAAGAAATATTCTTAAACTGATAATTAGCACGCGTTTGATTTTCCTTTCTTTTTCTTTCTTTTTTTTTTTTTTTTTTTTTTTGACAAAGTCTTACTACACCTTGGTTACTTAAGGCCTTTTACAACTAGATCTTTAGTATTTGCTTTCAAGAAACAGTCAGTTTTTCCAATTTTGTAAGGCATTTGAGCTCTGGACTTTCTCTATTACCTTTGATCTCTGCTTGAAAACCAGTCAATTCTTGTTTGAGTTAATCTCTTTCTTGTAACACCTGGCTAAATGTCACCAATGGTAGCCAGCATACACTGTCACTCTTTTAATCTTTCTCCTAGAAGGATTTTGCCTTCCAAGTTATCACAAACATCTTGCTGTATGTAGCAGGGCTCTCCAGACTTCTAGCTGCTATATCTTCTTCATTGCTGCTTGCCACCTATTTGTTAAACCAACTCCACCTATTTTCATTTCGTTATAGCAGCATACAAGTTATGGTACCAATTTCTGAATTATTCATGGTTTAATTAGGAAAACGAGCCACTCTAGATATTCCAAACACTAATAAATGTAACAGAGATAAAGTAGTTTTTAAAAAAAGAATATAACTTTTTGACACTCCTCCCATTAAGAGGTGGGATCAGTGTCCTTTCCTCTTGAACCGGGATAGGTTTGTATCTCCTTCAACGATAGAATACGTTACAACTGATCCTATAATGCTTCCAAATCTAGAGTATAAGTATCCATAAAGTTTATGTCCATTTCACTTGGGATACCTGCTATGAGGAAAGTCAGACATCATGTAAGAAAACTACCCATACCAAGAGCACCATGCTACAAAGTCCAGTTGACAACCAGCGTCAACTGCAAGTCACGTGAATGAGCCACATAGGATATTTAACATATTTGAGACTTCACAGATCTAACTGCAACCATGTAAGAAACCACAAGCAAACCTATCAGTCATACTTCTACAAATTTCTGGCGTATAAAATTGTGGGCAAAGTAAAGTTGATATTTTATGGTGCTACATTCAGGGATAATTTTTAAGTCAGCAATAGATACCAGAATCATAAGAATTTGGTGCTTATGAAAACTCTTGGGAAGGATGTCTGACTCCACAAAGGAACATGTATCAGCCATAGAGATTTCTCTCTCACCATCAAAAAAAAAAAAAAAAAAAAATAGAAGACCAGACAAAATACGTGAATACGAAATACATGAACTGGAAAACAGGCAATAAATGACACGATTCCCTGACAGAAGTACATGTAATGAGGCACACTCTCTGATTTCCTGAGCTTACCACCTGGAGGTGGTTTCCAGGTTGCAGATCAGAAAGGGCCACAATGGAGACCAGAAACTTAACATTGTTGAGGAAGGAAGGGATAGTGCAAGAAGTTCAGGAAAGTCAAGGCAGCTGGAATTTGCAAGGTAGAGTGGAAAGAAAGGAGTTACTTAGAGAAAGATCCCAGAGATCTAAAGTCTTTGTTGAGTACTGATCTGGATAAGTGTGAGTTTAAAGTCCATGGGATGAGGGAGTAAAATGTCAGAAAATAGTAAGTAGGTCAAATAACTCCTGAGGCTTATAGAGGGTTAGGAATGGCTCACATTCCTACCATGTTAAGGGAAGAGACATCAAATTTACAGGACAATTATGAAGCCTTCTGAAGAATCATACCTCAGACATGTGTCTAAATTAGACATAATTAAGTCTGTTCTGGATCCAACCTAAAGAAGTTAAAAGCAAACTTTAAAGTGAGCCAAAGTAACTTAACTTCATGTCAGAAGAAAGGCTCGTAATTGTTTGAAGGGATAGAGCAAACTAACATCCAACAAGGTAAAATGTATAATATCCATAATCCAATGAAACTTACAAAGTATACAAAGAAGCAGGAAAATATGACCATAACCAGGAGGACAATTAATTGATAAAAGCAGACCCCAAAATAGTGAAGGACCTTAAAACATATAAATATCATAAGCATGCTTAGAGATGCAAAGAAAAACATGAGCAGAATAAAAACATTAAAAAAAGCTATAAAAAAGACTAATGGAACTTCTAGAGATATAGCATATTTTAATTAAATAAGGGTAAGATTAACATCAGAATAGACATCTCAGAGGAAATATCAGTGAACTTGAAGACATGGTAATAAAAAAAAAAAGACTCAAAATCAAGTTCAAAGTGAAAAAAAAAGTGCAAAACTGAACACAGCTTCAGTGACCTGTTTCCAGTGTTACAACATGTATAACTGGAGTCTTAGAAAAAATAAGTGTGTGAGTAAAAAAAGCAATTTTGAAGAAATCACTACTACAATGTGAAATTCAATGAAAACTATAATCCTATGAACTGAAGAAGCTCAGTGAAGCCCAAACAGAAAAAATATATAAGGAAACATTATAATCTAAGAATCAGTGACAAAGAGAAAAATCTTAAAAGTCACTACCAAAAAAAAAAAAAAAGCCACTACAGGAGGGAAAAATGACTGTGTGTGTGTGTGTGTGTGTGTGTGTGTGTGAGTGTATTAATGGCAACTGATTTCTTTTCAAAGTCTAGGTAAGCCACACACAAATTTAATTTACGTTTATAAATTGTTATAAAAAACTATCAATTATAATTTTATTCCTAGACAAAATGTGCTCAAAAGATGAAGACAAAATAATGACTTGTATACACAAAATAAACTGACAGAAATAACCAGCAGAACTGCACTACAAGAAATATTAAGTGTCTTTTAAGCAAAAGGAAAATGATATCAGAGAGAAACTTGGATCTACACAAAGAAATAATGAGTGCCAGAAATGGCAATTGTAAAAATAAATACCAAAGCCATTTTGTCTGATTTTTTAATCTTTTAAAATAATAATTAGTGGCATATAGCAAAAAACAATGTTTGTCAAGATTATATTTTAGGTAGAAATAAAACACATGACAACCTTGGTACAAAAGCCAAAACAGAGTAAATGAAAGTTTCTTACACTATATATGAATTGGTTTAGTATCATTAGAACATAGGCTGGGAAAAGTTAAAACTTATTGTAAACCTAAGAGAAACCACTAAATAAACATATATATATGTTTATTAATAAATTTATTTACTTATTATCATTTATTATATAGTTTATTTATTATTTATTTATATGTTTATATATTTAGTTATTAATTTATTAATAAACACACATATATGACAACCAGTTGATGCTGATTGTCAACTATATATATATACACATATATATGCAGTAAATCAAAGTAGAAATAAAATAGAAACATAAAACATACTCATCTAAGGGCATATAGGAAAAGGGAAAAAGAACAAGAGATGGAAAGTTAGAAAACAAATACCAATGTTATAGATGTTATGTCAAACTACATTAAATTTAAATGGTCTACATTCATTAATTAAAAAGCAAGAGAGCGTCAGGGTAAATAAGAAATAAGATCAAACTATATTCTATCTACAAAATATTTACATTAAAGACAAACTGGTTAAAATGAAAAGGTAAAAAATATATATCAGGCAAACACTAATTTTAAAAAAGCTGGAGTTGCTATATTAATATCAGGCAAAGAGATGTAGACACACACACACAGTAAGCAAAACCCCACAGAAACACACACACACACACACACACACACACACACACACACACCCTGACCAGCATCCTATTAATAAAATATGTAGTCCTCCCCTCACCCACCCCCAGAAAATCAGTAAAGACAGAGGAGACTTTAACAGCAACATCAAGGAATTTAACCTAATTTGGCATTTGGAATTTGTAGTACAGTCCCCTCAATAGCTGAATACAAATTTTTTCCAAATAGGCCTAAAACATTTCTCAGGATTGATCATCTACTTAAATGAAAACAACTCTCCATAAATTTAAAAGGAAAGAAATCATGCTGTTTATTTTGTATCCATTTAATTAAATAAGTAATCATCAACAAAAAAGATATCTAGGAAATCTCCAAATATTTTACAATGAGAAACATACACATAAATAAGTAAAGTTATTTATATAATTAATTAATAAAAGAAAAAATCACAAGAGAATATAAAAAAATTTTTGCACTAAAGGAAAATGAAGGCACAATATATAAAATTTGGGATATGCAGCTATAGCATTGTTTAAAGGGAAATTTATAACACGTAACATTTATATTAAAGGAAGAATGTTCTCAAAGCGAAAATCCTATCTTCCACAAGAAATTGGAAAAGAAAATTAAACCTAAGTTAAGCAGAAGGAAAAATGTAAGCTAAAAGCAGAAACCAAATAAGTAGAAAATATAAAAACTATAGAGACAATTAATAAAGCCAACTATATTTCTTTAAAATTGGGGGAAAAAATCATGAAATCATGGATAACCATTTATCTTAAGATTTAAAAAACAAATATAAATTACTAATATGCAGAATGAAAAAGATGTCACAGCAAACAATGCAAAGAAAACAAAACAATATTATAAACAACTTTGTCAATAAATTTGTTAATTTTGATGTAATGAACAAATTCCTTAAAAGATAAGAAATTTCAAATCTCAATATGTGTGTATTAAATGGGTCTATATTTGACATATGGGCTTATATGTATTACAGAAATTGAATTTAAAATTTTAGAGCTTCCCAAAAAGAAAATTCCAGACTCATAGAGATAGGAAACAAAGAAGTAAAACTTGCTTCATTTCCAGATGACGTAACCATCTCTGTGTTAGACATCCTAAGGAATGTACAAGACAACACTAAAACTTATAAATGTGTGTAGCAAAGTTGTAGGACATTAGGTCAATAATTAAAATAATTAAATTTCTAGTTTTTGGCACTAAAATTGAAATGTGAAATCAAGAAAACAATGCAATTTAGAAATTCCATATAAATGAGATAACATCACATAGTCTTGTTTTGGGCTTCTTTTGCTTATCATAACACTTTAGAGATTCACTCATGTTGTTGCATTTATTGGTAGTTTGTTCCTTTTTATTACTGAGTCGCATTCCATTGTATGGCTGTATCCAAGTTCGTTCATCCATTTATCAGCTCATAAGCATTTGGGAGGTTTCTGCTTTGGGGCTCTAATTTTACAAATGTGAAAGTCATGTGTACTTTGATGATTATTTTCTGGGGTAAATACCTAAATTGGTATTACTGGGTGTTCTAGTAAGGTGTATTATAAATTCTATAGTATATTTTTAATTTCTTTTTATTTTATTGGAAATGAGGTCTTGCACTATCGCCCAGACTAGACTATGGGGGCATGATCATAGTTCACTTCAGGCTCGAACTCCTGAGCTCAAGTGATCTATCCTCCCAAGTAGCTGTGACTACAGGCACATACTCACATCTGACTAATTTTTATTCATTCTTGTTGTTTTAGACAATGGGTCTCTCTGTGTTGTTCAGGCTGGTCTTGAGCTCCTGGCTTCAAGCAATCATCCTGTTTCAGCCTCCCTGGCTCTAAAATGTATTTCTAAGTGACTTTTTAAGCTTTTCTGTGGCATTTTGCATTCCTTAGCAATGTGCAAAAAGTTATAGTTGTTTCTCAGCCTCACTAAAGCTTCCTATGCAAAGTTTTTAAATTTTAGTTATTCTCGTTGTTACGTAGTGACATCTCAATGTAGTTTTAATTTTATTTCCCCAAAGATTAGCTATTTTGAACATTTCCTGATACTTAAAGAAATATTAAGCAACCATTAAAAAGCCATCACTTTTCTATTATACAGCACTGTATCATAATTATTACAAAGCATAGGGCAAGAGTCAGTGTAAGTTTGTGACCTACACTATGATTACACCCACGTGAAACTTGCATGTGCTTTTGCATGACAACAAGGATCAAATTAATTTAAATTAGTTGTTATGACAGGACTCTGGTTAAATAGTTTCTTATATTTTTATATTCCTTGGTGTTACATTTTCAGGGATTGTAACATTATTGTAATGTAGATATGATAGAGGGTAGAAAAGAGTGACTTTGATTCATGTAAGTTAACTATTCAATGAAATTCTCAAGAAGTAAGTACAGGGCTGGGCGCGGTGGCTCAAGCCTGTAATCCCAGCACTTTGGGAGGCCGAGATGGGCGGATCACGAGGTCAGGAGATCGAGACCATCCTGGCTAACACGGTGAAACCCCGTCTCTACTAAGAAATACAAAAAATAGCCGGGCGAGGTGGCAGCGCCTGTAGTCCCAGCTACTCGGGAGGCTGAGGCCGGAGAATGGCTGAACCCGGGAGGCGGAGCTTGCAGTGAGCTGAGATCCGGCCACTGCACTCCAGCCTGGGCTACAGAGCGAGACTCCGTCTCAAAAAAAAAAAAAAAAAAAAAAAAAAAAAAAAAAAAAAAAAAAAAAAAAAAGAATTAAGTACAAGGGTATTTGATCAAAAATCTAGAAATGATGGCTTTGTTAGAGTTCAGATGTGTTTCTGTATTTCAGATGTGTTCCAGGAGGTTTTCTGTACTCCCCACAAATGAAGATGAGAAAAACACCATTTATATATGATAGCTAACACTAAATTAGCAGAATCCAAGAAAATCCAGGAGGCAGATCATAGGTGAAGAGAGTGGTGGGAAGTGACAGCCCTGCTGTCTGTTTTTCATTCTCTCCTAAAACCAAGTGTGAAGGTCACAGACAAAATAACATGTCTAAACCAAGTGTGCAGGACACAGACAAAATAAAAAGTCCAAAATAACTTGTACAACATTTAACAGTTTATTGGGTCGTGAAGAACAAATAAATAATCGCTTACACAAAACATACTTGGTGAGGTCTAAAATGAAGAGGTTAGTCGTTTGACTTTCTCTATCTCAGGTTGCCTTACTGGTCAGAATTGTTCCAGATTCAGGAATATTCTACGTGTTTCATGTCTTCAGTGTGCTTACATTTTCCCTTGGTCTAGCACTGCTATTTATTACTCTCCATTGCACAAACTCATATCACCCTCTTGCATCTTTGGTCCATAGTTTCTGTAACCTTTTCTGTATCACTGGACTTTGTTTGGACTGTCTTTGACTCTATAAATATCCTCATGCATAGTCTTAAAGGAAATATACTTTATTCAGTCACACTTGATAAGGCACTTGCCACTTTCCAATGTTTCCTTTTTCAAAACCTACAATTTTATTTAACCAATTACTTTATTAATATTATTTAATCATCTCTGTCTCCTTTAATTCACTCTGAATCCTTTCCATTGTTCTCTCTTCATTCCCAAAGTTTATCTTTTAGCTTCTCAGCTCAATAATTGAAATTACATGGCAAATTTTCTTAATCACTTAATATCTTCTAAGTTACACAAAAATCTATTTTAGACAACCATACACGTGTGTTAAACTTCTGTCATTTTGTTTTGCCCTGATCCTATTCCTTGACTGATTTTCTGTGTTATTATTGTTATTGTTATATTATTATATTAGCTATTTGTCTCTCTATACCAAGGAATTTCTAACTTTCCTTTCTCAATTCCCTTTCTTTTTATCTGCCTTTAATTTGCCAAAATTCTCCATCTTGATGTTTTGAAAGTCTAATTATTTCAACAGTATACAAAAGTTTGAGAAGTTAATTTGCTGTTATCAGGATGTTTTATTATAGCTATGTAAGATTTTCACCAGAATTGATCACTTCTGATTCATATGTATACTTTTTATTTCAAGGTTACTTCCAACTCACATGATTTACAATCAGATTCCTCCATTAAGACTGATGATATATGCTTGTCATTCACGCTTATAAATGTAAAGTCTCTAACTTGTCTGGAATGTGGCTTCAAAACCCAGTTCTCTTCTACTCCACACCATTGTAATTTACTCCTATGAATTTCTCCTCCTCATATCAACTTCTGTATTGTTTACTTTTTGTAATTTGAGCATGTACATAAATTCTCATCTTCTATTCCTTACAGCCAGAATAACACGAATGTATATTTCAATACATAGTCTCATTCTTCAGAGTTATCCACACAAAACCAATAAATTCTGGGAAAACTTGAAACCTGTGTGTGTGTGTGTGTGTGTGTGTGTGTGTGTGTGCGTGTGTTTAATAGCCATGGCTTCAAATAAAACTTCTTTATAGCTAAGTTTTTAATCATTGAGAGAAAAAGAGAGAAAGAGTCATCTAAGGAAATTGACTTTATGAAGCATATTATTATAATTTACCATTCCACAAAGGGATAATGCAAAAAAACATGAGGATACTGAGGGTGAAATCACCTTCCCCCACCTTTAAACATGGGTGGGATGTACTCTGGAATTTAATGACAGCTTTCACGAGAAGAAATAATAAATTTCATTCTACCAAAATGAAGGCTCCTACCTCAGACATTTGACATTTGAGAAATAAATCTTGACATTCAAGAGATGATAAATCTTGATTCCTTTGCAAATGAGGAAATGTGACTACAATCTCCCAGCTTTTTCTCAAATCCTATTTTCAAGCAAAAGTATGTTTCCAACATACATATTCCAACTTAACTACCTTTTCAACCTGTACAAAGTTTGTTTCTTTATCTATTTTTTCATGAAGTGTAAACTGTTTGGGACCTCAAGTCACTCACTTCAAGGGTGGCAATGAGTAGGAAGCCCAAACGTGACCTAAGACACAGTTGGTGAAGTGCCTGTGTTGGAACATGCTCCAGAGTCTCAACACATGAATTTTAAATTTATGCTTTGTCTAAACAATAGTGTTTTGCACAACATAAACTTTTATGATCACTAGAAAATTGCTGAAACCTCAAACACTAAATCCACAAATGTTAAAGGACTATTTGAAATAATGATTCAGTTTCTCTAATGTATATTCTTTGTGCTATCATTAGGTGGCATATCAAATTGTTGGGACAATGTTTAGGAACTAAAAACTAAACTGCTTCCAATTAAAGTGGAAAATATTTTCCAAAAGTGGAAATTTTCCTTTTCCCTAACTTTTTCCAAAAAAATAGGAAAAAATGGAAAATATTAGAGAAAAGGACAACTTCTACTTTATTTCTCCTGGCTCCCAAAACTACCATAAAGCATTTCCTAGGATTGTGCAGTACACAATTTGAAAAACTTTTGATTTTTTTTCCTATTATTATACTTTAAGATCTAGGGTACATGTGCATAATGCGCAGGTTTGTTACATATGTATACTTGTGCCATGTTGGTGTGCTGCACCCATCAACTCGTCAGCACCCATCAACTCGTCATCAAACCTGCAAACTCATCTTCCCCAACTTCCAAATTAGATAAGTCATTCATTTTAGATTTTTAGGAAAGAAAATTGAGACATAGAGATATTTAGAAATTATCTACTCTGGCACTCAGACTTTGTGATTCTTTTTGAATAGAGAAGAATCCTCTGTCCTCGAGTCAAATATAATATTTAATATATAGGTTGTTTCATGCAGATTGACTATGACTGTGATGTCCATTTGACATGAAAAATACCAGTCTAAGCTGCTTTTTCTGTTATTATTAACAGTTCTGTCAGACCCCTTGAAGATTACTGTACGAAAGTATTTATTGAGCTTCTAGCTTACACAAATACAGTTAGGGACCTGGAAAATGATTTCACAGTTAAATATAGTATTGTTAAGGGAAGAATAAAAGCTTTCTCCCACCCCACCTCCATCTCTGCGTGCATCAATTCTGTGAAATTTGGCTAAGGTAGTCTTGGTATTCTTGTATAATAGCTCTAAGCAAAGTTCTCCTACACTTTCTTCCAAAAGTTGGCCTGTTAAATGAAGCATTATATAATACAAGAGTAATGGAGGCTTTTGAAAGTAATTTGGGATTTAAGTTAAGAAATAGCAAAATTAAGATTTGAAAATTACATACTCTTAATACACATTTTTAGCTCAATTTTCTGGCCATGAGTCTTTAGTCTGCTTTTAAAAGAAAAACACATGTTGAGAAGAGATATATATGAGGCGAAATGAGTTTTATGTGGCCTCCTACTACACTTTGAAATATAGTCTATAGTACAGAAATCAGTGCAGAAAATAATTGTGCCCAAGTGCCATTATATTCATTTCATCCTCAAGATTACTGCCTCTTCTTACCTCCCATTTTATTTAAATAAAGAATAAACGCAACTTGCCTGCCTCTGTATTTTGGGTAGAAAAAAGAATGGTGAAGGTTTGAGTGATCACTATCTAAAATAATCAGTTAATTAATTATTTATGTTATTAATGTATCATTAAGAAGTGGTTTATGTATGAAGCGAAGCCATGTTTGCTATCCATTACTCAAAAGTTTGGTGATTTCCAAATCCATATGGAATTCTAAATCACTGGAAAATTTTTCAGAAATTCAGATTTTAGGGTCTCTACCCAAATATACTTAGAATCTCAAGGAATAGGCCACTGTCATTTGTATTATCTGTGAAAGCTGATCATACAAATTGAGTCATTCTTGTCATATTCAGCTAAAACAGAATTAAGAAACCAGGGGGGAAGCACTCAGGGTATAAAACATTGATCCAAGAATGCAATTCTCTGCAAGACTGACTGATGAAGCTGCTTGTTGTATAACTTGAAACCACTTTTACCCATAGTTTGTGAGATGACTTGCTGCAACTCTAGGACTAATTTTGCTCGCTGCTATCATTCACCAGTTGGAGCTTGCCAGTTCCCCAAACCCATACTAGTGCCAATGGACTTTCTCAAGATCAATACGTAACATTCATTCTTTTTTATAAAGCCTCTAACCTTCTCTTTGTCCTTCAAACATACTGAAGACCACCTGGTCTGCATATACACCCTGAATTGCAATTCTTTCTTCCCAAATAAAATGTTAGAGATTCATCTCTCCATTTTTATTTTGACATAACCTATCAATACTCCCCCAAATTATTCTGATGTTCAGGAAGGTTTAAGAACTACTTGACTAGAAGTTATTGGGCTGAAATTTGCCCAACTGGCATCTATGGGTTTTTCCATAGAAAGAGGCATCATAAATTAATATATTATGCTTAATCATCCTTGTATGAACAAATTCTTTGATATGCTTTAATGAAAGCCATTTTACTTTTTATTTGTAATCCATACTTGCATTACAACCTTATTAAAGTGAATTTTAAATAGATCTGATCCAATAAGTAAGCTATGGTCTCTAAAGTGAGAGATGTAAAGCATAGGTTCAGTGTGTGTGAGAACATATGCTGTGAACAATAAGAATCCCAATTAAAATGGAAAATATTACCCAAGCTAGTGTCTTTTGGAGTACTAATTCTTATTTTAATCAAATGCATCCATCTTTTATAGCTTAGTAGAAAAGAGTATTATGTGTTATGTATGTGTATGTGTTTTTTTAGCATTTCATGGAGCCTTAACAGCCTCTAAAGCAGGCATTTTGTTGTTATCTCTTGCATAAATTTTCGGAACATTTGAAGAGAAAGGAGGGGCTTTCTTTACAAACCCTAACTGTTCTGTCTGAATTTTACTTGAGACACACCGAGCATAAGGCTTGCTGGGATGTTTCTTTGCCTTCTAGGACGTGCAAAATAAACATAGTGACATGTGTGTTTTTTCTAATGGTTGTATCAAGAAACATATACAGAGCACACACCTATAGTTTGTGCTGGCAATAGGGTGGTAAACAAGTCAGAGACACCCCTCCCTAACATAGTTTACCACCGTATGAGGAAGAGAGACATGAAACAAGAAATCGTAAGTGAAATAAATTTCATCAAGGAGGATGACAAGTGTAGCAAGGAAGGTATCTCTGTATAATTGATGTCAAAGCAAAATTCCAAAAAAAAGAGGAGTTATCTGGTTATCTATGCAGAGGGAGTTCAAGGCAGAGAAACCAGCATTGGTTTGAGGAGGGTCCAGCCTGCCTACTCTGTTGCTCTTAAATAGTAGATGATGGTGTAAAGTATGATGGACTCCGTGTGCAGACAGTGAGAGTTCTAAATCTAACTCTGCCATCACTGCCTAGTCATACATTTGGGTAGATTAATTAATCTCTCTTACAATGTCCTTATTTGTTAAAGGGGGTTTATAATAGGATTGCAGTGAATACAAAATGGTCAAATAATAACTAATTACAGAAAATAAAACTACTTGCTTATATGTAATGATATACAGCCTTATCATATTTAACACAAAAACTCCTATCTTGGGTCCTAACTTAAAAATTGAGTTCCAACTGCAATGCTCTCTACATAAAACTACATTGTAAGGTACTAGAGCTCCTGCAGAAAACCTTATAAACATATTATTCTTATTTAAGATTTGGCAGGAGAAAATTAGATGGGAAAACTGAAAACCTCAGAATCACTGTTTTTCACATTCAAAAATGTTGGACAGTGTTTATTGGAAAAGAAAAGACTTCCTGTGAATTTTAAATATTTGAAAGGAACAAGTTGTCTGTGAATATTAGCAAGTAAAGTTGAATTTAATTGCAGTAGGTAGCGGGACCAGCAGTAGGACAGTAAGTGAAATTAATTTGAGTAAATGACTCAAAGGGTGTTGGGAAAAATCATCTTAATTGTTCTTATGCACAAGTTATCACTGGGATAAATATCAAAATTAGATTTTAAAGTGATTGAATTATTTTATGAGCTTTAAAAGCCCTTTCAGGTAACCAGCTCAGGCAATAATTTTTTAATCAAACCTCATGATCCAGGAAGTAAACTGATCATACAGAGGTCAGAATGACATTTATGGGCTTGAGAGATTTCTATCTGTCTCCAAACTGGCTGAGTGGGCACCATCAGAGGTAGAAAGATTTATCACGCAACATGCAAAACAGTTCTTATATCACTAATGAATCATTAGGGGCAAATAGAAGATTCTGTTTGATAAGAGTTCAAGTATCTTAAGAGTTTTCAGAAAAATCAGATGCACATTAATGGACAGAGTATAATGGAGCACTCCAAAATTGTAAAATAAATAAATAATAAAAAAATAAATAAATGGGTTCTGATCTACTCTTCTACTCCAATTTACTCTTTTACTGCCCACACATTTATTCAAAGACATTTATTGGGCACCTGCTCTGATTCATACACTGTCTTAGGCACTGAGATCTGTTATAGGTTGAATTGGGTTTCACCAAAATTCACATTGATATCCTAAACCCAGCACCTCAGAATTTGATCTTCCTTAGAAAGAAGGTCACTATAGATGTAACTTAACATAAGCTAATGTACAAGTCTTACTGAAGAGTAGAGTGGGTCTCTAATGCAATGTGACTGGTGTCCTTAAAAAGGGGAAAATTTGGACACAAGTACACACACAGGGAGAACACCATGTGAAGATGAACACGAAGATTGGGGTGACACTTCCATAACACAAGAAATACCAAAGAGTTCCTGCAAACCACCAGAAGCCAGGGAAGAGTCATGGAAGGGATTCCTCCTCGCAGCCCTCTGACAGAACCAACCCTGCCGACATCTCCATCTTGGACATCAGACAATCAATTTCTGCTGATGAAGTCACCCACTTTGTGGTACTCTGTTACAGCAGCCCTTGGAAACTAATGTAAGATTGGAGCAGGGTATCTCCCACCCTGATATGACCTATATTCCAGAGGGCAGAGTAAATTTAAAAACTTTTCTGTGTTTCAACCTCAAAGGACTCTACAGATATTATGTTTTAAAACAACAAAAATATAGATTTATGTATAAAAGAAGAAAGTAGAAATATGCTAATCTGAAGACATTCATTTATTAGCCAAAAATATAATTAATCTGTGCTCTGTACGGGACATTCTTCATATACTCTCCCAGCTCTATGCCCCACCTTTCTCTGTACCTTGATTGCTGAACTTAATGGATTGCATCTGTCAGGATCCCTTGACCTCTGTTGTTCAGGTGCAGTCAACCCATTGGAGGCACTGGAAGGACAGTGGGGAGCAGGAGAGAGCCCATTAGCTTCTCTTAATGGCCTGCAGTGTTTATAATGTTAGGGTCCTTTCTGCATGCTTGTCACTCAGCCAGTGCCTTCTCTCAACAGATTTCAACAACATGACTTTCTTCTTTTCCCCTTTAAGACTAGGCATGGTAAAAGTTTGCTCCTGGTAACTGTTACCTAGTAACTGTTGCTAGCTCCTGGAAACTTTATTCTTTCATTACCTTTAATCCTGCCCTCACTTTGTAAATAATCCCGCCCTCACTTTGTAAATAATCCCATTTTTATAC
This sequence comes from Macaca nemestrina, assembly GCF_043159975.1. Lineage (NCBI taxonomy): Eukaryota > Metazoa > Chordata > Mammalia > Primates > Cercopithecidae > Macaca > Macaca nemestrina. The sequence goes on along the minus strand of NC_092127.1, from coordinate 120,824,482 downwards.
TATTTTTAATAGCCTCTTTGAGTATGTCAATGATTTCTTGCGAGAACCATGGCTGATACAAGAATTTTTCCAGGAATGTTGCCAGGAAACAGACCCTCAAATTTGCATTTCAGGATGGATGTCTCACATATTTGATGAGCACACAGATAACCTCTTTGTTAGGGGGCAATAGGACACTGGTACTCCATGAATACAGTGGCATCATGCCTATTCAAATTATCACAGGTGAAATGAGATGGAGCATAGTGGAAGGAAGCTTTGGGAGATGAATTTGCTGTGGTGCTTAGTTGCTGTGCTCACATTGTTGATTTATAAAGTGGAAATAGGCCTGTTGGTTTTGACTAACACAAAAACACACACACAAATAAACTCAAAGCCTGAAATTCCTTTTCAAAATGCAGAAAGCATTTACACAGCTTATCTCACGTAGCTGGCTGCAGACATGACTGTGGATCAGGTACAAAGCCTTATTGTAAATGCTGTAGAGATGCAATGTCAATTAAAAGTACAATATCTTCTAGATCTCTTATGCTAACAAGACCACTAGTTAGAAAGTATATCCCAGAAAACGAGAATAGGAAATCTTGGTCAGTATATCTGTTTGTCCACTTTCCATGGACATCTGGAAGGAGAGATAAATGACCTGATATGAAATTTACATTAATTCATAGTCAGAAGATAACAGGTTAGTTATTGATCATGGTATTGAAAGAACCAGATTAGGAGATGAATGACAAAGGATTCTAGGAGAGAGGGTTGGGAATAAACATCTCAGAATGGGCAGAGTGTGAAAATATTCATGGGCCACATCAATCTTCCACCATGAAGTGAAGGTTGTCACCAGTCAAGTGAACAAAATTACCTGTTGTGTGGATATAAGTCAGCTTCTACCCTTGGCCACTAAATTGTTCATTTAATGGGCCCATTTACAAAGTGGCCATAGTGACAGGGATGGAGGCTGTACATGGGCTAAATAAGGTAGATTTCCCTTCGCTAAAGCTGATCTTGTCACAACTATTGCTGAGTATCCAACATGCTAAAAGCAGAAGTAGAAGTAAACACTAAGTCTCTACTATGAACACTTCCTGGGAAGCCAGATATTCACCAGGTGAAAGTTGATTACTTTAGGCTCCTTTTATCAAAGATGTTGTACACATAGGAATAGATTCATATTCCAAACACACATTTGCCTTTGTGTCTGCAAACTCTTATTGTTGCTATTCAGGGACCAACAAAATTCCTTACTCATCATCTTGGTATCCTGAAACACACACACACACACACACACACACACATACACACACACACACGGAAAAGTGAAAAGGAAGAAAGAAATCACATTTTCTGAAACATTTCTGAAAATGTTTCCTTCACATATTACAGTGAAGGAAATGTACCAATGGCTTCCCACAAGGTGTTCTGTGGTCTCATATTCCTCAGAGAGCAACTGTTTGACAAAGTGGTAAATTGACTGCCAAAGGCTAAATAATGATAGTAGGTAGGTGATGATACCCTGTGAGTTTGTGATGCTGTTATACATGATGTAGAATATGCCTTAAATCAATAACTAGTGTCATCCCTTCTGCATATATAATATATGAACAATCTGGGAAACAAGACGTAGATGTAGGAATAGTCCCTCTTACTATTACACTAGTAGTAAACTAGATGTGGCCTCAGTGTGTTAGGAAAGTAAGTATTCAAAGAATTAATGTTTCCATCAGGGAGCGTAATCATGATTCTATTGAAATAGAAATTAAGACTGATCTTGAGCTAATGTGAACTTTTCATTTTGATGGACCAACAGGCAGAGAAAGGAGTCAGTGCCCTGGGTTGAATAATTAATTCAATTGCCAAAGAAACTGTTTTTCTTCCAACTAGTGGGGGCAACAAAACCCTCAAAATCGAGGCAACTTAGCTCAGCCATTCTATTATTAGTTGCCAATAGGATATTAAGGCAACGTAAGACAGGACCAGTAGCTACTTGGTTCGTTTAGGGGTAAAGATTCGTGTAAACTGACGCCCCCGCCACCACTGCCCAGGAGACCCCCCCACACCCCCCAGGAAAAAAACAAAACTCACCAACTGATGTTGGCAGAGATTTTTTTTTTATTATTATGAAACTGGTGAACAAAGAAGGAAGGTAAATATTTCAAGGAGCTTTGTAACTTAAGCCTTATAATCAGCTACACATGTAGGCACTATAATCAGCTATGTTTTCTCGTAGTTATTATGTTTCTCCTTTCCTTCTGCTCCTGATACTTGATACTTTTATGGGAAGGGCAATGATCCCCAATAGTGTTACAACTAAGGCTCTTGGTGGGATTCTAGCTACATTGACATCTCCTCAAGGTGATGAAGAGATTAATACATCTTTATGTTTCCCTGTTAAGGGGGATTTTTCTGTTGTGTTTCAGATTTATCTACCTAAATAAAGAACAGGAATGAATTTAATTGGGGAAAAAAGTGGATTGTACTGACTACTCATCACTTATTTTTACCGTTCTGAATTCATCCTGTGCCCTAATCTTTGCCCCAGAACCAGCACTTGGGATCTCTTGCCCTCTGGCATCCTGTTGGTTTCAACTAATAAAAAATTCTCCCAGGGATCAGGGTTAGGAGGTCAAAGTTATCAGGTACTGATTTTCACCACACCTCAACTTCCAAGCCATGATTTTGACAGTAGCTGTGTTCCTCCCTGGGTGTCCACAGCTACTATTGGGTGGCCCATCTCCCACAGCTACAGCTATCACTGGGTTCTGATACTTAACACCACAAGGCTTTGGCACAGTAATGGCTTTTCACTGTTGTGAATCCCCAAATGTTTAATCGTCCTTTCTTGCTTTTTTCTTTTTTTAACTGTTTGTATCTTTGTAATCAGTCCCTTCTTATAATTCTTGGAATGTGCCTCCTGTTTTCTGCTAACATCCTGATTGACTAAATTTTTGTTGATAAATGTCTTTTGTGATTCCTTAATGTAGATAAAAAACTTACTTGTGCAACAGTAGAAATTATCTATCTTTTAAAGTCAAGACTCTACCAGACGCTACCATGAAATATATTTATTTGACCAACAGTGTTAATTACAGAGTAAAAGATTCTGAAGGAGAAGATATATTCCCCGAGAACAGATGCATTAAGAGTAGTGGCATTCTGGGTATTATGTGCTATAACCAATATACTAAATATTTAGAAAGGTGTTGTAGTCATACTAAACAAATTGTATCAAGACTCTATTTGCAAAATACTTAAGTAGGATGAATTGGTGAAAATAACGTGATTACAAAAACATCAAAATCCAGTATATTGGAGTGATTACAAGGAACCTTCTAAGTCTTTAAAGAACTATTAGGTTTTTTAGACCAGGAAAACAGCCATCAGTTACTTGCCCAACTGCTGTATTTTTGGTTCTTTTATTACTATGCTGCTTTAGGAAAATGTTAATGATCTATTTTATGACACCTGAACTATTCTGTTGAGTATTGTTCCTTAAGAACCCACATAACTGATTCAAACTGCTTACTGAAATTCTGTATGGTTATTCCTTTTGGGAAAGGAAAATGTGGGGGGGAAATTCCTTCAGAATATTGTGCAGAGTTAATGACTACCACATATCATATCTCATTGGCCATTGCCTTTGCCACATACCCAATCGTTTTTCTGAAAAACAGAGTTTTCTGATTCACATTTATCCTCCCATTTTGCTCTTTGGGAGCTAAACATGATACTGTTAAAACATACTCTTTGAATTTAATAAGAAGATGATCAATTTTAAGGCCAATGACAAACTTTATGCTGTCTCAGCAGAAAGATGTGTAATGTTCAACATACCCAATAGTAAAAAGGATGAGGCAGGCTTGGTAGTTGTTCATTGCAATTGAGAAGGTCCCCTGTTTCTTTCTGTATCCTGGACTAGGCCACTGTAGTAAACTGTCAGCTTTAGCCAAATTTTGTTTTTATGTCTCAGCAAAGATATGCTTCAAAGCAATCTCCCTTTGAAACCTGTGATAAAGACTACTCAAAGCAAACTAATTCCATCATCAAATAAATTGTATTTTCTTTTTTTAAAAAATGAAAAATGCAACTCTTACTTGCAATACATTTTTAATGGCATTTTTGGTAGCTTTTTCTCCCATTGGGGGGTTCTGTAGTGTCAGCCATGTTCTAACTGGGCAATCTTCTGTTTAAATCAGAAGTGTTTAATAATTGGACTTAAATGAGATCACATGATAGCATTAAAAATCTGTCTCTATCAGTGGTTCTTTCTGAGGAAAAAAAATTGCTCAGAATGGAAAATTCATCACTATTATTTCTCATCATTTTCACTGTGAGGAATTACACATAATGCAAATTTTGGCCTCTCCTGTGGGCCATACGCCCCATGCCCATAATCCATTTTTCATCCTTCAACCTAGCCCATTCCTACCTCTACTTTGTGGTCCTTGTGCCTTAGGTTCTGCTTCAATTTGGTCCAAATCAATAGTATATGAACACATATCATGTGTCAGTACCTAGATTAGAATATGAGAGATAATGGCACCAGTGCCTACAACAAACTATGAATAAATATGTGAATAAACAACATAATGCAGACTGAACATGAAATCAATGACTATAAAGACAGATATTGATAAATCAATATATAGAACAAATGCAGAAAAGTCCCTTTTGATTCTGAATTTGTGATTACTTATGGAAAATTAACTAGGCTTTAACAGCAAACAACTCATATGTATTTCCTAATAAAAACAATGATGTAATGACTAATGGTCCCAAAAGTGTATAACTTTGCACTCATTTTTTATGGAAGAAAATTTAAAATCACAAATATTACAATTGATACCAAATATGAACAAAATTATGATAAAACTTTCTGCATAAAGAGACTAATAGGACATAATATAAAATCTAGAAATACACCCACATATATATACTGACCTGATTTATGACAAAGTGCCACCACAATTCAGACTGAAAGAATAGTCTTTTCAATAAATTTAGTTGATCAAATAGATATCCTTAAGGGAAAAATGTGAAATTGACCTTTACCTCACAGCATACACAAAAATAATTTGAGATATATCGTAGTCTTAAATATCAAAAGAAAACAAAAAAACCTCTAAAAAAAATAAAACAATATTTTTTCAAACTTGGATAGAAAATATTTCTGAAACAAAACACAAAAACACCAACTATACATGAAAAACATTAATGAACTAAAACGTTCTGCCATCAAAAATGCATACATAAGAGGATGACAAGGCATGCTACACACTAGAAGATATTCCCAAGATACAGTACAAAAAAAGGATTTGAATTTAGAATCCTTGAAACCAATAAAAGTCAAAAACGTAATTTTAATATGAGCAAAATATTTGAAAAACAGTGTCACTAAAAATGATATGCAAATGACTAATAAGCATATGAATGTATATTCAGTACCGTTAGTCATCACAGAAAACAAATTAAAATCACAATGAGACACTGCATCTCCACCAGAATGCTGTAATTAGGCATAGATATACATTTTTTATTTCATTCACAATACCAATACTGATTGATATTAAGTATTAATGATGATACAGAGAAACTGGAGTTCTTGTACATTTCTGATTTGTATTTGTAAACTGGTAAACCTAGCTGACTGTGCCTTACCTCACATCCTCCTAGTGTGTGAACTTTGACTTTGAACCCTCTAATAATTCACTATGACTTTCATTTGGGTATGGCTCCCTCGCAGGACAAACTTACAAAAGAGTTACTCTGCTTCTGCCATGACATTGCCTCTGAAAACTTACCTGTAGGCACCTTGGCCATGTCTTGTTTGATGCATGACATTTGAGTATCCAGGACAGCACCACTCACTGTGCATCAGGTTAGTACAGAATGGTTTGCAAATAGTTTTCTTTCCAGACAGCCCAATAGAGGCCATGGGCAAAACCCCACTCCACCCCTATTTAGTTTTATGAACTAAACACTTCTGCCTTCCTCTTTCTCTTTCTTCCTCTAGACACCCACTGATTCAGCATGAAAGATTTTCTTTTCCTTCGCCAAATCAAATATTTCTCTTTCTGGAGAAGCTAGCCTTATAGTTTGGTTACTCCAGGAGAAAAAGTTGTTTACTACATTATGGAAGAAATTTGATGAGTTAAGTCCCTCTAATTTAATCATTGAGATAATCACTGGATGATAAATAATTTTACATATTTCTTTTGTTTTAAATAACACTTTGACCAAAAAAATCATTTTTTTGCATATTATAAATCTTGCCTCAGTTCTCCATCTTCCATTCCATGATAATAAGTCTCACTGTGACTCCAAGCATATGAATACTCTGAGACAGCCAGAGCAAAGTCATGTGTTTGAAAAGACGAAAGAGAAATGTATGTTCAGAATGTCCCAAATATCACCTTTTATTTTTATTTCCACAAATTTATCATTAAGGTTCTGCTAATCAAATTGAACTTTATCTACTTCTGCATTTTTATATTTCCAGACCCTTTAACATCCTTCTCAAATTTTAGCTTCTTTTTGATCCCTATATATAGAGATAATCTCTATTATTTCCAATATTTCTTTACTTTTTTTCTATTTTGATTTTATAGTGTTTACTACTATCTCTCTTCAACTGTAGCAACAGTTACATCTGAACTTTTCTTTGCTGCCAGATTCCACTCTCCTTGTAGCCATGGGCTACATACATATTGGATATAACCTGCCATAAGAGAAATACATTTCTAGCTCTTCAGTGATTTCAAACAAGTTGCTTAAATTTTCTAAACTCAAAGTCATTTTATCTATAAAATGATAATACTATCAAGGAATGATTATAAATTTTGAAAGAAAGCTTCTAATATTGAGAACCCCATATAGGGAAGAATAATGAGTGATTATTTTTATAAAACAAATTTTTTAAATAAAAACACAATGTAATTTAAAGATTCTGAAGAACAACAACTGAAAATATTAGATGTATTTATATAGGAACTCACGAAGTAGGCAGTTTATTCCTGATTTAAAAGTCCAAATTATTATTATAAATACAGTGGAAAATGAAACTTTATCCTCTTTACTGCTTTCCATAGAGTATTTTTCCTTCATAAAAATGTTACCTTGTTTGCAATATTTTTAGGGCAAGTAAGTTAAATTGGAAAAGATCTAAAATGTAGAGGTTGGGGCACTTGTCCAAGATCAAATACTGACCAGGTAGTCATGGGAATAGGTTGAGAAACAAATTCCTCCAGTTCCTTGCCTGAATTCTTTGCTTCAGCAACCAGAAACAAGAAATCTGTGAAGCTAATATTTTGCTTATAAAAATGCTCTACTGTTTGGGATAGAATATTTGAAAGCATGTTTTTCTGTTTACGTCACTATTAGTAATAACGATAAGAGCAACTCTATTTAGTATGTGGGACTTATTAGAAATAAATTTTGTGCTGTTCTGTGTATCTGGATGCATACCTGTAACATCAGTCACTGCTAGCCCACTATTATATTTGTTACAATCACAAAAGAGATTAAACTCCTGTCATCTAAGAGCAGATTTGGACATTAAGAGATCTTGGATTTTGGTCACTAAAATCCAAATTATTTTGTCTCTTCATTCACTTTTTTTTTTTTTTTGCCTTAGGTTAGTAATCTATTTCTCTTCTCCTGTTCAAAGATTTGCCTCTGCAGCATAATACAAGGCTAACAGGTGGGTCTTGCTCTGAAAAGGATGAAACACTTGAAGTAACACTCAGAGGTGATTAAATGCCTTGGGGGAGAAGGGAGAAGAGTTTTCTCTTTCTCAATCTCCTTTTTCTCTTTTTCTTTCTACAGGTCCCGCCCTCCCCTTTTTCCTTTCCCCTCCCTTACTCCTTCCCCCTCTCTCTTTGATTTCCCTGACAAATTATATGAAAGAGCTCTGATCAATTGCCTTAAAGAAAAATTCAGTGCTTATATCAAATATTGTATCAGAAAAATAGAAACTAGCTCAAATGCCTTTTGGTACACATGACTTTGGTAATCTTTGATAAATAAAACAAGTTTCAAAATTCTCTTTAGTAATTAAAAATCTTAAAGTCATGTTATGATAAATTAAGTAATCATAGGGTTTTCACTAAAAATCAGGGTTACTAAGAATTAGAATAGTTGTTAATAGATGTAGGATTATGAAAGTTAGCATGTTTAAAACAGGTTTTATGTAAAGTAGTTGTGACTCCTTTACCTAAATGTTTTATGAAGATGGATAGTGTGTCTGACTTGGGAATGTTTCCCCTACCCAATTCCACACAAACGAAGGCACGTAAGTCTGCCTTTTAAACAATATTAATTGGACATGCCAAATAGTAACCAGTAAGAGTGCCTGAGCCACCAGGCTCACATTTGTAATCTTAGCAATTTTGGAGACCAAGGTGAGCGAATCACTTGAACCTAGGATTTTGAAACTAGCCCGGGCAAGATAGTAGACCCCATCTCTACACAAAATAAGAAAATAACCGGACTCTGTGGCTTATGCCTGTAGTCTCACTAGGGAGGTTGAAGTGGGAGGATCACTTGAGCCCAGGAGGTTGAAGCTGCAGTGAGCTGTCATCGTGCCACTGCACTCCAGCCTGGGTGACAGAATGAGACCATGACTCACAAAAAGAAAGAGTGTCTGAGTCCACAGACTGTAGAGTGGGAGCTGGAATACTGGTATGGACAAATTCTCCACTTCATAGCCCTTTGTGGAGTGTTCACTGGTGCATATGGCCAAAGTCTGTGAGTCCCTGATATGGTTTGAATATTGGAGGAGGGACCTGATGGGAGGTGGTTGGATCACAGGGGCTGACTTTGCCTTGCTGTTCTATGATAGTGAGTTATTTCTCATGAGATCTGGTTGTTAAAAGTGTGTAGCACTTCCCCTTTCACTCTCTCTCTCACCACCATGTGAAGAAGTGCTTGCTTGCTTCCACTTCACCCTCCACCAGGATTGTAGGTTTCCTGAGGCCTCCCTAGCCATGCTTACTGTACAGTCCATGGAACTATGAGTTAGTTAAACCTCTTTTCTCATAAATTATCCAGTCTCAGGTAGTTTCTTACAGCAATGTGAGAATGGAATAATATGGTGCCTTCCAATGACAACTACTGTGAATTTGTACTAGAGAATTTCCACTTGAGGGGCATTAACTATCTGGTTACAGGATGCTACCTGAAGTCACGCTTATGACTGAAGGACATAAAATGATCCGGACACCCCGTGCTGTCTGGGGTTAACACCAGAGAACCACTCTAATGGAGAGAGTAGTGTACAAATGAAGTCCCCAAAAGAGGTCCATAAGAGTTCGGGAAGAGTTTCTCTTCCTGAGTTCTTCAAAATCTGGAAACTATATGTGAGTATTCTTCTTTTATGGCAATATAGTTATTTGCATAAGTTCAGTAAGAATCTGTTTTCCTTTGAAACAGGACACAATTGGAGACACAGTCGTTTTACCAAGGCTTTGATTAGAATGACATATTTGCAGGTACAGTTCCAGCAAAGCCAACTTAAAAAGGGCCTATATGGCCAATCAGTTCTTTCTGTACTTTATGCAAATAATCAGGTCACATATAATAAACCTAAAACTTGCTTGCACACATATTGGTCTTACTATAATTTCTCTTTGGTAGAGAAGGGGGACTAGGTGGAAAGAAATTATGTTTCAAAGGAAAAACATCCTATTACTAAATTCCTGCCCTGACCTTTGTTTTTAAGGGTGGATGGAATCATGAATTATGTCTTGGCTACAACAAGCCTCTAAAGAAGCACCAGGTTGTCATTTTCATCATGATGTTTTAATTAGCTTCCTAATAGAATAAACTTCTTTTTCCATTCTGACACTAATTCTCTTTTGATTGTCAATTTATTAATGCTATTTATCTCTCATTGTCTTACTTTTCCTAAGAAAATCAGAATCATGATATTTCAAAAGCTAGAGATGACTTGTCAAGGTTTTTTAATCTTCATTTGGAATCCCGTTGGGTCTGATCTGGTTTTTATTACCAACATCTTGCTGTTAAAATTACAGAAGCACCCTCCCTCTAGGCCCACAGACTATTGAAGAAGAGTGCATGAGGTTGTAAAGGCCAGTTTCAAGGGACAGAATTAGTTCAGACTTTCTTAATCAAGGATGAGCACACATATGCCTAACAAAGCTGATAAACTGAGAGACTTTGCCTGCTAGGCCACTATGTGCCTGCTTTTTTTTTTCCATCCCAACCATAAAAAATTACTGAAAGGATAAAAAGGTATCTGGTGACAGAACCTTCTGGGTATAGTTGTTACCAGTTATGGGGTTTATATAAATGGAGATATAAGAAATTTCGGGCCACCTTAGAACAAATTTAAAAAGAAATCACAAAAAGATTATGGCACAATAAAAGTTTCTAGATTCCTTCAGTTAAACGGTTTTAGCAAAATGCTTATGTTTTGTATAGTTTATTGCTACAAGTCTGTAACTAAAACCAAGATTAAAGTAACTTAACATGCAGAATTATGGATAAGTCAATTTTGTAATCTTGCATTTTGGATTTGGTTTTTGACTGTGTTGCTTAAAAGGTATTAAGGATTGGTGTATGCCTGCCCACCTTCATTCCTGTCTGGACTAGACTGTTTAAACTGGTTGTAAGTCTTTTGACCCTAAGTCCTTTGGCCATAGGGGTCCCACTGAGGGACACGATGAACCTGGGGCAGGTAGCCACACCACCTCAGCCACAATATGGAACAAAATAAAACTTTGACCACTGATGCTACCTCTCGCAGATTTGGGCCTAAAAGAGGAGACTGTAACCTAAAAATAAAATTCTAAGTGCCCCAACTGACTGAATGAACCCTCTCTTGGCCAAGGGGACCACAGAGTAACCTTGAAAACTGAGTGTTCAGCCATGATAGAGTGGGGGGTGGTCAGACATACCTTATTTTTGCCCTCCCTCACTAACCATAATTATGCTTTCTTCCCTAAGGGCTTAGCAGAAACAAACTTTTTCAAAAGATTCCACCGCTGATTTTAACCAACCACCTGATGTTGCCCCTTCTTTCTTGCCTGATAAGAGACCATCAACCATGCACTGGTTCTGTCCAGTCTATGGAGAATGCACAGTAAAGTATTTTGTGTCCTTGCTTCACCTTTTGATGTCAGAGGGACAAAAAGTTCACCCTAGAATTATGCTAAAGTGGCAATTTTTTGTACATGGAACTCATGGAGGGGCATAAAGCTCAATTGCACATGCACACGTTTCTCCTTATAAATATTCATGACTCCTTGCATGGCTCATTGAATATGTATATTTGGCCATTCTGTTCAGTAAAAATTCTTGTCACCTTTTCCCCTCCCCTGAAGTGTCTCTTTTTGACTTCTAGTAAGAGGTTATGCTTCCTACTTTGTCAAAATGGCTACCCTGAAAGCTGCGACCTTTTATGAGAAACAAAGCTCTCCTTTCCAAATTTGCAAACCTTGTCATTCTTCAGTTGACAATAAAAACAGGATTAGAATAATTAAGGGGCTTCAGAATGAGATCTTTCAATTATTTTACTTGTAAGTTCTTTTCAACTGACAAACATTTCTCTCTTTCTAAAAACTAAGTATGGAAAACATAAAAGATTTGAAAAACAATGCCCTAAACATATGATGCATTAAAACACGGTAAAATTATGCCTAGTTAGACTTTAAGGCTGCCTTCTAGGCAAATTCTATGTGCAAACACACTAGCTAGAATTCAGTTCACCGAAAGCAAAGCAAATTTTACCTCTTTATATACCATTTGGGAGTAGTCTCTCACAAAAGAGGGTGTTTGATATACTCTTCTTATATGGTGAAATCCTATCTTGACACAAAGCTTCTAGAGGAACACAATCTTACTCTAAAATGTAATAGTAACTGCTGTAGCTTAACTGGACAGGGATTTAGATCACTTGTTCATAATTAATGCAAAAGTCACTTTCATGATTAATGCAAAAAAGTGATCTGTTTTGAATTAGATCAAATCACTTTGCATTAATCATGAAAGTGATCAAACAAAGCAGGTCACGTTTTGATCCACATTTTCTAATCATTTAACATAAAGCTTTGATAACATTGAGTAGATTGTTCCGCGTCAAAGCAGCCTCATAAAGCACACTGTTTTCTGGCTTCCCCAGAGAAACCCACTGTTGTATGTTGTAAAATAACATAAGTAATCAGTCTTAACTCAAAAACACAGGTAATCCACAAAAGAAAATTTACTTTAAAAAAGGGAAATATATCTACAATTATCCAAAGTTGGGTTTTATGTGACACCTTACTGCCACAGATTCTTGAGGAAAATTTTGTGATATTTGCTAACATTCGTTAGCATCTGTATCTATCCATTTGGTGGACACTTGTTGACCATCCTGTAAGCTGGACACTATACAGAGCCTTTATCACATTTATTACACACATGCACATATACATGCACCCCTCCACACACATACACTCCTATACCTGCACAAAAACTCTCCTCTGAAAATCTCCCTTTATTAAAATATCCTAAAATTTTGTGACTTATACAAAACAAACACTTATTGCTCATCAGTCTTTGAGTCAAATGGATGGCTCTGAGATCTTGACTGGATTCCCTCATGCATCTGTAGTCAACTGTGTGTTAGCTAGTTGGTCTTGGCTGGACTCATTCATGTCTGGAGGTCAGCTGATTCCTGACTAGTCTGGTGTAGGAATGATGTGTCATTTATATGCCTTGGTTCTGTGTCCCCACCCAAATTTCATCTTGAATTGTAATCACTAAAATTCCCACATGTCAAGGGAGGAACTGGTAGAGGGTGATTGGATCATGGGGGACGTTTCCTCCATGCTGTTCTCATGATAGTAAGTGAGTTCTCACAAGATCTGATGGTTTTATAAGGGACTCTTCCCCTTTCACACTCTCTCACCTGCTGCCATGTAAGACACGCCTGCTTCCCCTTCCGCCATGATTGCAAGTTTCCTGAAGCCTTTCTAGCCATGTAGAACTGTGAGTCAATTAAATCTCTTTTCTTTACAAACTACCCGGTCTTGGGCAGCTCTTTACAGCAATGTGAGAATGGACTTATATAGTCATATAGTTCCGTTCCATGTGTGTCATCCTCCAGCAGGCTAGCTCGGGGGTGTAATAGCAGTTAAGCCAAAGTAACAAGAGAGCCAGACCCAATATTCAAATACTTTTCACACTTTGTATGTCTTATTATTTATAAAGAAAGCTGCAATTATTTCTCCCATCTCTTTATATATGCTTCTTTGTAATGTGTCTGTTTACACATTTATTGAACCTGGGGTGGTCATATGATTTGCTTTGATCTATACGATTTGGCAAAGTGACATTGTTTAACTTCTGAGCATAAGCCTCATGTGGCATTGCATCTTCTGCTTTTGTCCTCTTGGAAAGTTATATTACTATGTGAGGAAACTGCATAAGGCCTACTGGAGTATGAGACCCCGTGGAGCCCAGCCAAAGACCAGCCACCATACCTGAGAACTCCTAGACAAACCAGTCCATAAAGCGAACTGTCAGATAAATGCATCTGCATAAGCCACCTCAGGCAAGACTGGCAGAGAACTGCAGCTGAGCCAAGTCCAAATTTGTGACCCACAAAACTGTGGAAAAATAAAATAGTTTTTGTTTCAGTCACTAATTTTAGGAGTGATTTCTTATACAGCAATAAATAACTGAAAAACTCTATTATGCATTATGTTTGGTAAAATTCCATTGATCAAATCATATCACATAGTTATTTCCAGAGCCAATGAGTGTGCCAAAATGTCCCACCCACAAAAAGAAAAGTGAAAAATTAAGACCATCAATGCAATAAATTTACCATGTAAGCATTTAAAGGTAAAGGAACTAATGATGAGAAGCTTAAATGATTCACATAATATTACCCATTTAGTAACAAAATGTGTTGATCCTAGCTCATTTATCTATAAAACCTGTGCCTTTTATCATCTATGCCTGAAGAAAATCTATGATAAAAAAAGAAAAAGAAAGAAAAAGATGTAGAACTTCAGCCTCTCAAAGCTGGGGACCTTGATTTCTGTAACTTGATTCTGTAACTTGTCACTCTGTCACTAGAAGCTTCAGTAAAGCATCCAAGACCCCAAATCAAATCTGAACTGAAATGAGTAATATCTACAATCCTTTAAATTTAGGAACATTTTTGACTAAGCATCAGTTGCCCTTGATATTAATCTGACCCCAATAAAGTGCTGTATTTCTGTTGAATGGGCTCTGACCTTATTCTAAATGTCTGGTTTCTCACATGATGTGCTCCAATTCTTCTAAATAGAGTTCCATTCTGAAATTCCACTTGTGGTAATTGACCTATTTCTTCATTGCTCTCTTTGCTTTTTTCAGTCTCAGTCAGAGACTGGACATATTTTCCTGCTTCAAATAACTGTGGCCAAAGCCTTAATGCCATTTTTAGTGCTACCTGCCTGGACTTCTAAAAATTATTTGAACCTGCTATCAATTGCCTCATTCTTCACATTGGATAGATGCATGGCTATTTAGATGTAAACCCTATTGCCAGTTGTTTTCCTGCATTTCTATCCTGCTAAAACCTAAGAGAATATTTTATTCATCTTTATATTACCTGGAAAGACTTTGCAATACTTCGAATGTAGCCAATGTTTCACCAATGAGTGTTGAACAAATTACACAATTAAATGTTTAAATAAATACAGTTTTTTATGGTTTGGATCTATATCCCCATCCAAATCTCATGTTCGGTTGTAATCCCCAGTGTTGGAGATGGGGCCTGGTGGGAGGTGATTTGATTGTGTGGGCAGTTTCTCATGGTTTAACACCACCCCCCTTGCTGTTGTTGTCATGATAGTGAATTCTTGTGAGATCTGCTTGTTTAAAAGTGTGGGGCACCTCCCTACTCTCTCTCTTTCTCCTTCCCAGGGTATGTGAAGTGCTGCTCCCCCTTTGCCTTCCGTCATGATTGAAACTTTCCTGATGTCTCCCCAGAAGCTGAGCAGATGCCAGAATCATGCTTCCTGCACAGCTTGTAAAATCATGAGCCAGCTAAACCTGTTTTAAAAAGAAATAAATAAATCACCCAGTCTCAGATATTTCTTTATAGCAATGCACGAATGGACTAAAACAAATTCACAATTTTTCCCAGCACTTTGGGAAGCCAAGGTGGGTGGATTGCTTGAGGTCAGGAGTTTAAGACAAGCCTGGTCAACATGGCAAAACCCCGTCTCTATCAAAAATACAAAAAGCACTCGGACACAGTGTTGCATGCCTATAATCCCAGCTACTTGGGAGGCGGAGGCAGAAGAATCACTTGAACCTGGGAGGCGGAGGTTGCAGTGAGCTGAGATTGTATCACTGCGTTACAGCCTGGGTGACACAGTGAGACTCCATTTCCCAAAAAAAAAAAAGTTTACTATTTAAAGACAGCAGTTTCATATGGTTGCTTGTGACAGGTATAACTGCTGCTACTATCTCTTTTCTGATACTATTTTTACACTCATTGGTTAGTAAGAAAATTAACCACTGGTGACTTTAATTATATAATATAGAAACAGCTTCTATTACTTCCTGATGTATCTGTGCTTACCGGTGGATTTTCTAGAGTTACTGGGTACCATGGTGATCTGTGCTTCTATGGAGGCTAAGTGGAGAAATAGATATCGAATATGGTTGGTGTCAGGAGAATAAAATTAGGTAAAAAGCAGTAAATACTACATTTTAGATAGCACAATGATTTCTCTTTGAGTTGTTCTTTTTGGTTCATAAGACTGGTGAGAAAAAATAAGAAAAGATGGATGTCTGGAGACTTTTAATAAAGAGAAATCTGTCCTGTTTTGATTTTATCTTATTGTTTGCAGGAAGAAAAAAAAAAAAAGCAAGCCCAGTGACTATTGTAGAGTAAATAAGTCTGTGATGGTTAACTTTGTGTCAACTTAATTGGCTTTATGATACCCAGATATTTGGTGAGCTGTTATTTATGGGTGTGTCTGTGAAGGCATTTCTGGATGAGATTGGCATTTCTATCAGTAGACTGCAACAAATTGCCCTCCCCAATGTGTGTGGCCCTCATCCAATCTCTTGAAGGCCTGAATAGAATAAACGGATGAGTGAGAAAGAATTCTTTCTGACTGATTGATTGTCACTGAGTTGAGACATCTGTCTTCTGCCTTTGGACTCAGACATAGGCTGGAACTATACTAGTGGCTCTCTTGGGTCTGAACTTGTGAACCAATTCCTTATAGTAAATATACACACACACAGACACACACACGTACATATTCTGTTGTTTCCACTTCTCTGGAGAACCATTAATAATACAAAGTTCTTCCTAACAATAATGTAAATGGAATTGTTGAGCAAGCCAAGCATTCAATGAAGATCTCATTCCCACCAAAATTAAAAGTGATGATCCTCTAATTTCATTGTTTAACCTGCAATCATTTTAAAGCGTCTGCATTCTGAAAATACATAAACTACTCAGCAAATATATAAAAGAAACAAGGATATTAGCACAAAAGGCGAAAGAAAGGTAAGGTCTACATTTTCCTATAGACATTAGCAAGTCTTGAACAAGTAATTACATGAATAATATGTATTTTTAAAGGTCTGATGGTTTTCATGGTACCAACCAAAGATGTATTTATCATTTTCCAAGGTTCACACAGCATTAATAAAAAAGTGATGTCACAGCTCCCCATGCTATTGCCAGAGCAAGTTTTTGTTTTTATGTTGTATCTACTATCAGAAGGTGGGACGGAGACTAGAAAAGGTAAATAATTAGTACTTTCTTTCCTCCTTTCTGTTTTTTTCTACTTAAGAAATACTCGAAGGTATTTTATATGATTTATAAATACTTGTGTGTGTGTGTGTGTGTGTGTGTGCATATGTATGGACACTTCCAGTTTTAAAAATTCATTGAAGAGGTACATCAGCAGGAGAAACTTAGCTGAAGCTACGTAATTATATATAAGAATGCTCCAAAATCACACATTTGGAAGATTTAAAGGATAGAAAAAATTAATGGCCAAAAATTTCATGGGAACAAAACCTTTCATGAAAAGAGAATTTCTTTTTTTTTCCCCCTTACTGCTCTGAGTTTAAGAAAGTGAGCCATGTAATGGCTGTCATAACAATTGTCAAGTATCTAATATATAAATGTCATAGTGCTGAAAATATCAGAACTGTTGATAATTTAACATAGGAAGAACCCAGTATAGAAATACACTATGAATAAGACATTTTTGTTTTTCTCTGAGCCACTGGTACAATAGGCCATTTTTATTAACAAAAATGGACAATAAAATAAAACAATGCTTAAAAAATCTCATGTAAGTTTTAAAATCAAGTGGCGTCAGTCCTCTGACTCTGTTTTTCTCCTTCAATATTTTGTTGATTCTTGTGGGTATTTTCACTCCTTTTTAAATACCTTGATTGAAATATAACTCGCAAACCATAAAATCCACCAATTTAAAACATTTTATGACTTTTAGTATATTCACAGAGTTATAAAACTATCGCTGAAATCTAATTTTTAAAATATTCCATTAATCCAATAAGAAACTCCCTACACATTATCATTCATTTCCTATTTACACTCTTCCCCAGCCCCCTGACTCAGACAACTGCTCATCTCTCTTCTGTCTCTATTGATCTGGCTATTATCAACATTTAATGTAAATGAAATCAGACAATATGTGGTCTTTTGTGACTAAATTCTTTCATTTTGCAAAACATGTTCAAGGTTGATTCATATTGCAGCATATATCAGTAATTTATTTTGTTTTATTGATAAATTGCATTCAATTGTATGGATGAACCAGTTTCATTTATCCATCAGTTGATAAACAGTTGGGTTATTTTCACTTTGAGGTCATTATGAAAAATGCTAGTCTGAACACTCGTGTACAAGCTTTTGTGTAAATGTGTATTTTTATTTCTCTTAAATAAGTAAAGTAGTGGGATTTATGGGTCATATGGTATTAGTCTTTTGATGATCTGCAACACTGTTTTCAAAACTGGTTGCAGCATTTTCCTTTTCCACCAGTGTAGTGGTTGGTCTCATTGTGTTCTCCCAAAATTCATGCGTTGAAACCCCGTGATAATATGTGAATGTGTGGCCTTGGGGGATTAATTAAGTCCTGAGGTTCGAGTGCTCGTGAATGATATTAGTATCCCTGTAAGAAGAGTCCAGAGAGTTAGCTAGCACTCTTTCCACCCTGTGTGTCATAGCAAAAACACTGCTGTCCGTAAATCAAGAAGAGGACTTTCACTAAATACCCAACTCTGCTGGCATCCTGATCTCAGACCTCTAAACCTCCAAAACTGTGAGAAATAAGCGTTTGTTGTTTAAATCACTCAGTTAAAGGCATTTTGTCTTAGTATCTCCAGCTAACACAATTAGCATTGCTACCAATTTTTCTAAATCCTCACAAACACTTGCAATCTATCTTTTTGAGTATAGCCATTCTAGTGGTTCTGAAGTGGTATTTTATTGTTAATGCATATGATTTTGTTTTCCTTTTTTTGTTATTATTTACTTTTTAAAAATTAACAGGCCCTTTTTCTAGAACAAGAAGTATAGAGTTCCCATATAATCCCTCCTCTCCATGCCCCATACACTGTTTCTCTTATTATTAATATCTTGCATCAGTGGGATACATTTGTTATAATTTATGAATCAATATTGACATATTATAATTAATAAAGTCTATTGTTTATATGGGGGTTCACTCCACATTTTGTACATTCTTTGGGGGCTGACAAACATAAAATGGCATGTTTCCACCTTTATAGTATCATATGAAATAGTTTCATTGCCTTAAAAATCCTCTGTGCTCTGCCTGTTCATTCCTCTCTCCCTCCTAATCCCTGACCACCACTGATTCTTTTACTGTCTCCACAGTTTTGCCTTTTCCATAAAGAATGTCATATGGTTGAAATCACAAAATGTAACCTTTTCAGATTGACTTCCTTGACTTAGCAATGTGCATTTAAGTTTCTTCTATGTCTTTCCATGGCTTATTAGATCATTTCTTTTTAACACTGAATGATATTTCATCCTATGTTGTGCTACTGTGTATCCACTCACTCATTGAAGGACATTTTAGTTGCTTCCAAGTTTGAACAATTATGAACAAAACTTCTATAAACATCTGTGTGAAGATTTATGTATGGACATCAGTTTTCAACCCAATTGGGTAAATACCAAGAAGAGTGATTGCTGCATCATATGTTAAAAGTATGCTATGTTGTATAAAACACTCCAAACTGTCTCCCTTTTTCATTCCCATCAGCAATGAATGAATGTTCTGATTTCTCCATATTTACATCAACATTTGTTATTTTGTTTTTTTTATAATAACTATCCTAACGGTTGTAAAGTAATATGTCACTATGATTTTGATTTGCATTTCCCAAATATCTAATGATGTTCAGTAATTTTTCATGTGTTTTTCATCTGTATATTCTCTTTGGTTAAATGAATTTGGCCATTTTCTAATTGAATTGTTTGTTTTTTCTGAAATACAATTGGTTTTCTTTCATGGATCATGCTTTTTGTGTTATGTCTAAGAATTCTTCATCAAATTTTAGGTCCTGAAGACATCTTACTATGTTTTCTTCTAACAGTTTTATAGTTTTACATTTTCCATCTAAGTCCATGTTTCAGTTTCAATAAATTTTAATATAAGATGGGAGATTTAGGTTGACATTCTAATGATTTTTCCTGATGAATATTTCATTTTCCAGCACGAACTGTTGAAAATAATATTTTTTCACTGTTGGATGTCTTCTACATCTTTCTGAAAAAACAGTTGTCTGTTCTTGGATGGTGTATTTGTTGATTTTCTATTTTGTCCGTTAATCCATAAGATATTTTATTCACCAAGAGCACACAGATTTGATTATGGTAGTTATATAATAAATCTTAAAATTTGACAGAGTGATTCATTGCACTTTCTCTTTGACAAAATTTTGTAACTAGTTCTCTTTTATTTCCATATAAATACTGCATTTTAGTATCTATTAATTTTTCTCTAAACAATAAGAACATAATAGAATACACAGAAAATATTTTAAATTTCAGATTTCAAAATGTGAAAATGTATGTCTGTCTGCTGGGGGCAGGTGGTTGTGGTAGAAGAGTAAGAATGTTCTTTATGATAGCATACCATGATTTGTTTACTTGTAATCTGTGTGTTTAAATTGTATTTCACCTTTTTTTAAATCAAAGTCACTGTATAATGTCAACTGTAATTTATTTCCTCAGTTCATTGCCTGGTACCTAGCAGGCATTCAATAAATGGTAAATAACACCTTCATTAACATAAGGATAGAGCTGCTTTATCGTATCTTTGTAAATTGGTTGATTAGAAAAAATATTATTACTTCATTGGGCCCTCGATAAAAAGAGGAAATGATTGGAGACTTATATATTCCTGATTTCAGTGCAAATATTGTGGCCTCCTGGCTATGCGTTTGTATATGCAGCAAGGAATAATTCATTTCTGAAAAGTCTTATTATTATATTATTAAACACATGAGTTTAGAGTGTAAAACAAAAGAGTTTTTACTTTTTCCCTACAGGGGCAAATGTTTATACCAAGTCAATCTGTGTTAATCACACAGAATCTCTCCAACTCTTTCTTTTTTCTCTTCTTATCTTGATTTATTTTAGCATTTTAACTCATCTACCTCCTCATGGAGTCTTGTTTTTTGTTTGTTTGTTTGTTTTGTTATTTTTTTTTTTTCTTCTCTAGGCCTCAAACTAGTACAAATCATTCCAGTATGTTAGGTTTTTCCTGCTGTCATGGTGATGATAAACAAGGTAGGAGTTGGGTAGAATCGGAGGCTTCTTAGGCTGAAATAACACAGAGAATACCTCTGTCCAGCCTGAAGTTGACTCAAAGTATTTACAAGACAGATAAACCTTTTTTTCTGGTAATATTTCTTACTTCTTTAGCAAAATCCTGGCACATACTATTGTGAAAAGGATTTCTGCCACTTTACGAGGACCAAACAAATATTAATTTTAAATCCTAGTTTAGTGTGACCCATGACCTCAGAAAGGAAAGTGGGTATGTAGGGTGCACCCTATCTCAACAGAGAGATAGAGAGTGGTTTTTAAAATCTTACTATAGTATTTTCTTTAAAAAATCATAAGATAAATATCTCTGTTTTCTGTAACTCATGCCTCTGCATTTGTGGAAAGATTTATAATACACGGAAGATATTCACACATTAGTGATTTATTTTATCCTCATGAACTGTTGTTGGAGTAGAGAAAGAAGGAATTATTATTGTTATTCAAATTTAAGATATGAAGAATCTGAGACTTAAATGATGCCTGCAAGGTTACAGAGCCAGAATTTCTAGCTCTAAGTTAGCAGAAATTTTCCAACATACCATATTTTTTTCTTGCGTACTACCAAAAAAGTGGTTTAGTAATCATAAAAAAAAAAACTACACAATAAAAAACTTTTGCAAAAATCAGAAAAACACTTCATTCAGTGAATATAGTGCAAAACTCAGGCTTGAAATTACAGATTTGTGTATTGTATTTTCAATTTTAAAAAATATTTTAAAAGCCTAATTCCTTCAGATTAAGATCACAGGAAACATTTTTCAATACCCAAAAGTCTCCATAATCCAAGGAAAACCTATTATTGACAATACAACAAGGAGAAAAATAAAAGACAGCAACAGATAAAGAGAGATTAAGAAAGAAGGAAAGAGAAAGAAAGAGAAGGAAAGAAAAAGAGAGAACTGAAAACATTAAGCAAATGTATTTCCTATTATTAATATTAATTCATTTAAAGTATCAGAAATTGTAATGATTAAGTTGTTTTACCTAGATGGAAGCTATTGATTAAAATAAATGTTTATCGCTGGGGGATTGTTAAAAAGGTGACTGAGGACAGACACAAAGAAGTGTTTTATAACCATTGAGACCCCAGTTTGTGCCTCATCTCTTAGACTTAAAAGATGTACAACATGATATGAGCTCAGACAGGAAACAGATGCACAGCCCCAGCAAGACTTACCGTCTTGATATACAGTGTTAGACTAACACAAATTGATTACACACTGGTTCATTGCTGCAGAGAAAATCCCATAGCTACTGATGGGTTTTGCTCTTGGGATTGAAAGTCACAAAAATATTATATTCCTGTACTTCAATATTAATTAATTTTTCCTAGTGATCACTTTGGGAAACAAAAGACCACAGAAGGGAAAAAGGTTCCCATAAAATTCAATTACTCTGTGTTTAAAGGAAATAAGATGTACTTTTATCTCAGAGGTGTGCTTTCTTATATGACAGCTTCGGTAACAATTGGTGATTATTCTGGACATCTACATAATTACTAATGGTTACCTGTGACAATTTTATTTACTCTTCAGGAAAATCCTGATTGATCAATGTATATTCAATCATGCATTGCACATATGGAAATATATTTAACCCTTTTGTAGTATTGAAAAAATATAGTCTGGATGTGTTATGATTAGGAAAAATTCATTCAAATATTTAATGTATAAGGAAATAAAATATAGCTGTAAAACACAGAAGAAAAAAAAGTTACACCCAATAAAGTAAACTTTTCTGCTATTTAGTAAGACTTAATTGCAGAAACAAATATTTCCATTGACAAATGGAACCAATCTAAACACCATTAACTGTCTCTGAAGGGAAGGAAATTTAGCAAGTGTCTTAAGCTCTCTGCTGAGGTTTCCTCATCTGTTAACTAAGACATATAAACGGTGTTTTCCTCACAAAGAAATTTTTTCCTTTAATTAGTATTTTTAAATATACAAAATAAGTTATAAGCACTGCAAAATTTAAAGTGAAATAGTTAGATATATCCAATAAAGTAACTGACAATGTTTGATCTTGTTCATAAGGCTTCAAAGTTTGGAGTCAGAAGATCTATAATCGGCACTTTGCAAAGACTATCACAATGCTTTGTCCTTTCTTGTATCCATATGTTTTGTCATATAAATTTGCAATCCCCTCCCATGGGGTTGGGGCAGACACAATTTCTATCCCTGCATTCAGCCACATATTGATTTGGCCAATGAGATGTTAACAAATGTAATGCAAAGAAAAGATTGAAGTTAACTTACACAACTGGGCTCATTGTCACATTTTCCCTTTACTACTATCATGAAAGGCATTTCAAGGATAGCCTGACACAGGATAAGAGACACATAGAGAAGAGCTGATGTTTCTGAGTTTTCCCAGGTGAGGCCATGCTAGATCACCTGATAACCACATAACTTCCAGGCATCATCAACAGAGTTGCCGCTAGGGCCACTCCAACCGTATGAGCAATAAGTTCTCCTAGTTATTTGCCACAAAAGTTCTATGGTTGCTTGTTTCACATCATTGTTAAGGCTAGAGGTACATACTGAAAAAATGTGTACTGAACATAGAGTGCTGCTGTAACGAAAATATAGTCCATTGATTTGGGGACCAGGAGACAGGCAGTAAAAATACCATCAGAGGAGGCTGGAAAAATTGGGAGAAGACTGCTACAGGAAAATTAAAGTTTTATCACTTGTGTTATAAAGTTATGTCACATTTATTAAAACTGTCACATGTAATGCAAAAATTGGAAAATATGCCTAATAAATTTTGGGGCTTGACTTAAGAGATATTCAAGAAAAGTATTGAAAGCACCTTTTGGTTGCATTTGGCTCTTCATGGTAATTTTCTTTTCTTCTTCTTTTTTTTTTCTTGAGTAATAATAAATCCTTATTGTCGAACAATAGTAGTAGATGTTTATTACCAAAAATAATATATCTTTGTGGCCTACCAAAAGATGTAGTACCTTGCACCCAAAGAGAAATCCTTGGCAATTGTTCTGTTTGTTCTTTGCGCCTCTAAATCCTTCTTACTTTTCTTTATTATTATTATTATTATACTTTAAGTTCTAGGGTACATGTGCACAACATGCAGGTTTGCTACATATGTATACTTGTGCCGTGTTGGTGTGCTGCACCCATTAACTTGTCATTTACATTAGGTATATCTCCTAATGCTATCCCTCCCCTCTCCCCACCCCCCACAACAGGCCCCAGTGTGTGATGTTCCCCTTCCTGTGTCCAAGTGTTCTCATTGTTCAATTCCCACCTATGAGTGAGAACATGCGGTGTTTGGTTTTCTGTTCTTGAGATAGTTTGCTGAGAATGATGGTTTCCAGCTGCATCCATGTCCCTACAAAGGACATGAATTCATCCTTTTTTATGGCTGCATAGTATTCCATGGTGTATATGTGCCACATTTTCTTAATCTAGTCTGTCATTGATGGACATTTGGGTTGGTTCCAAGTCTTCGCTGTTGTGAATAGTGCACTCTTCATGGTAATTTTCTAAAAGAAAAATGCAGGATAAAGCACTGGTCAGTTGCCAAGCAGCATTTAGCAGGCATGTGGAGAGCTTAGGTATTCTGGAAATTGCTAGTTTGGAAAATAAAAATTATTCTCAGCTTCAGCCTCTCAAACAAGTAAAAGATTCTCATATTAGTACGTTGCTTTAATTCAAAGACTGAATCAAGGCTTTCTGAGATGCTTTGTTAAGACAAAGAATTGTAGAATTAAAGCTGCCAAGTAGAATTTCCTCATCTGGAAAAATGGATTCCTAGGAATCCTAATGGTGTTGTATCATAACAACCTGACATGTAAAGATACCAGTAACTGTAAATCGAAACAGGTAGGCAACTGGAGTGTAACTTTTGGTGCACATAATGAATATGTGCACAATTGGGGTGTAACTTTTGGTGCACACAATGAACTCAAATCTGATGCATAGAAAAACCAGGAAGTTTTTAAGATGGTCACACCTGTAACATAAATAAAATTTCAATAGCTACTAAAAAGCAAACAACAAAAAAAGAAAACACACACAAAAAAACAAAAGACAACAACAAAAAAGATATTTGCTATAGCAAAAGCAACACCTAAAGGGGCTAGGTCATTCTCAGTTTGAGGAACCAAGGCTTAATCAAAGAACATGTTTCATTGCAGTATGTTCTTCTGGCATCATTTTCCCTGGAGAGATTTCAGAATTGATACAGACAAGTGACTGCCATGGTGCCTCCTGCTTTTTCTTACTCAAATGAAAGTGCTTATTGTAGTTACTCTTTCCCCAAATGAATGACAAAAAATAGATATTTATTATGTTCATGGATTTTATGAGTCATGAATTTGATTTGGAAACAGTGGAAATGGCTTCTCTCTACTCTGTGATCTCTGGCACCTCTGCTAAAGAACTTGAAGGGTAGTTCAAGTTATCTGAAGGTTTGTTCATGAAGACATCTGGTGAGAGATGTTGGTGGGAATCTTAACTTTACCTGTTGAGCATAATATTTTTAAGACATTCTGGTCTTGGTCTCCTCACGACATAGTGGCTAGGTTTAACCAGAAATATTGCTGAGGCCATTTAATTTGAGTTTGTAAGGGCAGATAATTTATCTTTTTATTGTATAGTTATCCAGATCAAGAACCCGTATCAAAACCTGTTTAAGATTATACAATTTTGGGCGCCATGAGATTGATACTATAGCTGGGTATTTGGTTGGAGAGGGGCTGCTGAAATAAAGGTGAAAATTTTCACATGTTAGAAATTCTTGAATAACTATGGCTGGTGTGAAGACTGTACTAGTTTACACTTAATCCAATAATTTACCTTTTTTGTCTTCACACACTCTGCCATGTAACATTCCAATGCTTTTCCATGGTAGGTATAAGGAGATTGATATAATTACCCTCCCTTGAGCCTAGCCATATGTCATATATGTCATGTCTTGGCCAATGAATTATTAGCAGGCATGATGCAAACAGAAGCTTGGACTAGTCTAATAAAACTGTACTTGCCCTTGCTGTTGCTGTCTGCCACCACCATGAGAAGAATGTTGTGGCAAAAAGGAAAAAAACAACTGATATTCACATATCATACCCCAAATAACATCCATTAGAAAGACAAAAATGAATGCTACTCTGGATTACACTGTCATTCACTGCTAACTGGAAATGAACATCAAGAATTAATTAACACTTTACTTGATCAAATTTTGCCCATGCACTATATTAATTGGGCACATGTTTGAAAAAATTAGAACTTACTACTCAGGAGAGAAATGCTCAGATGTACACATATCACACTTGCATCCTGTTGAGCTACAGGGAAGTGGTGAACATCTGTATGAGATCGCCATTTGTATTGTTAAGCAGAGCACCCAACAAATTATCCGTAGAATGCAGTTAATGTTAACTAGAATACCAATGACTTTTGCACATCTGCCGTGAAATCAAATTTACATGCTTAACACTTTACTGCAGGAAATTTCCTATTTGAAAGTAGGAGACTGACGAGGCACTTTGCAATGAAAGGGCCTATATAAACGAAAATGATTACCTTATTAGTTACAAATGGACATCAGTTGTACACATAGCTTCAGATATAAGTCTATGAAAATACCTATGCATATTTCAATAACTAATAATTATGTGCATCATTGTTCCTTATAACTTATCACAGAAGCTGAAGAAATGGTTTTCTAATATAAAGAAAATATGAGTGAGCAGAAAAGAAGCCACTTTGTGGGTGTTTATTCTCCCATACTGAGAGATAATGGAATAATTTAGTGTTACTCCAGGCAACCACATTACTCCTAGTTTGAAAAACATTCATCTATATCAAACATCATTGATTAAATTAGGCACAAGTAGTAACCTAAGTGATATCACTTTCAGGGAATCTAAAGCATCCTCTTGGAGAGTTCTTATAATATGTGTGTCTTTTGAAAAATATTTACATATTCCCTTGAGGCCAGGAGAAATTCATGGGCACTAAATTTCCAATTGCTGCTAAAAAATATTAGAAATATACTCAAAAGAGTTTCAGACAAGTTAGTGTAAGAGTAGGTTCTGGAATCAAACAATCAAAATTAGTGTCTCCAACATTAATTAACCCACTGGGCAACTTTGACTTATTTAATCTCTGTGTGCCTCAATTTCCCCATTTGTAGAATGTTAATGTACTCATGTCATATAATTGCTGTGAGGATTAAATGAATGAATACAATGCTTAGCACACGATATGCATTCAAAAAATATGAGCCATTAATATATTTAAATGTAAAAATACAGATCAGTTGCTTAATCATATATGATTACCTATTAGAATCCTTAGGTGTAACTATGACAGCAGCAGATACTGGATTTTAATCATTAATTCCCTGACAGTAAATGCAATGGTATTATTTTTTCATGTGTCTCGATACAAAGATAATAGATATTAGAACAACTCAAGCAGTCATTGTTTTATCTCCAGGAACTCTTCCATTTTGAATATTGAGGAATAATACTACCAGCTGTGGGGAAAGGTACTCTCACTATAAAAATAAAGAAATTATTATTTAGGCTTTGACATTACTTTTCTATAGGACTTGTGGTAGATCATTTCTCTTTTCTCTAGTAAATATGATAATACTAGAAAGTCTATATTAGAAGCTGCAGAAGTCACTTCCAAAGCTAAAATTATAGAATTGTTTATGTGTATTCAAACCCAGCACGGGTTTTGGAATCAGACATATAGTAATACAATTGTGAGCTCTAGTTTTGCTTTTTTGCTTTATGGGACTCCATATTTTTCACAGTTAGTACATAATATTTCTGTAATAATTGATACATGTAAAGTGCTTGCCAATGAGAAGTACCTATGGACACTGGAACACTTATTACTGAAGCATGTCATGGTAATAAAAGTCCGACCTCTGGAATCAGATCAGCTGGGTTGAGATTTTGGCTCTTCTTCTTAGGATCTTACTAAAGTCTTTAAATCTCAGTGTCTTCATTGAATAATAATGCAACGTTATTGATAAGATTGTTATGATGAGAAAGCCAATGTGTATAGATAATTTAACACTCCTTTTATAACATGAATCATAAATAATAACTATTTGTTCTAATCATTATAAATATGCTTCTATATCATACCATTTATGTTATTTATTATGGGTTTTTATTCACAATTTTATATAGATCTTCCTCCTAGGCCTCCGTTTTTTAATCAGAGAAATGTCATTCAGTATATTAGATTCTTAAAGGTCAAGGAAAAAATATGGCAAGAATTAAGAATTTGATGAGCATGTTTTAAGTGGCAACCTGAGAAGCAATAATCTTTGCATTCTGCCAGATATGTTTTAAAGCAGTATATGAGATTTTATTTTGCTCGCTGCACCTCTCTAGCCACATTTTCACACCGGATGTCTCCACTATGTAGGCCTTTGCATGACATTGTCCATTCAGTGACATTTTTAGATGTTATTTTGGCAAACTGCCCACTTATAGAGATCATGTTCAATATAAGCAGATTAACACTGTAAGTGCCAAATCGCTTTGTGTGAATGTTAGAGTCCTCTGTATAGCAGTAACTTATGTCAGTGCCTGTTATAAACCAAGGCACTTTTTATGCCCATGGATAAAAGAACTGTTCCTTTATAAGTATTCTATCCAAAGACTACCCAGACAGGTGTCAAGTGATAACCTGGCTCCCAAATCTATTACAGAATCTTCGTGTGTATTTATTTCTTTGTATTTATTCCTGCGTGTTTATGACATTTCCATAGATTTATCTGTAGACATTTTTTTCTTCATCGAAAGGGCATTTTACTTTTCTTTCTCTTCTTCTTAATAAAAGCACATGGTTGATGTTATTTAAGGCCTAATGTCCCAAAGTGGAGTAGTATATGAGGTCATAAATGGCTCTAGCAGTTATCAAAAGCCTCGGCTTCAACCTGAGCATTTAATCATCTGTAAAAGCCAGTTATAGGCTCATATACTTTCCTATCATGAACATTACTCTTCTCATATGACAAGGCAAAAATATTTTTAAAAATAGATTAAACAAACCACATCATCAAAAATTACTAATAAATATTTTTGCTTCCCTCATAAGAATTTGGAAGTTCTGCACTTTTGCTGACTTCTTTCAATGTGCATTAATTATTTAATGTTTATTCAGTACTTTGAAGATGGAATGCACTATATAAGTGTTAAGTATTATTAATGGTGTTATTATGTGAGGTTAGTTTGGAAGCATGAACTAGATGAATAGCACAAGGGAATATACTATGGGGAAAAGAAATGAGATTTGTGATTAGACACATTTCATCTCAGAGATTTGGTTTTCTTCTGAGAAAGGATATATTTATATTTTCTGAGATTTGATTGGTCAAAATGCTTTCCTTCACCTACTCCTACAGGACGTATTATACCAATACTAGAAATTTCCATAATAAAGTGTGCTATGCTTCATATATAGGAAGAAAAGGTTACTGACCCACCACTGATGAAATAAGCATTGTAAATAATTTTCAAAATAGAAATGAGAGGTTTGTACTCCTATAGAGTTTCTCAACTACTTTCCCTTTCAAACAAGGATATTCATGTTATAGATTACACACACACACACACACACACACACACACACACACACACACATTCTCCCCAGAGTCAATGTTGTGATTGGTATGCCCAGGTACAGAGCTTTCTGCCCTATATGTGGTTTGAAACCCTAGCATGTTTTGTTTGTACCACAGTTAATTAATGACCAAAGCTCCTTCCAGTGAACAAAATGAAAATTTTAAAAATTTTATGTTCACTCTACAGCAATAATGAATGCTACCTTCTCACCACTCAATATTTTGTAATTGAACTTCTATTTCAAAATAAATAAGATGAAAGTCATTTTCAAATTATAGAAAATGCTATAAGCATTGCTTAATTCCCACAATTTACCATGAAGGTAAAATATTTTATGGTTCTCTTAAAGTATTGAGTTCCTGGACCAAAAATGGAGAGATGAAATTTATAATGATTTTGATAACAAAGATTCATTTGTGCAGCCAATTTGATCCAGGCATTTTCTGTTTTTTATATTCAAGTCAACTATGCACTTTCTCTCTTCCCCTCTAATTGTACTCTATTGTTTTTCTTGGGGAATGAACTATGAAGAACACTTTTGTTTGTTGACAGAAATGGAACTGAAGAATATTTTCATGGAAGATTTATGATACATAGCCAATTACATCTGGATTGCAGATAGCAAATTAGTTTTGGATTTGTCTCATTCAAAAATCATTGACAAGCGTGATTCATCATAATAATTTTGCAGAAGAATCATAACAGATCATAGCCTGCACCACAAATGATGCTCCATCACAATCCATCAGGATTAAATTGTGGTCTAGAGTTAGATGAATGAGAACTTGGAATAATATATAAACATTGATAATTGGAGTTGATTTGAAGTGGGGAGCATGTAGATTTGTGTGGTTTTGTTACCTTGTTTTATACTGAGAAGATTAAGAATTCTTTGTGCTTGCTGCTTTTAAATTGTATTACAACCCTCATGAAAATTCTTCCTGAACTTACAAGTAAAACTCGGTTAACCTCCTATTTAAATATTATTAGAGTCATCTGCATTGAAATAATTTCATTGGAAATTATACATCTTTTATGACAGTTTTAAGAAATGCTAGATGAAGTTTACAAAAGTTTCAACCTTAGGAAAAGTTGCCCTCAAAAGGATTGTCCGTCTCTAAGCCTGATTTGCTTCCTGTGACTTAAAAAGCAATGCAAAATTCAGATTACTATTCTCAAATCGATTCTCACTTCCAAACTGTAGTACTCCTCATCACTGCTTTCTTGAAACTCTCCTGATGATTCTGAAGTTACCACGAGTTTATAATATTTATTTGATAAATATTTGTTGAATATTCTTCTACATGACGAGTACTGTTCTAGACATTGGGTACATACAACATTAATAAACTTGACAAAACTGCCTTACTTGAGCTTACACTCTTATGGAAGAAAACAGAAAATAAGTAAAAATAAATATCTTGATGATACATTGTTGGAGAAAAATAAATTACAATAAATGTTTAGGGAATGTGAAATGGAAAGATTTCATAAATTTTCAAATGTGCAATATCTGCAGATGTGACTTTAAAAAATCCTATCTTTTCTTTTTTTTATGTCCTAAAAGAAAGTAACTAAATCAACCACCCATAAAGCCTTGTAAGTACTATGTGCTTATTGGACCTGCTAGCTGTCCATCGGTTTTGCTCAGAAAGAGCCAGATTTTATTGAATGTCTGTCTCTAATGTAAGAAGGATTATAGTTAGGTACCTAACTTAGACAGACAGACTATCCTCATTACTAGAAAAGAGCCTCAGAAAATATTTACTCCTATTCTCTTATTGTATTGTGGAGGAAATTTTATACAAACAGATGAAATCACTTGCTCACAATTCTATGTCTAGTGAGGTCGGCACTAAGACTTAGCCTAAATTTCGTAACTCCAAATTCAATATTCCCTGCTGCCATTCTGCCCACACTCCTGCCTTTCTTTGCCAAGCATGCTGGATGTCCCACTATCGCCCTCCCTCTCCCAGCTGCTTGGCATTCCCTTCTCACTCATGCCCAGCTCAGAAAGGTTTAAGGTAAAAGAATATTTATTCAGAGGCCACAAGCAATAAAAAGGAAATTTAGAGTGTATCCCCAAGATATTAAGACTAAAACCATCCTTCTGGGCACAACGGCTATGGCTGGTAATCCCACCACTTTGGGAGCTGAGGCAGGAAGATCACTTGAGACCAGGTGTTTACAACCGGTCTGGACAACATAGCAAGAGCTTTTCTCTACTAAAAATAAAAATAAAATTTAGCCTGGCATGGTGGTGCACACCTGTAGTCTCCGCTATTTGGGAGGCTGAGGTGGGAGGATTTCTTGAGCCCCGGATTTCCAGTCTGTAGTGAGCTATGATCACACAACTGCACTCCAAACTGGGTGACAGAGTGAGACCCTGTCTCAAAAAAAAATAAAATAAAATAAAAATCTAAAACATCCTAATACAGAAAGTATGTATAAGGGCATCTAAAGAGAGGTTTTTTTTTTTCCCCATGATGACTTATTTGCTACATCAAATATCCAGTTCTTGGCAAGAAAGCCTTGATTGGCTCTGATTGACTAGTATCCTAGTGCATACCAATTCTGCTTGAGAGGGGATCCATCACTGACACTCAGAGTCCAGCCCTTTGTTTATGATCCAATTTCCAACTTCATTTATATTAAATATGATGTGGCAAAGGCTGGCTAAGCATTCATCAAACTCACTTCGCTCCCCTTTAAAGTCAGGTGTGACTATATTTCTAATATCAGGTGACTGGAATGTGGTGAAAGTGATGTATACCACCTTCAGGGCTGATCTCCAAACTGCCCCTTGTGATCCTTCCTGCTTTCTTCATTCCCTGGCTAAAAGAAAAGGACTCTGAGGGGAGCTAGAGGAGGCCAGAGTCACATGATGGAAGAGATTTTGGTCTCTAGATTATATTATAAAAGTCTATTTGCCATATATCACATTGAATTGCTATGTTAACAAGAAATGCATTTCTATTGAGTTGAGCCCCTGAAATTTTGGGATTTTTTTTTTTTTGAGACGGAGTCTCACTCTGTCGCCCGGGCTGGAGTACAGTGGCCGGATCTCAGCTCACTGCAAGCTCCGCCTCCCGGGTTTACGTCATTCTCCTGCCTCAGCCTCCCGAGTAGCTGGGACTATAGGCGCCCGCCACCTCGCCCGGCTAGTTTTTTGTATTTTTTTAGTAGAGACGGGGTTTCACTGTGTTAGCCAGGATGGTCTCGATCTCCTGGCCTCGTGATCCGCCCGTCTCGGCCTCCCAAAGTGCTGGGATTACAGGCTTGAGCCACCGCGCCCGGCCGGAAATTATTTTTTTATCAGCTAGCCTACCCTGGTTAATACATGTGTACTGCATCCACATATTTAAATGCATATCGATGCTTCTTACTCTCCTAAAAGTTTCATAAATTTTATTGATCTTTTCACATTAATTGCCATATAATGACAAGTAACAGAATTTGGAAGTACTTTGCATATGAAATTTCCAATGAATACCTTTAAACATACCAGAGCCTTTTTTCTTTGGAGTGCTATTATTTCCTAAAGTTTCATCCATTTTTCAGTCAGTCTATACTACGGGACTGATTTTGCAAGACAACCCATAAATGCTTGCATATTTTATCTTTATGTAAAAGGTTAGTATTTTTATTGTTAAGAGTAATAAGATATGCAAAAGTTAAGAAGGATAATACAACTCCCCATGTACTCATACACCCAGCTTCAGAAATAAACTATTCTCACTATTATTGAAACCTTTGGTGAACTTCTTCTCAGTCACATTTCTTCTCATCCTTTCCAGATATAGCCATTGTCTTGAATTTGGTGTTCAACACCTCTAGGTATTTCTGTATCATTTTAATGCAAATATCTGTTCCTAAGTAATAGCTAGTATTATTTTGCATGCATTTACATGATCTTCATGAGTATATAAATACATACGGATGGACACTACGATATACATTCTTCTCAAATTTATTTTGGTTACCACTATACTTTTAAAATTTAGTCTTATTGATATGAGTGACTCCAACTTACTCATTTTCACTGCTTCATTTCATTGTATGCCTATACTACAATATGCCCCTTCTTTTTTGATGAGGTGGTTTCTGAAATTTTGCCTTTTGAAACACTTGCTATTTAAAACATCATAATACATGTCGTTTCATGTATATGTATGAGTTTTGTTTTCATAGGGTACCTATATAGACATAAAACTTCTGGATTTAAGGACTATTGATCAAGATAAATTACTTATGCTATAGCAATTAGTAATTCTAAAATTGCAGTAGCTTAACATACAACAGTTGAGAACTTGTTCACACAAATTTTGCTGTCCAAGTGATGCTCTAGGGTAGCTATCCTCTAGGTATAGAATGCTCTGATTTTACCATAACTCCATGCCACCATAAGCTCACATGGTCGCTGGAGCAGAGCAAGAGAGTTCATAGAGTACAGTCTAAAAGCTCTTGAGTATTTGACTTTGAAATAAAATGCATCACTTCCACTTGCATTTCCTTGGCCAATGCAAGACTCACAACTATGTCTAACATCAAGACAACAGGAAAGTTTAGTTCTCCGTGGGTTAGGTAGGAGAAAAAAACTGGATGTGTGCCTTTATTTGTATTCAATATTTTATTTAACATTAATATAAATTAATATTAATATAAATTATATTAATAACTCCAAAAGTTCCTTCAAAACTCTGTGCTAATTTACACCAACAGTGTAATCTGGAGCATTTGTTATGCTCTACGTCATTGCCAATACTTGATGTTGTCAGACTTCATTTTTGTGAACTTGGTGGACATAAAATAGCGTCTTACTATGATTTAAATTTCCCTCTCCATGGCTAATACTGAGGATGACTGCTATTTTACATACTTTTCCTTCTATGAAATGCTGTTGCTGTTTTATTAAGTTGTCATTTTCTCTTTGATGTGTAATTCTTAGAAAACATATTCTGGATTCTAATTCTATGCCATTGTTATGTGTTGCATATTCTTTGCAGAGTTTGTTGTTTCATTTTTAATTATAAAGCATTTGGTGAATAGAGATTTTTAATTTAATGTCAAATTTATTATTTGTTTCTCCTATGATTTTTTGCTTTTTTTTTAATCTTATATAAAAATTCTTCCCTAATCTTGGGTTATAAGCATAATTTTTTTTTTTTTTTTTTTTTTTTGAGACAGAGTCTCCCTCTGTCACCCAGGCTGGAGTGCAGTGGTGCGATCTCAGCTCACTGCAAGCTCTGCCTCCCGGGTTCACGCCATTCTCCTGCCTCAGCCTCCCAAGTAGCTGGGACTACAGGCGCCCGCCACCACACCCGGCTAATTTTTTTGACTTTTTTATTAGAGACGAGGTTTCACTGTGTTAGCCAGGATGGTCTCGATCTCCTGACCTCATGATCCACCCGCCTCGGCCTCCCAAAGTGCTGGGATTACAGGTGTGAGCCACAGAGCCTGGCTATAAGCATAATTTTTGCTAAAAGTTTTAAAGTTTTCGTTTTACACATAGCTATGTAATCCACTTAGAACTAACTCATTCTGGAAATAATATAATGTAAATATTTGTTTTTGACTGTGTGCAGTGGCT
Source organism: Macaca nemestrina (assembly GCF_043159975.1). Taxonomy (NCBI): domain Eukaryota; kingdom Metazoa; phylum Chordata; class Mammalia; order Primates; family Cercopithecidae; genus Macaca; species Macaca nemestrina. The sequence goes on along the minus strand of NC_092127.1, from coordinate 120,789,415 downwards.
TATGCCTATAATCCCAACACTTTGGGAAGCCAAGGCAAGAGAATCACTGGAGCCCAGGAGTTTGAAACCAGACTGGGCAACATAGTGAGGCCCCCATCTCCAAATTAGCTGGACATGGTGGTATGTGCCTTTAGGTCCAGCTATCTGGAAGGCTGAGGCGGGAGGATCACTTGAGCCCAGGAGTTCCAGACTGCAGTGAGCCATGGTCATGCCACTGCATTCCAGCCTGGATGATGGAGCAAGACCCTGTCTCAAAGTGTGTGTGTATATATATATATATGTGTATATATATTTCCATAGACACAACTAATTTTTGCAACACCATATACCTAATAGGCCACTTTTTTTCTCCAGTGTGCAATGGCACTCTGTTTTTATATAGTTTCCATATAAGTCTGAGTTTGTTTCTGGGCTCTCTGTTCCATTTCTTGGACCTCATGCTATTTGACCACTTTGCATTGCTTTGATTTCTGTTGCTTGATGCTATGTCCTGCTGTCTGGTCTCCCTAGTCCCTACTTTCATTCATTCATGTGATCAGAAAATACTGATTTTGCACGTACTATATGTCAGGAACTTTTCTAGGGGCTTGGAATTTAATGGCGATCAAAAGGAGCAAATCTTTCTGGTCTCATATTAAGTTTCTGTTTTAGTAGATCAAATGAACAATAACAAATTGCAGACATTATTAATTCTAGAATAAGCTAGGGACTGATTCGTGCTATGAAAAAGAAAACATGGCAGGAAGTTGAGGAGTGCCGGGGGTAAGAGAGCTACTATTTTAAATAAAAGAAGCCTATTTGAGCAGACACTTAAAGAAGGCAGGCAAGTGGCTCATTCAGATATCCAGAGAAAAGGCATACCCAGGAGGAAAAGCAGTGTGAGCATTCTAAATTTCACATTTATCATTTCCAAGCATTTTAAATCTACCTTATGAGTGCTTGGAGATTCCTAGGAACACAACCTTATTCTTTAAAATTGTCTCAGCTCTTCTTTACTGTTTCTCTTCTATATAAACATTTATAGATAAATTTTTTAGAAAATAATCTCCTATACTGTTGCATGAAAATAGTTTATTACAGGACTATTATCAAAATCTGTTCAATTTCTGAAATAATACTTGTTTTCTCTATCAATACTGCATAAGGAAAAATACAAATAAAATGTTTGTGCAACTCTCTTTTCCTCCACTGATAATAATGTGTAGTTTATAAGGTCATGACTGAATGCTCAGCACCCTGAAGTATCTATTTAGATGGCTTGGTGAACTTCTGCAGGGAATCAGGACAAAATGTTGTTGGCAAATTAAACCCACAAGCCAGCTCCATTGGATCAGAATTTCAATTTCTAGAATGTTACTTTGACTGTCTCTGTCATGTGGCACAATAAAATTAACCACTTTTTTTCTCCATTCTCATCAATCAAAAGGGAGTCACAGTATACATATGCCCTTGGGATAATTGAGAGGGGTAAATAAGATATGTGAGTGTGTTTATCAGTAACTAACGCTGTACAAGTGATATGGTTTGGCTGTTTCCCCACCCAAATCTCACCTTGAACTGTAGTTTCCATAATCCCCACGTGTCATGGGAGGGACCTGGTGGGAGGTAATTGAATCATGGAGGCAGTTACCCCCATGCTGTTCTCATGATAGTGAGTGAGTTCTCATAAGGTATGATGGTTTTATAAGGAACTTTTCCTTTTTTGCTTGGCACTTCTCCATGGTGCCACCATGTGAAGAAAGATGTGTTTGCTTCCCCTTCCACCATGATTGTAAGTTTCCTGAGGTCTCCTCAGCCCTGTGGAGCTGTAAGTCAATTAAATCTTTTTCCTTTATAAATCAACCAGTCTCAGGACAGCATGAGAACAGATTAATACAACAAGTATGTACAATTTGAATTATGATCTTTATGCAACCCCTGATGTATATGGTAAGTTATGTTTTGTGGGAGTTAATTATTTCTTTGAGATCTGATCCAGGTTCTCTTCAGAGTCATCAAGCACTTACGAATCAAAATAATTTCCATATTCATTTTCCTGATAAAAGTCCATCAAGGGTCCATCATCGGCAAAGTGAAATCTAAACTTAAACATGGCATGCAACCAGTTCAGCATCTAGCTCCTGAGCATTTTCCCAACCTGACTTCCACCTCTCTTCCATAAATATCCTATAGTCCATCCACACTCAGGGTCTTTGCACATATTTTTCCTGGTTCTTAGAATACGCTGTCCTCTTTGTTCCTTAGGAATGTTGAACGGTTACCAGCTTGGTGTCGTGCTCTCTGTTATTTCAAGACACAGGTAGGAGATAACCCTGTGCTATTTGATCATTACTTTTCAAGTACAAGACATTCTTTTTTATGTGTACTGAGGCTTTTAGGTCAGGTCCAATTTGACTTGTCTAAAGATGATTGTAAAATACAGTTGAATTAAGGCAGAACAGAATCCTTTAAAACCTGTTACCTACAAAATTGGATGTGTCCTAATAGTCCAAGATGACCCAAGATGATATTGCTATTGACTGAGGAATTTGGCCCAGCATCCCTTTGTGAGTCTCTGGGAATTTTACAATGGTCTTAATATAATGCTGTATGATTCCTACAATTCAGTGATGAGAAGCTCATCATTAATTGGTGTTGAGCAAAGCATTGTGTGAATTGTATTTGATCTTACGTACAGCTACCAGTACCTATTAGATGAAATATGCAGCCCAAGAAATCAATTGTCATACTTCCTCTTGCCTATAAAGATACCCTCCTGATTTGGTGAGCATATTAACTATCTTCTTTGTAGGGAGATCTATGCCTGGGAAATAAACTTGGCTGACCAGCCTATGAACCCAAGTCATCTGTCTTTGTATTGATTTAGCACTCACTCACTTAACCTATTAAAGCACCTATTTTTGCCAGGCTATATAGCAGAGCAAAGTTTCTCTCATATTTATTGCATCTCCCAATAGCTCTGTGAAGTAAGTGGTCATAAATGACAGTTTCAGAACTTGTGCTCTAAACTTCTCCATTGCAGTCGTTAGACAATCTTCTCAGACACTGGCCAATTGAGTACTCAGATGTAAACGTATACTGATAATTACAGTCGTCTGAGTTCCGCTTTGTCATTTTTTTCATTTCCTTCTTTCATCTGTGCCATGTATTACAGCAAAATGTTATGATCTTTCTACAATTATATTTTCTCATATTCGTGCATCTCATATGCAATGCTAAAATTATTTTTATGCATTCCAATCTCAAGTTCACAACAAAATTTGATCTTCCTCTCTCCTCTACCAAATGTATTTCCAGAAATGATGCTAAGAAAAACTTGCTTCTCCAAAAACACCATTAAGGAAAGTCATTCTATTTGTTTTTCAGCCAACACTGCCCATTTAGCAGGCAATTTCATTGAGCTATGTACATTGATGTGTGCATCTTTTTGAAGGTTCATTGTACAGCGACTCCAACATCACTGTCTGGCTATAGACCATGAGAAGAAATTGTGAGACTTATAAAGTGTATAGCTTTCAGAGCTAATTCTCATTCATACTCCCATTGCATCACATAGCAGTTTGTTTCTATTTATTACTCTATCTATCATCGACTTGTAATTATTTCTAAAGGCAGCAAATCTTATGCCTGGATTTACCAAGCCAAGCTTATGAAATTTATGCAGGAAAATGCTATAGAAATCAATTATGAAATTCCCTACACAAAGTGTTTTCAACATGGTAATAAGTTGTCAAACTTCTTTATCTTTACTTGCCTTCTATTGCTTAGATCCTATCTCCACTCCTTCATGAGGCTAACTCAAACTCAATTCTTCTAAATTCACCTAAGTGCTACTTCCTTCAAGAAGATAACCTTGACCCACAGGGATTTTGATGCCCTTTTCTGTACTCTCATCTTGCCCTATGCACAATTCTGTGGTAAGACAGTGAACTCCACCTTCAATGTTGATTGTCTTGCTGTGTCTCCAAACAGAGAGTGCAGGTATTTCATCTTACGTGGGGTTGTAGCCTTAACACAGTGCCTAGTGTACATAAGGCACTTAATAAATATTTAATGAATAAAGGCAAATGAGTCTTGATGTTTTATTTTACTCCAAGTCAGAAAGGTTCATTACTCAAGACAAGAAAATTTGTTTAAACTTGTGTTGTCCCAAAGGAAATTGTGCACAATACCTTGCCTGTATCAGGAGTTCCACAAGTATTGGTATAAAAAATGAATGAATATATAAAATACAAACTCCCCAAGAACTATTTTTGCTCTCAAGCACTGTACAACCTTAAGAATAGGAATAAGGACATGATCTTATTGCAAAATAAAATTGAGGTTCTTCTGATTATCGTTTAAAGAATAGAGCACAGGTGAAAAATGTGAAGAAAAAAAATACAAGGAATTGACTTTATAGTTCCACCTGTTCTAAGATTCCTGTTCCTTTCATCCGAATTATATTCATTGTATACACAACCCACAAATTATTGCACAGCATGCTTACATTTTAAAACTCAGCTATAATGAAAAAAAAAAAAACTATCTTCCAAAAATTAACACAGCATCTTTAACATTAAAAAAAAAAAAAAAAGGCCTAGGAAACTTTTGTGAGCACTTGCTTTATCAAAATGAGGTATCTACAATTGCCAATTAGTACAGTGTTGGTGAAATTCAAGCACTGAGGGGTTCATTGCTTCTTCACAGCTCCTACCCACGTGTAATCTTCATTCCACCTTTCTACCTGGCTGTAGAGATTGATCTAGTAAAAACGTGCTGCAGATGAATTGCTCAGAGAGTGTCAGAAGGGACTGTTACAGCGCACATCCTAACACTATTCTGCAATTGTTATTTTTCATGGGTGTCCACATCCTAGTAATATATCCCTAGATTTGACTGTAATCTTGCCACTGAGCTCGCCTGCAGGTCTCATAAACTTGTTTTAGTGTAGCCCTAAGTCACAGATTCTGTGGGAGCAGACAGATAGTACTACTCTATAACATCCGTTAGAGAACACATCTGCACTTACATCTTCTACTAATAAATGTTTCCACAGGGGGACCACTTTCTGTCAAATGAAAACATATAACATTACAAAGCCACTGACTGGCCACGTGCTTATTGCCTTTGTAATTGGATTAGCCTTTCCTAATACTAGGTTTTCTAGGTTGTCCTTGTATCCCTTTGATTCATAGATCATGACATACTCAGCTGTGAAAAACAAAGTTTGATTTTACTTTGAATGACTTAGGAGAGTTTGGCAAAAAAAAAAATTTGGTAATTGTTTTTGGAAGATTCCCTGGCTTAAAATCTTGAATATAGATAAATTTGAAATTGTAGGAAACTGGAGGATAATACAATAATGTATGGATGATGGAATTTCTGTCTCAAGTCAGTTAGCTGGGACCTATATTCTGACTATTTCCAAATGATATGTGTTCATGGCTGTGAGATGGGTTGTATGGTAGCACCTTAAAACATACATTCCTGTCTTAACACCCAGAACCTATGAATATAATCTTATTTGGAAAAAAAAAAAGGTTTTTAGCAGACATAATTAAGGATCTTAATATCACCCTGGGTTATCTGGTAAGCCCTAAATCCAATGACAAGTGTCCATAAGAGACAGAGGAGGAGACAGAAACAGAAAGAAGGCCACTTGAGCAAAACAGGGCAGAGATTGGAGTTGTGAAGCCACAAACCACAGGGTGCCTGGAGATACCAAACACTGGAAGAGACAAGGTGGGATTTTCCCTTAGATCCTTCAGAGGGAGCCAGTCCCTACCTTGATTTCAGAATTCTGGCCTCCACAACCTGAAAGAATAAGTATCTATTTTTTAAGCCACCAAGTTCATAGAAATTTGTTATGGCAGCCCCAAGAATGTGATAGAGGCAGTTTGTAATGTAAATGCAGTACCTGAAAGGTAAGGTTGTTCTTTGTAGTAAAGGAGTTTGTCTAGGAAATGCAAAGTCATCGAGAAGCCAGAAACACTTAAGGTTCAGCATTAGTCTTTCCAGGAAGGAGTCCCAACAATGTGTTAATATGATCATGGATTGTTGTACAGTTTGCATAAGTAAAATGTTTTCATCACAGCTGATTAAAATTGTTTTTTTTCCTCTCCAATTTCTCTTCCATGCCTGTTTTCCCTTGTTTTAATGGCATTTGAGGTCCTCAGACGATTTAGAGATTTATCTAATGAGGAGTTGAGATAAGAATACATTTTGTTTGGGTTTACTAAGTTATATTTGTGTGTTCTTGCTTATTTTCATGTGGAAGTTATTGTTAACTGGCCTGCTGTAGGAAGACCCCCTAGTGACCACTTTGTTAACTGGTCTGCTGAGTTAACCCAAAAATGCAGGTCCAGACATAACATCATGATAGGGCCATGTCCTGAGACTTCTGACATCAGAAGAACATGGGTAGAGGAGAAAGAACAAGGCTTAAAATGTGCAAAGCTAGAAGCTAGTCTGACAACAATTCTTCCAATCATCAGATGTGCAGGATTGCAATTTTCATTGATGTTTAGTGTAATTACCATTGTGTAATTCTCATTGATGCCTAGTCAAAATGAAATTTCTCTTCTGTCAGAAACACACACAATAACGCAGCATATATGATTACAAATACAGTCTACACTATTTGGATGGAAATCAGGGGCAATAGAATATATTCGGTTCTCTGTGTTTGTAGGGCACTAAACCATGACAATCCTGCAAACAGCAAGATCTGTGTATGAAGTCACATGTCTCCTGCAACCCAGCTCTCAATAATAAGAAAGAAATTGGCATCGACCATGCTAGAGGAAAGCCTCTATCTTGAGACTGCTTTCTTTATAGAAATTGATATTACAAAATTGTTGCCATATGAAGAGGTGATCAAACAGTATGCAGCCAATAATGTAGTGAAAAATATAATTATAGAGTTGGTTATGTAATAAGTTATTGAAAACAATGTTATTCTACATTTTATGCTTCTAGTATTTGTTAGCTTTCAAAGAGTCTTAATTTGTTGTGATTTATTTTCTCATTCCAAATAAATATTTACTTTTATGTCAAATTTTGTGTCCTTTTCTTTAATGAGGTCTCCCTGAAATATATCTTTCAGCTCTCACAAAACCTGGACATACCTTTACTGCCAAAATATCAGGTTAGAGATTAAAATATACTGGGGGTTTGGAGGAAAGAAAAGGCAGGAAAGATGGTAAATGTGCCCTTTGATATATGGGGAAAGGAATTCTCTAATTTAAATATTTTCATTTATTTTAGATGCATTTGAATATATTTTATTATCTTGTACTGTGGTAGTGATCATATGTATTGTTTTCTTTCTTGAAGTTCACTGTCCTTACATGTATTATTCCAATTTTCTCACTAGATAACTGAAATATGGGTAGCACAAATATCAATGATAATTTCTAGATGAGAATGTAAGCTGTGAGGGTTATCTGACCTGTGCAAGTTCATAAACTTTGAAGCAGAGCCAGGATCTGAACTTAGCATTTGACTCTTAATGTCCCAAGTCTTCCATGTGATGGCTGTCAGCTTTTTAGGAAGGAAATTCCAAAAGAAATGCTTGCAGGATTACATCCCTAAATGTATAACTTTATATACAAATAACCACCGGATTAATAACCAATTCTATACCTGAACTAGCTTCTGCATTCTGCTAATTCAGAAAAGTGATTTGTACCTTATGGCATACAGGTACTTTCATGCGGTTAAAAAAATCATTGACTCCTTTATTGAACGTGATCTGGACACACACTGTGTGTTTTTCATGTTGAAAGGAATAATTAAAAGAAGAGTTCATTGTTGTTGTTTATTGTTTCCTTTTCAAAGGTTTTTAACCAAAATCATACTTTGGCATCTCTTGGTAAGGGAATTAGGTTTTCATTCTTAAATCTAGCCTTACAGAAGTGTCTTTGAGCTTCCTCCTCTGCTTCCTTCTTTCTCATACTGCAGGTCTAGCTTGGAGAGGACCTACTCATGAGCAGGACACACCTTGGAAACTCATGGGTGAAAAGAGGCAAAATTCTGTGCATTTCACATTTGTCAGAAAGGTGAAAGGAAGGTCAAGAAAAAAGAAAAAAAAAATACTAACATCTATCTAAAGAAAAAATTTCTCCCATGAGCATATAGCATGCAAAATTATGGCTTTGCATAGGTGGAGTTGAATACAGAACACTGGACTGAACATTGGGAAATGTGGATTCTAGTCCAAACTCTGTAGCTAAACAAGCTGTGTGATTCAAACCACACCCCTTACTTCCTGGGCTTACACTCTTTTATCTGTAAATGAAGCATTTCAGCTACAGGATGCCTAACTTTCCTGCCAGCTCTAGAAGGCTGTAGTCCTATTTTACACATTGGATCCCACCTATATCCAAAAGAAAGCGTGGTCTGGGAGAACACTAGAAATGATTTACAAGGGAAGGGAGGGCAAGTAAGGTAAAGAGTGGGAGACCCGGCGGGGGGGGGGCGGAGCAAGATGGCCGAATAGGAGCAGCTCCAGTCTCCAACTCCCAGCGCGAGCGACACAGAAGACCGGTGATTTCTGCATTTTCAACTGAGGAGCGCAGATCATCGCCAGCAATGGATCAAAGCTGGATGGAGAATGACTTTGCGAGATGAGAGAAGAAGGCTTCAGTCCATCAAATTTCTCAGAGCTAAAGGAGGAATTACGTACCAAGCGCAAAGAAACTAAAAATCTTGAAAAAAAAGTGGAAGAATTGATGGCTAGAGTAATTAATGCAGAGAAGGTCCTAAACGAAATGAAAGAGATGAAAACCATGACACGAAAAATACCTGACAAATGCACAAGCTTCAGTAACCGACTCGATCAACTGGAAGAAAGAGTATCAGCGATGGAGGATCAAATGAATGAAATGAAGCAAGAAGAGAAACCAAAAGAAAAAAGAAGAAAAAGAAATGAACAAAGCCTGCAAGAAGTATGGGATTATGTAAAAAGACCAAATCTACGTCTGATTGGGGTGCCTGAAAGTGAGGGGGAAAATGGAACCAAGTTGGAAAACACTCTTCAGGATATCATCCAGGAGAACTTCCCCAGCCTAGTAGGGCAGGCCAACATTCAAATCCAGGAAATACAGAGAACGCCACAAAGATACTCCTCAGAAGAGCAACTCCAAGACACATAATTGCCAGATTCACCAAAGTTGAAATGAAGGAAAAAATCTTAAGGGCAGCCAGAGAGAAAGGTCGGGTTACCCACAAAGGGAAGCCCATCAGACTAACCGCAGATCTCTCGGCAGAAACTCTACAAGCCAGAAGAGAGTGGGGGCCAATATTCAACATTCTTAAAGAAAAGAATTTTAAACCCAGAATTTCATATCCAGCCAAACTAAGTTTCATCAATGAAGGAGAAATAAAATCCTTTACAGATAAGCAAATGCTTAGAGATTTTGTCACCACTAGGCCTGCCTTACAAGAGACCCTGAAGGAAGCACTAAACATGGAAAGGAACAACCGGTACCAGCCATTGCAAAAACATGCCAAAATGTAAAGACCATTGAGGCTAGGAAGAAACTGCATCAACTAACGAGCAAAATAACCAGTTAATATCATAATGGCAGGATCAAGTTCACACATAACAATATTAACCTTAAATGTAAATGGACTAAATGCTCCAATTAAAAGACACAGACTGGCAAACTGGATAAAGAGTCAAGACCCATCAGTCTGCTGTATTCAGGAGACCCATCTCACACGCAGAGACATACATAGGCTCAAAATAAAGGGATGGAGGAAGATTTACCAAGCAAATGGAGAACAGAAAAAAGCAGGGGTTGCAATACTAGTCTCTGATAAAACAGACTTTAAACCATCAAAGATCAAAAGAGACAAAGAAGGCCATTACATAATGGTAAAGGGATCAATTCAACAGGAAGAGCTCACTATCCTAAATATATATGCACCCAATACAGAAGCACCCAGATTCATCAAGCAAGTCCTTAGAGACTTACAAAGAGACTTAGACTCCCATACAATAATAATGGGAGACTTCAACACTCCACTGTCAACATTAGACAGATCAACGAGACAGAAAGTTAACAAGGATATCCAGGTATTGAACTCATCTCTGCAGCAAGCAGACCTAATAGACATCTATAGAACTCTCCACCCCAAATCAACAGAATATACATTCTTCTCAGCACCACATCATACTTACACCAAAATTGACCACGTAATTGGAAGTAAAGCACTCCTCAGCAAATGTACAAGAACAGAAATTATAACAAACTGTCTCTCAGACCACAGTGCAATCAAACTAGAACTCAGGACTAAGAAACTCAATCAAAACCACTCAACTACATGGAAACTGAACAACCTGCTCCTGAATGACTACTGGGTACATAACGAAATGAAGGCAGAAATAAAGATGTTCTTTGAAACCAATGAGAACAAAGATACAACATACCAGAATCTCTGGGACACATTTAAAGCAGTGTGTAGAGGGAAATTTATAGCACTAAATGCCCACAAGAGAAAGCAGGAAAGATCTAAAATTGACACTCTAACATCGCAATTAAAAGAACTAGAGAAGCAAGAGCAAACACATTCGAAAGCTAGCGGAAGGCAAGAAATAACTAAGATCAGAGCAGAACTGAAGGAGATAGAGACACAAAAAACCCTCCAAAAAATCAATGAATCCAGGAGTTGGTTTTTTGAAAAGATCAACAAAATTGACAGACCACTAGCCAGACTGATAAAGAAGAAAAGAGAGAAGAATCAAATCGACACAATTAAAAATGATAAAGGGGATATCACCACCGACCCCACAGAAATACAAACTACCATCAGAGAATACTATAAACACCTCTACGCAAATAAACTGGAAAATCTAGAGGAAATGAATAATTTCCTGGACACTTACACTCTTCCAAGACTAAACCAGGAAGAAATTGAATCCCTGAATAGACCAATAGCAGGCTCTGAAATTGAGGCAACAATTAATAGCCTACCAACCAAAAAAAGTCCAGGACCAGATGGATTCACAGCTGAATTCTACCAGAGGTACAAGGAGGAGTTGGTACCATTCCTTCTGAAACTATTCCAATCAATAGAAAAAGAGGGAATCCTCCCTAACTCATTTTATGAGGCCAACATCATCCTGATACCAAAGCCTGGCAGAGACACAACAAAAAAAGAGAATTTTAGACCAATATCCCTGATGAACATCGATGCAAAAATCCTCAATAAAATACTGGCAAACCGGATTCAGCAACACATCAAAAAGCTTATCCACCATGATCAAGTGGGCTTCATCCCTGGGATGCAAGGCTGGTTCAACATTCGCAAATCAATAAACATAATCCAGCATATAAACAGAACCAAAGACAAGAACCACATGATTATCTCAATTGATGCAGAAAAGGCTTTTGACAAAATTCAACAGCCCTTCATGCTAAAAACGCTCAATAAATTCGGTATTGATGGAACGTACCTCAAAATCATAAGAGCTATTTATGACAAACCCACAGCCAATATCATACTGAATGGGCAAAAACTGGAAAAATTCCCTTTGAAAACTGGCACAAGACAGGGATGCCCTCTCTCACCACTCCTATTCAACATAGTGTTGGAAGTTCTGGCTAGGGCAATCAGGCAAGAGAAAGAAATCAAGGGTATTCAGTTAGGAAAAGAAGAAGTCAAATTGTCCCTGTTTGCAGATGACATGATTGTATATTTAGAAAACCCCATTGTCTCAGCCCAAAATCTCCTTAAGCTGATAAGCAACTTCAGCAAAGTCTCAGGATACAAAATTAATGTGCAAAAATCACAAGCATTCTTATACACCAGTAACAGACAAACAGAGAGCCAAATCAGGAATGAACTTCCATTCACAATTGCTTCAAAGAGAATCAAATACCTAGGAATCCAACTTACAAGGGATGTAAAGGACTTCTTCAAGGAGAACTACAAACCACTGCTCAGTGAAATAAAAGAGGACACAAACAAATGGAAGAACATACCATGCTCATGGATAGGAAGAATCAATATCGTGAAAATGGCCATACTGCCCAAGGTAATTTATAGATTCAATGCCATCCCCATCAAGCTACCAAGGAGTTTCTTCACAGAATTGGAAAAAACTGCTTTAAAGTTCATATGGAACCAAAAAAGAGCCCGCATCTCCAAGACAGTCCTAAGTCAAAAGAACAAAGCTGGAGGCATCACGCTACCTGACTTCAAACTATACTACAAGGCTACAGTAACCAAAACAGCATGGTACTGGTACCAAAACAGAGATATAGACCAATGGAACAGAACAGAGGCCTCAGAAATAATACCACACATCTACAGCCATTTGATCTTTGACAAACCTGAGAGAAACAAGAAATGGGGAAAGGATTCCCTATTTAATAAATGGTGCTGGGAAAATTGGCTAGCCATAAGTAGAAAGCTGAAACTGGATCCTTTCCTTACTCCTTATACGAAAATTAATTCAAGATGGATTAGAGACTTAAATGTTAGACCTAATACCATAAAAATCCTAGAGGAAAACCTAGGTAGTACCATTCAGGACATAGGCATGGGCAAAGACTTCATGTCTAAAACACCAAAAGCAACGGCAGCAAAAGCCAAAATTGACAAATGGGATCTCATTAAACTAAAGAGCTTCTGCACAGCAAAAGAAACTACCATCAGAGTGAACAGGCAACCTACAGAATGGGAGAAAATTTTTGCAATCTACTCATCTGACAAAGGGCTAATATCCAGAACCTACAAAGAACTCAAACAAATTTACAAGAAAAAAACAAACAACCCCATCAAAAAGTGGGCAAAGGATATGAACAGACATTTCTCAAAAGAAGACATTCATACAGCCAACAGACACATGAAAAAATGCTCATCATCACTGGCCATCAGAGAAATGCAAATCAAAACCACAATGAGATACCATCTCACACCAGTTAGAATGGCAATCATTAAAAAGTCAGGAAACAACAGGTGCTGGAGAGGATGTGGAGAAATAGGAACACTTTTACACTGTTGGTGGGATTGTAAACTAGTTCAACCATTATGGAAAACAGTATGGCGATTCCTCAAGGATCTAGAACTAGATGTACCATATGACCCAGCCATCCCATTACTGGGTATATACCCAGAGGATTATAAATTATGCTGCTATAAAGACACATGCACACATATGTTTATTGCAGCACTATTCACAATAGCAAAGACTTGGAATCAACCCAAATGTCCATCAGTGACAGATTGGATTAAGAAAATGTGGCACATATACACCATGGAATACTATGCAGCCATAAAAAAGGATGAGTTTGAGTCCTTTGTAGGGACTTGGATGCAGCTGGAATCCATCATTCTTAGCAAACTATCACAAGAACAGAAAACCAAACACCGCATGTTCTCACTCATAGGTGGGAACTGAACAATGAGATCACTCGGACTCAGGAAGGGGAACATCACACACCGGGGCCTATCATGGGGAGGGGGGAAGGGGGAGGGATTGCATTGGGAGTTATACCTGATGTAAATGACGAGTTGATGGGTGCAGCACAGCAACATGACACAAGTATACATATGTAACAAACCTGCACATTATGCACATGTACCCTACAACTTAAAGTATAATAATAATAAATAAATTTTAAAAAAAATGCAAATGACCATAAAAAGAACATATTAAAAAAAAAAAAAGAAAAAAAGAAAAGATGTTCTTTTCCTCCACTGAATTAGTGTTTGTTTTCTTATTCTTGACTTGTATTCTAGTTGAAAATGCTATGTTATTAATAGTTATAAGTATTAAGAGCATTTTCTCTTAGTCTGTCATTCATTTATCTTTTCATTTTCTTCTTTTAAAAAGTAAAAGTTGTAAATTTTGTTTTGATAAGTAAAAGTTTTAAATTTAAAAAAAAAAAAAAAAAAAAAAAAGAGTGGGAGACCAAAGAGCTGAGTTCCTCACTACACAACAGAGATATTGTTACTCGCTACGAGTGAAGAGGCTATCCCTCAGAAAAGCCTGCTTGCATAGACTGCAGTCTCCTGGGAGACAACCCAAGGCATTTCCCAGCTGCTAGTACTCTAGCAAGAGAGTAAAGAACCGGCCGGGCGCGGTGGCTCACGCCTGCAATCCCAGCACTTTGGGAGGCCGAGGCGGGTGGATCACGAGGTCAGAGGATCCAGGCCATCCTGGCTAACATGGCGAAACCCCGAAACCCCGACTCTACTTAAAAAAAAAAAAAAAAAAAAAATTAGCAGGGCGGGGTGGCGGGCGCTTGTAGTTCCAGCTACTCGGGAGACTGAGGCAGGAGAATGGCGTGAATCCGGGAGGCGGAGCTTGCAATAAGCCGGGATCCCGCCGCTGCCGGCTCCAGCCTGCGCGAAGGAGCGAGACTCAGTCTCAAAAAAAAAAAAAGAGAGAGAGAGTAAAGAGCCAAGAAGAGCCAACAACCAAGGCAGAAAATGCAAGCTCGATATTTGTGTCCTCATCTCTTACAGAAATAAATACCCAAAGCTTCTGTTGTGTTAGCATATATGAACCCACAATTTTCTAAGATCTGCTGATACAAGTCTAGCAAAATCTTATTTGCATAGAGTTGGCCAAGACTAGTGTCATTCCAAAAAAGGAAATTTTGGGAAAGAGAGATAATGGCACGATATTCTCATGCTGTATATGTCAGGACTTGTCTTGAGGCTTCTTGCTTTTCTGCAGTGGCCCCGATCCTGACTGTTGAGAGAGTCGAAGGAGCTTCTGTCGACTTGGAAGCAGGCTGTAGAGAGTTTTTCCAGAACCTCTTTTTTTGTTGCCGGTGAAATATGTCATTTCTTTTATTTTAAAGAACCTAAGACGATGGCATTAAATTGCTAAGAATTGTGATGCAGTAGAAAGTTGAATAGTGCAAATAAATGCTATTTCTTGAAGTCTGTTTACTGTTTAGATTACTATTAAAGTGCTGAAAGGCGCTGGCACTACAGTGTGCCTGTCAGACAGGTAGAAAAATGGCTATACTCTTTGGTTGTTTTCTCAGAAAAGGAATTAAATAGTACCTTCATTAAAACAGTACTATTTAAAAATATAAATTTTCCAGTTGTGATGTAAAGGCTATTTGCAGCTTGATAAATAATACTCTACACCTGGTCTAACCCAACTCCTTAGAAATTGAGAACTGATTGATTGATTAACTAACTGGCTTATGATTTTAAAAAAATGACGAGTTGATGGGTGCTGATGAGTTGATGGGTGCAGCACACCAACATGGCACAAGTATACATATGTAACAAACCTGCACGTTATGCACATGTACCCTAGAACTTAAAGTATAATAAAAAAAAAAAAAGCAAAAAAAAATGTATTAACCTTAGTAATAGTCTCTCTAAAATTTTCCACTTGGCATCCTACTTTTTTAACTCGGACACACTAGATGAATTTCACCATTTTTTGACCAAAATCTAGAAATTCTTTAGATTCATCCACAGAAAGATTTATTTTCAATGCACTATCTCAAGAATGAGAAAAATAAATTAGATTTGTACTAATTTAAGGATATACAATTGTTGTTATTTTTAGACCACTGCTAAATGTTGATTTGTAGTGTTGTTCCCATTAAAATTTACGCTTTTTCTTCACATAAAAGGGGATTTTAGTTAATTTCACAGCTGAATAATTGGCTTCTAGATAGTTGAATTGTATTCTTTTGGTATATTCCTGGTAGTACCTGAAGCTTTCAGCCGTCTTCTCCTTTTCTTCTATTCCCATGTGTAATCTCATTTATTTCCAAATTTCAACTATCAGAAATACATCAGTCATGTCTAAGGCTGTACCTGCAGGCCAGATATCACTCCTGAGCTACAGATCCACATTTCTGACTGCCTGGTGACTATCTCCACCTTGATATGCCATAAGGTCCTCTTACAATATATACAAATCTAAACCATACATATTCCCCACTGAATCTCTCCTCTATCTGTATTCTCTACATCTATTTGCCTCACATCTCAGAAATCTGCAAACTGCCCTAGATTCTGCCTCTCTCCATCACGTCACATTTAACTAGTTGCTTAATTGGCTATTTGGTTATATTTAATCAGACTCGTTCCTCTGCAATAATGAAATCAAACCCCTCCTCTTTATCTACACTGCTATACTCCTAGTTTAGTACTCATCAGCTCTCACCTGAACTTTCTTCCTTCCAACCCATCTTCTACACTATGATTAAAGTTATATTGCTAAAATCAGATAAAGGATATCATTCACCTGCTTAAGATTCTTCAGGCTGGGTGCTGTGGCTCACACCTGTACTCCCAACACTGTAGGAGACCAAGGTGGGCAGATCGCTTGAGCTCTGGAGTTCAAGACCAGCTTGGGCAACACAGTAAAACCCCATTTCTACAAAAAAAATACAGAAATTAGCCAGATATGGTGACATGTGCCTATAGTCTCAGCTACTTGGGAGGCTGAGGCCATAGGATTGCTTGAACCAGGGAAGTCAAGGCTGTAGTGAGCCATGTTTGTGTCACTAAACTCCAGCCTGGACAGAGCAAGACCTCGTCTCAGGAAAAAAAAAAAATGTTTTAAAGATTCTCCATAATACATAGGGCATAATTCAAATTCCTTAACATTACATATGTGCTTGCATTTCTGCAGTGGTCCCAATCCTGACTATTATAAGAGTCAAAGGAGCACCTGTCATAAGATTTATCATAATCTGGCTCCTGTCCACCTCTTCAGCCTCATCCCCTTCCAGTTCTCAGTGTGCTTATGCTCACTCACCTCTCCATACAGTACTATGCAATAGAACTGTTTTCCTAGGAAATTCTTACACATCATTCAAAGTTCAGCTCAACCATCCTCCCCTAAGAAGCCTTCCCTGATCCTCCAACTAGTTTGTCAGACCCTCCTTGATGCTGAGTCTATATTGGGTATGTGTTGCTATTATTACACATTCTAACTGTGTTATCCCTTACTGTGTATGTGATCCAACTCCCTCCAATGTATTCAAGTGCTTTCTTCAGCAATTGTCTCCCTTCTCTTTCATTATCTATTTCTCCTTCTTTAGTGGATTTACTATAAGCATTTAAACATTTTGTAAAAATTTCCTACTTAAAAAAATGCTTCATAATTTCATACATCCCTCTAGTATTGTCCTGCTTTTCTACTCTCTTTTTCAGCAAAACTCCTTGAGTTCTCTATGCTGTTGTCTCCATTTCTTCTCCCTTTCAATATTTCCAGCTTTACTGAAGCTGCTCTTGTCAACATCACCAGTGACCACCACATTCTTTGTTGCTCTCCCCTCATCTCCCTGAACTCTGAATGTGAGAGTGCTCTGAAACCCAGATGGACCCCCTTTTTCTCAGTTCACAGCTATTTCCTTGGCAAGTTTATCCAGGCTTTAAGAATTATCTTTGCACTGACAAATCTCACACTTATATTTCCTTGGCCAAGATGTCTTCCTTGGACTTCAAATTTATATCTGCCAGGTTACTTGAGATGTTCACCTAAATGTTTCTTGGGAAAATTTTACATTGCCAGAACTGAACTCCTTATATCTCTCCCATCTTTCAATATTCCCTATCTGGAAGGTTGGCAACATCATCCTTCCCATTGCTCAAAACATAACATCTAAAGTCATCCTTGCCTCTTTTCTTTTTCTCACACTTCATAGACAATCCGTCGGCAAATCCAGTAAGCTAGACCTTCAAGATATACCCCAAATCTAACCACTTCTTACAACATTCATTCCTAAAACCCTCTTCCAAGGCACACTGAAATTCTTGTAAACGCCTCCTAACATTTCACCCTGTTTCCACCTTTGCCTGCTGTTGTCTATTATCAAAACTTCCAAACTGGTCCGCTTAAAACTGGTCCCATTTGATTTTGAGACAGGGTCTCACCCCGTCACTTAAGCTATAATACAGAGGCACGATCATGGCTCACTGCAGACTTGATTTCCTGGGATCAAATGACCCTCTCACCCCAGCCTCCCAAGTAGCTGGGGCTACAAGCATGTCTCATCATGATAGGCTAATTTTTGTATTTTTTGTAGAGACCGGGTTTCACCATGTTGCCCAGATTGATCTCAAAATAGTAGGCTCCAGCGATCCACTCACCTCAATCTCCCAAAATGCTGGGACTGCAGGCACAAGCCACTGAGCTACTATTGTCTCTTTCTCCACTAGAATGTAAATTCTGGGACCCCAGAACTTTGTGTTGGTTTTATTTGTTTTGTAGTCTAGTGCCTAGAATGATGTGGGCACTCCATAAGTATTTATTGAATAAATGATGAATACATTTAGCAATAGATCATGCCACCTACCTTGAGATATGATGAGGAAAAGTTTAATGAAAGTAAAATCAGTTTAATGAAAGCTATTCGGTGAGTGTGCTCTGTAAGGAGGGAGTTGGGATTATGAATATAAGGAATGATCCAGTATGAAACAGAAACTTGGCCGGGCGCGGTGGCTCAAGCCTGTAATCCCAGCACTTTGGGAGGCCGAGACGGGCAGATCACAAGGTCAGGAGATCGAGACCATCCTGGCTAACACGGCGAAACCCCGTCTCTACTAAAAACACAAAAAATTAGCCGGGCGAGGTGGCGGCGCCTGTGGTCCCAGCTACTCGGGAGGCTGAGGCAGGAGAATGGCGGGAACCCGGGAGGCGGAGCTTGCAGTGAGCTGAGATCTGGCCACTGCACTCCAGCCTGGGCGACAGAGCGAGACTCCGTCTCAAAAAAAAAAAAAAAAAAAAAAGAAACAGAAACTTTATCAAACAATAAAAAAATCACTGATTTTGTGTAAATACATAGTACATCTCCAATTAAGTGGAGATGTGTGGGAGAAACTAAAAAAAATGTGTGTGAATGGAAGCGAAAATACACTTTTAGGGCTCTGCCGGTTGGGTGGGAAAGCCTTAGTTACATAATAATTGGAAAAACAGTGACTTAGAGGAATGCAAAATCCCCTGAAGTAACACAAAAAGTAATGAAATAAATGGAGAAAAGAGGACGTGAGAGGAAAGAAGAGGGAAAACTAAGAGGGCAAGCGATTAAAGCAGCATGACTAAGATATGAAACTAGGTAGTCTTAATTGAGTAGGGAAATATTACCAACTCCCTGTGAAAGATAGGTTGAAATTAAAATCACACTAGTATAATATATTTCTAAATGGCTGTTACATTTATTTTAGCAGTTAAAAAGACTTTAAATATGAATTTGACTGTAGTGTGTATACTAATCAAGTAAGTCTCACTGCTCTAACAAACTACCCCTAAATCTGAAAAGTGTAATCTAAGGAAGACTTTTTCCCCTACTTTCTCATCCCAGTCTAATGAGGCTCACTAGAGAGCTAATTGATTCACTCATTTAGAGATCCAGTCTACAATCCATTGGCCAGAACTCAGTCACATAGCCACACAAAACTGAAAAACAGTCTGTGAACTATAGGTTAGTCATATGCCCAAGAAGACCAACCAGCCACCTATCAAGAACTGTGAAGTCTAAGATTGAAATTTTAACCAGTTTGTAAACTAACAAGTTAACCCACCATAGTTTCACAGATGCTGATGAGAGACATGAGACTGCTGGTCAGAGATGAAGAATAGTTTATTATACACAGCAATAACTGTAATCAGAGTACCAGTTATTTTATTTTATTATTTATTCATTGCCAGATACTGAAGCTCCAGTGCCCACCTACATGGTAATGCAAACAGGGACACATGATATCTGTAGTATATTGTTACAAGAGAGGAAATATGAGTTTAGGGAACCTAAACATTTTATAATTGGAAGTAAGCATGCTTGATCTTTGATCTAGGGAGAAATACTCTCCATCTTCCACTTTTGATTGCTAATCAAACATTTTTGAAAAACAAATGCTTTGGAACACACAGCAGCCAGTGTCTCACATGCAAAATGTATGGAAAAATAAGAAACTCATGGAGAATTTTGTCCCAGAACAATCATATGTAATTAAACAGTTTTCAAGCAACTTACTTAAAATAACTTGGGCAAGCCATATCTCATGAGTTAGATAACAACTTGACATATCTGGAACTATGTCCTACAGCTTATAATATTAGAGTATTACCTAGATTTACTGCCTTAGAGAATCTACATTCTACCCATCTAAATGAAAGTGTAAAAAAGTAGGTGTTGGTGTAAAATTAGGATGTTCAGAAGTATGTACTTAATGGCAGCCAAGTTTTTCTGGAGAAAATTCAAATTATAGGTAACTAATATCATGCTTTATGTATTATTTTGTTTGTATTGCTGAACACAATTATATATCAATTAGCTTTGTACTGAGAATTTTATATTATTTCCCCATGACTTAAAGTGATAAAGTGGACTAATTCTCAGAACAAGTTTAGGCATAAAAAATAATAGCTTGGAAAAAAAATGTATTATCTCTGTGATGAGATGCTGAGGTGAGCAAAGAAAAAAAGAACATATCTGGATATGTTAACTTTTTAAAAAACCAAAATCTCTTGAGACATCTTAATGTACCAGGGAAAATATTAATTTTAAAGTCAAAAAAGTAAAAAGGGATTCCAGAATTACTTATTTGGTTCCATTCATTTTTCTTTATTCCACTATTTATTGAGCAACAAATTCATGTACATGTGAGCCTAAGCACTGGAGGTAAAACAGTAAGCCACCATTACTGACTTCAAGGGAATTCCAATCTCAGTGGAAGGACATACATATAAATAATTACAATGCATTACAATGCACTATAATAATAATATGGATAGAGTGATATAGCAAGTGCTATGAACAGAGGACCATTGAACACAGTGAGGGAGAAAAACAACGAAATGTTTACTGGGATCTCCTCACTAACACATGGGAGTTTTCACAGAAGTAACATTGAATCAAAGTCACGAAATATAAATTAGAGATGTCCAAAAGGTCAAAATGGGAAATAAATCATTAAACAACTGAACTATATGTACAAAGACCAGAAGATATGAAAGTGCATGCTATGAAAGGGCAGAAAGCAGTTCCTGATGACAGAAGCTTTTGAGGGCAAAAATATTCACAAACTATGCATCCGAAAAAAAACCTAACAACCAGAATGTACAAGGAACTCAAACAAATCAGCAAGAAAAAAACAAATAATCTCATCAAAAAGTGGGCTAAGGACATTAATAGACAATTCTCAAAAGAAGATATACAAATGGCCAACAAACATATGAAAAAATGCTCAACATCACTAATGATCAGGGAAATGCAAATCAAAAGCACAATGTGATATCACTTTATACCTACAAGAATGACCATAATAAAATGTAAAAAAAATAATAGATGCTGGTAGGGATGTGGTGAAAACAGAACACTTTTTACACTGCTGGTGGAAAAGTAAACCAGTATAGCCAATATGAAAAACAGTATAGAGATTCCTTAAAGAACTAAAAGTAGAACTACCATTTGATCCAGCAATCACACTACTGGGTATCTACCCAGAAGAAAAGAAGTTAACATACAAAAAAGACACTTGAAAGCACAGGTTTATAGCACACAATTTGCAATTGCAAAACTATGGAACCAGCCTAAATGCCCACCAACCAACAAGTGTATAAAGAGAATGTGATATTTGTGTGTGTGTGTGTGTGTGTGTGTGTGTGTGTGTATACACACACACAAAAACATCATGGAATACTACTCATCCATACTCAGCCATAAAACGGAATGAAATAATAGCATTTGCAACAACCTCAATGGAGTTGGAGGACATTATTCTAAGTGAGGTAACTCAAGAATGGAAAAGCAAACAACTTAGCTCTCACTAAGCTATGAGAATGCAAAGGCATAGGAATGATATAATGTATTACAGGGTCTTGAGGGGAAGGGTGGGAGGAGGGGTGAGGGATAAAAATATTAGACGTTTGGTGAAATGTACACTGCTTGCGTGATGGGTGAACCAAAACCTTAGAAATCACACCTAAAGAACTTCCCCGTGTAACCAAACATCATCTGTTCTCCAAAAACTCTTGAAATAAAAATAACTAAAAAAAAAAAAAAAATGGCAGAATGGACAAAATTCCACCAACCAAGTATCTACGATCTGCAAGAGACTCACCTAACACATAAGGACTCACATAAACTTAAGCTAAAGGGGTGAAAAAAGGTATTTCATGCAAATGAAAACCAGAACTGAGTATGAATAGAGCTATTCTTATACTAGATGAAACAAACTTTAAAGCAACAACAGTTTTAAAAAAACAAACAGGGACATTATCTAATGATAAAAAGATTAGTCCAACGGGAAAATATCACAATCCTAAATATATACGCATGTAACACTGGAGCTCTCAAATTTATAAAACAATTACTACTAGACCTAAGAAAGGAGATAGACAGCAACACAATAAAAGTGACGAACTTCAATACTCCACTGAGACCACTAGACAGGTCATCAAGACAGAAAATCAACAAACAAACAATGGACTTAAACTATACGCTAGAACAAGTGGACTTAGTAGATATTTACAGAAAATTTTATCCGGCAACTGCAGATTATATATTATATTCATCAGCACATAGAACATTCTCCAAGATAGGCCACAAAACAACTCTCAATAAATTTAAGAAAATCAGTATTATATCAAGTACTCTTGCAGACACAATAAAATAAAACTGGATATTAACTGCAAAAGGAACTCTCAAAACTATACAAACACATAGAAATCAAATAATCTGCTCCTGAATGATTCTTGGGTCAACAATGAAATCAAGATAGAAATTTAAAAATTCTTTGAACTGAGCGATAATAGTAGCACAACTGATCAAAACTTCTTGGATACAGCAAAAGTGGTGCTAACAGAAAAGTTTATAGCATTGAATGTCTACCTCAAAAAATCTGAAAGAGCACACTAGACAATCTAAGCTCTTACCTCGAGGAACTAGAGAAACAGGAACAAACCAAACCCAAACACAGCAGAAGGAAAGAAATAACAAATATCAGAGCAGAACAAAATGAAATTGAAACAGAAAAAAAATAAAAAAGATAAATAAAACAAAAGGCTGGTTCTTTGAAAAGATAAGCACAATCAAGAGACCACTAGTGAGATTAACCAAGAAAAGAAGAAAGAAGATCCAAACTAGCTCAATTAGAAAAGAAATGGGAGATACTACAACCAATACCACGAAAATACAAAAGATCATTCAAGGGTACTGTGAACACCTTCACGTACACAAACCAGAAAACGTGGAGGAGATGGATAAGTTCCTGGAAATATGCAACCCTCCTGGATTAAATCAGGGAGAAATAGAAATTCTGAACAGAACAATAACAGATAGTGAGATTGAAACAGTAATTAAAAAAAAATGCTGACAAAATAAAGTCCAGGACCAGATGGATTCACAGTTGAATTCTATCAGATATTCAAAGAAATGATACCAATCCTACTGAAACTATTCCAAAAGATAGAAAAAGAGGGAATCCTCCCTAAGTCATTCTATGAAGTCAATATTACCCTAATACCAAAACCAATATTACCCTAATATTACCCTAATACCAAAACCAGGAAAGGACATAACAACAAAAAAAGAACTACAGACCAATATCCCTAATGAACATAGATGCGAAAATCCTCAAGAAAATCTAGCTAACCTTATCAAACAGCATACCAAAAAGATAATAAACCAGATCAAGTGGGTTTCATACCAGGGATGCAGGGATGGTTGAATATACACAAGTCAATAAATGTGATATGCCACATAAACAAAAGTAAAAACAAAAATCATATTATCGTCTCAATAGACACAGAAAAAGCATTTGACAAAATCCAGCATCCCTTTATGATTAAAACCCTCAGCAATATCAGCATAGGAGGGACATACCTTAAGGTAATAAAACCCATCTATGACAAACCTTAAGGTAATAAAACCCATCTATGACAAACCCACAACCAACATAGTACTGAACAGGGAAAAGTTGAAAGCGTTTCACCTGAGAACTGAAACAAGACAAGGATGCCCATTTTCACCACTTCTATTCAACACAGTACTGGAAGATCTAGCCAGAGCAATCAGACAAGAGAAAGAAATAAAGGGCATCCAAATCAGTAAAGAGGATGTCAAATTGTCACTGTTTGCTGATTATGTGATTGTATACCTAGAAAACCCTAAAGACTCCTCCAAAAAGCTCCTAGATCTGATAAACAAATTTGGTAAAGTTTCAGGTACAAAATCAGTGCACACAAATAGCACTCAGCAACCAAGCTGAGAATCAAATCAAGAACTCAACCCCTTTTACAACAGCTGCAAATAATAATAATAATAATAGTAATAACAATAAACAAAAAGCAAAACTTAGGAATGTACCTAACCAAGTAGGTAAAAGATCTCCACAAGGAAAACTACAAAACACTGCTGAAAGAAATCATAGACGACACAAACAAATGGAAACACATCCCATGCTCACAGATGGGTAGAATCAATATTGAGAAAATGACCATGCTGCCAAAGGCAGTCTATAAATTCAATGCAATTGCCATCAAAATATCATCATCGTCCTTCACAGAGCTAGAAAAAGCAATCCCAGAATTAATACGGAACAAAAAAATGAGTCTGCATAGCCAAAGCAAGTCTAAGCCAAAAGAACAAATCTGAAGGCATCACATTGCTCAACTTCAGACTATACTATAAGGCTATAGCTACCAAAGCAGCATAGTACCGGTATAAAAACAGGCACAGAACCCAATGGAACAAAATAAAGAACCCAGAGATAAAGCCAGATACAAAGGGATCTTGATGGTTGAGGCACCAAAGTACTCAAGGGGCCAACAAGGGCATATTAATAAAATCACAACTCTGACCTGGGCCTTTAAACCACAAAATGACCTGGCCCCAGCCTTCTTCTCTGATCTTGACCTCATCTCTGTTGCCCTCTCCCTTGCTCACTATGATGCATCCATCACTGTCTTCTATTTCTCAAACACATTCTCAAGACCTTTGCACTTGCTATTTCCTTTGTCTAGAGTACCCTTTCTTGATCTTCACAGGCATAGCTTATTTACCATGTGGCAATGTCATGTCATCAGAGAGGCCTTTCCTGTTCCAACTATTTAATATGGCCTATCACCTTCACAAGTCACTTTGCTATATTATCCTATTTTATTTTCTCTATATAGCATTTATCTGTACCTTAATCTTCTTGCATTTATTTACTTTTATGTATTATTTATTGTCTACATCCCCTCATAGAAAGATTCTAAGAGACTTTTGTTCACAATTTTATTCTCAGGACACAGAATAGTACATAATAGGTGCACAAAAAGTATTTGTTAAATGAATGAACCAGGAAGTGAATGAAAGGGATGTCATAACCTTATTGTTAATTTAGAAAAGTACTCAAGTTGCAGTGAAGGAAGGTGTATGCTAAGAAAATCTGAAATAGAGGAAATTTCTTTAGGCAAGAAATGCTGAGGTTCTGAACTAAGGTATTTTTGGTAGAAAGGTAAAGGGTAGGTTAGATAAGAAAGGAGACAAGTTGACAGACAATGGGACCATTTGCTGAGACAGGGATCCAAACAGGAAGAGAAGATGGATCTAATTTGGGATGGTGCAGAAACATAAAGAACAGGTTTATATCAGCCCCAAGAAAATTCCCTGGAGCTCCAACTTGTGACTGGTCCACTAGGGAACATAGCAATTTCATTAAATGCAGCTTGTACCTATAAAATGTGTTTATTAATCTCTCCTCATCTATATACAGTACTTGTGGTGGCATTCTCTTCATGGGGTTATATGAACTCCAACTCTACTTTGCAAAACTGAGAGAATTATTATTACAGCTTTATCATTACTACCTGTAGGTAGTACCAGTCCCTTCTAAAATAGACATAATTCATAAAATATAGCATAATGCAAATTTCTCCCTATTTGCTTCTTCCCCAGATAGATGTCTGAAATACAAATGTTATGGAGAAAAATTCAGAATTTTCCAACTGTAACCAGGTTTCTTATTTAACATCTTGGCAAAAGATTCCTCTTGGTTATCATTTATTTCAGCCCATCATTCTTTCACAGAGGATTGTGTCCATGAATTCCTGAATTCTCAAAGTTGTATAAAGTAAAATGAACATTTGTAACTATTAGAATTAGTTTATCTGTGGGCAGATAGGCAGGATCTATAGCAATTAATATTTAATAGGATCTAAATGTTTGAAATAGGAGTTGGTGTAAGGTCTATGCGTACGTTTAAGGCCTTGATTTAAATTTTGATTTTCAAGGACTTAATGTACAGTAAAATGCTTTGACATACGTAAAATGCTGTTATCTACAGGTGCAATACACTGACACAACGACCCCTCCTCCAAAATTCCTGAAGCATTGTATAATTAGGAAATATCTCTAAGAATAAGCAGAGAGATTTTTAAAAATTTTCTTCTCTTTGAGGAAAAACACTAATCTTCAAACTTAAGATACAAACAAGAATGTTTAAATAGCTCCCATAAATAGAGTTTCTTCCTTTTCTTGCCTTAAGCTTCAACTATTAATTATTTGCTATATGTGAACAATTTCCCGGAAAGGCAAAAGTCTGGTTGCTCATCCTGTGATGCTTTAATATAAATAAGGCGGGCCTAGAGAGTAAATTCCATAGCAAGGTTTTAAGGCCCAATTTTCAAAAGAAGAGGAAAGGATAAATAACCTCTCTAAACCCTCGAACCTGTTTACTAATCCGAATCTATACCTTCCTACAACTTTTGTTTTGTATGTTTTTTACATTGTGTATTTTCCTTTGTATTTTGGTTGTAATATCCAGAAGGTACTACATAATTTTACTGACAATTCAAAAGTTAACAGAAAAAAAGAAAAAAAGAGATGATAATGAAATAATGTTACAAATAAATGAACATGCTAATATTTGGCAATTAAAAAAAATAGAAGAAGCTGCTTTTATGCCAATTAATGCAGTAAAGAAACTGTAAGGAAAGGCAGGCGTTGATCCCTTTCCTTCCCATTATATGAGTCATGACCTACACCCCTATAACAAACGTTAACAAAAGAAAAACACAACAAATGTATTTAGCCATAGTTTTACATGACACAAGGGCCTTCAGAATGACACAGATATACATGGAAGACTCTCTTTCATGCTTCCGTTCAATGAACCAGAAACAGCCGTGTAGGAATGTGATTGGCCAAAAAGGGTATGACGGTAGACGCTGGATGGGGAGAACTCACAAGGACTGTCTGTACAGATTCTTCCACTCTGTGCCGCATTCTTTCCTTCCAGGCATGGAACAGGACTGTCTTTGGAATGAGAGTCTTGGAACCTACAGTCAGACAACGTAGATTAGAGAATTTCTTTACGTCCAGCTCCTACACGGAAAGGTTTGGGAATGTTAGAGTAACAATTTTAGGCTTTTGACTGGCTTTGGGGAAAACGGGCCCTGGTTCTTATGACTTGGGGAAGAGAGATTCTAGTTTCTTTTCTTTTTTTGAGATGGAGCTTCCCTCTTGTCGCCCAGATTGGAGTGCAATGGTGCGATCTCGGCTTACTGCAATCTCCACCTCCTGGGTTCAACTGATTCTCCTGCCTCAGCCTCCCAGATAACTGGGATTACAGGCGCCCACCACCATGCCCGGCTATTTTTGTCTTTTTAGTAGAGCCGGGGTTTCGCCATGTTGGCCAGGCTGGTCTCAAACCCTGACCTCAGGTAATCCGCCCGCCTCGGCCTCTCGAAGTACTGGTATTACAGGCGTGAGCCACTGTGCCTGGCCGAGATTCTAGTTTCTATGGCTTGCCCTGGGGAAGAAGGATGCTGAGGGGCAGGAGGGCAAGACAAGTTCAGAGGGAAACCTTGCTTCTGAGGTTGACTTTGAGGCCTTCACTTTAGGGTATCCTTTTCTGAGCCCCAGCAATAACACCTACCACTTACTGCACAGAGGGCTCAGGGCTTTTTCTGGACTGCTCCCGAAGGCTTATCAACAATAGAGTGGCTACTGGAGGCACAGACAAGAAATCAGGGCATGTTCTGATAACTGCTAAATGCGCTTGCAGCCTCAGAAGCAGAGCATCTAAACACCTACCCATGAGAAATGTTATTAATTTAACAAGAGATATTGATTGTTGTTTGATCAGAGACTAGCAAAGCTCTATGAAACCTTCATTTACACTCTAAACTTCCAGGCATTGCCTACTCTCTGAAGAGCAGTGACTGAGGTTTTTGAAGGTTAAATTACTCACATAACCCTGGCCAGCTTGGTTCACAAATACAAAAGAATATTGCTATTTAACCAGAAGAGTCAAAGCAAAGGAATCAGAGGTGATCAGCCAGAGGCCTATATTATTTCTCTCGACTAAGACGTTTGTATTTCAGGCAATCTGGAAACTGTTTTGTTTGTAAGTCAACAAAGAAAGAGTAAAGAATGAGTTGGCTGCAAAGGGGAAACACCAAGGAAAATGGGGCTGACGGAACTGTTCTGTGTGTTGATGATGAGACTTTTGTATGCATTTGTTAGCCATCATGAAACTGTATTCAAAAAGAGAAAATTTTACTGTATGTAAACTAAAAATTAAATTTATAAAGGGAAAGTGGAGTGCTTAAAGAAATTTTTCTTTAAGTAAATTCTGGCTATGCAGGAGTGATAATGAGGCTTTCCTTGATTCATAGTTGACTGTTGTGGAGTCTAGGAATAGATCAAACTATTGACAAATTCCATTCTTTTAAGTATCCAGGTTAATTAATTTTGTCAACGTAAGAGTAGTCTTGTAGAACCGAAATTACTCTGATCCTACCCTACATCTTATTTAGTTCCAGAAATTTGGTTCCTTGCAAAGTGCTCCCCACTGCCCTCAGCTACACACACACACACACACACACACACACACACACACAGACACACACACACCCCTACCTCAAGAAGAACTCTCCTGACAAACCTCTATTTACCATCTGCAGTGACCAACTGATTCTCACTATCACTGGCCACAGGGCCTCGGGTCCACTGACATTGCCCTGACCAAGCATTTTTCCCTTGGCACACTCCAAAGCAACAAACCTCTACCAATGCCAAATTTGTACGTTACTTTTACTCATAATTAAACTGAAGACAGACTATGTTTCGTGCATAAAGTGAGAATAATGCCTCTCTTTCTATACCAATCAGACCGTGCCCTGAGGCCAACCTGAGGACCTGATATTGTACCATCCTGCTCTCTCATCAGATATATTGCATATACCTCCTCTCTTTGCCTTCATTTTATGCTAAGTACACAAAAGCCATAAACATATGTGTTCATACAATTCAATGTCTGTGGGTCATTCAGCAGCACACAAGAGAAACGGCGCTTTCCTGTAGACTCAGCCATCATTCCCTACTACTGTTGTATTCTTATTTGGTTGGGAGTTAATCAACCAAAGTTTTTAAGGAGAAATGGATTTTATACTGAATTCCGAGACACCAGAAAATAATAAATAGGAAAAAACAGGAGCTCAATTGCTTCCAGCCTTAGAAATATTGCCTATATAAGTCATTCTCCCCTGAAAGCTTTTGACAGGTAGAAAGTAGTACATTTGGTTCAACTGACTTACTAATATCATGAACAGATTCTTATGTATTTATTTCTAGGGTACTTTATATTTTCTGCCAACCCAAAAAAGCCTTCTTAAAAGGGTTAAGGAGCAGGGTCACAGAAAGCAGTGGCCCATAGAAATATAGTTCATATTCGTTCACATATACAGCTAAGGAAATGCATCACAGATCAATTGTGAATCTCATTATTAAGAAATTTTAGGCTGTCACAATCTTAAAAGCCATATTTTCCCTATAACACACAGATGCATTTCCATTCACCTTTCTTATAAAGGTCTCCATTAGAATAGGGGAAAAAAAAAAAACATTGAATGACAATTCTAAAGAAAGCTAGGCAACACTTTCATTTTTCCACATGACTTATCTTAGAACTTCTACTATATATTCCATTAAAATATAGTAACAGAAAAAAATAAGTTATAAGTTATAGTAACAGAAAAAATAAACATGTAAGTTGGCTTTCCTTGGGCAATAAGCACTACAAAGAGAAAACAAGTCTTCTCTGTTATTGTTTGTATTGTCAAAAGCTCCCAGGTAATCTCAAGTATCTGTGTTAGGAATATGGGTCTTCATACAAGGTAGCTGTGCTCTCCCTGGGGCAGCTGAAGTAGTTTGAGCTTATGTCATTGAAATGATTATCTTCAGTAGGGCAAAGCGTCAAGGGGCTTCTTCAATTCATCTTCACTGCACCCAGATTATATAGTCAAGATTCAAAGCCTAAATACTTACAAAATCTAGAAAACACATGCAAATGTGTGAGAATGATGGCGTGTAAGAAACAAACAATATGACAAAGTAGGGACTGTGGGAAAGGAACGAAGTCGTATCCCACCCTAAGGAGGTGGCTGCTACTGACTTCCATCTGTTGCTATGAGGCAATGGGGACCCAGTGGAGGTGGATGTACAATGATTAAGAGAAGCTGGAAACTTGAATATATTTTGTCTGTCTAAGGAATTTCCCAATTTAAAATATTGATTGAAAAACTTATGAAACCCTGAGTCAAACCACGTCATACTTACAGGACAAATTCAAGCAAAGGGTTGCCAGTTGGGTGCATCCTTTCCATACTGATTGACCTTTTACCAAGGTGTGACAGTTAATTTTGTGCATCAACTTGGCTAGACCATCTTGCCCATATATTTGTTAAAACACATCTGAATGTTGCTGTGAAGGCATATTTCAGATGAGTTTAACAATTACATCTGTAGGCTTTGAGTAAAGCAGATTGCCATCCATAATGTGAGTGGGCCTCAGTCAATCAGTTGAAGGTCTTAAAAAAAGATAGACTGGCCTTTGCAAGAGAAAGGGAATCTATCAAAAGAATGCCTTCTGACTCAAACTACAGCATCTGTTTTTCCTTGGCTACTCTTCAGAGTTTGGACTTGCTAGCCTTCACAATGCTGTGAGCCAATTCCTAAAAATCAGTCTCTCTCACTTTCTTTCTCTCTCTGTGTCACCCTCTCTCTCTCTAAGTGGCAGATAAGGGAAGACAAAAGCTCTGAAGACTGCTGTAGATTAGATATAGGTGTGCACATCATACACACACACATATGTGTGCGCACACACACACATACACACACACACACTTGTATCTCCTATTGGTTCTGTTTCCCTGGAGAACCCTGAATAATACAACAGGTATCCCAGGACAGTCCCATTTTATGCCTGTTTCCCCGGGATAATAGTAAGACTTTTATTAGGCTGCACTGGTTAGATGGCTTTAAATCCACCACCCAAGATGACTACATGCTAAATTCTATACAGCCAAACCTAGTGTGAGTCACTCTGATCTCTATTCTAGCCTATTTACCCTATCTTACCTCCCTCCCTAAAAGACCATGTTTGATTTTCAGCCAACATTTTAGAACTATCACCTTGATTCCATCCTCTCTCTCACTCCCACATCTCTCCTCAAAACTAACAGTTTGAATTGTATCCTATTTTAACTTTTTTTTTCATTTTCACTCTTAATTTATTGTGTTTTGAAATAATAAACAGAAGCTTCATGACATACTTCTTGTAGTCAGCTCTTGGTCTCACATTACAGGACCCTGGCTCTTATTTTGTGAACTGCTCTGACCCAGGGCTTTCTCCAGTTTGCCCTCTTCCTATTCTGCTCACCTATTGTGATCTTATTGTATGGCATGCATCTCTCCTGACCAAAGCTCCTTTTGGAAAGAAATAGCTCAGAAGGGAAAATAATATCTGATAACATTTCACACACACAAAAGAAATTGTAATGGATTTCACATGACTATTTCTTTCAATGACAATAACAATAGTTAATGTATATTCAGTATTTACAGTGTGTCAGGAATTGTCCTAAGCACTTCACACATATTAATTTTAATCTTTTACACATCCTCATTTTATTCTAATGATAATCTTATGAGGTAATATTATAGTTCCAATTCTGCACATGAAGAAACTAAGGTACAGAGAGAATCAAATCTTGTTCAAAGTCATGTAGTTAATAAATGATTTCAGTTTCAGAGACACAATCCTAACCACCATGTCCCTATATTTGTTAAAGTAAACTGACTCTTACAACAAATGATCTCAAATTCTTAATAGTTTAACACAGTAACCATTTACTTCTCGCCTATATCGCTACGTAACAGGAGTTGTGGGGTTGTGGGGCACTTTCTTCCATGCAATCACTCAAGGCCTCAGCTACTTCTATCTATTTGTTCCCCAGCCCCAGGGCTCCAGGAATCCTCAGCATCTGACTGGTAGATAAGGAGAGAGAAAGATTGCTATAGGCCAGATCCAGGTACACATCACTGTGTCCACATCCCGCTGACCACATCCCACTGACCAAAACCCAACTGCACACCCAATTTGACTAAAAGAAAGACTGGGAAAGATAGTCCAGCTGTGTTCCCAGGAAGCGGAAACAAAATCTAGGGAGCACACACAGTGAATCATAGCCTCCCTGCAGTGTTTCCTAAAGGCCAGGAGAAAGAAACAAAATTAAAACATGGTGAATGCTATTCTACGACCACTGACAATTACACAGCACATGGGTGTATCCCTATTGGACTAGCTGGACAACAGAATTTAGAATCCCAAAAGGAGGATATAGCATATCTTTCACTGGCTAGTCTGCCAATCACACAAAGCTAAAACATCCTAAGGATAAAAGTAGGATTATAGTTGAAGAAAAAGCAGAAAATAAATAGGACTGCAGTTTTGATGCAACACAAAATTGGCCTTTATGAAAACAGGATGCTTTGGAGTTTCTATAAATTCCAAAAAAAAAGAAGAAAATCTGAAGAATTAAGTAAAGCAGTTTACTATAATTAGAAACCTTCGTCAGAACAGTCAGAGCAGTGGACAATAGCCTTAAGCTAGTTCTTGAATTCAAATTTATTTTTTAGATGGATTAGAAAAAGAATATTTACTGTGTCCCAAACTAAAATAAAATAGCGTCCACAAAGTTAGAAACAACTGCTTGGAACTAAATCTGAGAAAAAGAAGCCTTCCCACTATTAATGGGAAACCAAGTTTCCATAGATTATCTTGAGGAAAACATACATTGGTAACTATATTGCAAAATCTGTCCTTCTTACTAGTTCTAAAGGTGAAATCCTGGGATTATTTTAGACTGCTTAAATTTTGAGAATTTTTTTAAGAGTTAAATTTATTAAGTTCTACCAAAAGTAAAAAATAAAACAAAATTCCATGCTTTATCATATAATATAGTTCATTAGCTTCAACAGTATTGTTTTTGTATTTGCTTTTTGTTTTTCTCATTGTTTGCTTGCCGTTATATCAATTCCTTTTTGTTATTCCCACAATCTGTGGTTATTCAAAGAGCAGACAGGAGCAGACTTCATCTCTCTGTCATTTGTTGACTAAAAAGCAGTAAACATTTTTGGAAAGACAGTCCAAACAGAGATGCATAGAAGTAGAGATCTTTGTCCTCCAGCTCATTGTTTACAATCTGATTATAGGACAAAGTGGGTAAGGAAAGCTTCCAACTCTCCTCCCCAACTCTCACTCCCAGTTTCCCCATATGTAAAGAAAGAGATCTAAGTAATGGGTTAGGTTGAATAATATTAGGGCGGTGGAGTGAGAAAATTTTGATCACTCTCTATGTGGCAGGCATTCTCTTGGATGCTCTTCCTTCCCCAAGGCTGGAGAGCAAAGACTGGGTTTAGGACCTGGAACTCAGTGTACAGAGTCTAACCATCTCTGTTAGACATCTTTTTCTAGTGCCAGTGCTTTGAACTCATCTTTTTGCTAGCTGTCAGAGTCTAGACTTTTTTGTCATAATCCCTAGGATGTTAAATCTCAGGCTTAGACAAGAGGTTAGAGTGAAAAGAGGAGTCCCACCTGTTAGCTAAACTTAACCTTCTCAATGGCCTTGATTAAGATTGAGTCTGAAGCTTATCAGAAATAAAATGTGTGGCCTGGCCTATTTTTGACTCTCAATCATCATGAAGACAATGAGCAACAGTCACAGAATGGAATCAGTTGTTTAGAATTCCAGGTCCTTCATATTACATAGTATTATATGCATACATATAATGTACATTTTTTAGCTTTAACAAAACTTTCAGGGACTGGTTTTCCAAGCACTGTAATAAAAGGTAGAAAATCTGCTATAAAGATGATGGTAAGGAGAAAACAGGAGTAAACAAGTTTATTGTATAGCCTGTAATATTAACTTCTAGAGTATATCTACATGTAAATTTCACAAAACCTTCTACTTAACAGAATCACACTTACAATTTAGTTTGGCTGTGATTGTTTTACTTTTAAATTTACAAAGCTTTTTCTAATACCTATCTCTTGTATATGGAAGGCATATTCTACCCCACAAGTAGCTGAATGTCTCAGAGAAGGTAGCTGTCACATTGTTTCAGTACGAAATTGATGTAGCAGAAGATTTTTTTGCTCACCAGTGCCTCTTAGTGTCACATCAATTCTCCAGTGATAAATGTAAACTGGTTTTAATCACTATAGTCAAATGAGCACATACTTCAAGAAACTTCAAGGAACTTATTATCTGAAACCATAAAATCAAAATGCTAGAATTTTCTTCAGAGATCATTTTTCTACTTGGCTCCTCTAATGGGATATGGCATATATTTTCAACCTTCAAAATTTGAGGCTGGAAATTTTTTACACTTTTGGCAGTTAGGAATACATTAAAACCCACAGCACATGAAGAATTTGGGTACTGGAAGAGGTAGAGATCAAGACTTCGAAGGTCTGAGAAATAATTGATAATAAATAATGGTAGATGATAAATATACTGTTCTTTAAAAGTTTAGATATGAAAAGAAAAGTTAGTGGTAAAGCTAAGTAGATACTGTAGGATGTCTCCAAAATGCGTAGAGAAGATAATGGCAAAAAGTGATATTTAGAATAAGCAACAGATGAATAAATTTAACTTTAGGATTACACAAAAGAATGTA
Organism: Macaca nemestrina; assembly: GCF_043159975.1. NCBI lineage: Eukaryota > Metazoa > Chordata > Mammalia > Primates > Cercopithecidae > Macaca > Macaca nemestrina. The sequence continues at coordinate 120,754,478 of NC_092127.1, read as the reverse complement.
TTTTTTAACAAAAAGAAACAACATAAAAACTGCTCCGCTGAAATTATAATGTTACATCTGCCAAAGGGTTCTCACTGGAAAACATTTTTGATCATTGGAAATCATCAAATTTCTCTTGCTCATTCACAGTCCGGGACATGAGACAGAATCTTAGGCCAAACCCTCCCTCTACTATTTTAGACTCTGGAGGTGAAAATTCTTCTCTGTCTTATAAGCAGAACAGAAAGCAGCATTGCCTGAATTTAAGCGAAGAAACGAAAGTACAATAATATCCCAATCTTTTAAAAACTGAGGCTGTTACTACTTCTGTTGGCACAAGGGGAGCCTGGAAGAAAACGGCCTCAAGCTGTGCTTTTCCTCCTTCTTGCCATCTGTGCGGCATCGCGGTGCCTCTGCGTCGACAATCACCAGCCGCCAGCAAAGGCCTCTATGGTGTGATATTTATGTTCATCTGAGGTGCTCTCAGTAAAAAAATGCAACAACTCATCCCTTGAAACATAGTCATCCACCTTAACTAGCATGATCATTATCCCTGATAGCCCAGCCACTGAATCTAGCAAATTTAAAACTGAAGAGAGAAAGGGCACTGAAATGCAGGCTTACCAGAATACCAACATTTTTAAATTAATGCAAATGCCTATATAATATTGTAGCACATGCAAAGGTAAATAGATAACTGGAATGGACTTTTCAAATAGACTTACTCCTAAGCTTGCTTACATTGAGTTGATCATTTTGAATCCATTTACTAGTAGTGTTTTGTTCTCATATCTAGCAGTCGTGAAATAGTCTTGGCAAAAAGCTATATAGATCTTGTTCTTATTAGTTTGAATACAGCTCTTGAGCTGAGTTAGTGTTTTTCACTTATATGAATGTCATCTTGGGAATGAAATGACTATGCTTTGTGAGATGCAACTTTTAATGTCAAGTCTGGGAATTAATTGTGATAAATATAGTGTTGTAATATAAATAAATGTGAATCACAAACTGTAAAAGATCCACAAATAACCACAAGGAAACAAAGAGAAAGAAAACACAAATTATGCAAAGCATTGATATTAAGTTATGAGAATTTAGGTTACTGGTCAGCAATATAAATACTGACAAATCAATGCAAATAAAGATACATTAATACTCCTTATCATTGCTATGTATTTGTTTATTTTCCTGGCCTTGGGCTTACAATTTTAGGTAATTAAAAATTACAATTACTCAATACTTCATCTCAAAGATTTTAATTTTAGGAGATGTGGAGGCATTTATTTAGAAATATATGGTCATAGTTCTATTAACTGTAAAAAAAAATTATGTAAATGTAATTTAGAATTATTTTAAATTCCTTTTATTCTAGAAAGTTTAAATGAAAATATAAAATAAAAGGTGAATTCAGGACATCATTTTCCAAGGTGAATTACACTGTTTATTAATAATTTGTTGGAGACACATTGGGCATTCTGACCGTCAAGAGATGTAAAATTGAATCTCTGCTCTATCGCATCCCAACAATGGCTCTGGACAAGTCTCTCAATCTTAATGAACAGCAATTACTTTATTCCTGGAATTAGCGGCCCATTACTTTTCATGCTTCTACCTTCTTGTATAGTAAGAATTCAATAATAAATATACATTAAATTTATTGAGTGCATGCTATGTGGCAGACACTCTTCTAGGCATTTTTCACTTATTAATTTATCAATCTTAACAACTCTATGAGGTATATGTTATACATGTTGCACAAAATATTTCATATTATATGTGACATATTGAATAATGTATACTAATATAATCATCTTCATTGGTAAGGTCTGGGAGATTGTGGAGGGAAGACAGATCATATTTAAAGTCTTACAACATATCGGAAGGACTTTAACTTTTACTCTGGGTGAGATCAGAATGCATTTTATTTTAAAAGGCTTATTATGACTGCCATGTTGAGACTACAGAATGATGGGTAAGTGTAGAAAAAGGGAGGTCAGAGAAGAAGCTTCTGCAGTAACCAGGTGAGAGATGATGCGTGCCAGCACCAGTATGGTAGCAGCAGAGGGACTGAGAATGTTTGGATTCTGGATATATTTGAAGGCTGAGTCAATGGAATTTTCTAATGGTTTGGATGTAGGATGAGAAAAAAAGGAAGAAGCTAAGGATGACTCAGCAGTTTTGAATCTAGATAACTGTGAGGGTGAAAATGCAATCTTACTGAGGTGTAAGATATTGGGATTAGAGCATATTTAAGGGCAGAAACCAAGAGTGCATGTCCATATACTTATGTTCTGCTGCTTAACCTTCACTCTTCACAACACATCTGCATATTTAAGGGCAGAAACCAAGAGTGCATGTCCATAAACATGTTCTGCTGCTTAACCTTCACTGTGCACAACATCATCACACTACATGCATGGCTTTGGAACATGTATGTATTACTATTACTTGATCTGGCAAAATGGCACCTGAAAGCCACTACTTACATCTATTCTCCATCCCACTGCTCTTCTTTGCTCCCCTGTCCCTTTCTCCCTTCTCACTGTGGCACTGGTTGGTGCACCGGGCTTGCAGTGGTCCTAACTACTTACCTAGGAAAAGCAGTTCCAGACTGCTAAAGCTGTTTTTGAGGGGTGGCACCCTACACTGGTAGCTGTAGAAAATGGGGAAGAGAAAAAGGGGAAAAAGGAATTCACTTCCTATTTCATAGTCTTAAATATATTCTCAGAGATCTCACAAGTGGTGACATTTGTGCTCACAAATTCAGTTTCAAAAAAAAAAAGCTCCTCAGAATGTATTTACTTTCACCCCTTTCTCTAATAAAAATGTATTTTTTTTATTATTATTATACTTTGAGTTCTAGGGTACATGTGCATAACGTGCAGGTTTGTTACATATGTATACTTGTGCCATGTTGGTGTGCTGCAACCATCAACTCGTCAGCACCCATCAACTCGTCATTTACATCAGGTATAACTCCCAATGCAATCCCTCCCCGCTCCCCCCTCCCCATGATAGGCCCTGGTGTGTGATGTTCCCCTTCCCGAGTCCAAGTGATCTCATTGTTCAGTTCCCACCTATGAGTGAGAACATGCGGGGTTTGGTTTTCTGTTCTTGTGATAGTTTGCTAAGAATGATGGTTTCCAGCTGCATCCATGTCCCTACAAAGGACACAAACTCATCCTTTTTTATGGCTGCATAGTATTCCATGGTGTATATGTGCCACATTTTCTTAATCCAGTCTGTCACTGATGGACATTTGGGTTGATTCCAAGTCTTTGCTATTGTGAATAGTGCAAACTATACTACAAGGCTACAGTAACCAAAACAGCATGGTACTGGTACCAAAACAGAGATATAGACCAATGGAACAGAACAGAGTCCTCAGAAATAATACCACGCATCTACAGCCATCTGATCTTTGACAAACCTGACAAAAAGAAGAAATGGGGAAAGGATTCCCTATTTAATAAATGGTGCTGGGAAAATTGGCTAGCCATAAGTAGAAAGCTGAAACTGGATCCTTTCCTTACTCCTTATACGAAAATTAATTCAAGATGGATTAGAGACTTAAATGTTAGACCTAATACCATAAAAATCCTAGAGGAAAACCTAGGTAGTACCATTCAGGACATAGGCATGGGCAAAGACTTCATGTCTAAAACACCAAAAGCAACGGCAGCAAAAGCCAAAATTGACAAATGGGATCTAATTAAACTAAAGAGATTCTGCACAGCAAAAGAAACTACCATCAAAGTGAACAGGCAACCTACAGAATGGGAGAAAATTTTTGCAATCTACTCATCTGACAAGAGCTAATATCCAGAACCTACAAAGAACTCAAACAAATTTACAAGAAAAAAACAAACAACCCCATCAAAAAGTGGGCAAAGGATATGAACAGACATTTCTCAAAAGAAGACATTCATACAGCCAACAGACACATGAAAAAATGCTCATCATCACTGGCCATCAGAGAAATGCAAATCAAAACCACAATGAGATACCATCTCACACCAGTTAGAATGGCGATTATTAAAAAGTCAGGAAACAACAGGTGCTGGAGAGGATGTGGAGAAATAGGAACACTTTTACACTGTTGGTGGGATTGTAAACTAGTTCAACCATTATGGAAAACAGTATGGCGATTCCTCAAGGATCTAGAACTAGAGGTACCATATGACCCAGCCATCCCATTACTGGGTATATACCCAAAGGATTATAAATCATGCTGCTATAAAGACACATGCACACGTATGTTTATTGCGGCACTATTCACAATAAAAAAGTATTTTTGGAGACTAGGGTAAAAAGAGATTTGAGTAAAAGCCACCAGACTGCACTCAAAATTATGATCATTAGGCTTTATTTTTGGGTCAAGTTCATTTGTTCCCAAAACAAGTTAACATGTCCCACCCCTGAAAAAAATATTTTATAGGCTAGATCACTAATTCTCCATCAATGTCCAGGTAAGACTGAACTGCAGCTGCACAAGAGATTCAGTTCTTTTTTTTTTTTTTTTTTTTTTTTTTTTTTTTGAGACAGTGTTTCTATCGCCCTGCTAGGGTCCTGTAGCGCCATCTTGGCTCACTGCAACCTCTGCCTCCTGGGTTCAAGTGATTCTTCTGCCTCCGCCTCCCAAGTAGCTAGGACTACAGAGGAGCATGCAACCACACCCGGCTAATTTTTGTATTTTTAGTAGAGACAGGGTTTCACCATGTTGGCCAGGTTGGTGTTGAATTCCTAACCTCAAGTAATCAGACTGCCTTGGCCTCCCAAAGTGCTGGATTACAGGTGTGAGCCACTGCACTTGGGCATAAGAAGCACCCTCACCCAACATGAAATTGACTTTCATTAGGTTTATGTCTCCAGTTGCCACTCATGACCCATCATGTTTAAATTTCACCAATAGACAAATATAAGACTCGCATTACAATTTCCTTTTTGTCGTCTTAACTCTTTAATCCTCATAAATGATACCGTGTCAAAACTGAGCTTTAAAACCAAATCTCTTTAATTCTAAGACCCATGAGTTTAAATCACTAAACTAATTAGAAAAACAAACATTGGAAATGTGTAGACAGAAGTGTCAGGAAATAAAGTATATTAGTGTCCTTATCTAGTCAAAACTTACATTATCCCTGAATTGGACAATTAGAGCTTCAGGTGCCTTTTGGAAAAAAATTACAATAATCTATAACATTGATATCAAGATAATATTTTCCACCTTACTGAAGAAAAGTGAGAAATGTAGTGATTAGGGGCATGGTCTTTGCAGGCAGACACACCTGAGATAGAATGTTGATGCTCCATTTAGTTAATGGTGTGACCTTGGGCACATCATTTACTTTGCTGAACCATAAAAAGACAAACTGTTTCATCTGACTTGAAAAATGTAACTGTATGTTGCTTACAAGGAACATACCTTTAAAGGGTGAAATAAAATCTAGGCATATACCAATAAAGCAAACTAACTGAAAGTCATCAGGGCTAGCAAAAGTGAAATAAACAGAGTAAATATGTAACTGGATTTTTCTGGTTAATCCACATTGGAAATTAGGATCCATTGCTGGTATGGTTTGGTCCTGTGTCCCCACCCAAATCACATGTCAAATTTAATTCCCAGTGTTGAGGGAGGGATGTGGTGGGAGGTGATTGGATCATGGAAACAGATTTCCTTTTTGCTGGTCTCAGGATAGTTAGTGAGTGTTCACAAGATCTGATTGTTTAAAAGTGTGTAGCACTTCCTCCTTCACTCTCTATGTCCCATCACCATGTGAAGATGTGCTTGCTTCCCCTTTGCCTTTCACCATGATTGTAAGTTTCCTGAGGCCTCCTCAGCCATGCCATCTATACACCCTGAGGAACTGTGAGCCAATCAAACTTCTTTTCTTATAAACTACCCAGTCTCAGATACTTCTTTATAGCAATGTCAGAATGGACTAATACAAATGCTAAAGCAAAAAGACAATACATACACTGCAGTTCAAAAAAAGAAAAGTAAAGTAAATAGCAGAAGCCAGACATTATTTTTTCCAGGGCTTTTTTTTTTTTTTTTTTTTTTTTTTTTTTGAGACGGAGTCTCGCTTTGTCGCCCAGGCTGGAGTGCAGTGGCGCGATCTCGGCTCACTGCAAGCTCCGCCTCCCGGGTTCACGCCATTCTCCTGCCTCAGCCTCCCGAGTAGCTGGGACTACAGGCGCCCACAACCGCGCCCGGCTAATTTTTTGTATTTTTAGTAGAGACGGGGTTTCACCGTGGTCTCGATCTCCTGACCTTGTGATCCGCCCTCCTCGGCTTCCCAAAGTGCTGGGATTACAGGCGTGAGCCACCGCGCCCGGCCTATTTCCAGGGCTTATTATGACAGAGGGTAAAACTGATTTGCTGTCCTCAACTATCATCCCAACTAACCCACTCCCCAGCCCTTTTAGTCTGTATAAATATACATCACAGAGGATGTGAGGGAGGGAGAAAGAGATACAGAGAAAGACAGGGAAACAGAAAGACAAAGAGAGAGACAATGATTGAGAGAAAAAGAAAAATAACCCTCATTTCCTGAAATCAACGATCCTAAGATAATTACTCATAAGAACCAGGAATGTGTAGCGGAAACAGGCCTCTCATTTTTCACTTGAATATCTGCTTGTGCCGTGGATTGGCTGAGCCACCAGTGCCCCACCTGCAAAGCCCCATGGTTGAGAGAAAATTAGAAAGATTAAAGAGAAACAATAGAGCAGCCTGTACTTCTGCCTCATATCAGATGAGAGAATGTGTGAGCTCCCAGCAGATCCACAGGAATTCTGCAGAAGGTAACACACACTGAGCTGTCTTAGGACAGTTGCCCCAAAGAGCTGCCCACTGGGTTAAGGCAGCTCAGCAGCAAGAGGCAATGGGATGTACTAACAGACGACAGAAGAGGGGCATTTGAAACACTTCGAGCTACCACTGCCCTCCCATACAAGTAACCTGTACAGCAGGTGATCTTTTAAATACTACAATGACCAGAAAAGGTCTTTCTAGAACCGCTATGAAAAGTACTTGAGACAAAAATATCATTGTCATCAAGAATAGGAACAGGAAGAAAATGGCTGAAGTCAGTGACTGAAGAACAATGAAATAATTTCTTATTTTTACTTCTCACAGTTAACCTGGCACAATCATCCTAAATTTCTTACACAGGTAATATAGAGAGAATGTTTAAACAGATTAAAAATCCAACACACAATGAAGATAGGCTAACCTAGGCCAACCTCTAGGCACTGAATAGCGTAGTATTATACCAAAATGCCTTAAGCAAAACATGTACCTTGGAGTCAAACGGCCTGGGTTTTAATTCTTATGGGTAACACTGAGCAAGTTTTTTATTTTTTATTTTTAACTTCTCTGTGCTTCCATTTCCTCCTCTAAAAAATTGAATTCATAATAGGACCTTTCTCACTGGCTCTTGTGAGAACAAACTATGTACGATGGCAGGCATTTTTAATAGAGCCAGATACACAAAGAGCACTCCATAAATGCCAGTCATCAGCTGCAGCATTGTTAATGCATTGTTTGTGTGTGTGTGTGTTTTGGGTTTGTTTTTCTTTTTGTTTTGTTTTGCTGTGGTTTTTTTGTTTGTTTTTTGTTTTTTGTTTTTGAGACAGAGTCTGTCCATGTCACCCAGGCTGAAGTGCAGTGGCACAATCTTAGCCCATTGCAAACTCCGCCTCCCGAGTTCAAGTGTTTCTCCTGCCTCAGCCTCCCGAGTAGCTGGGACTACAGGCATGTGTTGCTACACCTGGCTAATTTTTGTATTTTTAGTAGAGATGGGGGTCACACTATGTTGGCCAGGCTGGTCTCAAGCTCCTGACCTCAAGTGACCTGACCACCTCAGCCTCCCAAAGTGCTGGGATTACAGGCGTGAACCACAGTGCCCAGCCTGTTTAATGCATTATTAATGCTGGGGGGAATAGAAACACATCTGTGATTGAAAATTTTAATAGTGCATTCTCAAATTTTAGTAGCTGAAAAATAATCTAGACAAAAAATAAATAATAAATATTTGGATGGTTAGGAAAATATAATTGCTATTAGAGAAAGAAATAGTAATAAACAGGAAAGTAAAAAATGTAAGAGACAAAAGTTGTGAACCTTAGTAAAAGCCCCGAGGTTGCCAACAGAGTAAAAGATCAAAAAATAAGAAACAAAATAAACAGTTGACAATATGAAAAAAACATATTTTTTAATAAAATTGTAATATCAGTACACTTAAGAATAAAGTAAAATTAAATTAGGGACTTTTAAAATCTAACAACTTATTAAAACATTGAAAATTGTAATCAACATTTGTTTAATCCCAGGGTGAGTAGCAGCCATATATAGTGCTATATAAATTGACATGAACATTGATAAATTGATATGAGAGAAACTGGTGATATAAACCAGAGAGACTTCAAACCATTCTTGCCCTTAGTTTCAAAAATAACATTCATAGGAAGTAAATTGAGAAAATATGAAGTTAAGTGAAAAGAATACAAAATTAGATAAAAGTATTATCTCAATTATGCTGAAAGTTTCTAACAAAAAAAATATAAAAATGAATGCACAAAAATATTAATAGTAATTGTCTCAAGAATAGGAATATTTTTCTTAATTCTACTTTCTGGCATTTTACTTTTCTCTAAGTTTTCATATTTCTGTAAATGTGTGTGTTACTTACAATCAGAATATTTACTTTATACTTTTAAGTTTCAAGTAGCATCCATTTGGAAGATAGAAGCAGCCCACAATCAGTCCTGTCTACACTATGTACATGTGACTAGGAATGCGCAGAAGTGACTTACAATTCAACAACTGTTATATTTCATATTGTGTAGATTCCTTTAGCTAGGTTGCTTTCATTTTGTTGCTGCATTGAAAATGTCTTATTTCAACCAATTTACTGCATTTCTTTGAAAGATAAATGTTTGCCAGGGATTCATTGTTCTTCTAGGTGAGTTTGCTATGGTGTATAGAAGATGTATTCTTGAGAGGTCAGTGTCCACTCACCATATTCTGCTGTTTTATTTGGTTATGACATGTGGATTGAATGTTTTCATTAGTCTAAGACCCAGATTTTTGTCTCCTAAACCTTTTTCTATTTCTTGCCTTTCTTGTCACAGTTTATTAAAAGCACATTTTATTCTGTGGAATTAGATTTCCATCTCCTCAGCTTGATGGGATTTTTGTCTCTTCACCTGAGAATTGTAGATCACAAAATAATTCAGTAACACTTTAAGTCAAGGAATTTAATAAAACTGTTATGTTGAATACAATTTACAGGTGCTCTAAAATAGATTAGTCTAAAATATATGGCCTGCCTTCTAGTTTCTATAACCTTGTATAGATAAAGACCAGGAACACTTATGTGAGATAAATCCAGATTTAAAGTACAATTATATGCATATATATGCACACACACACACATGTCTATAGAGATAATTCATCTGTAATATCATGGAGTCAAAAGGAACTGATGGCACAAGTAAGAAACAAAATCCCATAATTTATTTCTCCTTTCTCTCCCCTTCCCTCTCTATTTTCTCTCTCTCTGTCTCTCTTTCTGTCTGTCTGTCTCTTTCTCTCTCCTCTCTCTCTCACTGTGTGCAGGCCCACTCACATTAAAGAAAGAAAGCAAGTGAAAGAGAAAAATGTTTAAGAATTGATTATTAGTATTATTATTATACTTTAACTTCTGGGATATATGTCCAGAACATGCATTTGTTACATAGGTACACACGTGCCGTGGTGGTTTGTTGCAACCATCAACCCATCATCTAGTTAGGTATTTCTCCTAATGCTATCCCTCCCCTAGCCCCTGACTCCTTGACAGGCCCTGGTATGTGATGCTCCCTTCCCTGTGTCCATGTGTTCTCGTTGTTCAACTCCCACTTATGTGGTGTTTTGTTCAAGTTTTCTGTTCTTGTGTTAGTTTGCAGAGAATGATGGTTTCCAGCTGCATCCCTGGTCCTGCAAAGGACATGAACTCATCCTTTTTTTGTGGCTGCATAGTATTCCATGGTGTATATGTGCCACATTTTCTTTATCCAGTCTATCATTGATGGGCATTTGGGTTGTTTCCAAGTCTCTCCTGTTGTGAACAGCACTGCAATAAACATATGTGTTCATGTGTTTTTATAGTAGAATGATTTATAATCCTTTGGGTGTATACCCAGTAGTGGGGTTACTGGGTCAAATGGTATTTCTACTTCTAGATCCTTGAGGAATCACCATACTGCCTTCCACAATGGTTGAACTAATTTATGCTCCCAAGAAGAGTGTAAAAGTGTTCCTATTTCTCCACATCTTCTCCAGTATCTGTTGTTCCCTGACTTTTTAATGATCGCCATTCTAACTGAAGTGAGATGGTACCTCATTGCAGTTTTGATTTGCATTTCTTTAATGACCAGTGATAATGAGCATGTTTCCATGTGTCTGCTGACTGCATAAATGTCTTCTTTTGAGAAGTGTCTGTTCACATCCTTCGCTCACTTTTTGATGGGGTTGTAAATTTGTTTAAGGTTCCTTGTAGATTCTGGACATTAGCCCTTTGTCAGATGGATAGATTGCAAAATTTATCTCCCATTCTATAGGTTGCCTGTTCACTCTGATGATAGTTTCTTTTGCTGTATAGAAAGCTCTTTAGTTTAATTGGATCCTATTTGTCTTTTTCGGCTTTTGTTGCCATTGCTTTTGGTGTTTTTGTCATGAAGTCTTTGCCCATGTCTATGTCCTGAATGGTACTGCCTAGGTTTTCTTCTAGGGTTTTTATGGTTTTAGATCTTACATTTAAGTCTTTATTCCATCTTTTTATAAGGCGCAAATAAGGGGTTCAATTTTTAGTTTTCTGCATATAGCTAACCAGTTTTCCCAACACCATTTATTAAACAGAGAATCTTTCCCCTTGCTTATTTTTATCATGTTTGTCAAAGATCAGATGATTGTAGATGTATGGAGTTATTTCTGAGGCCTCTGTTCTGTTCCATTGTCTATATATCTGTTTTTATCCAGTACCATGCTGTTTTGGTTACTGTAGTCTTATGGTATAGTTTAAAGTCAGGTAGCATGATGCCTCCAGCTTTGTTCTTTTGCTTGTGATTGTCTTGGCTACACAGGATCTTTTTTGGTTACATATGAAATTTAAAGTAGTTTTTTTAAAAATTCTGTTAAGAAAGTTAATGGTAGCTTGATGGGAATATCATTGAATCTATAAATTACTTTGGGCAGTATGGCCATTTTGACAATCTTGTTTCTTCCTATCCTTGAGCATGGAATATTCTTCCATTTGTTTATATCCTCTCTTAATTCCTTGAGCAGAGGTTTATAGCTCTCAGATTGTTTAGGTTATAATTTTCTATCATTGTATTAGACCTGAAACTAGGTGGCCTATAAATTATCAATTACACTTACTTGGTCCTTTCAAAAAATACTAAAAAATGTAATCTGTTCATATTTTATCTGATTTTTAAAATAATAAAAATTAGAAAAAAAGTGAAACATTTGAGCCAATATTTTAAAGCTGCCCTAGAAAAGTATTTACAGTAAAATTTTATGTCAACTTCTCAAGTTATTTCACTTCTCTGATTCTCAATTTCTTTCTTTTTAGAATAATTAAGTATTTTTTCTTAAAAATATAATAGTCATTATAAAAAATTTCAGAAAAAAACGCAAAAAAAAAGAAGAATCATTACTAAAATTAGGGAACATCACTCCATACATCTGTTTATGCATATATACAGAAGGAACACAGATTATTGCATTAAAATGCAAATGTGTGATTCATCCTGTTACTAACAAAAACTATTAAATTTAATTTTTAAGAATAAAAAAAGAAATGAAAATGAAACTGCAAGATCTAAGATAAAATATTTTTTCTTTAAATCTAAGTTGTAAGAAAAAATACCTTTTAATATTAAGAAAAGACATTATGAAAAGAATATTTAAAACTTCTTGCTTTTTGTTTGTCCTGAATATTTCACAGTATTAGAGAACTTAGATTACTCTGCATTATGAAAGGTGAGAAAGTAGCATTCTCTCTCCTCCTCTTATTTTTGTGAATTGTATTATTATTTTTGTTTTGACAATGCTTGAATTTTTTAATTCTAGTCTAATGTTGCAATTACTCCTGTTGTTTAATCTTAGAATACTACATTTTCATCTTCACCAACAACTTTTTCCATAGCTTCTCCATCCCCCACTCATTTGTTCTCAATTGTCAGGCAATATGGAGGGGGGCGTTTGTTGTTTACAAAGGACTTATACTAGCTGTCAACACAAAGATCCATGTTGTACCTTAGGTTCAGAAACTGTTGGGAATCATTTTACGTAATTTAACTTTGCCATAAGCAGCTCCATTAGAGAGATAACATTTAAAAGTCATCTGCAACACTAGAAATTACCATGAGTTTTTATATATTTTTCAAAACGAAGAACTCAGTGTGAAACAAGAAAGGAAGAAAAACACAAGCCAAAGAGTTGGCTGAGCTTAATTACATCTGAAGTTATTAAAAATAGATACAATTTATGAATTCTCTCTTTCTTACCCTAGCCTTCTTTTATGGCTTCATGCAATTATCTCAAACTTATTTTACAAACTTTGACGTTTATTCCAATATAGTTTACATTTCAGATGGACAAAGAAGTTTCTCTTATAAAACTATTTACATGGAAGTACTCATCTATTTAAGAAATAATTTTGAAAACTCATGAGGTAAAATCATCAGATATGATAGAGAACTGAACAGTCAAAAATAGGCATGGAACTTTTGCCTTAATAAAACTAATCAGGACATAGGCTATTATCTACTTTCTGCTTCTTAAAATATGTTATTTCATCCAGTGTTCTCTTCAACGCAAAGATAATTTATAATGCAGCTCATGAATAAAGTGTTTTCAAGAACAAATTATTTGCTTCAAAATTTATCTTTAATGATAAATAGCTCCCTTTTAATTTTTAATTTTTTTTAATTTCAACTTGTATTTTAGATTTATGTATCTTCTTTTTAAGAGTAAACCTGGCCAGGCATGGTGGCTCACACCTGTAATTCCAGCACTTTGGGAGGCTGAGGTGGGCAGATCACCTGAAGTGGGGAGTTCAAGACCAGCCTGACCAACATGGAGAAGCCACGTCTCTACTAAAAATACAAAATTAGCTGGACGTGGTGGTGGATGGCTGTACTCCCAGCTACTCAGGAGGTTGAGGCAGGAGAATAGCTTGAACTCATGAGGCAGAGATTGCGGTGAGCTGAGATTCTACCATTGCACTCCCAAATGAACAACAAGAGCAAAACTCCGTCTCAACAACAACAAAAAAAGAGTAAACCTATATTGCATCCACAGTACTGTATTTCCTAAGTCTTTACATAGTTGAGAATAAATGTCTGTTGAACATATCCATCTTAGCAGGGTATAAAACTCTTCACATTGTCTGAAATAGGTGCCTAATGAAACTATATAGAAATCATATTTTAAAAGACAGAGTGTGCTTAAATAAGTACTTAAAATCATAATTTTTTCTCCATTTTAGTTTTGAAATGTTTTTAAAATATGATGTCTATATAGTTTTCACTAGTATGCCCACTTCAGCCTATATGATTTTATAACCTTACAAATCGGCACCTATTAAATTTTAAACTTCAGAAAATTACTGGAAATACAATAAATGAAAAAGAAATTATACTTAATCACTGAATAAGATTTTCCTAACATAAAAAAATACAGTTAATTTTATATGTCAACTTGGCTAGGCCACAGTACCCAGATATTTGGTCAAACACCAAGATAGATGTCACTGTGAAAATATTTTTAGATGAGTTTAACATTTTAAATCATTAAAAGTAAACTCTGAGTAAAACACATTATCCTCTATAATGTGGGACGGCCTCATCCAGTCAATTGAAAGCCTTGAGAGAAACAGACTAAGGTTTCTGAGGAACAGAGAATTCTGCTTCCCGACTGCCTTTGGATTCAAGATGCAACATCAACTCTTCCGTGTGTACTGTGTGTTTGTGTGTGTGTGTATGTATGTATGTGAGAGAGAGAGAGAGAGAAAGGCAGAGAGAGAAAGAGAGAGAGAGAGATGGAGAGATCTCCTGTTGTTTCTGTTTCTCTGGAAATCGCTAATACAAGGGTAAAATAAATCTATGGATCCAAAAAGAATTTCTTGTTTTAAAATAAAGCAAAACCAATCAATCTAAATTAAAGCATATGCTGGGTGAGTTATTGAAACTCAAGGAAAAAGATATCCTGCATTTTTTCTTTTTTCATTTACTAATTTTCTCCCAGAGCTCTATTATTAAAATCTTAATAAATGTGGCATTTTTGTATGTTTTATTGTTTGATGTTCCCCTTCTAGACCAATGCAGGGTCAATGTGAGTAAGAGCTCAAAAAATATTTGGTGGATGAATAGATGATAACTCCTTACACAAGGTTGTTATGATAATGTGTATGAGAAATAGATGAGAAAGATTAACAATTGTTTTGCCTCCACCAAGAACTTAATATTTTATTTTTATGTTACCAGGTTCAATCCACACAATAATCATGTAAAGCAAGCAGTTAACAGTTCTGTTTTACAACCAAGTCAACTGAAACTCAGATAATTTAAGTTGCGTGATGTGCACAATTGCTGGAAAATGATGATTTGACTTCAAAACCATGCTCTTTCTACTATACAAATCTCTCTGAAACTGTAAAACATATGGTTTATATTATCATCATTGTTTTTGTTTTTGTTATTTCTCTTCCGTGTTTGGTGAAATTTTATATTCCCAAAGTCTACGCTTTCTCCTGACTGTTGTGATTCAGACTCAAGCTTTTGCTAAAGATAAAACCAGATGATGCTAATCAGTGAAGGGCATTGACATGAAGTTAATAATTTCATGAACCCAAATTAGGTGAAAGAACTGACTGGTAGAGCTCCTTTAATGTTAATTGTATAGCTGATCTAATTTTCCAAAATATATATACTCTCTGGAGTACTTTATATAAATGTGTGCTTTATAAGTGAATAAAAATTATGAGTGAAGCTGGATGCTTTTTAAAGAGACCTATTTTACATCTTTCGTGAAGGGTAAGATTACTTTTTAAAATTAACTAGTCATCCATTAATTAGCCTCATAAATTCATATTTATATAATTAGATTGAAATCATAAATGTTCTTTTTAAGTTATTTCCCTTTATCAGATCTCTTTCCCTTTACCAGGACCTTTTGTCAACACTCAAGCAAACACTCTCCACCAATTCCCAAACTTGTCCCCATGGTTTCTCTTCTACAGTTTTGTTCAAACTACTCTGCATATAGTTTGTATTTCCTGCTCAGTGTTCACATACTCTTGTTTTTCACCCTTCAAAGGCTACTTAAGATATTCTTTCATGGAATCTCTCGCAGTCACTCCAGCCAATTGTAATTTTGGATTTTTCCTAAACAACCTTATTATTTTATCTGGCCCATTTTGCATCTTATTACATCCTACCTTGCATTCCTCCTATTTTAATGCAGGCATTTTTTGAAAGCAAATGAAATATATTTCACCTTCCTGAGTCCCCTGTGGTATCCTCATTATGCTTTTAATATAGTAGTATTCAATAAATGTCCAATAAATGCTGATTGAATTTTCGAATTGGCATTAATAGAGTTGTGACATGTCCCTTAAAACAAATTTAAACATTGCTGAAAATTTAAGTTCTGACTTAAAGGCTGTTTTCAAAAGTATACTTCACTATTTGTATTCTAATACTCTATCAACAAGTTAATCTGAACACAGCAGTATAAAATGAGACCCTTTTAGGTAAGGTCTTAAGTAACAAAATGGAAGCCTTTACCAAATACGTATTTAAACATATTTGGTGAAAAGTGTCTACTTCAAAACAGAGTATATTTCATCAAAATTGCTAAATGTTAACCTTCAAATGTTATTCTTAATAATTAATGGATACTCATTTAACAACCAATCAAGAGTAGTTGTGTTAAATTCCAACCTAAATTAAATAACTTTTTCAGACACTCGATTTTAAAAGGTTGCTGATAAGTTTCTAATTGCTCTTACTCTTACGCCTGGCCTTTCTCTTCTAAGAAAAGAAATTCTCCAATGGAGACTTACATTTAGATATTGCTTTAAATTTTGCATAAATTTTATTTAAAATTTTAATTAAATTTTATTATTAGAATAATTGGTGAACTCAATTTACTTACTTCTATTGAGAGTTGCTTTAATGACTTGAAGACAAATTTGAAATTGCACCTTCAAAATGTCTACAAAGGATAAAAATTTTCAAGGAAACTGGGAAATTCTGATATAGACAAGTGCTGGACCTGGAATTTTGGATTTATGTTTGGCTAAAAACTAAATTAGCCCCAACATCAACTATTAGTCTAGAATTTAAAAATATGAATTTCTCCCAGTGATATATAAAGTAAAATATGTAAAGGACCTGATTATCACTTCTGGCTCAAAAATAAATACTTAGACATATCTAATTTTTAAAACACTTTCCCAAAATACAACTTTAGCATAAATTAGAATTTGAATATTTTAGCATATCAAAATTTATTTTTAAATGTATCAAACCTTTTTTGTGTATTCATAACATTTATTTTTAGAAATGAGCTAAAGACCTTCTATTCACTTCTAATCGGTTTGACCAACACAGTAAAAGGGCCTTCAAGTCATTATTTCCATTTGAATATAATACAATTGATCTTCCATAATATACTTTAAAGCATTATATTAGACATCATATCATAATAAAAACATACCATGTTATCTTTTTATTTCAAAACTTTTATCAAAAATTTTAGACAATATATTTATTGCAATATGTTCCTACAAGGCTCTTTTACTTACAAAGTCCTTTTAATTAGAGCATCTCATCCCGTCCTCAGCACAATCTGGGAAGTGTGTAGGCTGGATCTTGTCTTCATTTTACAGATGAATATACTGAGGGTTGTAAAGGTAAAAGTGAATTGTCCAAAATCATACCACAAAAACAAAAATTGAGTATCAGAGCTAAAATTGATTCTTAGGTTGTTGTTTTTTACATTGCTTCCCTCTGCCTAAAAATAGAAGGCTCAGGGAATAGTCATTGCAGATAGAATTTCAATTAGTGAAATTAAAGGGATTTCTATGAAATATTTCAATTATCTTTTTATATAATTCATGAGTGCTTACAATGTTCAAGACACTGTTCAAGATACACTAGGGAATACAGACAAATCTCATTTTCATACACTTATTCTTTAATTTGATTATGTATTTAATCAATAAGTATTTTGTAAACATGTGCTGGGTAACAGACACTATGAAAAAATACAGAAATGGCTGCTGGCTTTGAGGAATCTGGGCAGTTTGGACAAGTGGAATTCCTCCCAGTGCAGTGCACACACTCTGCTAAGGGGCAGACAGAGTGCTTCATTAAGCAGGTCCTGGATCCTGTGCCTCCTGACCAGAGGAGACCCCCACAACAGGGGTCGCAAGCCACCTTATAAAGGAGTCTTCCCACTGGCATCAGGTCAGTGACCCTCTAGGACAGAGATCCCTAAGGAAGAAGCAGGCAGCCATTTTTGCTGTTCTGCAGCCTGCAGACACCTCCTAGTGCAGGAGAAACCCAGGTAAATAGGGTCTGGAGTAGACCCTTAGCAAACTGCTGTAGCCCTATGGAGGAGGAATCTGACTGTTAAAAACAAACAAACAGAAAGCAAAAACAAAAGCATCAGCAAGAAAGTCCTAACCAAAACTCCATCCAAAGGACAGCAGCCTCAAAGATTGAAGCTGGATAAACTCCACTCAGGAAGATGAGAAAGAATCAATGAAAAAAAAAAAAATGCTGGAAATTCAAAAAGCCAAAGCTCATTTTCTCCTCCAAATGACTGCAACAACTCTCCAGCAAGGGCACAAAACTGAACAGAGGCTGAGATAGATGGATTGACAGAATTAGGCTTCAGAAGGTGTGTAATAACAAACTTCACTGAACTAAAGGAGCATGTTCTAGTCCAATGCAAAGAAGCTAAGAACCATGATAAAACATCACAGTAGCTGTTAACCAGAATAACCAGTTTAGAGAGGAGCATAACTGACCTGATGGAGCTGAAAAACAACACAAGAACTTCACAATGCAACTGCAAGTATCAATAGTTGAATAGACCAAGTGGAGGAAAGAATTTCAGAGCTCAAAGACTATCTTGTTGAAATAAGACAAGTAATCAATATTAAAGATAAAGAATGAAAAGGAATGAACAATACCACCGAGAAGTATGGGATTATGCAGAAAGATCAAACCTATGACTGATTACAGTACCTGAAAGAGATGGGGAGAACAGAACCAAGTATGTTGGAAAACATACTTCAGGATATCATCCAGAACTACTTCCGCAACCTAGCAAGACAGGCCAACATTCAAATTCAGGAAATCCAGAGAACCCCAGTAATATACTGCATGAGAAGAACAACCCCAAGATACATAATCATTAGATTTGCCAAGGTCGAAATGAAGGAAAAATGTTAACAGCAGCCAGAGAGAAAGGCCAGGTCACCTACCAAGGGAAGCCCATCAGACTAACAGAATATCTCTCAGCAAAAACTCTACAAGCCAGAAGAGATTGGAGGCCAATATTCAACATTCTTAAGGAAAAGAATTTCCAACCCAGAATGTAGTATCTGGCCACACTAAGCTTCATAAATAAAGAGAAATAAAACCCTTTCCAGAAAAGCAAATGCTGAGGTAATCTGTCACCACCAGGCCTGCCTTGCAAGAACTCCTGAGAAAAGCACTAAATATAACAAGGAAAAACTGTTACCTGTCACTACAAAAACACACTGAAATGCAAAGGCCAACACTATGAAGCAACTACATCAACAAGTCTGCAAAATAACCTAGCATCATAATGACAGGATTGTATTCACACATAATAATATTAACCTTAAATGTAAATGAGCTAAATGCCCCAATTAAAAGACACAGAATGACAAGCTCGATAAAGAGTCATGATCCAATATTGTGCTGTATTCAAGAGACCCGTCTCATGTGCAAAGACACACATTGACTCAAAATAAAGAGATGGAAAAAAATTTACCAAGCAAATGGAAAGCAGAAAAAAGCAGGGGTCACAATCCTAGTTTCCAACAAAACAGACACTAAACCAACGAAGATCAAAAAAGATGAAGAAGGACATTACATAATGGTAAAGGGTTTAATTCATCAAGAAGAGTTAACTATCTTAAATATCTATGCACCTAATACAAGAGCACCCAGACTTATAAAACACGTTCTTAGAGATCTACAAAGGGACTTACACTCCCCCACAATAAAAGTGGGAGATTTTTAACACCCCACTATCAATACTGAACGTATCATTGACACAGAAGGTTAACAAAGATATTCCGGACTTGAACTCAGCTCTGGATCAAGTGGACCGGATAGATATCTACAGAATTCTCCACCCAAAAACAACAGAATATACATTCTTCTCAGCACAAGACACTTAACTCTAAAATTTATCCTATAATTGGAAGTAAAACACTCCTCAGCAAATGCAAAAGAACTGAAATCATAACAAACAATCACTCAGACCACAGCACAATCAAAATAGAACTCAAGATTAGGAAACTCACTCAAAACCATACAACTACATGGAAATTGAATATTCTGCCTCTGAATGACTCCTGGGTAAATAATGAAATCAAGGCAAAAATCAAGAAGCTCTTCGAAATCAATGAGAACAAGGAGACAACATATCAGAATCTCTGGGATGCAGCTTAAGCAGTGTTAAGAGGGAAATTTATAGCACTAAATGCCCACATCAAAAAGCTAGAAAGATCTCAAATCAACATCCTAACATCTGACTAAAAGAACTAGAGAACCAAGAGCAAACAAACCCCAATGCTAGCAGAAGACAAGAAATAACCAACATCAGATCAGAACTGAAGAAAATAGAGACACAAAAAAAAACCTTCAAAAACAATCCAGGAGCTGGTTTTTTGAAAAAATTAATAAAATAGCTATACTAATAAGGAAGAAAAGAGAGAAGAATCAAGGAGACACAATAAAAAATGATAAAGGGAATATCACCACTGACCCCACAGAAATACAAAAAACCAGCAGACAATACTAGAAACACCTCTATGAAAATAAACTAGAAAATCTAGAGGAAATGGATAAATTCCTAGACACATACACCCTCCCAAGACTGAACCAGAAAGAAGTTAAATCACTGAATAGCCCAATAACAAGTTCTGAAATTGAGATAGTAATAAATAGCCTACCAATCAAACAAAAAGCCTGAGACGAGATGGATTAACAGCTGAATTCTACCAGATGTACACAGAGGAGCTGATACCTTTCCTTCTGAAACTATTCCAAAGAAGTATAAAGCAGAGATTCCTCCCTAACTCATTTTATGAGGCCAGCATCATCCTGATACCAAAATCTGGCAGAAATACAACAAAAAAAGAAAATTTCAGGCCAATATCCCTAATGAACATTGATGCAAAAATCCTCGATAAAATACTGGCAAACTAAATCCAGCAGCATGTCAAAAAGCTTATGCACCATGATCAAGTCAGCTTCAACCCTGGGATGCAAGGCTAGTTCAAAATACACAAATCAACAAACATAATTAACCACCTAAACAGAACTACAGATGAAACCCCTATGACTACTTCAACAGATGCAGAAAAAGCCTTTGATAAAATCCAATGTCCCTTCATGTTAAAAACTATCAATACACTAAGTATTGAAGAAGCATACCTCAAAATAATAATAGCCATCTATGACAAACCCACAGCCAATATCATACTGAATGAGCAAAAGCTAGAAGCATTTCCCTTGATAACTGGCACAAGACAAGGATGCCCTCTCTCACCACTTTTATTCAACATCGTAGTGGAAGTTCTAGCTGGAGCAATCAGGCAGGAGAAAGCAATAAAACATATTCAAATAGTAAGAGAGGAAGTTAAGCTGTCTTTGTTTGCAGATGACATGATCCTGTGCCTTGAAAACCCCATGATCTCAGCCCAAAAGCTTCTGAAGCTGATAAGCAACTTCAGCAAAGTCTCAGGATACAAAATCAATGTGCAAAAATTACTAGCATTCCTACATACCCACAACAGACAAGCAGAGTGCCAAATCACGAATGAACTACAAGTCACAATTACTACAAAGAGAAGAAAATACCTAGGAATATAGCTAACAAGTGAAGTGAAGAATCACTTCAAGAACTGCAAACCACTGCTCAAGGAAAGCAGAGAGGACACAAATAGAAACACACTCCATGCTCATGGATAGGAGGAATCAGTATCATGGCCATACTGCCCAAAGTAATTTACAGATTCAATGCTATTCCCATCAAACTACCACTGACATTCTTCACAGAATTAGAAAAAACTACTTTAAAATGCACATGGAAGCAAAAAGGAGTCCATATAGCAAAGGCATTCCTAAGCAAAAAGAACAAAGATGGAGGCATGGTGATACCCAACTTCAAACTATACTACAAGACTACAGCAACCAAAACAGCATGGTACTGACACAAAAACAGAAACATAGAGCTATAAAACAGAATAAAGAATTCAGAAATAAGACTGCACACCTACAACCATCTTATCTTCAGCAAACCTGACAAAAACAAGCAATGGGAAAAGGATTCCCTATGTAACAAATCATGCTGGGAGAACTGACTGGCCATATGCAGAAAATTGAAACTGGACCCCTTCCTTACACCTTATACAAAAATTAACTCAAGATGGATTAAAGACTTAAATATAAAACGCAAAACTATAAAACCCCTCGAAGAAAATTTAGGCAATACCGTTCAGGACATAAGCATGGGCAAAGGTTTTTTGTTTTTGTTTTTGTTTTTGTTTTTGTTTTGAGATGGAGTCTTGCTCTGTCACCCAGGCTGGAGTGCAGTGGCATGATCTTGGCTCACTGCAACCTCTTCCTCCTGGGTTCAAGCAATTCTCCTGCCTCAGTCTCCTGAGTAACTGGGACTACAGGTTCATGCCACCATGCCTGGCTAATTTTTTGTATTTTTAGTAAAGACAGGGTTTCACCATATTAGCCAGGATGGTCTCAATGTCCTGACCTCGTGATTCACCATTCTCAGCCTCCCAAAGTGCTAGGATTACAGGGGTGAGCCACCACTCCCAGCTGGCAAAGGTTTTATGATAAAAATGTCAAAAGCAATTGTAACAAAAGCAAAAATTGAGAAATGAGATCTAATTAAACTAAAGTGCTTCTGCACAGCAAAAGAAACTATCATCGGAGTGAACAGACAACCCACAGAACAGGAGAAAATTTTTGCAATCTATCCATCTGACAAAGAGCTAATATCCAGAACCTACAAGGAACGTAAACAAATTTACAAGAAAATTACAAACCACTCCATTAAAAAGGAGGCAAAGAACATAAACAGGCATTTCTCAAAAGAAGACATTTATGTGACCAACAAACGTGTGAAAATAAACCCCACATCACTGATCATTAGAGAAAAACAAATCAAAACCACACTGAGATATCATCTCATGTCAGTAAGAATGTAATTATTAAAAAGTCAAGAAACAACAGATGCTGGTGAGGTTGCAGAGAAATAGGAATGCTTTTACACTGTTGGTAGGAATGTAAATTAGTTCAATCATTTTGGAAGACAGTGTGGTGCTTCCTCAAAGGTTGAGATCCACAAGTACCATTTGATCCAGCAATGCCATTACTGGATGTATACCCAAAGGAATATAAATAATTCTATCACAAAGATACATGTACATGTATGTTCACTGCAGCACTATTCACAATAGCAAGGAAATGGAATCAACCCAAATGCCCATCAATAGTAGACGGCATAAAGAAAATGTGGTATATATACATCATGGAAAATTACGCAGCCATAAAAAGGAATGAGATTACGTTCTTTGCAGGGACATGGACGGAGCTGGAAGCTGTTATCCTCAGCAAACTAACACAGGAACAGAAAATCAAACATCACATGTTCTCACGTATAGGTGGGAGCTGAACAGTGAAAACACATGGACACAGGAAGGAGAACAACACACACTGGGGCCTGTCGGAGTTGGGGGGTGCAGAGCTGGGAAAGGGAAAGCATCAGGAAGAATGGCTAATGGATGCTGGGCTTAATACCTAGGTGATGGGTTGATCTGTACAGCAAACCACTATGGCACATGTTTACCTACGTAACAAACCTGCACATCCTGCTCATGTATCCCAGAACTCAAACTTAAATTAAGCAATAAATAGATAAATAAAATGTATAGAAATGAATGAAATATATTTCCTACCTTCGTGTGCATTACCTTAGGGTTGTAATATCAAACAGAAAAAAGTCTATGCTCAAAATAACTATAATCAACCAACATAATAAATATAATCAGTACAGTGATAGACATATTTATATAATTTGGGGAATATCATAGCTGGAATATTTGCCTTTGCCTTGAAGTTCAGGAAGTGCTTCAAAGCAAAAGTAACTTTGAGCTGCAACTTTAATAAAAACACATTTAAATCTCTTAGTATAAAAATTAAAACATACTTAAAAACTCTTACTTAACCCTAAGAATATATGACTTGAAATACAGTGTTATATTTATTGCCAAGAATAATACTTTCCCATAAAAATGTATTGTCTGACTCTTTTACCAAATGTAAAGGAAATGTGAGGAATTGTGATACACATCTAGGGAAAGACGATATTATAAAACACCATGAAAATATCTAGAAGACCACACCAGTAGCTAATATGGAAGCCTGTTTCATTAATTAAACAAAGTCATTTTGCCAAAAAGAAAAATAAGAAAGAAAAAGGAAAAAAAGAGGGGGATAACAGTTAGGCCATGAAAATATAACACAGACCATAATTAAGATTTTTAAAAATCTAGTCAATAGAAATAAACTTACAAAATCTTACAAAGTCTCAGATGTTGGCTTAAAAGATAAAGATTATAAAATAGCTGTAATGTATTTTAAAGTCCATAGGAAATAGCCCCAAACTAGAAACAACCAAAATATACTAAAATAGGTGAATGACTAAATAAACTATTATACATTTATATCATGGAATACTGTTCCAATAAAAAGGAATGAACTATCAATACAAGGGCATTATGCTGTGTGAAAAAGTCAATCTTAAAAATTACATACTAATTATTTCATTTATATAACACTCCTAAAATAAAAAAAAAAAATTATAGAGATGGAGAACAGATTAGAGGTTAGTGATCATGGTGAGGCAGGTAGGATGAATGTGATTGATTATAAAGTAGCATGAGGGAGATCTTCAGAGTAGTAGAATAGTGAAATAGTTCTGTATCTTGATTGTGGTAGTGGTTACAGGAACGTACACGTGCAATCTACACATGTAATAAAATTACACAGAACTATTATATATAATAGATATTAATTATATACTGGTATAATAGAGATTGAGACATTTAAAGTATAAACTAATACCTTCCTCCCTCACTTTTCAACAAAAATGTACCTATAGGAGGCCAACTAGGATGACTGAGTTTCTTAGCTAATTATTATTTTTCAGATATTCCCCACCTAGGGCTTAGTGTATTCCAAGGAAATAATACTCTGTGGTCAGATTTTCTCTGGTCTTCAGACCATCCTCCACAGTATTTGAGTCTGTAAACTATGAATGCCAATCTTGCTGATGCAACTTGTTGAGAGTAGTTGAAACATTGCTGCTAACATTGAAATGTTAAATGAATGAATAACGTTTAACCGTTTAACCCGATGTTTTAAAATAAAAGACGAGTTTTATGCACACTTGGCCGTGCTTGATGTGCTTGGATATGTTGGTGACTCTCATCTACACTGAAGTGACCTTATAAGACTGAGTGCCTGGGACATCCTAAGGGAACACATATCTGTCCAATGACACTTGTTGGGATCCACTGAAGAGCAGAACCTCCTTTGGCCGGATAGAAAAGACCAAGTAGTGTAAGAACTCATGGATATTTGGGAAATGTGCTACAGTGATGGAAACTCCTTTATTGTCAGTTCAGTGTACCTGTAAAAGTGATCCACTCGTTTCTTCTCACTGAGTCTTGATGCAATAGGAAATAGTATTAAATCTTGCTCAAATATTACACATATTTTGTCCTGTATAAGTAGATGTCTCTGTAGATTCCACTCATCAAGAACTAAAATATATGCTGTAAACACTGATTAAATTGAAAAATTAGGCTTTCCCAGACAAATATACTAAGAAAGTGTTTTTGTTTTAATACAGCACAACTGAATTACTGATCTTGACATCAGTCTGGTTTTCTAACTCTTAGCAAATATATCAAAATAATGTGAAATTTCTAGTAATACTCTGATACTGTAGCTCTTGTTATTTTTTCACTAAATTAGTGTATTTTCTGCAAGATAATTCATTAGTTGTCTTGCATGGCAATCAATGAACTAGGAGTGGTGGATGGTATAAGGATGAATAATATGCAATCTAAAGATATAGTCTACAGGAAGAGACAAATCGTGAGGAGACACCTAAAATAAAACCCAATTCATGCTATCATAGCACTGTCCAGAAATTTATTTCTTTTACACAAGAATGTGACTAATTCTGTTTCCAGAGTCAGATAAGTCTTCAGGAGGAAGTAATTTTGACCACGGTCTTAAAGAGCAGTAGTTTGCTAGGCGAAAAAGAAAAGGCTCAGCCCACACAAAAAGACGGCAGATCATGAACGAGAGAACATCTGGCAGAATGCTAACATTCACCTGGCACAATACAAAGTATATACAATAGGGAAAATGGTGAGAGAGAAAATGGGAAAAGTACATTTAGAGTTGATAATGAAGCACACAGTTTACTTTGGCAAGAAAAAGGTTCTATTCAATATTCATACCAGCAATATTTTTAATAAGTGTGTTAAAAATATTTTTAACAGTATATAATTAATAGGTTGGGGAATGTAAATACAGAGACAAATCACCTAATAGAAGATTCCAACAATGCTCAGTTGTCTCCAAACATTTTTGATGATGAACTTTTATCATTAAAAATTGAGCATGCATTCTCATACATGCATATTTTGTAATATGTTTTGATATACTCTTCTAAAGTATATGCCATAAAAGCCACGTAGAAATTCAAAAAAACGAGTAAAATGTAAAGGAATTGTTTATTTCTATGTAATAAGTAAGCAAAAATTCTAAAATGTTCTTCCTTGGCTTCCATGGACCACCCTCAAGTGTGTGTATGTGGTCCTTCTTGGAAATCACTGCACTAGGTGATGGTTTAAGAGAACAAGGGCAGCAGGAAAGGAGAAAAGAGAAAATTGATGAAAATGACTTGAAAAGTAGACTTCAGGAAAGGGTGTAACTGGACATAGGGATAAAAGAACAAGGAAAAGCCCATATGTTTGTTTGGAAAGCAAATCTGATAATGTTCTGATCAATTAATCTGGGGCCGACAGACCAAAGAGCAAGTGTATGGGGGTTGGGAGAGGATAGATGGCCAAATTAGATAGATTCATTTAGTTCTGAACTTTCAATTATAAATGTCTTAAAGATCTAGAACTCAGAAGAATGAACTTGAAATATAAATTTGAGAATCACAAGAATTTGTTGGTAATTGAGACTCTGGACAGGATGAGATTGTCCATGGAGGGAGTATAGAGAAAGTAATGAGTAGTCATAAGATTGTGAGGAGTGTTGCTATGGTTTAAATGTTTATGTCCCTTAAAAAATCATGTTGAAGCTTAATCCACAGTGCAATAATATTTAAAGGTAGGGCTTTTAGGAGATGATGAGGTCATGAGAACTCTACCTTCATGAATGAAATTAGAGACCTTATAGGAGGGCATGAGAAAAATCTATCCCTTTTTTGCCTTTCTGCCATGTAAGGACACAGCAAGTACGTGCAATCTTTGGAGCAGGAAAACAAGCCTTCAATAAACACTGAATTTCCTGGCAACTTAATCTTGGACTTACAAGCCTCTAGAACTGCAAGCAATAAATTTCTGTTGTTTATAAATTATCTAGTCAAAGATATTTTGTTATAGTGGCCAGAACAAACTAAGATTAAGGTTGTTCTTGGCTTTCAGAAGCCAAAGAAAGTTTGGATACTCTCTCCATAAAAATGTTCAACAAATATTTTGTAATTAATTGTTGGGTATTCCAAATCATGCAAAGAATAGAAAGGAAGATGCTGTTTAGGATAAGGAATAATGGATCCCATCATTATGCATTATAAAATATGTTATATGATGGAATATATTTTAAGAAATTAATTTTATCTATAAATGTATGGGCTTAAAATTATAATTGCATAAATTTAGGCCTTCCAATATTAAGCAAAATTAAAGTGAGCATAGCAAATAGATCCTTTCACATTCTGGTTCCAAGTAAAACATAAATTGTACGGAAGCACAGAGCTTGAATTATTTCTTAGTGAGTAGAGCAACTCAAGCAGTGAAATGTGCCCTTGGCCAACTTAGGAAAGGAAGGACACACATATTTTCTTATTATTAAATCCCTTCTCCCAGATGACTTGCCTAAGGTAACAAAGAATTAATAGTGAAAATGGGAAGTAAGTATAATGTGCTATCTTTCTTATGAAGATAATGTTCCTGACCCACTATTGGTCTAGCATACACTTTTGAATTATTTCCCATGGGTAGTGAGAGATTTGTGTTGATCTAGATATAGTTTCTGTATTTGGGTGCACTCTGTCTATAAAAACTACCAATACACATCTCTTCTTTTCAATTTGGAAATTCTCTGAGGCAACTTTGCAAAACTCATTCAATGAAAAAAACATAGACATATGTTATCAGAATCCACTCTCTACTTACAGTAACTTAACCTGCAGAAGAAAGAAAATGAATTGAAATCTCACGAAAACCTCAGTCCCTTATGAAATTGAATCAACACAATGGTTAGCCCTTTGGTTTCATCTAACTTGACTGTAATTAATACTCTGAAGTTGTATTTCAAAATCTCACAGGAAACATGTAGGAGCTAAAAACTTTCCCCTTTTGTTTGCTTGGGTCATTGGCTGTGATATATTGTGAATTTTTGCATTACACAGAATCGTCACATGTTTTAAAAAATAACTACAGTATAAATACCTGTGGTAGAGAAAGGAAAGAAAGAAGTTACCATCCTTCTCAGAAGAAGAGTTCTATTTCCCTTTTCTTTGTTTCTAAAAGCTCCACCATGGATGAACAAAATCACTTAGTAGCGTGGTTTTCTTAATTTCTCTGACTTTATCAGCTTTCCATCTCTTGCCTCCAAAACCAAACAATCCCTATTAATGGGCTCTGTCATTAGGAGTTGAGTCTTTGTCAGGCTCACCCATGCAAATAATCAAAGTAAGTTCAGGACTTCAACTTTACTCAGTATCTTACACCTAATTTTATTTAACCCATGATTCCTTGGTGCCACGGGAAAGGACATTCGTGTCCTTCATTTGAGTGGGCCAAATGGTTTAGATGTCTTCTTCCTGAGTGGGCCAAATGGTTTAGATGTCTTAGTCCTGAGCTAATGGCATTTGGTGGAAGATTCCATTGTTTTCGTTCTACTAAGTGATTTATTTGGCCTAACATTTTTTGTTCCTACTGACTCCTCCCACTTGGGGAATAAATGTTAGTACTCCCTCTTGCTCTCCACTCTGTGGAGCACATAAATAATAAGCATGGCACACATAAATAATTCAACTGCATTTCACAGAGGAGATCAGGAGGGGAAACAGTGCATACAGAGAGAACTTTTGTGGAAATGCCTGCTGGGCTTTCAGAAAGAGCTCAAATGTAATAACGATGTCGAGGTATCAGGATAAATGAGCTGTGAAAAGAGGGAAAAAGAGAAACACAGTCCTTTGGGAGAAAAGCATTTAGTTTGTTTGAGAAAATATTTATTGACTTTCAGAATGCTTTAGCTATTAGAATTTAGCATTTAGTAAAATGATAAAATTTATTTCAATAATTAGATAATATTCAAACTATTTAGATACCTGTTCAGCATAGGCACTGACCAATCAAAATAGATAAATAATGACATATATAATAATGTAATTTTTAAAGACTGAATATTTATTAGACACCAAATAATTACCGGGACTGTTCTAGATTATTTCCTGTGCCTAAATACAGTTAACTTTCATTGTAGTTATCTTGAAAAGTACTACTTTAATCTTTATTTCAATAATAATAATAGTGGAAGAAGTAAAATACTATTCCCAAGATTACACAACTAGTAAGTGGGGAAGAGATTTTTAAGCCAAGTTTCTTAATATGAAATTCAATGTCTCTAACTCACTGCTATTTCTCTCTTTTCTCTCTCTCTCTCTCTCTCTCTCTCTCTCTCTCTCACACACACACACACACACACACACACACACACACGCATACATACACACACAAGTTTCCAAGTCCTTCCTGTCTTAGCACCTGCTGCCTTTTGTGAAGTTATTAGGTGGTGCTATTTTCTAAAGTGGCTGATGAGCTTCTCTGTTGATCACATTTCTCAGTTGAGGATTAAGACACTGTATATGCCAGGTCAGCGCCACACAAAATTCCACCAGAAGTTCCACTGGCCTGACTACTTGATTTTAGATAATAACTCAGTAGTTATGACCATTAGACTCTTTCAATCTGACCATTTCTGCCCCATGGTTACCTGCCTCAGCCCGGCTATCTAATGTGTGTATGTATGTATGTTAGCTTTATTTCTTGATGGTAACTCTGACGTGTACATGCTGGTATCTTATAGAAAAGGCCCAAGTTATCCTTGTAGGTTCCAGAACGTGGAGACTCCAAGCAATGCTCCTCCATTTCTTTTAGAAAGCAGAGAGTCTATGCAATAAGTATCTTAAAAGTATTTTCCTTTACTTCTTGCCTCTTGTTTCCATTACAGTACCCTAATCCAAAACTGAAAATAACCACCACTATTATTGAGACCACAAAATGCCCATGGCTATGCAGTGTGCTTTTGCATTTTCTCAGGTAATTCCTACTACAGTCCTTCATGAAAGATATTATCACTTTTTTTTTTTTTTTTTTTTTTTTTTTTTGAGACGGAGTCTCGCTCAGTCGCCCAGGCTGGAGTGCAGTGGCCGGATCTCAGCTCACTGCAAGCTCCGCCTCCCAGGTTTAGGCCATTCTCCTGCCTCAGCCTCCCGAGTAGCTGGGACTACAGGCGCCCGCCACCTCGCCCGGCTAGCTTTTTGTATTTTTTAGTAGAGACGGGGTTTCACCGTGTTAGCCAGGATGGTCTCGATCTCCTGACCTCGTGATCCACCCATCTCGGCCTCCCAAAGTGCTGGGATTACAGGCTTGAGCCACCGCGCCCAGCCTATCACTCTCATTTTTACAGACAAGGATATAAACTCAGAGAGGTCAAATAAATTAAGTAAGAAAGTTGTTAAACAGCAGATCCAGAGCTGGTAAACATGTTTATGTGGTTTCAAACTCTATATTCTTCCCCCATCTTCATTTACATACATGAATGTTCTTTAAAAATTGAAAGCGCACAGAGCGTATTACAGAAGCATTAATGGTGTTAATCCAACTACCATTTTGGACAAATTTTATTGAATGGGCATTTCCCTATGTTAATGTTATGAAAATATACATCGCTTAAGAAAATAATTATTGCTTGCAGCTGGAAAACAAATTTTAGGACTGTGTTTGTGTTATCTCACACATTATATCTGACGAAAAATTGAATTTCATGACACAAAAATTTTCTGCCCTATCACGTGTGCTCCATATATACAGAAAGTTCAAAGTACTGTTCAATATAATATTTACTCATATTCTTATTGCTTTGAGAACATTTTAGAAATACAGCTTTAAAGGAAGTTTTACAGTTTAGGACTGTAGGTAAAATAAACTAAGAGGCCGGGTGTGGTGTCTCACACCTGTAATCCCAGCACTTTGGGAGGCTGAGGCTGGCGGATCATGAGGTCAGGAGTTCAAGACCCACCTGGCCGTCATAGTGAAATCTCGTCTCTACTAAAAATACAAAAATTAGCTGAGCATGGTGGCACACACCTGTAGTCCCAGCTACTCGGGAGGCTGAGGCAGGAGAATCATTTGAACCTGGGAGGTGGGGGTTACAGTGAGCTGAGTTCACGCCATGGCACTCTAGCCTGGGAAAGAAAAAAGTGCCATCTAATTTCTTTATAAAAACTGATAAAGTTATTGATATCCACTTAGATATGAATGAGTTTAGGAATTTTAATTCAAGATCATGTCAATATCTCTGAGAGATCTATTATTTGAGCAACAGAGTTAGTAAGAATCCTTGGAGCATTTTCAGAGACTACTTAACTTGATTTTTCTGACAAGACCAGAAGCCAGAGGCTCTTCAGAAGAGCTTTACATAAAGATGTCATGGACTAGACAATCATTCTTTTCGGCCACTTAGATCTTGGCATCCTTCCCATATGGGGCAATTCCACAATTCATGAGTCTTCATAGCAGCAGAAATGGATTCCCAACCCAGAAGTGAGAAAAGATAAGATGTTCACTTTCCAGGGTCCCTCGAAGCTAGTGTGTAAACAATGGACCTAGGCTCTGCCAATTACATGCACCGAAGTCAGACTTTTATTCAGAAGCTAACGGTGCAAGAGGCATGGTATCTTTCTTGACAGCATTAGCAGTTGTGATAAAGTTGAAATGTTGGCAGAGTGCAAACTATGGCACCTCGTACAAATGAAGGCAGCAACAGTTTTATCATCAGAGCAGTACTGAAGTGTGCCTTGGGTGTAAATCCTGCTTTTAAGCACTTAATCTGATTCTCCATTCCTGCCAACTCTACTGAGAGCTCCCTAACAGACCTTTAATACGTTTCTATCCTGCTAAAATTAGCTGAAGTTTATATTTATTGCTTACTACTAAGAAAATGTTGGTGCAAAACTCTGTCTCTATTTTAAAAAGGAATCAATAAGAGGCTGTTTGCTCATGGGCAGAAATGGTGAACAATTATTATTGAATCAGAAGAGGAATGTCAAACTGATCATTTATTGTATGCCTATGCCTATTAAGTAACGTTAACTCTGGTAATTAGTACTAGTAACCAGAAGTCAGAATTTCCATGATCTTTTTCTAGGTCTATCCCTGCTGTTTCTCTTTCACCATGAGCTGAATTCAGCCCATATGCTTCTCCCTTCTAACATTAGTCTATTTTTCTGATAAATTAAGTGATACTAAAATAGTTGTTTCAATATGTCCCAACTCTTCTATATGTGCTTACTGGGGAATATGGCTCCAAAGGATCACAGGTGGTAAAGTGGATCCAAGAAAATTGGTTAAGCTAATGTTCAGCCCTAAATCTTACACACTGACACCAAGGGGCTCAGCTACAATCTCCTTTCTACATTCTCAAGGAGAATGTTTTTGAGTTAATCATGTTATCAAGTTCAAGCAAACTGATGCCTTCTAAGTAACTTTTTTCTCTTTATTATCTATATATTATCATCATTTAATAGCTGTAGATTCCCTTCCTCCTCCAATCCCACCCACGCTGAATAACAATCATCATCTGATTTTGATGTTATTGCCATTTGTGTGTAGAAATCTACTTTTATATTGAGAGGTCTACCTATTTAAATTAGCAAAGCTCTAAATAATCTTAATTAGAGCAAAGCCAGACAACAATTTGGTTTTAACTAATATTTTTAAATCATTGATTTTAACTAACAATTTTATAATTAACATCTTTGAACTCTAACAGATATTAAGAATGGATTATTTTTTAAGCACTGAGTTAATAGCAAAGTGGGAAAAATAAACATGTTTTTGATTTTAGAAATGGTTGTGTTTTATTAATTTCTTTTTTTATCTCAAGAGAAATGGTGCATCTTAACATTGGTTTTCATTGTTTTTAACATCACTTTGTCTTATCAGCATTGTCAGATACTACTCTTTGAGGTCAATTCTCCAATAAGATTTCTGCATGCAGACATTAACATTATAAGTAAAGCGGTTTTAAATAATCTTGTCTTTTAAATTTTACATGTGGATTTAAAATTTAAAGCATTTTCACAGGCACCCTAGAGAAAGAATTTGTACAACTATCAAATTTAGTTTTTGAACTGTACTTTTAATAACATCATTTGAAAGAATCTGGTAAAATATAAGAGTAGTGTTTAAAAATCAAATACCCCATTGAACTGCATGAATTTAAATAGTGCCTTTATCATGTATTAGATCTTTGACTTTGGGAAGGTAACTTAGCCTTACTATGCTCAAGTTTCCTAAAATAAAAAATGGTGATAGAATTAAGATCTATGTCATAAGTTGGTATGAGAATATGAGTTAATATACATAAAACACTTGGAATTGTGTCTAGCACAAAGCAAATATGCAATAAAAATTAGCTAATATTACTGTTATTATTGTTCCAGGTATTAATAGGTATTAGAAAAAAGTATAGCAAAATGCAAAGAGTAGAGCCCCTGAAGTCAGAACTAGGTAGGTTCAGATACTGAGACCCTCGGGAGATGTGAAGTCTGTATGCTTAAATTTGAATCTGAATAACAATATTTATGTGCAAGAGCCCCCAACTGCCCAAACCACCTGTGCACAGCAGGTATTGACAATGCTGAAAAAAAAATACATGTCTTCTGCCTAGGAAGGGATCTGTTCATGTCACAGATTTTCAAGAGCCCTACTCCATCTTTGCATGCACAATCTTTTCGTAAATGTTTATGCCATAAATGTCTACACTTATACCTGCACACATCTGCTTTATTTTTTCTTAAAGTAATACTGCCTTCCCAAATCATTCATATTTAAACCCTGATATCGAAATTTTTCATTCAAAAGTCATTTTCTTCTTTACAAACAGAGAAAGGGATTCTATCTTTCACAAAACGGATATCTTATGGAATAGATTTGTTGTTGTTCGTTGTTTTTCCTTTTCAAAACACATGCACACTCTGTAGCTGATATCAAGGCGAATCTTGCAAATTCTGTGATAACAAAGTCATTCTAACAGTTCCACAAAGTCAGCTTTCTTTTCTCTGTTTTTTTATTTTGTTTCATTTTGTTTTGTTTCGTTTTGTTTTGTTTTGAGACAGAGTCGTTGTCACCCAGGCTAGAGTGCGGTGGCACAATCTTGGCTCACTACACACTGTGCTTCCAGGGTTCAAGCAATTCTGCCACCTCAGCCTCCTTAGTAGCTGAGACTACAGGCGCATGCCATCACACCAAGCTAATTATTGTATTTTGTTTTTTTTAGTAGATATGGGGTTTCACTATGTTGGCCAGACTGGTCTCGAACTCCTGACCTCAAGTGATCCACCTGCCTCGGCTTCCCAAAGTGCTAGGATTACAGGAGTGAGCCCCCATGTCCAGCCAAGCTTTCCCAGATGTAATTGTAGATGTAATGTCTTGGTTGGGTCCCCTGCACTGCCTAAAAGCAGTCCCTGAGACAAAGACTGAGTGCAAAGAGGTTATTTGGGTGGTGCAGAAATACCAGAAGAGGGAAGAGGTGGTGTCATGGGGGAGTGGGGATATTGATAAATTGCTGGGGAATGTGGTAATGTGGTGCTGTGTTGGCTTTGTGTGTATCACAGTCCAAAAAAAAGCAAGGCTCCATCACCATCCAACCCTGTAATCCTCTCAAGAACATGAGGAGATAAGCAGCTTGTGCAAATCCATCATGTGGCCACTTTTCACCTGTGTCCCTATCTTACAGGAGAACCCTACCTTGTAGAAGGCTGCTATGAAGCTTGTCTGTTTCTGGTGATGCATAGGACTTTCTACCCTACCCTGTTTTGCTTTTGGGTACAGCTACAAACCATAAAACTCCCTGGTGTGAATTTATGGTTGGTTTCTCAACGGTAAGGTGACTCTCTGTTCATGTGGTGTGCACTGGTTCTCAGTTGTCCTGTGATGTGGCCAGGACATTGGGAGCCAACACCTGTTTGATCTTGCTTTCGCTATCTGCCTAAGTAATAAGCTCTCTAAAGTCATTTGAGTTTATTTTCTCCTTACCATCCAAATCTATGGAAGCATGGCCAACCAATTTAGCAGTTACCATCATACTGCTGCTTAGGGTCTGCTTGGTTTTTAATGCAAGTACGAAGAATGTTGTGAAAGAAGCTGCCACAGTGGGCAACTAAAGCTTTACACCTGGGAAATAGTATAAAATACATGCTTCAGAATTATTCTGAGTAATAATACAATTATACCACCACACCCATATTATTGATTAAAGACTACCTGGAGTGGACATTAATGACCAGCTATTGCTGGGCTGTAGTATGAGCTGGCAAAGTGTGTTCCAGCAGCCCAAAGACACAGATCTTGCCCATTTCAAATCAAGCCGGCATGCACAAAAGTGGTAAAGGCAAAAAGGGGATATTGGCTGACCATTGACAGTCTCCACTACATCTTGTTAGATAAATAGTCATACCAAAGGGATACTGTATTATTAAGTCTAGTGATGTTTACCCAAAAATCTTAGTATTAATCATCTCCTCAAAGAAAAGACAAAGTAAAATAGTTGCATGTATCCTATCACTCTCTGTCTTTATAATTTCTTTTGTTCTATAGTCTGAGTTTATATATCCTTTACCTTTCATCTTCACACAGCAGGGGCTTTGTCTAACTTCCTCACCACTGTATCTCCAGGGCCTAGCAGTGTGCATATCACACTGTGGGCAGCGTTAATATTCATTGAAAGAATGAAAGCATAAATGAATGAATGAATCAAATTATTTTCCTGTATGTATTTGGCTAAGGTGATCTGCAATCTCTATTAAGGCTGTGTACTTAGAAAGGAAAAATCATTTATAATTACTAAGTGCTACCTGATTCTAAATATCTGAAGGGTAAGAATTATATTATATTCATTATATATTTCTAAGATCACCAATAATAGTGTTGTATATAGTAGACCTTTACATGTTGTTCAATTTATTGGATTGTTACTCATAAAAATAAGTCCTTTCCATTCATTTGTGTAACTCTTGATGTTTTCAAACACTTTTACCTTATTATCTTATTTATTTTTCCCAGGAGCACTCTGAAATATTGGTAGGCATTATAATTCCAGTTTTGCATATAAGGAGGAACTTTATTTTCTAAAAGGTTGAACGAGTTTTTCAAATGATTCAAAAGGTAGAAGGTGAACCCATGATTAATTCCTAGTCGTTTATTCAGCACATATGTACTGAATGTCTATGCTACATTCAGTTCCATTTTATGCTTAGGGAATAAAAACAGAGAATAGTCCCTGAATATAACAAGTTCACATTCCAGGGGAAGATGTTTGCATCTATATAAATCATTTCCAATGGGGTGAACACATAATGCAAGGTTAAGACCCCAGGGTCTGATGCAGAACCACTTGATTCCAATCCTAATCTCACTGCTTCCAGTTTGTCTCTCATCATGAGCAAGACTACGAACTTTATTTTTTATTTTATTTTTTTATTATTATTATACTTTAAGTTCTAGGGTACATGTGCATAACGTGCAGGTTTGTTACATATGTACACTTGTGCCATGTTGCTGTGCTATACCCATTAACTCGTCAGCACCCATCAACTCATCATTTACATCAGGTATAACTCCCAATGCAATCCCTCCCTCCTCCCCCCTCCCCCCTCCCCATGATAGGCCCCGGTGTGTGATGTTCCCCTTCCCGAGTCCAAGTGATCTCATTGTTCAGTTCCCACCTATGAGTGAGAACATGCGGTGTTTGGTTTTCTGTTCTTGTGATAGTTTGCTAAGAATGATGGTTTCCAGCTGCATCCATGTCCCTACAAAGGACACAAACTCATCCTTTTTTATGGCTGCATAGTATTCCATGTGTATATGTGCCACATTTTCTTAATCCAGTCTGTCACTGATGGACATTTGGGTTGATTCCAAGTCTTTGCTATTGTGAATAGTGCCACAATAAACATATGTGTGCATGTGTCTTTATAGCAGCATGATTTATAATCCTTTGGGTATATACCCAGTAATGGGTTGGCTGGGTCATATGGTACATCTAGTTCTAGATCCTTGAGGAATCAACTTTGACGAGATGAGAGAAGAAGGCTTCAGTCCATCAAACTTCTCAGAGCTAAAGGAGGAATTACGTACCCAGCGCAAAGAAACTAAAAATCTTGAAAAAAAAGTGGAAGAATTGATGGCTAGAGTAATTAATGCAGAGAAGGTCATAAACGAAATGAAAGAGATGAAAACCATGACACGAAAAATACCTGACAAATGCACAAGCTTCAGTAACCTACTCGATCAAATGGAAGAAAGAGTATCAGCGATTGAGGATCAAATGAACGAAATGAAGCGAGAAGAGAAACCAAAAGAAAAAAGAAGAAAAAGAAAAGAACAAAGCCTGCAAGAAGTATGGGATTATGTAAAAAGACCAAATCTACGTCTGATTGGGGTGCCTGAAAGTGAGGGGGAAAATGGAACCAAGTTGGAAAACACTCTTCAGGATATCATCCAGGAGAACTTCCCCAATCTAGTAGGGCAGGCCAACATTCAAATCCAGGAAATACAGAGAATGCCACAAAGATACTCCTCGAGAAGAGCAACTCCAAGACACATAATTGCCAGATTCACCAAAGTTGAAATGAAGGAAAAAATCTTAAGGGCAGCCAGAGAGAAAGGTCGGGTTACCCACAAAGGGAAGCCCATCAAACTAACAGCAGATCTCTCGGCAGAAACTCTACAAGCCAAAAGAGAGTGGGGGCCAATATTCAACATTCTTAAAGAAAAGAATTTTAAACCCAGAATTTCATATCCAGCCAAACTAAGTTTCATAAATGAAGGAGAAATAAAATCCTTTACAGATAAGCAAATGCTTAGAGATTTTGTCACCACTAGGCCTGCCTTACAAGAGAC
The DNA here is from genome assembly GCF_043159975.1 of Macaca nemestrina. Classification (NCBI taxonomy): domain Eukaryota; kingdom Metazoa; phylum Chordata; class Mammalia; order Primates; family Cercopithecidae; genus Macaca; species Macaca nemestrina. The sequence goes on along the minus strand of NC_092127.1, from coordinate 120,716,652 downwards.
CCTGAAGGAAGCACTAAACATGGAAAGGAACAAACGGTACCAGCCATTGCAAAAACATGCCAAAATGTAAAGACCATCGAGGCTAGGAAGAAACTGCATCAACTAACGAGCAAAATAAACAGTTAATATCATAATGGCAGGATCAAGTTCACACATAACAATCTTAACCTTAAATGTAAATGGACTAAATGGTCCAATTAAAAGACACAGACTGGCAAACTGGATAAAGAGTCAAGACCCATCAGTCTGCTGTATTCAGGAGACCCATCTCACATGCAGAGACATACATAGGCTCAAAATAAAGGGATGGAGGAAGATTTACCAAGCAAATGGAGAAGAAAAGAAAGCAGGGGTTGCAATACTAGTCTCTGATAAAACAGACTTTAAACCATCAAAGATCAAAAGAGACAAAGAAGACCATTACATAATGGTAAAGGGATCAATTCAACAGGAAGAGCTAACTATCCTAAATATATATGCACCCAATACAGGAGCACCCAGATTCATAAAGCAAGTCCTTAGAGACTTACAAAGAGACTTAGACTCCCATACAATAATAATGGGAGACTTCAACACTCCACTGTCAACATTAGACAGATCAACAAGACAGAAAGTTAACAAGGATATCCAGGAATTGAACTCATCTCTGCAGCAAGCAGACCTAATAGACATGTATAGAACTCTCCACCCCAAATCAACAGAATATACATTCTTCTCAGCACTACATTGCACTTATTCCAAAATTGACCACATAATTGGAAGTCAAGCACTCCTCAGCAAATGTACAAGAACAGAAATTATAACAAACTGTCTCTCAGACCACAGTGCAATCAAACTAGAACTCAGGACTAAGAAACTCAATCAAAACCGCTCAACTACATGGAAACTGAACAACCTGCTCCTGAATGACTACTGGGTACATAACGAAATGAAGGCAGAAATAAAGATGTTCTTTGAAACCAAAGAGAACAAAGATACAACATACCAGAATCTCTGGGACACATTTAAAGCAGTGTGTAGAGGGAAATTTATAGCACTAAATGCCCACAAGAGAAAGACTACGAACTTTATAAGTTAGCTACAGAAAGTATATGAGGCATGTAGAACCATACCAGTCAAATAACAAGCACTTCATAAACATCAATTGCTAGTATAAATGCTGATAGATCTTTAAGGCATATTGGAAAGACAGTGGATAAGGAAACTAAATATAATACAGATATATCGAGTATCATGGGTTTCCAAGGAATCCACGGTTTAACAGTCATACAAGGAGAAGAGAGGAAACAAATTTAAGCTATGTCATAAAATGCAATGACTGGTTCAAGGAATCATATATGGGTGAATATTTTCATAATATAGGGACAAGTAAAGGTATTGGGGAAATAAGACAATGCAGTGAAGGACTGGACTCGATCAATAACAAGAACCTATGAGGTATTATAAGTCAACAAATTCGGATTTGACCCTGTAGTTAATAGGAATCCACTGACAGATTTAAGCAAAGAGTAACAAGATTAGATTTATAATTTAGAAGCAAATGTTGGTGTTGCAACAGTGTAACCTAAAAGTGCTATGGGCCTTTCTTAGGTGTTGCAACATGTAGCAACATGGATACTGAGCTGGAGGTGAAGTTTGAAGGTCATAAAGAAGAAGAAATAATGTGAGGACCTGAACTGAAAGTGATAATGAATACAGAGGAGTGTCAGATGCACACAGGAAAATGGAAAAGATTTGGTGATGAGTTGCACATATGAAATAAGGGAAAGGAGTAAAAGATGATGGTAAGATTTGAAACCTGAGCCAATAATCTAAATATGTAATATTTACAAATAACATAAATATTTAAGAAAAGGAATAGATTTGGAGGGAATGGATAAGACAGGGTTGGGGAGATAATGAGTTCAGTTTAGACACTTATCTACTGTTTTTACTACTATATTCTGCTACCTGAAAAAGGTATAAATTCTTCAGAATTTGATTTTAGATGAAAAGAGATAATGTAAACATAGATACAAGTGGTTAAAACAAATTTGCATTAGGAGAAAGCTGAATTTAAAATGAAGAGTAGGAAAACTCCATTGGCAGGGCCTAAGGAAACCTTCAGTGTCATGAACCCAGTGCCGATGCCCCAGTAAACACTCACCAAATCTGACCACACACACACCCATGAATACATTCATAAGTTACATGCAAATAAGTACAATGTGTTTGTTTCAGCTTAACAACCAACATTTAAAGTGTTCTTCACTTCTCAATTATTCAAAAAATATTTCATTTGATGATATTTGATGGTCATCTGCTCACATGATGTTTCATTTCTTTATTAGAAGTCTTCGTATAGAATTTTATTGCACCTTTGCTGCAGAGGAATTTAAAGCTAGAATTTTTATTTTGTGCTTGTCACACGTAATGATAATAATCACCTTTGATCCATCAAAGTAATTTCATATCCAAGTGAGAGACAGTTCTTCTCTTAAAATCCTGATAAATTTGTTGTGATACAATTGCATTGACTAAGCAATTAACAAGTAACAGGACTGAGATTGCAACCAGGGCATAAACAACTAAGCAATTTAAAGTGACAGAACTGTCAGGTGAGTGTATCTCATTTGACAGTATTATCCAGTTTTAATATCTTACGATTTGTGTTCTGGGAATAATGTAAATGAAGCATGAGAATACGTTTGTTGAAGGGCTTTTTTGGCACACTTATTCATGTCACAGCTAGTCATTATGCTGAAAAATTTTTAAAGGTTACAATGAAATGATGTTTAACTTGGCTTGTACTTAGGAAAGTGTGTGTGTATAACATGTAAGCTAAGACTTAGGTATAAAGCACAAGCTCGCCTCTTTCTAAATAAGCTCTTGGGCTGTGGAATGAATGTCATAATCTATGCAAGGTTTATTTAATGCCAAGGAGGCCACTTTTGCAATTAAAAAGGCTCCAGGTTTGACATTCATATACTGAAAATATGGAAAACAATCTTACCCGTTGTATAAGCTTCACATTGATATGTGTCACAAAACTCAGAAAAAATAAATAAATATTTCCTATTGTATTGCACTTAATGTATTCATTGGAGTGTTTATTCAAACTGCATTGTAGATGTAAATTTTTTTATTCACTAGGCATACACTGCCAGTTGCATACACACTTTGTCCTCAAGCAACAGTGTTTCCAAAGACAATTATGACCAAATGGAAAACAGCTTTAAATATTCTTCCACACTCTTAAAAGAGATTAGGATTTGTAGGTAAGGTATACTGGTGTATCCCACTAATATAAAAGTTTCTGCAGACAAGAAAACTCAGGTGTGCTGGTTTCCACTTCTGCTTCTAAAATATAAATGGATGTTCCCACTAAGTAATTTCCAAAGGGGCTAGAGTATACCTAATGCAAACATTAATCCCATTACTATAATTCACCTCCAATTAATGGAACTCAGTGATTCGCATGTGCCTCAGCCACAATTTTTGCTACCAATGTCTTCTCCTAAATACTTGATTTTAATAAGTAGTCAAAAATTCTTACAAGGTTCTTGGGCAGAAACTGGAAGAAAACATCAAAAGAGAGGAATATGGTGAAATATGGGAGCCATATTTTTCCTCTTCCTTTGGGTGTGGAAGGAAACTTCATAGAACTTACAGGTAACACAATTGGTAGCTTGTCCTTTGGGAACAATGGGCTGTACTCTGGTTGATGAAGCACGTGAGCCACTTCTATGTTTTATTGTGAAGGATGCTTTGTTCTGTGAGTTTCTATCTACCACCTGACAAATATCTACAATTCTCAAGTAAACATAGTAAAAATACAATAGCCCTTACCATGAAGAAATTTAAGGACTCCTCAAGGCAGAGTTAGTTTCTATACTTTACAATACATACAGCACTTAAAACATTTTTGAAATATTTTTTCCCTTTTCTTCAATGAAAGACTACTGCCCAACAAAAATAAAACAGGACTGAAGGATTTGTTGTTCGTCTTTATTGTCAAAGCCTGTTTCATCTGAAATAGCAAGACTACAGGAAGATGGAACTCTCCAGATGAGTGAATAAAGGTGTACATCACAAACAACAGCATGATACTCAAAATTTTGGCCATTACAATATCTTACCCCTCCTCAGAAAGCTGTAGAATATGTCCTTTTTGCCAAAGTGGATCCTGAGACTCCCGAGACAAACATGACCACCATCCAGCAAACAGATTCCTACGGGCAATCCATTGCATTGCTTTGAGATATAAATCATGAACAAAAGCCTAGAGACACTTATGCAAGCCAGAAATTTAATAAGAAATTATAAATTGCCCTTTCTTTTCATGAGACAAACACAGATTATAAAAGAAACCAGCTGCAGGAGGTACTATGGACATTTTGCATACTAGATCATTCAATGAATAAGTCTAGAAAGACCTCCAGAAACATTAAAGACTAATGTGGTGCCTACCCCAGAGAGGCCATAGAGATATTGATATCTCTGATTGTGAAATCTTCCTAATTTTCCCATAATTAGCTTTTATTTTGTCAAGGACAAGGTAAGTGAACACATAAAAAATGGCCCATAACATTTAACTGTTCAGAAAGTAAATCTACTCCTCCGCCCAGTAAGTAGCTTTATTTAGTTGAATCTTCTCCCCTCAATATCAATAGGTATATGATAAATGGACATTGAATTGAACTAAATACACTATCCTATGGATAGCTTGAAGGGTAGCTATCTACCCCTATGAATAGCTCAATTTGCTCCAGTAAAATTTTTCTCTGCGAGAAACATCCCTGCTGCCCTTTGTAGTGATGGTAATGACTATCTTGGTAATTATATACTGACCAAAGGAAATGCCCTCATTCTCTAGTAGGTATGATTACTGTAACTCTGCTGGAAAAAGAGAAACAACATCTAAGTGAGAGGCTTAGATCAGGGGGTGCTTGTTTTAACACATACTTTTTAATGAATAATAAGCAGAAATCAACTCAAGCAAGGGCTTAAATAACAGATATCAGCGCCTGTACTGAAGAAAGCACCTTAATAGCGTATGTTTAAAGACTACAGCTTAGCTGAGACTTCTTGTTAGAATCAAATCTGAGAGGCTTCAGCACTCATTCTTCACAGATATCAACAATTTTGGAAATACAAAATTGGAAAATACAGTCTTCAAATTAACTACTGTTTAAGAATGATAACCATGAAATTAACAATTAAAGCAGCAAACAAGTTTCGGGGTATCATGATTTTGAATATTTGGGCATTTAATGTTTTCTACATGTCCTTGAAGAAGGAACATGCAAAGAAAGCATCCTAGAGACTGTATGTTTATTTAATAAACAAATAACTTTGATGAGAACCACTTGATAAAATTCAGTTGTTAGTGAAGTTTGTCTTTACCCTCACCTTTTTGCAATGTGACCTCTAAAATCTCCAAAATCCCAAGGACTCCCTCAGTGCTCATAGTTACGTACAAGAAAATCAAATACATGATCTTTTTCTTGTTAACAATAAGGATTCAGCAATTAATTCTACCTGGTGTATTTATTTTTTAAAAGAACTCTTCAGGAAAATGGAACTTCAAAGTAAAAAGCATCTACTTTGGTGGAATTTTAGTCGTCAACAGGGAGAAGTTTCTGGTAGGTGGGTAATTCAAGGGCTCACAAGATAGAATAATTTCTGTTGGTTTGTGTAGCATTAAACCTCAAATGCATGTTCCTATTGACCAGGCATAGGATCTAACAAAACTGCTCCTTTTAAAAACCTAATTTCTAACTCCCTTCCCCTTTCCTGCATTATTGATATATTAGACAATGAAAAATTTATATGATTATGGACCTCAGGAAAAAATTCATTCATCCAATTTTTTATTCATTAACAAATACTTTAGTGTCTGTTATATTTGATGTTATAACTCAGTGTTTCTCAATGGTGGGGAATTTTTCTGTCTAGAGGATATCTGACAGTGGCTGGAGACATTTTTGGTTATCACAACTGAGAGGACATTACTGGCATCTAGTGAGTTGAGATCAGGCTAACATTCTCTAAGCATCCACAATGCACTGAACAGTTTCCCACAACAAAGAGTTATCCAATGCAAATGTCAATAGTGCCTCTATTGAGAAGCCCTGCTCCAGGGACAAGGTAGTAAGCAAAACAAACATTTTGTTCTATATTTGTTGTCTCCAAATATCCCTATACTAGGATAGTTTAAAAGACTGTCTGGCTACTGTCTTGTATCCTGTGGGAATCCAAAATTGGTGGGTATATTAACACTTGACTTAGTAGAAAGCTAAAGAAACTAACAGTTAGCGACCACTTGTTTTGGCTAAATGTTATGTAATGTTACATATTATGGGGTACATTCATACCTCTTTCAGTGCGAAACATGCATTCATTTTCTAACTGGAAAAGCACCTTTATGGGTCATTATGACAGAGTTCTTATAAAGTTGCAGTCCCAGCATCCTACAGTGCCAATAGCTTTCACATTTTCTTCCAATCTCCTGGATTTTTGTCATATCTATAGCTATCATTTGTTCCAGATACAGAATAGTCAAATCCCTCCAAACTGAAAATATGTTTATGATGTCCTGCTTAATGCCAAAGGACTTCAGTGGCACTTAATTGTCTGCCAACCTTTACCCTCTGTTTTTACGATCATTACCTGGAAAGAAACATGAAGGTCATACAATTTCTGTTTAACATCCAGTTTGATACTTGTTCTTTGTTTCTGTATAGCAGATCCAGGGCATCTTCCAGTCATCATGGATCTTCGCTAGAACATGAAAAATTTTAAAAAATATTGGAAGGGAAGCTACAGACAACAAGCATTTAACTTGAGCTTTAGTGAAATTCTCATCCCTGATGGCTCTCAGGACACGTGAATAGATGATTGATAATATATCGCACTTATAAATGGATTGATGAAGATACATGAAATATGATAGATAGATAGATAGATAGATAGATAGATAGATAGATAGATAGAGTGTAATTTAATAGATTGTTTTTATATTTATGGAAGGCATGAACTTTTTTGAGATATTGAATACATTGGATGATATTGCCAGGAACACAGAAGAATTCTGACAGATATGAGAGGTTGGAGTAAATCTAAAGACATAAAATGTTACAAGGATGATGAAGGGTTCTGCACTTGATGGCAGTGGGATTGAGAGCATTATAGAATAATGGTTCAGAGCTCAAACTCTGGAGTCAGGTTGTCAGGGTTCAAATCCTACCATGGCCATGATCAAAGAGTCATGTGACTTTAAGTAAGTGATTTAACCTCACTGTGACTTGCTTTCCTTTTCTATAAAGTGGGGTTAATTATAATGCCATCCTGCGATAGTTGTTTAAGAATTAAATGTATTTTAAGCCTTAGAAAAATGTCTGATATACAGTTAATGCGAAGTAAGTGCAGCAATAGAGGGGGCATTTTTCACTGCAACAAATGTGAAGAGAAAATAGTTGGAGAAGAGGTCAGGAATTGATTTAACTCAATTTAAATTTTTAAAGTGACTTTAGTATTCGAAAACAAGGAAATAAAGCCAGGCACAATGGCTCACACCTGTAATCCCAGCACTTTGGGAGGCCGAGGCAGGCGGATCACCTGAGGTCGGGAGTTCGAGATTACCGTGGCCAACATGGTGAAGCCCTGTCTCTACGAAAAATACAAAATTAGCCAGGCATGGTGGCCTGTGCCTGTAATCTCAGTTGCTTGGGAGGCTGAAGCAGGAGAATCACTTGAATTCGGGAGGTGGAGGTTGCAGTGAGCCAAGATCGCACCATTGCACTCCAGCCCGGGTAGCAAGAATGAAACTCCATCTCAAAAATAAATAAATAAATAGCCCCTTGTGCATGTAGGCTGCATCATAGATGAATAGTAAGTAGAGTGAGGAGACACAGAAGTTCTTTGTTTCCTGTATTCAAACCACATCTGAGGATGTATTCCACATCTGAGGAATAACAGACAGGATGTATAATAGAGGATGTATTCCTCTATGAGGAATAATAGAGGATGTATTCCACATCTGAGGAATAATAGACAAAGTAAAGGGAATATGGAGGAGATAAAGCAAGAGAGAGAGATTCAATGCCATATTCAGGCAGAATGATTGATTCAAAGTTAATAAGGAAGTTTGGCTTAAGATAGAAGGATCTTGCAGATACGGAGGACACAGTGGCTGTTGTCAAATATCTGAAGAGTCATCACATGCAAAGGAATTAGATTAGGTCTGCATTACACCAATGGGTTCAATTAGGGGAAGAAATTACAAGACAACTAAATGCAGCTCATTATATTTTAAAAAGTTTTCCTAAAGAACATTTCAGAGATGGAAAGACAAACCTCAAAAAGTGGAGCATTCTTTTTCTTAGAAACTATTCAAGAATGGAGTTGGTGAAGGGATAGTAAGCAGAGATCTTACTTAGTCTTGCTGGTAGGGTCAAAGAGGTGGAGGGACAGTTGGGGGTTAGTACTGGAACGAGTGGCCGGCGAGTGGCAGAGGTTATGGGGTGGAAGTCCTCTTAGGTAGAAGCACCTCTGATGCACAGCCTTCAGCAAAGCAGCAAAGCTGAAAGAAGGCAATCCAAAGCAGAGTCTGAGTCCAAAGAATAATCTACAAAGAAAAGACAAATCATTGAGGATTCCCTCAAATGCAATCTCCCCAAAGAGACCATTTCTTAACCACAATATCCGATAGTCCATCATAGAAGTTCTCTCAACATCCCCTGTTTAGTTTTTGTTTGTTTTTCATTTATCATATCTGAAATGATCTCATTTATGTACTTGCTTACTGGTTTATTTTCTGTTTTCTCTCTTAAAATGTAAGCTCCATAAGAGCAGGGACCTTTGTCTGTTTTGTTTTCCACTGCATACCCAGGACTTGAAAGAGTCCCCGATATATGGTATGCATCCAGTAAAAATTTATTCAACAAGTAAATTAATGAATGTCCAGACTAATAAATAATTAAGGAACTAAGTCAGCCAGAGGCAGCAGAGGTCATTGAGAGAGCAAGCTGTTATTCTTTCCCGAAATAACTCTAAGGCTAATGAGTGACCACCTGGTTTATACATTCGAACCTAGTAGTTTGGGAATAAGTGACAGTCCTAGGCAATTAAGGACACTTGAGAAAAATTTAGAGCAAAAAATGTCTAAGAAAGTTTAAAACACTGGAATACGGGTCGATATAATGGATGACCTCAGTGGTTTTCAAAGGATCATCCCAGCACAGCAGCACCAAAATCACTGAAGGACTTGTTCAAATGCAAATTCTTAGCCTCCTGATTAAGAGCTACTGAACCAAAAACTCCAGGAGTGCAGTCTAGCAATCTGTTTTAACCAATTTTCTCTAGGTGGTTATAATGAACACTAGAATTTGAGAACCACTGAGCCACATGATCTTTAGAGGCCCCTCTGATGCTCACAGTTCCATGATTCCCTAAGAAACAGAGAGCACAGGAATAAGCCCCAAATGATAGAAGAGCATTTCTAGAGTACCCCTAACCAAGGTATATGCCATGGAACATAAAAACAACAATAACAATAGCAAGTAGACTACTTCTTCAGGTTGTTAATATTTTGTCTGTCTGTATTGAGTGGAAAAATACTCCCTTTATGAAAATGCTAGATTTAACACTATAACATACTTCCTTCCTACAAGAGTTCTCAGAGCCTCACACTAATAAAAATTGTGACTCTTAGGTGAGGCGATGCCTTGCCCTGCTTCAGCTGACCCGTGGGTCAGCGCCAGCTGTCCGACGCGCCCTAGTGGGATGGACCCCGTGCCTCAGTCGGGAATGCAGAGGTCACCCGTCTTCTGTGTCGCTCACGCTGGGAGTTGGAGGTTGGAGCTGTTCCTATTCGGCCATCTTGGGCGCGCCCAGGCTGGCCAGCTAAACTATGCGGATCCAGCTACTGGCTACGTGGTGCTCACACAGATTGCCCACTTGCAAAGAGGTGAATGTTGTGGCTCTGCTTGCAGACATTGTCCATATGGTCAAGTCAATGTTAAAGATTCATCTAAAAAGAAGCAATTCAATTCATATTTTTATGTTTGACAACAATTTCATCTCTGTTCTCTAACTGTGCTTGTATTTTTTAAAAAATAAAGCCCTAATTCAGAATTGCTGGATTATTAGTTTTGAACACTAGTTTAATCCTAAATACATATATTAAAAGAACATCAATAAAATGAAAAAGCTAAAAAAAAATTGTGACTCTTCAACAAAATGGAGGTGTAGTATGTTTTTTTCCTTATGAATTTTATCAAGAATCTTTATTTCCAAATTACATCTTTCAGTAGTGTTTTGCTGAATACTATCTGGGAAACACAACATAAGGATGAAAAGTTTTTTGAGAAGCAAATGCCCAAAAAAGCAGAATGACCAGAAAAGGTGCTGGTAGAATTCAAGAGTCAAATTATTGTCCATGACTAGCCACGTTTGTATATTGAAATATTCATTTTAACAGTAGGACACAGTTGCTCCAATGTAATATAGGATTGGTATTTATGTTTCTAGAAAGTTGTATGCTCCACTAAAGTTATTATGAAAAACAGATGTACCAATAACTCTGAGATTGTTTTTTAGATCGTGGGCAGCCTGCACATTTCCACATTTTTAATATTCATATAAGTGAAAAAAGAAGGGAGTTTTGATGGAGATCTTTTTCAGTTTAAAGGACCTAAAAGTGAACTCAGTAGTGATTCATTACACAGTATTACCTGTGCCAAGCATTAGAAAATTGCATTTCAGCTGAGGACATGAAAATACGTGTATGAGTTACAGTGATGGTAAGTAACTTTTCAATTAATTTATTTAAGCATTTGCAATTTTCATTTCAAAGCAGAGGAACAATATGGAATGCCGAACAAAAAAATATCTATATATAATACTCATTAAAATACAGGAAGAATTCAATGCTGTCTAACCAAAAGTACTGTTCTAGATATCTTAGGAGACAACAGCCACTTCATGGGTTCTATAAAGTAGGCTAAGGAAAGTTAAGGGATACTAATTAATGAAAGTAATATTTAGTTCTATTTCCAATTAACTCACGCAATGAATGCTTGTAGGAGAGAATATGGATGCCTAAAGACAAGTCTATTATTTATTTGGGCATTATTTATTTACGCCCCCAACTGCATCCAAAAATAATTGACTTAAACCACAATGCAAGTAATCAACACAGTAAAACTATTTTCTAAAGCACAGAAAAAAAAAATGAGTCAGGCGATAAGTGGGAAGGGAGAGGAAAAAGAAAGTAATTATAGAATAATACCCAAGATAAAGGGAGTTACCATATAAACTAAAGATTTAGCTTTAACCTTCATGGTTATTTTGTGTGGGTGTGTCTGTGTGTGTGGGTACACATGCAGGTGTGTATAATGTGTGTATATATATTAGTTGCAAATATTTCTTTTTTGTCCATTTATTTTTATTTCCATAGGTTTTTGGAGAACAGGTGGTAATTGGTTACACGAGTAAGCTCTTTAGTGGTGATTTCTGAGATTTTGGTTCACCCATCACTTGAGCAGTGTATACTGTATCCTATTCGTAGTCTTTTATCCTTCACCCCCCTCCCGCCCTTTCCCCTGAGTCCCAAAAGTCCATTGTATCATTCTTATGCCTTTCCATCCTCATACCTTAGCTCCCACTTATAAGTGACAACATACCATGTTTGGTTTTCCATTCCTGAGTTACTTCACTTAGAATAATGGTCTCCAGTTCCATCCAGATGTTGGCCAATGTCATTATTTTGTTCCTTTTTAAGGCTGAATAGTATTCCATGTTTTTTTGTTTGTTAGTTAGTTTGTTTGTTTGTTTGTTTGTTTGTTTGTTTGTTTTAACGGAGTCTCACTGTGTCACCAGGCTGGAGTACAGTGGCATGATCACAGCTCACTGCAACCTCTGCCTCCCGGGTTCAAGTGATTCTCCTGCCTCAGCCTCCCTAGTAGCTAGGACTACAGGCACATGCCACCATGGCCAGGTAATTTTTTGTATTTTTAGTAGAGATGGGGTTTCACCATGTTGTCCACAATGGTCTCCATCTCTTGATCTCATGATCCGCCCACCTCGGCCTCCCAAATGCTGGGATTACAGGCGTGAGCCACCTCACCCGGCCTTATATCACAATTTCTTTATCCATTCATTGATAAATTCATGGGCATTTGAGCAGTTTCCATATTTGTGCAATTGTGAATTGTGTGCTATAAACATGTGTGTGCAAGTATCTTTTTTGATTAATGACTTCTTTTGCTTTGGGTAGATACACAGTAGTGGGATTGCTGGATCAAATGGTAGTTCTACTTTTTATTCTTTAAGGAGTCTCCACACTGTTTTCCATAGGACTGTACTAGTATACATTCCCACCAGCAGTGTAAAAGTGTTCCCTTTTCACCACATCCCTGCCAACATGTATTCTTTTTTTTTAATTTTTTTTATTATGGCCATTCTTTCAGGAGTAAAGTGATATCACATTATGGTTTTGATTTGCATTTCCCTGATCCTTATTGATGTTGAGCATTTTTTCATGTATTTGTTGGCCATTTGTATATCTTCTTTTGAGAATTGTCTCTTCATGTCCTTAGCCCACTTTTTGATGGGATTGTTTGTTTCTTTCTTTCTAATTTGTTTGACTTCCTTGTAGATTCTGGATATTAGTCCTTTGCCAAATGTTTAGATTGAAAAGGTCTTCTTCCACTTTGTGGATTGTCTGTTTACTCTGCTGATTGTTTCTTTTGCTCTGCAGAAGTTTTTTAGTTTAATTAAGTCCCAGCTGTTTATCTTTGTTTTTGTGGCATTTGCTTTGGGTTTTCTTAGTCATGAAGTCTTTCCCTAAACCAGTGTCTAGAAGGGGTTTTACTATGTTATCTTCTAGAACATATGCGGTTTCAAGTCTTATATTTAAGTCCTTGATCCGTCTTGAGCTGATTTTTGTACAAGGTGAGAGAGAGATGAGGATCCAGTTTCATTCTTTTACATGTGGTTTGCCAGTTATCTTGGCACCATTTGTTGAATAGGGTGTCCTTCCCCCACTTTATGTTTTTGTTTGCATCGTCAGAGATCAGTTAGCTGTATTTGGCTTTATTTCTGAGTTCTCTATTCTGTTCTATTGGTCTATGTGCCTACTTTTATATTAGTACCATGCTGTTTTGGTGACTATGGCCTTATAATTTGAAATCACGTAATGCAATGCCCCCAGATTTGTTCTTTTTGCTTAGTTTTCCTTTGTCTAAGTAGGGTCTTTTTTAGTTCCATATGAATTTTAGATTGTTTTTTCTAGTTCTGTGAAGAATAATAGTGGTGTTTTGAGTAGAATTGTATTGAATTTGTAGATTGCTTCTGGCAGTGTGGTCATTTTCACAATATTGATTCTACACATCCAGGAGCATGGAATGTGTTTCCATGTTTGTGTCAACTATGATTTCCTTCAGCAGTGTTTCGTAGTTTTCCTTATAGAGGTCTTTCACCTCCTTCATTAGCTATATTCTTTAATATTATTATTATACTTTAAGTTCTAGGGTACATGTGCACAACATGCAGGCTTGTTACACATGTATACATGTGCCATGTTGCTGTGCTGCACCCATTAACTCATCATTTACATTAGATATTTCTCTTAATGCTATCCTTCCCATCTCCCCTCACCGCATGACAGGCCCCAGTGTGTGATGTTCCCCACCTTATGTCCAAGTGTTCTTATTGTTCAGTTCTCACCTGTGAGTGAGAACATGCAGTGTTTGGTTTTCTGTCCTTGCAATAGTTTGCTGAGAATGATCATTTCCAGCTTCAACCACGTCCCTACAAAGGACATGAACTCACCCATTTTTATGGCTGCATAGTATTCCATGGTGTATATGTGCCACATTTTCTTAATCCAGTCTATCACTGATTGACATTTGGGTTAGTTCCAAGTCTTTGCTATTGTGAACAGTGTTGCAATAAATGTATGTGTGCATAGGTCTTTATAGTAGTAGCATGATTTATAATCCTTTGGGTATATACCCAGTAATGGAATGGCTGAGTCAAATGGTATTTCTAGTTCTAGATCCTTGAGGAATCCCCACACTGTCTTCCACAATGGTTGAACTAGTTTACACTCCCACCAGCAGTGTAAAAGTGTTCCTATTTCTCCACATCCTCTCCAGCACCAGTCGTTTCCTGACTTTTTAATGTTCATCATTCTAACTGGTGTGAGACGGTATCTCATTGTGGTTTTGATTTGCATTTCTCTGATGGCCAGTGATGATGAGCATTTTTCATGTGTCTATGGGCCGCATAAATATCTTCTATTGAGAATTGTCTGTTCCTATCCCTCACCCACTTTTTGATGGGGTTGTTTGATTTTTTTCTTGTAAATTTGTTGAAGTTCTTTGTAGATTCTGGATATTAGCCCTTTGTCAGATGGGTAGATTGCAAAAATTTTCTCCCATTCTGTAGGTTGCTTGTTCCCTCTGATGGTAGTTTATTTTGCTGTGTAGAAGTTATTTAGTTTAATTAGATCTCATTTGTCTCTTTTGGCTTTTATTGCCATTGCTTTTGGTGTTTGAGTCATGAAGTCTTTGCCCATGCCTATGTCCTGAATGGTATTGCCCAGGTTTTCTTCTAGGGTTTTTATGATTTTAGGTCTAACATTTAAGTCTTTAATCCACCTTGAATTAATTTTTGTATAAGGTGTAAGGAAGGGATGCAGTTTCAGCTTTCTACATATAGGTAGCCAGTTTTCCCAGCACCATTTATTAAATAGGGAATCCTTTCCCCATTTCTTGTTTTTGTCAGGTTTGTCAAAGATCAGATGGTTGTAGATGTGTGGTGTTACATCTGAGACCTCTGTTCTGTACCATTGGTCTATATCTCTCTGTTTTGGTACCAGTACCATGCTGTTTTGGTTACTGTAGCCTTGTAGTACAATTTGAAGTCAGGTAGCATGATGCCTCCAGCTTTGTTCTTTTTGGTTAGGATTGTCTTGGCAATGAGGGCTCTTTTTTGGTTCTGTATGAATTTTAAAGTAGTTTTTGCCAATTCTGTGGAGAAAGTCATTGGTAGATGATGGGGATGGCATTGAATCTATAAATTACCTTTTCACGATATTGCTTCTTCATATCCATGAGAATGAAATGTTCTTCCATTTGTTTGTGTTCTCTGATTTGATTAAGCAGTGGTTCGTAGTTCTCCTAGAAGAGGTCCTTCACATCCCTTGTAAGTTGGATTTCTAGGTATTTTATTCTCTTTGTAGCAATTGTGAATGGGAGTTCACTCATGATTTGTCCCTCTGTTTGTCTGTTATTGGTGATAGGAATGCTTGTGATTTTTGCACATTGATTTTGTATCCTGAGAATTTGCTGAAGTTGCTTATCAGTTTAAGGAGATTTGGGGCTGATACAATGGGGTTTTCTAAATATACAATCATGTCATCTGCAAGCAGGGACAATGTGACTTCCTCTTTTCCTAATTGAATACCCGTTATTTCTTTCTCCTGCCTGATTGCCCTGGCCAAAACTTCCAACACTATGTTGAATAGGAGTGGCAAGAGAGGGCATCCCTCCCTTGTGCCAGTTTTCAAAGGGAATTTTTCCAGTTTTTGCCCATTCAGTATGATATTGGCTGTGGGTTGGTCATAAATAGTTCCCATTATTTTGAGATATGTCCCATCCATACCTAGTTTATTGAGAGATTTTAGCATGAAGGACTGTTGAATTTTGTAGAAGGCCTTTTCTGCATCTATTGAGATAATCACGTGGTCTTTGGTTGTGTTTGTGTGATGGATTACATTTATTGATTTGCAAATGTTGAACCAGCCTTGCATCCCAGGGATGACGTCAACTTGATCTTGGTCGATAAGCTTTTTGATGTGCTGCTGGATTCAGTTTGCCAGTATTTTATTGAGGATTTTCGCATCGATGTCCATCAGGGATATTGGTCTAAAATTCTATTTTTTTGTTGTTGTGTCTCTGCCAGGCTTTGGTATCAGGATGATGCTGACCTCATAAAATGAGTTAGGGAGTATTCCCTCTTTTTCTATTGATTAGAATAGTTTCAGAAGGAATGGTACCAGCTCTTCTTTGTACCTCTGGTAGAATTCAGCTGTGAAACCATCTGGGCCTAGACTTTTTTTGATTGGTAGGCTATTAATTATTGCCTCAATTTCAGAGCCTGTTATTGGTCTATTCAGGGATTCAAATTCTTCATGGTTTAGTCTTGGGAGGGTGTATCTGTCCAGGAATTTATCCATTTCTTCTAGATTTTCTAGTTTATTTGCATAGAGCTGTTTATAGTATTCTCTAATGGTAGTTTGTATTTCTGTGGGATCGGTGGTGATATCCCTTTATCATTTTTCATTGCATGTATTTGATTCTTCTCTCTTTCCTTATTAGTCTTGCTAGTGGTGAGAGGTGAAGCCAACTGGACTTCCTGGGTTGAGTGGAGACTTGGAGAACTTTTCTGTCTAGCTAGATGATTGTAAACATACCAATCAGTGCTCCATATCTAGCTAAAGGATTGTAACTGCACCAATCAGCAGGATGTGGGTGGGGACAAATAAGGGAATAAAAGGTGGCCACCCAAGCCAGCAGTGGCAACCCACTCGGGTCCTCTTCCACTCTGTGGAAGCTTTGTTCTTTTGCTCTTCACAATAAATCTTGCTGCTGCTCACTCTTTGGCATTGCACTACCTTTAAGAGCTGTAACACTCCCTGTGAAGGTCTGCAGCTTCACTCGTAAAGTCAGTGTGACCACGAACCCACTGAGAGGACCAAACAACTCTGGACATGCCACCTTTAAGAGCTGTAACACTCACTGTGAAGATCTGCGGCTTCACTCCTGAAGTCAGCGAGACCATGAACCCACCAGGAGGAACAAACAACTCCGGACACATGATCTTTAAGAGCTGTAGCACTCACCACACGGGTCCACGGCTTCATTCTTGAAGTCAGTGACACCAAGAACCCACTGGAAGGAACCGTTCCGGGCACAGCAGTCTAGCTATTTTGTTGATCTTTTCAAAAAGTCAGCTACTGGATTCATTAATTTTTGATGGGTTTTTTGTGTCTCTATCTCCTTCAGTTCTGCTCTGATCTTAGTTATTTCTTGCCTTCTGCTAGCTTTTGAATTGTTTGCTCTTGCTTCTCTAGTTCTTTTAATTGTGATGTTAGGGTGCCAATTTTAGATCTTCCCTGCTTTCTCTTGTGGACATTTAGTGCTATAAATTTCCCTCTACACACTGCTTTAAATGTGTCCCAGAGATTCTGATACGTTGTGTCTTTGTTCTCATTGGTTTCAAAGAACATCTTTATTTCTGCTTTCACTTCTTTATTTACCCAATAGTCATTCAGGAGCAGGTTGTTCAGTTTCCATGTAGTTGTGCAGTTTTGAGTGAGTTTCTTAATCCTGATTTCTAATTCAATTGCACTGTGGTGTGAGAGACAGTTTGTTGTGACTTTTGTTCTTTTACATTTGCTGAGGAGTGCTTTACTTCCAATTATGTGGTCAATTTTGGAATAAGTGTGATGTGACGCTAAGAAGAATGCATAATCTGTTGATTTGGGGTGGAGAGTTCTTTAGATGTCTTTTAGGTCCACTTGGTGCCAAGCTAAGTTCAATTCCTGGATAGCCTTGCTAACCTTCTGTCTCGTTGATCTGTCTAATATTGACAGTGGGGTTTTAAAGTCTCCCACTATTATTGTGTGGGAGTCTGAGTCTATTTATAGGTCTCTAAGGACTTGCTTTATGAATCTGGGTGCTCCTGTATTGGGTGAATATATATTTAGGATCATTAGCTCTTATTGTTGAATTGATCCCTTTACCATCATGTAATGGCCTTCTTTGTCTCTTTTGATCTCTGTTGGTTTAAAATCTGTTTTATCAGAGACTAGGATTGCAACCCCTGCTTTTTTGTTGTTGTTTGTTTGTTTTGTTTTCTATTTGCTTGGTAGATCTTCCTCCATCCCTTTATTTGGAGCCTACACGTGTCTCTGCACATGAGATGGGTCTCCTGAATATAGCACACTGATAGGTCTTGACTCTTTATCCCATTTGCCAGTCTGTGTCTTTTAATTGGTGCATTTAGTCCATTTACATTTAAGGTTAATATTGTTACGTGTGAATTTGAACCTGTCATTATGATGTTAGCTAGTTATTTTGTTCATTGGTTGATGCAGTTTCTTCCTAACATCGATGGTCTTTACAATTTGGCATGTTTTTGCAGTGACTGGCACCAGTTGTTCCTTTCCATGTTTAGCACTTCCTTCAGGAGCTCTTGTAAACCAGCAGGCCCTGGTTTTGACAAAATCTCTCAGCATTTGCTGTTTGTAAAGGATTTTATTTCTTCTTCAGTTATGAAGCTTAGTTTGGCTGGATATGAAATACTGGGTTGAAAATTCTTTTCTTTAAGGATGTTGAATATTGGCCCCTACTCTCTTCTGGCCTGTAGAGTTTCTGCCAAAGGATCCACTGTTAGTCTGATGGGCTTATCTTTGTTGGTAACCCTGCGTTTCTCTCTGACTGCCTTTACAATTTTTCCCTTCATTTCAACCTTGGTGAATCTGACAATTATATGTCTTGGGGTTGCTCTTCTCAGGGAGTGTCTTTGTGGTTTTCTCTGTTGGCTTTCCTTGCTAGATTGGGGAAGTTCTCCTGGATATCCTGAAGAGTGTTTTCCAACTTGGTTCCATTCTCCCCCTCACTTTCAGGTACACCAATCAAATGTAGATTTTGTCCTTTCACACAGTCCCATATTTCTTGGAGGCTTTGTTCATTTCTTTTTACTCTTTTTTCTCTAAACTTCTCTTCTCGTTTCATTTCACTCATTTGATCTTCAATCACTGATAACCTTTCTTCCACTTGATCAAATCGGCTACTGAAGCTTGTGCATGCATCACGTAGTTTTTGTGCCATGGTTTTCAGCTCCATCAGGTCGTTTAAGGTCTTCTCTATGCTGTTTATTCTAGTTAACCATTAGTCTAATTTTTTTTTCAAGGTTTTTAGCTTCCCTGCGATGGGTTCGAACATCCTCCTTTAGCTCGGAGAAGTTTGTTGTTACCAACCTTCTGAAGCCTGTCAGTTTTCCTTCTAACAGTCAGGACCCTCAGCTGCAGGTCTGTTGGAGTTTGCTGGAGGTCCACTCCAGACCCTGTTTGCCTGGGTATTACCAGTGGATGCTGCAGAACAGCAAATATTGCTGCCTGATCCTTCCTCTGGAAGCTTCATCTCAGAGGGGCACCTGACTGTACGAGGTGTGCCTCTACTGGGAGGCCCCTACTGGGAGGTCTCTCCAAGTTAGGCTACACGGGGGTCAGGGACCCACTTGAGGAGGTAGTCTGTCCATTCTCAGAGCTCAGACTCCGAGCTGGGAGAACTACTGCTCTCTTCAGAACTGTCAACAGGGACTTTTAAGTCTGCAGAAGTTGTTTGCTGCCTTTTGTTCAGCTATGTCCTGACCCCAGAAGTGGAGTCCACAAAGGCAGGCAGGCTTCCTTGGTCTAAGGGGGATCCACCCAGTTTGAGCTTCCCAGCAGCTTTGTTTACCTACTCAAACGCCAGCAATGGCAGACGCCTCTCCCCCAGCCCAGGCTGCAGCCTCACAGTTTGATCTCGAACTCCTGAACTAGCAGTGAGCAAGTCTCCATGGGTGTGGGACCCGCCAAGCCAGGCACGGGATAGAATCTCCTGGTGTGCCATTTGCTAAGACTGTTGGAAAAGCGCAGTATTGGGGCAGGAGTGTCCTGATTTTCCAGGTACCGTCTGTCATGATTTCCCTTGGCTAGGAAAGGGAAATCCCCCAACCCCTTGTGCTTCCCAGGTGAGGCAACGCTCTGCCCTGCTTCAGCTCACCTTCCATGGTCTGCACCCACTCTCCAACCAGTCCCAGTGAGTTGAACCAGGTTGCTCAGTTGGAAATGCAGAAATCACCTGTCTTCTTCATCGATCCCACTGGGAGCTGCAGACCAGACCTGTTCCTATTCTGTCATCTAGCTATATTCTTAAGAATTCTATTCTTTTTTTTTTTATGTTAAAAGGGGTTGAGTTCTTGATTTGATTCTTAACTTGGTTGCTGTTGGTCTATAGTTGAGCTACTGATTTGTGTATATTAATTTTGTGCCCCAAAACTTT
This sequence comes from Macaca nemestrina, assembly GCF_043159975.1. Classification (NCBI taxonomy): domain Eukaryota; kingdom Metazoa; phylum Chordata; class Mammalia; order Primates; family Cercopithecidae; genus Macaca; species Macaca nemestrina. The sequence continues at coordinate 120,696,553 of NC_092127.1, read as the reverse complement.
GCTGAATTCATTTATCAGTTCTAGGAGCTTTTTGACTGAGTATTTAGGGTTTTCTAGGTATACAATCATATTATCAGCAAACAGTGAGAGTCTGACTTCCCCTTTACTGATCTGGATGCACTTTATTTCTTTCTCTTGTCCAATTGCTCTGGCTAGGACTTCCAGAGCTATGTTGAATAGAAGTGGTGAAAGTGGGCATCCTTGTCTTGTTCCAGATCTCAAAGGAAATGCTTTCCACTTTTTCCCATTTATTATTATGTTGGCTGTGGGTTTGTCATAGATGGCTTTTATTACATTAAGGTATATCCCTTCTATGCCAATTTTGTGAGGGTTTTAATAATAAAGCAATGATGGATTTTGTCAAATACTTTTTCTGCATCTATTGAGATTATTATGTGATTTTTGTTTTTAATTCTGTTTATGTGGTGTATCTCATTTATTGACTTGCATATGTTAAACCATCCCTGCATCCCTGGTATTAAATCCACTTGATTATGGTGGATTCCCTTTTTAATATATTGTTGGATTTGGTTAGTTAGCATTTTGTTAAGGATTTCTGCATCTATATGCATCAGGGATACTGGTCTGTAGCTTTCTTTTTTGTTGCATCCTTCCCTGGTTTTGGTACTAGTGTGATATTGGCTTTGTAGAATGATTTAGGGAGGACTTCCTCTTTATCTTTTGGAATAGTATCGATAGGATTGGTACCAATTCTTCCTTGAATGTCTGATAGAATTCAGCTGTGAATCCATCTGGTTCTGGCCAATTTTTTAATTAACACTTCACTCTTGTTACTTGTTATTGGGCTGTTCAGAGTTTCTGTTTCTTCCGGGTTTAATCTAGGAGGGTTGTATATTTCCAAGAATCTATCCACCTCCTCTAGATTTTCTAATTTATGCTTGTAAAAGTGTTCACAGTGGCCCTGAATAATCTTTTGTATGTCTGTGGTATCAGTTGTAATATCTCATTTCACTTCTAACTGAGATTACTTGGATCATTTCTCTTCTTTTCTTGATTAATCTTGCTAATGATCTATCAATTGTATTTATCTTTTTGAAGAACCAGCTTTTTGTTTCATTTATCTTTTGTATTTCTTTTGTTTCATTTAGTTCTGGTCTGATCTTTGTTATTTCTTTTCTTCTACTGGGTTTGGGTTTGGTTTGTTCTTGTTTCTATAGTTTCTGGAGGTGTGACCTTAGATTGTCTATTTTTGATCTTTCACACTTTATGATGTAGGCATTTAAGGCTATGAAATTTTCTCTTGCCTTTGCTGTATCCCAGGGGTTTTGATAAGTTGTGTCACTGTTATTGCTCAGTTCAAAGACTTTTTAAATTTCCATCTTGATTTCATTATTGATCCAATGATTGTTTGGGAGCAGGTTATTTAATTTCCATGTATTTGCATGGTTTTGAGGTTTCCTTTTGATTTCCAATTTTATTCCGTTGTGGTCTGTGAGAATACTTGATATAATTTCAGTTTTTCAAAATTTATTGATACTTATTTTGTGGCCTATCATATGGTCTATCTTGGAGAATGTTCCATGTGCTAATGAATAGAATGTATATTCTGCAGCTGTTGGGTAGAATGTTCTGCAAATATCTACTAAGTCCATTTTATCTAGAATAAAGTTTAAACCCATCATTTCTTTACTGACTTTCTGTTTTGATGACCTGTCTGGTGCTGTCAGTGGAGTATTGAAGCCCACCACTATTATTTTGTTGCTGTCTATCTCATTTCTTAGGTAGAATAGTAATTGCTTTATAAATTTGGGAGCTTCAGTGTTAGATGCATACATATCTATGGCTGTGATAATTTTTTGTTATACAAGTCCTTTTTTCATTATATAGTGTTTCTCTTTGTCTTTTTTAACTGCTGTTGCTTTGAAGTTTGTTTTGTTATGTAAGAATAGCTATAGCTACTCCTGCTATCTTTTGGTGTCCAATTACATGGAATATATTTTTCCAACCCTTTATGTTATGTGTCACATGAGTCTCTTGAAGACAATAGATACTTGATTGGTGAATTCTTATCCATTCTGCCATTCTGTATCTTTTAAGTGGAGCACTTAGGACATTTACATTCAATGTGAGTATTAAGATCTGAGGTACTATTCTATTCATTGTCCTATTTGTTGCCTGAACACCTTAGGTATTTATTTATTTATCTATCTATCTATTTATTTATTTATTTATTATTGTGTTTTTGTTTTATAAGTCCTGTGAGATTTGTGCTTTAAGCAGATTCTATTTTGCTGTAGTTCAAGGATTTGTTTCAACGTTTAGAACTCCTTGTAGCAGTTCTTGTAGTGCTGTCTTGGTGGTGGCAAATTCTCTCAGCGTTTGTTTTTCTGAAAAAGATAGTATCTTTCCTTCATTTATGAATCTTAGTTTCACTGAATACAAAAGTCTTGACTGATCATTGTTTTGTTTAAGGAGACTGAAGATAGGTCCCCAATCTCTTCTAGATTGTAGGGTTCCTGCTGAGAAATCTGCTGTTAATCTGACAGGTTTTCCTTTGTAGGTTACCTGCTGCTTTTGTCTCACAGCTGTTAAGATTGTTTCCTTTGTCTTGACTTTAGATAACCTGATGACTATGTGCCTAGGTGATGATCTTTTTGTAATAAATTTCCCAGGTGTTCTTTGAGCTTCTAGTATTTGGATGTCTAGATCTCTAGCAAGGCCAGGGAAGTTTCCCTTGATTATTCCCTCAAATATGTTTTTTAAACTTTTAGAGTTCTCTTTTTCCTCAGGAACACCAATTATTCTTAGATTTGGTCATTTAACATAATCCCAAACTTTTTAGAGGCTTTGTTCATTTTTTTAAATTCTGTTTTCTTTGTATTTGTTGGGTTGGGTTAATTCAAAACCCTTGTCTTTGAGCCCTGAACTTTTTTCTTCTATTTGCTCAATTCTATTGCTGAGACTTTCCAGTGCATTTTGAATTTCTCTAAATGTGTCTTTTATTTCCAGAAGTCGTGTTTTCTTAGATTTATGCTATCTATTTCACTGAAGATTTTCCCTTCATATCTTGTATCATTTTTTTATTTCATTAAGTTGGATTTCACCTTTCTCTGGTGCCTCTTTGATTAGCTTAAGAATTGACTTTCTGAATTCTTTTCCTGGCATTTCATGGATTTATTCTTGGTTTGGATCAATTGCTGGTGAGCTACTGTGATGTTTTGGGGGTGTTAAAGAACCCTGTTTTGTCATATTACCAGAATTATTTTTCTGGTTCCTTCTCATTTGGGTAGATGATGTCACAGGGAAGATCTGCAGTTCCAGGGCTGCTGTTCAGATTCTTTTGTCCTAAAGGTCTTCCCTTGATGTAGTGCTCTCCCTCTCTTCCTAGGGATGTGGCTTCCTAAAAGTCAAACTATAGTGACTATTATTTATCTTCTGGATCTAGCCACCCAGCAGAGCTACTGGACTCCAGGCTGGTACTGGAGGTTGTCTGCACAAAATCCTGTGGCGTGAACTGTCTTCAGGTCTCTCAGCCATAAGTGGCAGCACCTGCTCTGGTGGAGGTGGCAAGGTAGTGAAATGGACTCTGTGAGGGTCCTGAGTTGTAGTTTTGTTTATTGCACTAGGTTTTTGCTGGTTGGTCTTCTGCCAGGAGGTGGCACTTTCAAGAAAGCATCAACTGTGGTAGTATAGGAATGATCAGGCAGTGGATAGGACCCTAGGGCTCCCAAGAGAATATGTCCTTTGTCTTCAGCTACCAAGGCGAGTAGAGAAAAGTTATCTGGTGAGGGCAGGGTTAGGCGTGACTGAACTCAGATTCTCCTTGAACGGGTTTGAGGCAGCTGCTCTGGGGTATGAGAGGTGTGATTCTCAGGCCATTAGAGTTATGTTCCCAGGGGAATTATGGCTGCTTCTACTGTGGCGTGTACATCACAAGGGAAGTGGCGAAAATTTGGCAGTTACAAGCCTCACTTAGCTCCCATGCAGCCCAAAAGGCTGGTCTCACTCCCACGGTGCCCTACTCAACAGCACCAAGTTTGTTTCCAGGAGCGGATGAGCAGGGCTGAGAACCTGCCCCAGGCTACTAGCCTCCTGGCTGCAAAAGAAAGCAGAACTTTCAGGTTTTACTCTTCCCTGCCTGCACTGTCTTCTGTGCGGTGTGTGCACTCCAGATTCACCCTGTCACCCAAGTCCTGTCCTGGAAACTTCACGTTCAGTCAACATTGTCAAAAAACTCAGCTGGAACTTTCCTTCTCACTGTGGTTTTTTCCCAGTTCCTCTGGCAGCCTTCCCCAAGGACCTCTGCAACACAAAGTCAGAAATGGCTTTCCTGAGGACTGAGAGAGCCCACAGGGCTCTTCCCACTGCTTCTTTCCCTGTATTTCACTGGGTTTTCTAAAATTGTCTCAGCTCCAGGCAAGGTCAAACCCTTCTCCCATGATCTGGATCTTTAGGTTCTCCAGGGAGGATATGTGTTCAGGGGCAGATAATCTCCCTTTCCCACTTTCACACTTTGGGTACTCACAGTTTTTGGGCTGTCTCCTGGGGCCTGCAGGAGCAATCTACTTCTTCAAAGTGTGTGTACATTATCTTGGCTTCACTTGTATGTTCCTGTATTGGTTCTTGGAGCAAAATTTCACAATGTGAGTCTCTACATGTTCTGTCCATCCAGGTGGGATCTGCAATTCAGTCCTGCCTCCCATCCGCCATTTTCTTAACCTCTTCTAGTTGCAAATCTTTCATTTACTACTGAAAGAAAGTATATCAGTGGAAAAAGTTTATCTTAATCCTAAATACAGAAAAAAAAATCATATAGGTGCTCATATTAAAATATTGAATAAATTTATACATAATATATTTAATTGCTAGGGTTTTTTTAATATAGAGATCTTCTACACAGGACCATTTCTCATATGACTCCAATAAAAGCAAAGGATAGAGTTTTATAATATTGTTCTATAGTTCATGGTCCAATCTATACTGATCTAACCTAACACAGCTTTCAAGATCAGTGTCAGGAGGAATATATACATGATGTGCCTCTTAGAATAACCCAGTTGAATACTAAATGTCTCATCACTGACAGACCATTTAAACAAGGACTCCTTTACGATATTGAAGATATACATTCTGTATTGTCAACTGAGTCCTACACTGTAGATGCATGTCCATGGACATTATTCATGTGAGGTGAAATCTATTACACAGAAGAAATAGTTCCAGATATCTGAAAAATTAGACATAAATTAAAAGTGTCAAATAACACTTCCTTGTAAGGCAGGCCATGTTGGTTTTGCCAGGAATGTAAGTCAGCCTTAGTTAGTGAGCTTTTGTGATTCCTTTATGGACCAGGTATGGCAGGGATTGATCTGCTGTCAACTAAAACCAGACAAATTGGCTCACTTTATTTTGTCAACTGATTGAATTGAATGAAACTTTCACTCTTGAGTATGCGGGAAGTCACTTTCAATTTTGCTTGTTTCCCCAGCCCTAGTATGTGCTCAATATGGTAAGTGTCCAATATATATCTTTGAACACTTAGCTATTGTTTCAGGTGTTTGGGAAATAGGTTATGCTAGAAAACTTACTAACTTATTCAGTTAATATTTGCTGCATGACATCCACATTCCAAGTACTGTCCTAGTTCTGAGCATACAATGAGGAGTGAGCGGACTTAATATCTGTCCTTACAAAGATTAACAATAAAGAAATAATTATGAAAATTAAGACCTTAATTCCAATTGTGATGAATTTGCAAAATAAAAATAGAAGGCACTATAAGTACAAACTGGGCAGAAGAAACATTATAACCACTTGCCTTTGGGGATTTAGGATTTTGTGGATAACACTCTCTAGAATGGTGGTAACTATCTCATTTTGAATGAAACATATTTTGGAGTATTTACTATGTTATGGCCCTGGGCTAGTCACTGTGGGGTGCAGAAATGACTAAGATGCAGCCCCTGAATTTAATAACTTCAAAATCCCATATAAATATGTGTTCTAACTGTAATCCAAAGACAAAATTGTAGCTATATAGAAGAGATATCATAAGTCCACTCATAGAGTTCAGAGGATGAAAAGTCTCTTATAGTTGAACTGTTCAAAGAGCTTTATTGAAGACAGAGGGATTTGTAATGGGCATTAAAGAATGCATACATAGAATGCTGATGGAAGAAATAGAAGAGAAGTATATGTTTATTTCATTGGACAGAAAAACAAAGGAAAAGGAGATGGCATAAGGAAAACTAAGCTACTAGCAGCTATTGGCAGGCATGGATAAAGGATACATGTGAGTTACTAGAGAGTATAAGGCAGGACAGATGAGATATTCCCAGTTCAGGAGACTGTTAGATACCAGGCTACAAAGTCTGTTCTTCATTCAGTAGGTGATGGGGACCTGCTGGAGACTTTTTATCAGGAAAGTGATATGATAAAAAGAAAACGTTGAGAGCCTTGAGCTCTGTAGGTGATTTTGAGATATGTGACACCAAAGTCAATCAAACCAGCTGGTAGTCCAGACAAGAGATAATAAGGGTCTGAACTATGACAGTGGGAATGAAAATGAGAAATCGGTAAAGAACACTGAGCTTTGAACCCATTAGAAATCACCCATGGCAACTGATCTGATCACAGCAGTAATGACACCTCCATTAACTGTACTGTATCACCTCTCCAGGAGCATAGGAATTGATTGGTCCTAGAAGACACCTCCTAAAATAAGTATAGGCTTGTCCTTCCACCATCTGCATGGATAGATGCACCTACAAAAAAAAAAAAACAACAACAACAACAAAAAAAACAGTCTTTGACTTAATTTAAAAATCATATACTACATGAACAAGTCACCTCCCTACACAACCAAGATGGTGGATTCGAAGGTTTTAGCATGTATGCCTCGGGCCCAATGACAATAGCAAAATGCTTCATGCATTTTCCCAGCCCCAGAGCTGGGAGCAAGATGCCATTTTTAACCTGAGCACATACAAAGTCAGTCATTCTTTGGTGACCCACAGTGTGACCACGCATGCTGCTGGATGCAAAGCATCTCAGCAGTAGGTGCTAGAATTGTGGTCTCTCCTGTCACAGGCTTGGAGCAGAAGGAGAGCTGCTACAACGGCAGTTTCTCCTGGGTGATCAGGCTTGCAGCCATGGCCAGTGTGGGGACCTGAAATCAGTCTGTGTGAGTCAATGCTGGGTGCCCCAGCCAGTTCCCCTGAGATCACGGTGCAGCGGTACCCTTGACACTCCATGTCCAAGCACACCTCCAGGCACTTGAATCACCCACTAGCCTGGCCCAGCAGCCTGAGCCACCCTATCTTTCCTGTGCAGAGATCATGGTGCAGCAGGGCCTTCTCCATACCACACTGAGGTAGATCTCCAGGTATTTTGAGCACCTACTCACCCAGACTTGCAGCCTGAGTGACCTCACCCTTCCTTTGCAGAGACTACAGTGAAGCAGGGCCCTTTCCACCCCATGCTTAGGCACACCTTCAGGTATTCAGAACCCCCTCTCACTTGAATCTGCAGCCTGACTGAGCAAGCCCACCCTTTATGTGCAAAGATTCTGTTGCAGGAGGCCCTCTACACTTTGCTCTGGCAGCTCTCCAGGCATCTAGAGCACCTATTCTCCTGGATTGGAAGTTCCAGCTGCCCCCTTCCTTCCATTTGAGAACTTGGAGCCAAGAAGGTTTCCCAGCTCCATGCCTAGTCACACCTCTGTGCTTAGTGGCTGCCCACTGGATTCTCTCTCAGTACTGGTGCTTGTGCGTACCATCAGGGGACCAGTAGGCAGACTTCAGAGTCTGGGCCTGCCATTCTTTCCCTGTGCCCCACTCCCAGGGCTGAGTGGATTGGTCAGACCCCTTTGCACTCCACAAATTATCCCACTGCCTGAGGCAACAGAGAGCTTCTTCCAGTAAACAAGGATTAAGTATATCTCTTGCCATGCTGGCCACACCAAGGTCTTACCCATCAGCACCACCTACTAGTTTATAGGTCAAACTACACAGGTCAGTAGAAAACTCAATAGAGTATAGGGTTATGGAAGCAAAGCCAAAAGATCTTACCCAACATTTGCTGTGGTCACATCCCCTAGCGAGATGGGGTAACAAGAAAGGAAATGAAAAAAAAAAAAAAAAAAAAAAAACAACCTTTTTATAGGGAAAGAAAGAAAAACATTCCTTCCCATATGAAAATAATTACAGAAAATTAGAAGTGCTTGTGTCTCTAGATGAGAAGTCAGTGCAAGAATTCTAGCACCATGAAAAATCTGAATGTAGTGATACCACCAAAGGATAACATTAGCTGTACAGCAATGATCCCTAACCAAAATGAAAGCTCAGAAATGACACATAAAGAATTCAAAGTATGGGTTGCAAGGATGCGCAAAGAGATCCAAGACAAGATTGAAAATCAACACAAAGAAACTTCTTAAGCAGCCGAGGAAATGAAGGAAGAGACAAACATCTAAAAAGAAATCAGTTGAGCTTCTGGAATTAAATACTTACTTAACAATTTTCAAAATACATTGGAAAACTTTATCAATAGACAGGACAGCAAAGCAGAAGTAAAAATTTCAGAGCTTGAAGATCAGTTTTTTGAACCAACACAGTCAGAGAGAAATAAAGAAAAAGAATTTTTTAAAATGAACAACGTATTTGAGAAATATGGGATTATGTACAGCAATCACACCTAGGATTTATTGGCATTCCTGAGGGGGAAGGGCAAAAAGTAAACAACCTTGAAAGCATCTTTGAGAAAACACTCCGGGAAAATGTTACCATCTTGCAAGGGAGGTAGATATCCAGCTACGAGAAATCCACAGAACACCTACATAATATTATACAAAATGAGCATCACCAAGGCATATAGTTACCAGGCTATTCACAGTCCACACTAAAGAAAAAAATCTTAAAGGCAGCTACAGGAAATGGTCAGATCATGTACAAACAATTTCTTCAGGCTAACAGTGGACTTTGCTCCAGAAACCTTATAAATCAGATAAGATTGGGGGCCTGTTTTCAGCATTCTTAAAGACAAGCAATTCCAATCAGGAATTTCATATTCTATGCAATGAAGATTCATAAGCAAGAGGAAATAAAATCTTTTCCAGATAAGCAATCACTAGACCAGTCTGACAAGAGATCTTTAAGGGAACTCTAGACCTAGAAACAAAATAATGATAACTACTACCGAAGACACACACACACACACACACACACAAACACATTTATATTACATAGCTACAGACATATAAAGCAACAATACAATAGAAAATACAAAGCAACCAGCTAATAACTTCACTATAGAATCAAAATCTCACATATTAATAGTAACTTTGAATGTAAATGATCTAAACACTCCACTTAAAAGCCACAGAGTTACAAATTGGATTAAAAAAAAAAAAAACAAAAACAAGAAATCCATCTGCTGTCTTCAAGAGACCCTTATCTCACATAATGACACCCGTAGGCTCAAAATAAAGAGTTAGAGAAAGATATGTGATGCGAGCAAAAAATAAATAAATAAATGAGAGCAGTACTCACTACTCTTATATCAGATAAAGCAGACTGTAATCTAACAACAGTAAAATCAGACAAAGAAGGGCATTACATAATGATAATGGGATCAATTCAACAAGACGACTTGACTCTCTTAAATACATATGCACCCAACATTGGAGCACCCAGATTCACAAAACGGCTATCTTTAGAACTGTGAAAAGACTTTGACAGCCACACAATAATAGTGAATAATACTGATAGTGTTAGACAAATCATTAAAGCAGAAAACTAACAAAGAAATTTTAGACGTAATTGCAACACTTGATCAACTGGACCTAATAGACATCTACAGAATACTCCATCCATCGACCACAAAATACAGTGTTCTCATCTGCACATAGTACATACTCCAAGATCCAACACATGCTTGGCCATAAAACAAGTCTCAATAAATATAGAAAAGGCAATATCATACCAACCATACTACTGGATCACAGTGGAACAAAAATAGAAATCAATACCAAGATCTTCCAAAACCACACAATTACATGGAAATTACACAACTTGCTTCTGAGTGACTTTTATGAAAACAAAGAAATTAAGGCAGAAATTAAAAAATTCTTTGAAATAAATGAAAACAAAGACACAATAACCAAAAATATCTAGGAGGCACCAAAAGCAGTGTTAAGAGGAAAGTTTATAGCACTAAATGTCTACATTAAAAAGTCAGAAAGATCTCAAATGAATGATCTAACATCATACCTTGAGGAAATAGAAAAACAAAAACAACTAACCACAAAGCTAGCAGAAGAAAAAAAGATAACTTAAATCAGAGCAGAACTGAAGGAAATTGATGCCCCAAAATCTATATAAAGAATCAAGTAAACTAAAAGCTGGTTCTTTGAAAGGACAAACAAGCTCAATAGACCACTGGCTAGATTAACAAGGAAAAGGAGAGAAAAGATCCAAACAAGTACAATCAGAAATAACAAAGGCGACATTACAATCAATCCCACAGAAATACAAAAGATCCTCAAGACTATTATGAACACCCCTGTGCACAACACTAGAAAATCTAGAGAGAATGGATACATTCCTGGAAATACACAATCTCTCAAAATTGAATCAGGAAGAAATTGAAACCGTAAACACAACAATATCAAGTTGTTAGTGGAATGAACAATTTTTAAAAACCTACCAACCAAAGAGAGCCCCAGGCCAGATGGATTCACAGCCAAATTCTACCAAAAGTACAAAGATGAGCTTGTACTAATTCTACTGAACCTATTCAAAAAAACTGAGGAGTATAAATTCTAGCTCACTCTATGAAGCCAGAATCACCCTAATACCAAAAGCTGGCAAAAACACAAAAACAACAATAACAAAAACACTACAGGCAAATATATCTCATAAACATAGATGCAAAAATTCTCAAAATATTAGCAAACCGAATCCAGCAGCACATAGAAAAGTTAATTCCACATGATTAATTAGGCTTCATTCCCAGGATGCAAGATTGGTTCAACATGCACAAATCAATAAATGTGATTTACCACATGAACAGAATTAAAAACAAAAGCTATATGGTCACCTCAATAGACATGAAAAAGGTCTTCAATAAAATCCAACATCCATTCATAACTGAAAACTCTCAACAAACTAGGCACCAAGGGAACACACCTCAAAATAACAGCCATTTCTGGCAAACCCACAGCCAATATCATGCTGAATAGGCAAAAGCTAGAAGCATTCCCCTTGAGAAATGGAATGAAAAAAAAGGATGCCCACTCTCAGCATTCCCATTCAACATAGTACTGAAAGTCCTAGCCAGAGCAATCAGGCAAGAGAAAGAAATAAATGGCAACCAAACAGAAGAAGAAAAAGTTAAATTATCCCTCTTTGCTGACGATATGATTCTACACCTAGAAAACCCTAAAGACTCTGCCAAAAGGCTCCTGGAACTGTTAAACAATTTAAGTTCCAGGATACAAAATAAATGTACAAAAATCAGTAGCATTTCTATATCCCAATGACTTTCAAGCCTAGAACCAAATCAAAAAGTCAATTCCATTTACAATAGCCACAAAAAGAATAAAATACCTAGGAATACAGCTAATCCAGGAGGTAAAAGACTTCTACAATGAGAATTACAAAACACTTCTGCTGAAAGAAATAACGGATGACACACACAAACGGAAAAACATTCCATGCTCATGGATTGGAAGAAATAATGTCTTCAATGTCATTGGCTTATACTGCCCAAAGCAATGAGCACTGAATGCTATTCCTATTAAAATACCAAGTCTTTATTCACAAAATTAGAAAAAAAAAAATTAAATTCATATGGAACCAAACAAGAGCCCAAATAACCAAAGCAATTCTAAGCAAAAAGAGCCAAGTCAAAGCATTGCATTACCTCATTTCAAACTTTACGGTAAGACTACAGTAATCAAAACAGCATGGTACCAATATAAAAACAGACACATAGACTAATGGAACAGAAAAGATAACTGAGAAATAAAGTCACACACCTACAGCCTTCTGCTCTTCAACAAAGTTGATTTAAAAAAAGCAATAAGGAAAGGAATCCCTATTCAAAAAATGGTGTTGGGTCAGCTGGCTACCTGTATGCAGAAGATTAAAACTGGACCTCTACCTTTCGCCATATACAAAAAAAAAAAAGATCGATTAAAGATTTAAATGTAAGGCCTCAAACTATGAAAATCTAGAAGAACACCTAAGAAATACCATTTCGGACATAGGCCTTGAGAAAAAATTTATGACTAAGTCCTCAAAAGCATTTGTAACAAAAGCAAAAATTGACAAGTAGGATTGAATAAAACTAGAGAGCTTTTGCACAACAAAATAATCTATCAACAGAATAAATAGTCAACCTACAGCATGGGAGAAAATATTCACAAACTATGCATCTGACAAAGGTCTAATCTCCAGAATCTATAAGGAACTTAAGCAAATCATCAAGCCAAAAACAAATAACCCCATTAAAAAGTGGACAAAGGACATGAACAGACACTTCTCAAAAGAAGACATACAAGCAGCCAACAAACATGAAAAACTGCTCAACATCACTAATCACTGGAGAATTACCAATCAAAATCACAATGACATATTATCTCACACCAGTCAGAATGATTATGATTAAAAAGTCAAAAACAACAGATCCTGGCAAGACTGTGGAGAAAAGGGAATATTTATGCACTGCTGATGGGAATGGAAATTCGTTTAGCCACTGTGGAAAGCAGTTTGGAGATTCTTGAAGAACTTAAAACAGAACTACCATTTGATCCAGCAACCTCATTCCTGCGTATACATCCAAAGAAAATAAATCCTTCTACCCAAAAGACATATGCACTCATATGTTCATCATAGCACTACGCACAATACCAAAGACATGGAATCAACCAAGATGCCCATCAACAGTGAATTGGTAAAGAAAATGTGGTACAAATGCACCATGGAAGACTACACACCCTTTAAAAAGAATAAAATCATGTTCTTTTCAGCAACATCAATGCAGCTGGAGGTCATTATCCTCAGCAAATTCACTCAGGAATAAAAAACCAAATACTGAATGTCCTCACTTCTAAGTGGTAGCTGAACACTGGGTGAACATGGAAATAAAAATGGCAACGATAGATACTGAGGACTATTAGATGAGGGAGGGAAATATGGGTGGCAAGGTTTGAAAAACTACCTATCCGGTACTATGCTCACTCCCCAGGTGACAGGATCGTAACCCAAACCTCAACATCATGCAATACGCCCATGTAAAAAAAAAAAAAAGAAAGAAAGAAAAAAAATCCTCAACATGAGTTGGGGAAAATAATACATGAATATTATCTCAACCTTTATGCCATGGAACTCTTATGCATATCCCTCAAGTTATGAAAATACTTATTAATTTTTTTCACTCCTTTTCCTGCTGTTTGCTAAAGAAGCTTCATTTTCTTCTTAACAAACACAATTTTTTTTTTCAATCTTCTTGGCTAAGATCATTTTTTGCCTCCCCAAACCTCAGATACAAACACAAGTTACAGTGTCAAATCTTGGAAAAGAATGGAAGGAAATTTCATGTTGAAACAGTAATTAATAAATAAGTATTCAAGAAATTTGGAAATCTGTAGCTACAGAGGTGCCTCCATTTAATAAAGAGGGACCTGCCAATGACAAGCTTTGTTACTGGAAACTTTATTATTGATGGTAAGACATCATAAAAGGCAAACTCCTAGCAGTTAAGAATAATGAGCTTCAAAGTCAGACTTTCTGTATTCTCATCCAGGCTCTCACTTCTTAGTGAGATCTAGAAGTGTGAGATCTAGAAAAGACATGCAACTTTACCAGCCCTCAGTTTTCTTATCTAAAAATGAGAACAGAAATTTAACTGACAAAAGGCGCTGTTTGAGGATTGTATGAAACAAGCCACAGAAAGCACTTTAGCACAGTCTCAAGCACATAGCACTCAAAACTTGGAATTATTAGTAGTAATAGTACATTTTATCATATTACCAACCAACATCATATTGGAGGTCTTCTGTCTTCTAGTCCTTCTATGGAAAAACCATTTTGGTAAAATCTCAGCCTAGCTTGGAATAGATCAAGATGATTTATAACTCCAAGATTCAGAGATGATAGGCCTCAACATGCAGAATCCAAGGTACAGATCTTCCTTTGGCTCCCAACACACCTCTCCTCCCCAGGTCAATCATCTTCCTGTATCACTAATGATTTTCTCAGAGCTAAGATGACCAGAATTTCTGCTTTCATCTGCCATGCTAAGTAAAGTACACACAAAGGAACTTTGTTCAAGGATAATCTGTTAAGCCATCACCTCACGATCAGAAAACTGAGGGCTCAGGTATTGGTTTGGTTTTAAATATGAAAATATTTCACATTTTCCATCTACTTCAGATGAGATTCCTTCACCCTAAGATAACATATTTTTATAATCTAACAAAAATTTGACACTTCTATATTCTGTGACTACATGCTTGAATGTGAAAACAGAAACTCAAACATCTTCTGTATCAGCTTTTCCCAAGACATGTTCTTTCTACAGAACAGTCCCTTGAGGTCTCTTTTCTCAAAAGTGTCAAACAAATGTGGAAAATGCTGTATTCCCTATCCCCCCTTCCTTAGAGATTCACAACGAATATTAGCATTTTAAAGGCTGTCAGAAACTCCATCAAAGAAAAGCATATTAAACATGTTTATTAAGCATGTTTCACCCAGATTTTTTTCATAACATAACTTTTTAGTATAACAAATACTAACACACTGGGAAAATAATCTTGTTTGGTTTTTTTTGTTGTTTGTTTTTTTTTTTTTTAACTTATCTACAGTTTAATTAAGGCAATGAGAACCACTGAATTATTTTCTAAATTAAGTAAACTACTGAGAAATAGTTCAGGAGGTAGAAGGCTGTCACTTAAATTTTAAATACTGTTCACAATTGATCATTTTAAGGGATTGCTATTCCTAAAATTATTAAAACAAATTATAATAGGTGACCAACATTTAATCAAAAAGTTAATATAGTGAATATTTCATGGTATTAATATGCAAATTATTGGAGAAACTAAGTTTAATAGCTATCTTGAAGTCTCAGTAGGACCCTCAGTAGGAAATGTTCAATTTATTATCTTTACATTTTACTGTGATCTTTGAAGAAGACATTTTATGCATACTCTGTGCCTGGGCATTTGACATTTGAAAGCCTCCCTAAAGAGACGCTAAGAGTCTTTAATTATCACTCAGCTGCATGTCACTGAAAGTTGATCATGAAAAGGGACATCAAAATGAATCAAAGGGCTTCCTAAGACATGTTAACTTTTGATCTTCTCTTGATCTTGGAGGAGAAACAAACACAGAACAGTTTCTCTTTCAGGCTGAGCTATGTACATGTTTCAAGATGCATATGTTGTCCACTCACAATTAGATGTTTCTGCTAAAGGATTCACAAATTTACTAATGCTAACAAATTCAAATAAAAACTATATTGTACCACACATGTTGATTTTAGTACTGCCTGTTACCAAAATCCCACAGCACCAAGTGGGGTGGAGGAACTTTTTAAATTTGTCATCAGTTTCTATGGTACATCTTGCCTGAAGTTGAGACACAGCACTTAAAGAGAGAGAAAAGGAGTGGGAGAACCAAGCCTGGAGTGAGAGGAAGAAACTTAGGGTGTGGATTAAAATACTTCAAAACTTTCAAATCTGGAAGAAGTCTTAGCACAAGTTGCCTCATGTTGGTGCTTTTTTCAGAGATTTTCAACTAATAAATGAACACTAGTTTAGTACCAAATTATATCTGGAAGTCTGATAAGAAATGTTTAACATTCATTCACATTTTTAAGTGGTGTCTCCTCCTTGTTTGACTGTATAGGATGAACAGTATGGTGTTTATCCAAAAAAAAAAAAAAAAAACAGCAACAACAACAAAAAAAAAACAGAGGATGACATTTTTATTTTTTTATTTGTTCACTTAAAAAAAATTATTCTCCATTTAGTCCTCCCTTGACCTGTTAAAAATAAAGATGGATTAAAGAAACCACCAAATTAATCACTGACTTAAAGACTAAATATAAACACAAAAATAGTTTAATCCACTTCAGCAACAAATACACAAAATGTATTGTGGATTCAGATTGAGGATCATATTTTAAATATTCCATTTTGTTTAACTAGTTCAAATTCACTTTTGATTTGAAAGTCACTTGGATTCAGTCTAATAATCAATGAAAGGCTAATTAGTAATAATTTTTACATTATACTTACTGTAATTCAATAACATATTAAATTTAGTTAGGTATATAGGTAAGTGACTTTGAATACATTTCTTAACTTCTTCATATTTGAATCTTTTTTTTTTTGAGACAGAATCTCACGCTGTCACCCAGGCTGGAGTGCGGTGGCACAATCACAGCTGACTGCAGCTTCAAGTTCCCAGGCTTAAGTGATCCTCCTACCTCAGCGCCCCCAGTAGCTGGGACTACAGGAGTGTGCCACGGAGTCTGGTTAATTTTTTCTATTTTTTGTAAAGATAGGGTCTTGCTATGTTTTCTAGGCTGGTGTCAAACTCCTGGATTCAGTGATCTTCCCATCTTGGTCTCCCAAAGTGCTGAGATGGCAGGTGTGAGTCACGGTGCCCCGCATGCAATCCTTTAGAGAACCTCGATCCCCCAGGCTGTCCAGCCTCACCTGGTAGCTTTTCTATATCTTCTATGCTGCTTGAATTCCCACACATCATTCTTATCACATGATGACCCTTGGGTGTTATTTCTGTGTAGAAATAAAAACAATAGATACATTCCTTCTCTATGCACTTAGGAACAATTTCCTAAGTGTACATAGCTGTCCTCTCATCCTTCCTTCTCACCCTCCCCCACAAAAAAAAAGATTTCTCACCCTCTCTAACTCTAACCCCTCCATATCTCCTTTCATTTTCTATAGGGAATTCCTAGTCCTTGTTTCTTAAGGCTTTCTTCTTTGAGGCAGAATCTAAAAGTTACGTGTGGTTCTTTATCTTCATTATGTTTGAACAACTACAATACTATATAATAGTAGTTGGTGGTTCAGAAAACTTCAAAGAAAACAAACAATTATTCTCTCTTTTCAAGACATAAAAATAGATTAAGTGGTATTAGAAATATCTTCAACAAATCTGAATTTTTTTTTAAAGTTTGTGATCAGGCTGGGCATGGTGGCTCATGCCTATAATCCAACACATTGGGAGGCCGAGGCGGGCAGATCACTTGAGGCCAGGAGTTCAAGACCAGCCTGGCCTACGTGGTGAAACCCCGTCTTTACTAAAAATACAAAAATTAGCTGCACGTGGTGGTGCGCACCTGTAATCCCAGCTATTTGAGAGGCTGAGGCGGGAGAATTGCTTGAACCCTGGAGGTGGAGGTTGCAGGGAACCAAGATCATGCTACTGCACTCCAACCTGGGCAACAGAGCAAGATTCTGTCTAAAAAAGAAAAAAAAAAAAAGATTGTAAGTTTGTGATCAGAGGATAACTCACCAAAAGAAAACTCAGAAAATGTATAACTTCATTATTCTGTACTCGGAGTAATCTAATTAAGATTAGTGGTGAGAGAGAACACTGGAATTAAATCAGTGAACTGCCATTCTACTGCACTAAATCATCTTTTGATCTTAAACAAGTCACTAAATTTCAGTGGATCTCAGTCTTTCAATCTGTGAATTGAGAGAGTTACTCTAGATCAATGTTTCTTAATTGCTGTCCACAACTCATTTGCAGGTGTGGGAGCAGGGTTGACATCACAGGCATACAACCTGTGCAGTCTCACTTGCTCAGAAGTGGCCTGAGCACAAGGGCCCCACCCTTCAATTAATGATCCACCACTGCTATCTTGAAAATCTTAATAATTGTTTAATAAGGAGACCTTAAAATTTTCGTTTGCTTTGAAACCTGCAAAGTATGTAGCTGGCTTTGTGGTGAAATCAGTTTGGTGGATTGAGATCAACATTTTTCTCTTAATGAACTAGATGAGAAGAGAAAATGCCTGAATATATGACACGAAGTGTAAGTATTTTTTCCTGAAACTCTTGCTTTAGTTTTATTTACTGTATGCAAATGAGTATGGGGGTGGGGGAGGAGGGGAATGTCTGTGTATGTGTATTTAGTTGCAAAATAAAATGTATTTTTATATAAGTTATGATCAGTGATTAGACCAATACAAAGATCCCTACCAATTCTAACATTCTAAAATTGTATGCCTCTTGTTACCAAGAAAAACAGCATAAATAACGAGGTCTTTTCTTTTGTAGAAGAAAAATCCACTAACTGGTGAGAAAACCTGATGATTGTAACAAAAGGATTTGAATTCAGAAGCAGCTGGTGCTGCTTTCTTTTTCAAATGTTTCTATGCACAAAGAAAAAAAGCATAACTTAAAGATAAACATTCTAAATAAGAAAATACAAGGTAAAAATAATTTTTAAATACATCAAGATCAGTAATCACATAATATCTAAGGAAGAAACAGGAAGGGTAAAATTGTGCTCTGTTGGCAAGATATTAAGCCTGTACTCTTCAAAAATGGTAACATGCTTAATTGGCCTCTCATTATAAGTTGCACCCTCTATATCGCTATCATACACATTAGTATAATTATTTGAAACTGTCAAATATTTAGTACTTCTATTAGCTCTTTTTAAAAAGATTACACTCAGTAATGTTATATACAACATTCTGATATGCATTGAATTTACACATTGAACCGCGGATAAGGCACAGTATTCACGCAATAATAAGCACTTTCCAGAGATGGGTGTGTTGATACAAACTGCCAAATGTATCAAAGCCATATAATTTTTTCATATTTAGAAAGAAATGATATTCTTCTCTTAAAGAAACTACTTTTACAACCCACATTTACAAAATGTGAGCTTTCCAGTGATTAAAAGCTTTCTCTAGCCAAGTAGAAATGGGATGGAGTTAAAACATTTTTCTGACACACTTTAGGCTTGCCAGAGTTCAACAGGAAAGCTGTTAAGAAAGCCCATTCAGGGGTAATACTCTTCTGAGAGAATGTTCAAAATATAAAATTATGACCCCAAGGTGAACTGAAAGCCAAGGAGGCCTCTGCTTATAATTATAGTTCCAAAACCATTTCAATTTAAGTACATTTTAGAAGCTCTATATATGTGAATTATTTGTCGAATTGCTATCATTACATGTGCCATGATGTGTTTTTGGGGTACTCACCACAAGAACTTTGCAGATAAAATACAATTTGGATATACAGATTCTGAATGTAATAAATAGCTATCATTTTTCTTCTATGGTTTAGGAATTCATATTCCTATCCTGGCTAATAATACAGTGCAAAAGGGATTCCTAACTGTGTCCCAGTAGTAGACAAAAGATCACTGAGGAATAGCTCTGTAGTAATAAAACCAATCCGTGTTATGTATGTGTCAAGAAACTGGTTATACAGTTTTCAAAAAGAAGTAGTGTATGACATTGACAGCTTGCAAGTTAAGAAGTCAAAAGACCTGTGCTTGGCTCTTGTTTCAACTCTAGCCACTATTTTGTCTTTCTTTATACTACAGCTCCCTATTAGCAAAGGGGAAGAGGTAAACATTTTCTCAGAGTCATCTTCCAAAATTACTGTTAGAGTTCTAGAGAGATAGTGTGATATAGCCAAAGGCCTCAGACTCTGAAGTCTTCCATTCATGGCTCACCCTGCTGTGTGAACTATGGCCAGTCATGTAGTTTCAGAAAGCCTCAATATTTTCTGTTCTTTAAGATGACAATTCTTATGCTACCTATTTCACAAAATTAATATACAAACAAAATAATTTCCTATATGGGAAATCTTATTTGTAAGTCATATTATAAATATTAAACTCCTCTCTTAGGTGACATAAAAAATACTTTGGAAAGGATTTATTTGATATCCTGGATCCTCCTACTTTCCCAAGACAGTAACTATAAAGACATAACTTCAATGTTGTGAGAATATTGAAAGAATTAGCAATAATTCTAAAATTAATAAAGTTAGTGTGGAAAAAAATAGTTTCATCGTCTAACCACACTTAACCATCTGAAACAAACAAACAAACAAACAAAAAACTGAAAGCAAATAGGAAAAATGGGGGATTCTTACATCCTTGGAACCATAGAACATTCACAAGCCAAGTATTGGGAAGTTTTGCTTATTCTGTAAGACTTCTTTTTGAGCCAGCTAGGAGGTACTTACTTCCTTCTGTCTCCTCCAGCTCAACCATCCCTGTTCCACATCCTACACACATACACACCGTATTACCCGATTTTGATACTGATATAAAGAAGTGCCCAAGACTGGGTAATTTATAAAGGAAAGAGGTTTAACTGACCCACAGTTCAGCACGACCAGGGAGGCCTCAGGTAACTTACAATCATGGTGAAAGGTGAAAGGGAAGCAAGGCACCTTCCTCACAAAGAGGCAAGAAGGAGAAATGACGAGCAAAGCAGGAGGAGCCCCTTATAAAAACCATCAGCTCTCATGAGAACTCACTCACTGTCACAAGAACAGCCTGGGGGAAACCACCACCATGACCCAGTTACCTCTACCTGGTCTCCCTCTTGACATGTGGGGATTATGGGGATCATGTGGAATATAATTTGAGATTTGAGTGGGGATACAAAATCTAACCTTACCATTCTTCTCCTGGCCCCTCCCAAATCTCATGCCCCTTTCACTTTTCAAAAACCAATCATGCCTTCCCAACAGTCCCCCAACGTTATAATTCATTCTAGCATTAATCCAAAAGTCTAAGTTCAAAGTCTCATCTGAGACAAGGAAAGTCCCTTCCACTTATGAGCCTGTAAATTCAAAAGCATGTTAGATACTTTCTAGATACAATGTGGTACAGGCATTGAGTGTGGATGTTTCCATTTGAAATAGGAGAAACTAGCCAAAACAAAGGGGATACGGGCTTCATGCAAGTCCGAAATTCAGTGGAGCAGTCAAATCTTAAAGCTCCAAAATGATCTCCTTTGACTGCATGTCTCACATCAAGGTCACACCGATGCAAAAGGTGGGCTCTTATGGCCTTAGGTAGCTCTGCCTCTGTGGCTTTGCAGGGTATGGCCCCATCCTGGCTGCTTTCATGGGCTGACATTTAATGTCTGTGGTTTTTCCAGGTGCATAGTGCAAGCTGTCAGTGGATCTACCATTCTGGGGTCTGTAGGATGGTGGCCCTCTTTTCACAGCCCCACAAGGCAGTGCCCCAGTAGGGACTCTGTGAGGGGACTCCAATCCCACATTTCCCTTCTGCACTGTCCTAGCAGAGGTTCTCTATGAGAGCCCTGCCACTGCAGCAAACTTCTGCCTAGACATCCAGGCCTTTCCATACATCCTCTGAAATCTAGGCAGAGGTTCCCAAACCTCAATTCTTGATGTCTGTGCATGCACAGGCCCAACACCACATGTAAGCCACCAAGGTTTGGGGCTTGCACCTTCTGAAACAATAGCCTGAGCTGTATGGTGGTCCCTTTTAGCCATGGTTGAGATGCAGGGCACCAAGTCCTGAGACTGCACAAAGCAGCAGGACCCTGGGCCCAGCCCAAGAAACTATTTTTTCCTTCTAGGCCCAAAGCCTGTGATGGGAGGGTCTGCCATGAAGACCTCTGACATGTCCTAGAGACATTTTCCCCATTATCTTGATGATTAGCATTTGGCTCCTCATTACTTATACAAATTTCTGCCACAGGCTTGAATTTCTCCTTAGAAAATAGATTTTTCTTTTTTATTGCATCATCAGGCTGCAAATTTTCTGAACTTTTGTTCTCTGCTTCTCTTCTAAACATGAGTTCCAATTCCAAACCTTCTCATTGTGAAAAAATAAAACTGAATGCTCTTAAGAGCAACAAAGTCATCTCTTGAATGCTTTACTGCTTAGAAATTTCTTCAGCCAGATATCCTAAATCATCTTCTCAAGTTCAAAGTTCCATAGATCTCTAGGGTAGGGGCAAAATGCCACCAGTCTCTTTGCTATAGCATAGCAAGAGTCACCTTTGCTCTGGTTGCCAAGAAGTTCCTCATCTCCATCTGAGAACACCTCAACCTGGACTTCATTGTCCGTATCACTATTTTCACTTTGGTCAAAGCCATACAACAAGTCTCTATGAAGTTCCAAACTTTCCTGCATCTTCTTGTCTTCTTCTGAGCCCTCCAAACTGTTCCGACCTCTGCCCGCTACCGATTCCCAAAGTTGCTTTCACATTATCAAGTATCTTTATAGCAGCACCCCTCTTCTGGTACCAATGTACTGTATTAGGCAATTTTCAATTTAGGCTACAAATAACTGCCTGAGACTGGGTAATTTATAAAGGAAAGAGGCTTAATTAACTCACTGTTCAGCATGGCTGGGGAGGCCTCAGGAAACTTACAATCATGGCAAAAATTAAAGGGGAAATAAGGCACCTTCTTCACAAGAAGGCAGGAAGGAGAAGTGTGGAACAGAGTGGGAAAAGTACCTCATAAAATCATCAGATCTCATGAGAACTCACTCACTATCAGTGAGAACAGCATGGGGAAAACCACCCCTATGATTCAATTACCTCCACTTGGTTTCTCCCTTGACACATGGGGATTATGAGGCTTATGATTCAAGATGAGATTTGGTTGGGGACACAAAGCTTAACCATAACACATACCTTAGTAATCATGATAACTACAAGTATTTAAAAGGAAAAAAAAAAAAAAGAGGGAGAGAGAGAGAGCTGAAGAAGGATTCGCTTTGTTCACATTATGGGAATGTTCTTATATTCTTACCAGTACGGTATGGCCTGCATAATGTGCCTGAATTTGGAGCAGACCCAACAGCACCCAATCCCATAGACAAGAAATGAGGGAGTGATGAAGACTGCAAAATCCAATTATAGTGCTAGTTACAGGAGAAAAGTAAGCAGATGCCAGGTGGCATATAAAATAGATAGAACAGCAAAGGGTTACAAGCACTGATTTTCCATCAGTACGACACAGGCCTACATTTTTCACTATAGGATACAGAGTTTCCCTGATCTGACCTCTGTCTTCTCCTGTGTCGTTTTTGCCTCTTTACATTGCATTTTACATTCTGGAAATATCCAAACACTTGTACCTCTTTATTAACACTATGCTGTTTCTATAATCCATGACTTGCTTTAAAATAAGAATGCCTTCCCTTTTAAATACATGCTCTACCTAGCTACGGGCTTCATATCATTAAGACTCATTTCAAGAAACATGTCTTTCAAATGATCTTTTGTAACTGGGAAACATGATTTTTGTGGTCTTCTGGTGCGTTCTCATAAAATTCTATGCATGGACTTGTACAACATTATTGTCCCAGAATAGTCTATATATTTCTGCTCCCCTGACTACAAAAGGCAAATGAGTTTCTTGGGGCAAAGATTGTGATCTCTGTCCTTTGTTGCACCAACACCAAGGCAGAGTGCCTATCTACTTCTCTCCTAGATAAACAGTTCCTGGGATTTCAGATAGTAATTACAGTTCTCAGATTCTGGGCCATTCACATGGTGATTTGGGACAAACTCAAAAGAGCCAAAGGTAAAGTAAAGGTAGAACCAAAGTGTGGCTGGCATCAGAGATAATCCAGAACTGATTGCCAGGCCGACAGCCCAAAGTTCATCCAGTAGAAAGCTAAATCTAAGAGTCTTGGCATAAGGGTGGGTAAAAGCCAGGCATGGACAGGAGGATAGATGGGGAGAATCCAGGCATAGCAAGTGGATTATATCAGACCACTAGAAGCTGAATATGGAACTCTATCCTTGCTAGGAATCTGAGGTTCAGAAGCCTTGCACTATAGCAGCTCTTACTTCAGGATCCAGGGTAGGAAGAGCTGTTAAAAGTACAAAGATGGTCAGACAATTGTAAAGGTACCTTCACATACAATGTCAATCCTCTCTACATCTTTACAAAATCTAAGATAAAATGTTACCTAATGTAACAAACATAAACTAAGGAAGAGAAATAAGAAAGCTAAAACCTCTATCTTCTATCAATTTATCCAAGAAAAAAATTCCAATCAACAGTATTCTAAAAGTGTGTTACACTAGCTCCCACATTATAAGAGACAGTAAACCATTAAAATGAGTCCTTAAAATGATTAACTATATTGGTCACAATGCTTTAGAAACTGTTTTAGATGAGTTACTAATACACAGTTTCAAAATATGTGAATAAATGGCAGGTTAAACTAAAAAAATGTATTAATTAAATGATTATATACACACACGTAAATAATATAAACTGCCTGATTTGTGTTTGTTATAAACGTGAATTTACTTAAAAGCCAAAGAGAAAAGTTAATGTTGAATATTCAGAACAAGGAGTAGTTTTATCTAAGGGAATATTTCATAGGCAGATGGAAGTGAATATGCAAAGTTGTTCCAGTTAAGCAAATGTTCCAGATAAATTTTTAAGATAAAACATGTTTGCAGTTCTATGCAATTTGCACTATTTTTAATAGCCTGTTGCTGGATTTTGTATATGACTTCAGTTATTTTATCATCCTACCTCTTTGAAGCAACACCGAGTATGAAAAACTGAACTGCAAGAAAAGCTTCCAGCCAGGCAGTGGGTAGGAGTAGAAGCAGAATAATGATGTTTTAACAGGACTGTGAAAGGATGACAGATGTACAAGGGAAAGTTCTCAAACATGTTGGAGATGAAGCCCATTAAGCCCCCAAACCTTGTGATATCTGTCTCATCACTCAGTCTGGTATTCATTATAAAAATGATTCAATACTTCCAAGATACATTACAGTTAGTGCCCTAGTATTATAGCCTCATTCCTGGAACCACCCTGTTGAATTTATAGGAGGAATTTCTGGAAAAAAAAAAAAAGTATATATACATTGTATGATACTTAGACTAGAAAGAAATGGATGCCACGGGGATTAAGAGGTAGACACTGAAATCAAAACATGGGTTTGATTCCCAGCTCTACTAGTTGTGAGATACGTGACCTTGGGCAAGTTTACTAGGGCTCTCTATGCTTCTGTTTCCTCTGGTAACATAGGAATAATAATGCCACCTAACTCAGAGTTACTGTGAGAAACCAATTATACAATGTCTGTTAAATGATGGCACATAGCAAATCTTTGGATGAGAACAAAGGCAAATGCTGAAATAATCAAATGGTGCAACATTCACACAAACTTGTTTCTACTACAATAATCTATAAGCTCTAAGAGTTTCTATCATCTGCATACACCTTAAAATGCTTCCTTGCCCAAACTCAAACCCAATTAGCAATTGAAGGCAACAATTCTGACTTTTAGTATGTTTCACGCTTAATAGAAACAATTTAAAAGAACCAAAGTCTTAATTTTAGTTGAAATAATTGACAGCCAAATCTAATGTGAGCAAGCATATTTTGCATATCTATTCCCTTTTACTGAAATAGACACAAGAAGTAGATGAGTGACTTCTTTCTAAGTTGAATTACTAAGCACACTCTCTTGAGTAGTCATCAGAAATTTTTAATACTCACTAAATTATCTGAAAACAGAAATAATTTTAAGGTTAGAATGATTCTTTGATAGGGTATAGTCAAGTCCAAAGCACTCACTTTTCACAAGAGGAAGCTGAGTTCAAGATATATGTGATTTTTATAAAGTACAACAGGTTAGTAATTGGAATGCAAGTACTAGACCCAGGTCCCCAGTTACAACAATATTCTCCATTTCAAAATATCACATTGATAGTGGAATGAATTTACTAGTACACGTTGGAGATTGTGTCTTTTTGTATTTACTTAATATTTATCCATTTATGTTGGGAGTCAAGTATCTCACATCTCATATAATGTACTGATTTAAAAGATATTAAGAAATTAGACATCTTCCAAAAATAGAAAAGAACAAACTCAATTCACAAAATAAAATTTAAGCAAGTATTCCTGGAAGAAGAGAGTTGAAGGCCAAAGTAAAAGATGATAAAGATAATTTTCTTCAGGACTTTCCTCAAGAATGTGAAAGGTCATTATTCAGAAGAAAATGTTCATTGCCTTCCAAACTCAAGGCCGAAAGAACAAGCAAAATATCAAGAGATTTTATACCAGTATGATGGATTGTGTTTCCAAAGAGGGTCACAGCAATGTCTCCCATATGACATGTTTTTTTACAATATGGTCATTTTCCCATCAACAGTGGAATCTATTTCCTCTTTCCTTAAACACAGGCTGCTCTTGTAATATATTTTGAACTAGGAACTGTTTTGGAAGTGATGTTGTATAACTTATAAGGCTAGGCCTTAAAAGGTCTGAACAGTCTTCCACTTCACTGCTAACACTGCTTCTCTTAGAAACCCAATTACCATGCTGTGGGGAAGCACAAGCAGACATGTGGGGTGGACCACATGGAAAACTGAGACTCAACCTACAGGCCCCACTGAGCTCCAGTTGACAGCAAGCACCAATTGCCAGCATGTGAGTAAGGTCATTTAAACCTTCCAGCCATCCCTTTACCTCACTGAAGGCCACAGGAAGCAAAACTGCTCAGAAATATACTTGATATAGTTTAGATATTTGTCCCCTCCAAATCTCATGTTGAAATTTGATTCCCAATGTTGGAGGCGGGGCCTAGTGGGAGGTGTTTGGGTCACAAGGGCAGATTCCTCATGAATGGCTTGGTGTCATTTTCACAGTATTGAATGAGCTCTTACCTTTAGTTTCTGTGAGATATGGTTGTTAAAAAGAGCCTGACATCTCCTTCTGTCTCTTGCATCCTCTTTCACCATGTGATGTGTTAGCTCCCCATTTCCTTCCATCATGATTGGAAGCAGCCAGAGGCTCTCACCGGAAGCAGACGCTGATGCTGTGCTTTTTGTACAGCCTTCAGAACTGTGAGCCAAATAAACCTCTTTTCTTTATAAATTACCCAGCCTCAGATATTCCTCTATAGCAATGCCAAAATAGACTAAGGCAGCCCTGCTCAAATTCTAGACCCAGAAAACATTGAGCTGATTAAATGGTTGTTGTGGCAAGCTATTAAATTAAGCTTCCAAAGATCATCTTCTGGTTGTCCTTCAGGCTAGGGTGGGCGCCCATCCGATGTTCTCCTATAGCACACTGATTCCCCCTACCATAGCACTTACCGTGTTCCACCTTAATTACCCTTTACTTCTCTCCATCTCTCACTCTATTACATGCAAAAATAGATTTATACAGCAAGAGATAACTGCAACAACTAGAGAAAACATTGGCATCCTAAACATTTGTATAATGTTTAGATGATAGTTGTTCCTACAGCTAATATATGGTTTCTAAGATACATCAGTTAAACTGGACAAATAGAGTCATACATTTTAAACACACACACACCCCCCTCTAGGTCTGTGCCCTCTCATCACTCTTCAGTTTTTTTCTAGGCAGTTCCAGGGCTCCCCAGGGAGTGATTCTCAGAAGACTAGTACTTTTAACAATTTTACAAAACTTATTTGTTTTTTCTTGTCATGCTTCAGTAGCCAAAGTAATATATCTTGCTATTACCAATGCCCTAATCAGCAGCTTTGCCACTGAAGTATGCCACTAGGGTACTACTGATGCCTGCTCATTTCTGATGTTTTAACATTTTAGGATGTTAAGATGATTACAAATGGCATTAATTCAGTCAAGTTCAAAGTCTTTGGTGGCTACTCATACCAGGACAAAAGTTGTAGTGCTAAATCTTCCCTGCTGTAGCTACTAGTCATATCTTTAATACTCAACATAAATTTAAATAGAATTGTCTTGCCCCTTTGCCAATTAAAACAATCACATGCACAAACACATATATACACACAGTCTTGCTTTAGACTGAGTGATATTCTGTCATTCATTCCTTCAACAAATATTTATTTAATGGTGCCATTCTTGACACCAGAGTGTGCAATGGAAAACAAGACAGACAAGAATTCTGCTCTCATGAAACTTGAAGTCTACTTGAATAGGCAGACCAAAAACAAATATGTAAAGGAAATAATTAAAAATTGCTATAAGCAATAAAACAACAGAATGCTGGGACAGGGCAAGATGGAGGAGACCTACTTTAGTCCCTACTTAAAAGGCTGGAGATGGTCACTTCATGGAGGAAATATTTTAGCTGACTTCAAAAGAATGAACAAGAACAAAAAAAAATGCAGGATAAAATATTTCTAGGCAGAGGAAACAATATATTTAAATACCCTGATGTTAAAAGGAACTTGTTCTGTCCTAGGAGCTGACAGGAGTCAGAGCAGCATGAAGCAGTGAGTTCTGGGAAAACCATTGCCAGGTGGAGACATCCAGATAAGCAGATAGTGCAGGGTCTTGAAGGCCAGAGAGAAGTTTTCACTAGCTGTGCAATGGACAGCAAATGGCAGCTCACAAGGGAATGGCATGATACTATTTAACTTTTAGAAATGTCAGTCTGACTACTGTGGTGAGCATGAAAGAGAACAGACTAGACTGAAGAAAGACGAAAATGAAAGTAAATTATTAGTCCAAGGGGACATTGGCCTAGACTAGGGAGAGTGAAAGAAGAAATTAGGATATTGGAACATGTTTTCAGGGAAGGGTCTAGCACTTACCCATATCCTTGAACCAAATAATAGAATGTCAGTTATCTATTCCATTACTCAGCACTTCATATCGGTAGATCCCTATCGAGCATGTTAACCCATCCTTCAGTTCTGCCCAAAACTTTGATGGAGATACCTTTTGCATAAGCTACCGGTCCAGTTACAGATGCATATATCCCTAAGTAACAAGCGTCAAAGAAGTATAATGGTAGGAATTAAAGCCCATGGAGGATAAAGGTATCTAACTTCTTTTTTGTTGTTGTTGCTTGTTTGTTTTTGAGACGGAGTCTTGCTCTGTCACCCAGGTTGGAGGGCAGTGGTGTGGTCTCGGCTCACTGCAACCTCTGTGGTTCAAGCAATTCTCCTGCCTCAGCCTCCCATGTAGCTGGGCTTACAGGCACGTGCCACCACCCCCAGCTAATTTTTTGTATTTTTAGCAGAGACAGGGTTTACAGTGTTAGCCAGGATGGTCTCGACCTCCTGAATTCGTGATCCACCCACCTCAGCCTCCTAAAGGGCTGGGATTACAGGAGCGAGCCACTGAGGCCGGCCAAAGTATCTAACTTCTAAAGAATGCCTCCTGCTACTTCTACAGTTTCAGTCTTTCCTTCTCTCAGGCCAGATTGGATATGCATTCATATAGTATATTCCTTATTACCCTATCAGAACACTCGTACACCATCTTAATTGCCATTTTAGTCAGTTTAGGTTGCTGTAATAAAGTACCACAGACCAAGTGGCTTATAAACAAAAGAAATTTATTTTTCACAGTTTGAGAGGCTGCCAATCTAAGATCAAGGCCCCAGCATGGCCAGATTCTGGCTGGGGCCCTCTTCTGGCTTTTGGATTGCCAACTTTTTAGTGCATCCTCATGTGGAAGAAAAAAAAAAAAACTAGAGAACTCTCTGGGGTCCCTTTTATACACGCTCGATTCTCATTCATGAGGGCTCCACCTCTCATGACCTAAGTTACCTCCACAGGGCCCCATCTCCTAATACCATCATACTGACGGTTAGAATTTCAACAAATGAATTTTAGTGGGAATAAACATTTAGTTCATAACAATTGTTCCTTACTTCTCTGTACCTCTCACTGTCCTATAACCAAAACCATGTCTTATTTATAACAGTATCTCCAGAATCTTGTATAATGACTGACATAAAATATACTTTCAAAACAATGTTTATTACATAAATAACTGAATTTCTTCCTCCTACTATTGAAGTTAAAGCAGAAAACCAGCCTTGGGTCTTCAATTCTGAAGTCCTCAATTTAGAACTGGGAGTAAGGTTAAGTCCATGCCAATCTGGTAAACCATGGTAGGTCTCCTGCTAAGAGGAGAATTGGACTTAATGATGTTCTAAATTCACAAGTAAAAGTTAACATTCAGTTGCCCAAGTTAAAAGTATTTGAAATCCAGGAGATGAAGAAGGCATTTATAACCAATGTCAGAGCCCATATTTTGAGGCTGCACAAAGCATTTATTTACATATAATTTAATATGCAAACATTAGCAGTCACATCTACATTTACAGTATGTTGTTTGACATTGTAAGTTATGGTAAAAAATGTATTTGAAGTATGAAATATAGATTACAACTATTTTTAAAGCATATAAGCTATAGATTGTATCTGCATATAGAATGAAATTTATTAAGAAAGAGAATTTCTCTGCTAATGCTCTGCAAAAGGGGCTAAAGCGATGGAGTTTTGTTTCTTTTCTCAAAGAAATTGCTTGAAGGCAATAAACTACAGGTATCAATGTAGGCACAAAATGAGGGCATTGCTGAAGCCATTTAAAAGGACTTCTTGACTTCAGTGTAGGTCACAGTGTCTAAATAAAGTTCATGTGAAGTTATCATGCCTTGTCCAAAACATCTAAAACCCAGATAAAGGTCAGGACCTTCTTGTGAATCCATGACACCAGATGACCCAATGCAGCAAACATGATAAGAAAGAGGTTTTAATACACGAGCCTCTGTGGAGGGCGGAACGAGTGTTCAATAGATTGAAGATACGGTTATTAAAAGAAGACAAATGCTTTTCAACATCCTATTTGCATTGATAATGAAACATCTGCTCTATAATAGCTCTTGTTTAAAAAAAATGGAGTAATCAGAGGTAAGTTCCAAGAGTGGGTGTGTACATCTATGAGGTATTTTCATGTATGAACAAATCTTTAAAAAATAATACCTTTACTAATATTCCATTAAATTGTGACACAGGCCAGGTGCAGTGGCTCACGCTTGTAATCCCAGCACTTTGGGAGGCTGAAGTGGGCAGATCACAAGGTCAGGAGTTCGAGACCAGCCTGCGCAATATGGTGAAACACCATCTCTACTGAAAATACAAAAATTAGCCGGGCATGGTGGTGTGTGCTTGTAGTCCCAGGTACTCAGGAGGCTGAGGCAGAAGAATCACTTGAACCCGGAAGCAGAGGTTGCAAGGAGCCAAGATCAAACCACTGCACTCCAGCCTGAGTGACGGAGCAAGACTCCATCCCCCCCCCAAAAAAAAGTAACACAAGGCATAGCTAACTCTTCACACATGATTTTATATATATATATCTCAGCACTGCCTTTGACTAAAGCTCTGCTAGTTTCTTCCACATGTTAATGGGTTAGCATAATTTCAAATGTTCAGAGCACACCACAAATATTCTTTATCCGATAAACAAATTCAATAAATAAATCCTTCTTTTCTTCCCTTAGGTAATTCTATCTCTGAATTTTCAGATGGATAGCAAGAGTTGACATATGATAATCCAAAGCAAATGTGCTCTCTTTCTCTTTCCTGCACTAGCACTGTTCTCCCTTTAAAAGAACTGGATGCATTTTATGAGCTATGTTGAAAAACAAAATGACAGTATATTTGCTGGCTATGAATGTTCACATTTTAATGAATTCTTTTGATGAAAACTGTTATGGACTGAGTTGTATTCTCCCAAAATTCACATATTGAAGTCCTAACAGTATCCAGTCCCCATTATCCCAAAATTTGTAACTGTATTTGGAGATAGGATCTTTGAAGAGGTGATTACATTAAAATAAAGTCTTTAGGGTGTGCGCTAATTCAGTATGACTGATGTTCATAAAAGAGGGATTAGGACACAGGAAACATAGAGAGAAGACCATTTGAAGACATCAAAATATGGACATCTGCTAGCCAAAGAGAGTGTTCAGGAGGAACCAACCCTGCCAACACCTTGATCTCAGATCTTTACCCTCCAGAATTATTAAAAAAAAATAAATTGCCATTGTTTAATCCACTCAGTTCATGGAGCTTTGTTATGGAAGTCCTATCAAATTAATACAACTACTGACTTCCTAAATTCATGGCAGTAAGCACTTTCTAAATACAAATGCTGATATTACAAATATTGCATTTTCATAAATATCCCCTGTAACAAAATGAAAATATCACTAAGAGAATTTCTTATACAATGAAAGTAACACATCCTGTGGTTGTGTATGTGTATTTTTCATAAGTCCAGCCAAGTGCTTCATGCCTTTAGAGTCATAACTGAGCCTCAGGGGAACATAATTGGTACATTCAGGAACTCTAGGCAGAGAATCACACTTTGAGAAAAGCCCAGTACTAGGATATGGAAATAACAAAAGGACTGGCTGTAGAGTTTGCTTTCTGGAGCTATGACATGTTTTCTCAGGGAGGCGAGAATCTGCCTCAGATCAGAACAAGCTGCTCTATGTTCAAGCCACCTCGACTCCTTGTTCCTGCCCCCGAGTACCTTCTGAAACATCCAGCTTATATAACAGTTTGTTCTAGTTATCTGTTTACGTGTCTGCCTTAATTCACTGGACTAGAAGCTCCTCTAGAGCAAGACCATGTGTCTGGCACATTGAAGGCACATGAGTTTGGTAAGTTGATAAATTGCTAAATAAATGACTAAAGAAATAAATGAATGAAAATAAATCAAAGATTCAGGGCATCTCAGAAAATTCCAAACAGCAGGCAATCAGCAGTGCAGGCAGATGAATTGTCTAACAGCAGGTATCAACATAACACAGTCATTGGACAACACGTATTATTCAGATCCTAGGGGCATTATTCAATCTCATTGCAATTTAGTCCCAAGAAGATTAGACTCAGTTACATCCAGGCTTTCTCATATGGTTATAACAGATATAACAACCAGATTGACTCACTGCTGAATCAATGAACTTTAGTCTTTCTTTTTAAAGAAAGGCTTGATCTCAGAGTCTCTAGAGATGAGGAAACCTACACAGAGCATAGTTAAGCTCCATGAGGACAAGTTATGTGTTCAGACTGTATCCCTATTCATGATACATATTAGGTTCTCAATACATATTTATTATTGATTAAATCAACTAATATTGATTTGCTTTCAAAATATACCCAAGTTAGCTCAGCCAAATAAGACTTGCAAATTAAGAAAAGCAATTTTAATATTTAACTGAATCAGAAATACCAAATGTGAATGGGTGGCATTTAATGAGACCAGCCTCTCCAGGATCATCCCTCCCTGAGTCAGACAGAGCCTGTCAGTCAACCACACACACCTCAGTGTTTTGTCTATAGCCATTAAAAAAAGAAAAAAAGTAGATCAAACAACTTCATTAAGGTGTGTTCTGGTGCACTCACCTTGCCTAGTTTTCAAATGTGAGCTGAGAATTCATAATTATTACATATTCATAGCACCTTAGCAATCAAATTATTCAAAAGGTTGTGATAATCAAATTATTTTAAAAGGTTATTTCTTATTTTGACTTGAAAGAAAAAGTTGCCAGAAGGGATGGGGTGAAAAATGGGGGTAGGAGCTGATAAAAGAGGTGTAAATGGAAACTGAGTTGAATTAAACGCATGCTATGTGCCAGCCACGGTAATAGGCTCTTAGTATTCCTCATGTCTTCAGTTCTCATAACAACCTTTGGGGACAGGTACAATAATTTCCATTTTATAAATCTGAACATCTCATATATTCACTAAATCAATTGAGTGATTTTAAACAACAATTATTTATTTATTTTATGATTCTACTATTCAGTAATGGAGACTGGGTTCAGCTGCAAGATTCTTCTGGTATCTGCTGGGCTCCCTCAAGCATTTGCTGTCCTTGTATTTCAGGTAGGAGACTGGCTCCTTCTAGGGCATGGCCAGTTGTCAGCTAGGAACACCTATCCTTCATAGAGTCTCTTGTCTGCATGTGATGGGAGGTCTGGGCTCTGAAATGCCACACAGTCACTCACTCCGTTGGCCCCTCATTATTTTGGCCAAAATAATTACCAGGACAAAGCCACAGTCAAGACAGCAGCTTTTACCGGGACCAGCTGTGGTCACATAGATATAGAAGGAGGGTAAAGAATTTGACACACATGCAATAGAATTATCATAGAATTGTCATAGATACCAAGGGGCTTTTCCAAGATCACCCAGCTGGTAATCATTGAGATAGATTTTGAAATTCAATATTGAGTCTTAACCTTATACTCTTTGTTCTCTCCTTCTTGCCATTGTTCTCCCTTAAAACAAGGTATAATTAGGTAGATGGTTAAAAAAAAAAAACAGCAAACAAACAAACTGCCTAATTCTAATCAAACTGAGATAGCTGTTTATCTGTTTGTATCACTCCATATTTTTGCAAACCCACTGTGCAGTGGGGGGTTGGCCTGGGGCTAACAGTGTGCACATGGTCAGCTGCAGGGACAGGATGCAGGTGTGTGAAAGGTAGTGTGCGTGTGCACAGCTACAGAAGGGCTGGTGGCATGCACATGCATGGCTGCAGGTGCCAAGTGTGGGTGTAAGTACGGTGGTGGGGAAAATTTTACTTTCCTCTAAAATAGTTTTCAGCAACTGGCGCAATGTTGCATAGTGTGTGTTCAAGAAATGATTTTTTTACAATAAAAATTCCATTAACGATGCTGTGTACCTATCAAAAGCTTGAATTCCCAGGCTATTTCTGTTCTTCAACTGATTAATTATTGTAAGATCTAACTTAGTTTAAAGATCAGGGAATAGTTACCCCTTAGATAAAAATAGAATTAATAAATGGTTTACTGTCCTTGGTAGACTTTCCTTTCTTGGCAAGAACCTGCTAGAAATGCTATATATTAACTGCTTTTGTTGGTGTATTTGTTCTGATTTCTTTAAATGATTAGGAGAAAGGAAGGATTTCTTTCAAAGATAAAAGGAAGAGCCAGATGAAAAAATGCAGGTTCTGATCAACCTAATCAAGTAACACCAGACTGTATTGCAAAGGAAGAACATACAGTCTTCCTCTGGTTTGCAAAGGACATTCTAGCAAAGAAATTTTTCAGAGAAACAGCACTCTCTAACAGTCACATCTTTGAGTAGTCAGAATCAAGATAACCGTGCAGGCAGGGGAAGCCAGTCCAGGATGAAGAATGGTTTTAGAGGCAAATCAATACAAGCAGTGCATGGGCCATCAGCCTCAATGCTGGTCTCACTCCTCACCAGAAGAGACCTTATAGGCCCTTGGTCTTGGCCCTAACAATGATGTATTATAAGAAAGGCAGGAAACTTCAGTCACTGGGCTCAGGATGACCAACATAGAAGAAACTGAAGATGGCTCTCATCGTAGAAAACAAGAACCCCAACAACACTCAGAAAATAATAGCAAATTGCCATGAAAGATAACACATATTTTTAAGAACTGCAAGGTGGAACTGACAGCACAAATGAGGGTACGAGCTATGAATGATAACAGCTATTTTATCTGACCCCTATCATATGTCACATACTTTATTGTTGTAAAGACTGTATCTATAATAATAAAATAAGCAGTAAATAATTGATTATTATCTTATTTAATGCTCACTCTAAAATGCAGGTACTATTTTATCCCCATCTACAGGTAAACAAAATTGAGCAAGAGGTTAAATATCGTTCCTTAGGTCACACAGCTAGCACACAGCAAAGCCTGGTTTTGAACCTGTAAGAACCCATAGCTTTCTATGTGTTCAAAGCCCATACCTTGAACCCATACATTTATTGTCTCTTAGGTGCAGCCTGAGGTTCCATTTAGATGAGGGAAAGATGAGCCCAACTGTATTATCTTTACATAAGGACTACCTAAGTTACTGGTATAATACTAAACATAATTAATCTTATATAGATATACGGATATTTTACTTAAAACAATTGTTCCAAAGTATGATGTCACATGTAAGTGTAAATTATCATGTTCAGATAGAAGAAGATTGGGTGGCCTTTTCC
Source organism: Macaca nemestrina (assembly GCF_043159975.1). NCBI lineage: Eukaryota > Metazoa > Chordata > Mammalia > Primates > Cercopithecidae > Macaca > Macaca nemestrina. The sequence continues at coordinate 120,660,792 of NC_092127.1, read as the reverse complement.
ATTTGTAAGAACACAGGGTCCATTCTTTCAACTTTGAAAATAGAGCATCAGCTTTCTATTACCATATTTGTTATTCAAAGCACATAAATATCCTCTCTTAGTCACCAACTCAAAATTCCAAATTGTCAGGCCTTCACTTGAGGGTATAACCTTGAAGCAAATTAAAATTTACTGTCAACGTTTATTCAAAATCTTACCATAAAGGGTGAATATGCTATAATTATAGCCACATTTAAAAATTTTTTATTATGTGTCAGATGCTTTACATACATTAGCTCTAATTCTTACATATCAGGGCAATGCTTTGATATGGATACAGGTTGTTGGTTGTTTTGTTTTCATTCCTTTTACTCATGAACTTCCTTCTATTTTTCAAATAGCAGCAATGGTCATCTATACATACTGCCATTGGTTTAGAATTTATTATGGACAGAAAAATGAGTCAAATTCATGACTTTCATCAAGCACTTCCACAGACTTTTATAAATATTTAACAGAGACAATAGTACTAAAAGCCATTGTTTTTCATTGCAGAATCCAGGTGATTGGGGGAAAAAATGTTGTGTTTGCTTTTTTTTCTTTCTTTCTTTTCAATTTCTAATCACCTGGCTTTACTTATCAGCAGCCAAATCTAAGAGAGTCAAAGCTGAGAATTTACCCATTAACCACAGAGTGACTGGAAGAGAAATTAAATGTGGAATTATACAAGAACTTTATTCCCCAGGGTCATATGTCAAGGATTTGCCAAAAAGTTAATTTCAGTTAGGAAAAATAGTGAAATGATAGAAACTGTAATAGATCATCAGACAAGTTATGAGAGCCCTGAAAGTGTAAAAGATAATCACTTCAGAAATGAAACGTGGTATATACCTACAGCAAACAATTCTTCAGCCTTAAAAAGGAAGAAAATTTTTACGTATGCTACATTATGAACCCTGAAGACATTATTTTAAATAAAATAACCCAGTCACAAAAAGATAAACACTGTATCATTCCACTTACCTGAGATGTGACTACTACCTAGAGTAGTCAAATTCATAGAGGCAGAAAGCAGAATGTGGGTTGTTAGGGGCTTGGAGGAGGGGAGGCAGGGGAGGTGCTTAATGGGTATAAAGTTTTGTTACTGTAACACCGGGGGTTGGGTTTACATCCTGCTGCTCACTGAACAGAAAACCAATCACTGAGACATCAAGTATTGCCAAGAAAGGAGGCTTCAATCAGGTCCTACTGCTGAGGAGATGGGCAATCACTCTCAAATCCATCTCCCTGACTGACTAAAATTGGGAGTTTATATAACAGAGAACGAATGTATAATAACCACAGGTAGGTAAACAGGAATTAGGGTGGGGAAAGGAAATCATGAGGGATGAAAGATCTGGCTTCACATTGTTGAAATGTAGTGATCTGGTCAGTTTCAGTTCCTTGATACTATTGGGGAGGCCTGAAGATCAGTTTCCTGAGGAAAGAACTCTGATAAGACATATGTTACGTTTCAAGCTTTAAGACTAAGAGGATCTATTTCTGTATTTATTTTTAAAAACTGTAAACATCAATTCTATGGGACAATGGGCTGTTTTCAGTTTTACTTTTGCAAGATGAAAAGAATTCTGACGGCTGCACAATAACGTGAACACACAAAACACAACTGACTGAATTCTACAGTTAAGAATGGGTAAGAAGGTAAATTTTATGTTAGGTATATTATATCAAACTTTTAATTTTTTTCTAAAAAAAGATAATTACCTAACTTTCCAGGGTATATCCTAAAGGTATTTATGCTTTATGGAAAAACTCTATATCTGACACAGCAGTAAGAGTAGCAGGGACCAAGACAGGTGTCCAAAAGAAGGAGCCTGATAGGAACCTTATAGAAAAGAAACTGCAGTCTCCCAAACCCCCAAGAGGGACACAGAAGTGAAAAAGAGAGTTTGTGTACCAGAAAGCCTCTCATAGTTAGCATAAGGGGCTAGTGGACTTCAAAACTGGAGGCCATGAAAAGTCCAAAGACATTAGAAGCAGTTTCATTAGGACCAGCAGGCAACACTTAAGGTCTGTTTGGTCAAGTTGTGTCCAGAATTGGTTCGTTTGGGTGGGTTCTTGGTCTCACTGACTTCAAGAATGAAGCCACAGACCTTCACAGTGAGTGTTACAGCTCTTAAGGGTGGCACGGACCCAAAGAGTGAGCAGCAGTAAGATTTATTGTGAAGAGTGAAAGAACAAAACTTCCACAGCATGGAAAAGAACCAGATTGCCGGTGCTGGCTGGAGTGGCCAGCTTTTATTCCCTTATCTGTCCCGGCCCACATTCTGCTGATTGGGCCATTTTACAGAGTGCTAATTGGTCTATTTTACACAGTGCTGATTGGTCCATTTTACAGAGTGCTGATTGGTGCTTTTTACAATCCTAGCTACAGAGTGCTGATTGGTGCATTTTACAATCCTCTGGTGAGACAGAAAAGTTCTCCAAATCCCCATCAGAAGTCCAGCTGGCTTCACCTCTCAAAGTTATACTTCAACAGATGCTACCAGAGTCAGAAACCAGAAATACCAACTAAACTCTTCTCTTCCCATCAGCCCCATGTCTTCATATTTCTCCCTTATGAGAAGAAACACATACTCTTGAGTTAAGCTACATTCAGTCATAAAGAAATAAAGAACAAAATGTTTTTTAAATACCCCATATCATAAAGGTAAAATGTTGTACCTATTATATTCACAACATGCCTCAAGGAAAATATTATTATTTCCACTACAGATAAGACCAAGTTTCCACATGATTAAGGAGATTTCCCAGCTTGTAATTTTTGCAAGCTGGTATTCTCACTCTGGTGTTTCTTGTTCTAAAGTTCATCCACTGTATCATGGCAATATTCTCAACATGTTGTCAATTTCACCCATGTATCAAGCTATATTCCCAGAAAGACATTTAGTCTCTCAGGTATCTTCCCATACACTCACACACCCATCCTGAATATGCACCATAAATGGTTTGTTGTTTTGTTTTATTTTTTCCTTGGCTGCTTCTTCAGCCTCTATTCCCAACCCCTGTATCTTGGCTCTGTCTACTGGGCTACCGCTCTCCTCCATGGCTAGTTCTAAGTCTGGAGACTTGCCCTGGACTTCTAACTAGGGGAAGAGAGTCCTGCTGCTCTTCTTTATTCATACTAATCCAATCCCCTGGAACTAGTACCATAAACAGTATCTGGGGTCTTCTCAGACAGATTTTTTATAGCTTAAAGTTACTGAGTATGTTTTAACACACAACTACAGACTGATCCTCAGATTCTCCACTGATACATGCTCTTCCCAATGGGAAATCTGGTACTAATCGTATTAGGAAGTGTGACTTTCCATGGACACTTCCTGGCATAACCAATTGAACGGCCAATATTGGTTTCTGCATTTGGACTAGTTCCCTGAGAAGCATGGTCTACTTTTGTTTAGTGGTCTGTTCTCTCTCCGAGTGCCATACTGCCTCAAAAGACCATCACAACTTCTATCAATCACATTTTTGATTAATGACATTACAAATTTTGGAATCATGCACACACATATAAATAAATAAATGACGACTATGTTAATTGCACACATACAGTGATACTTGTCATAAGGGCATACTGGCTTATTTAATACTTAATGTATATCCAAGGATGGTTACAGTTTTCTGTGTTTCTCAAATTTACATAATCATTGAACACTATTTTTGAAAAAATATCTCATGAGACTGTTTTCCAAGGCACATACATTTTGAAAGTGGTATGTTAAATTATATAATTTATATAAAATATAAATTAAATTATATTTATAAAGGACTGAGATTTTGAGTTTTATCTCTGAGGACTTCAGTTATCTGTGCTGGAAGCAAATATAAATACTGAAATCATACTACCTTTTGTGGACATCTGTTTTTTCTCATTCTCCAATAATCATTCCACTTCCTTCCTGAAATGATACCTTGATTTTCCTTTCAGGAACAATCCCTACTCACCAAATCAACCCACCTGACTTGGATATGGCTCACTGAACCTTCAGCTTCAAGGACAGTAGCATAAACAAGCCCAGCTAATCAACATTTCATCCTACTGGACGCAGTAATTGAAGTCATTGGTTCAGGGGTGAACTCATGATCAAAGCCAGGTGAATGCACATGTTTTGCTCCTAGGAAAGAGAAGGTTTTTGGACCAGGGTTGCTAAACTTGTAGAATGTAAGTAAGTCTGAAGCTGCTGGGAGCACCTTCAGAAAGCCCACCTGAAAATGAAGCCCTGCCAGGAAAGCAGAGCCAAAAGATAGACTCCTCATGAACATATCTGAGTTGCTAAGTCTAGCTGAAGACAAACTATGGCTGAATTTTTCACTTACATCAGCCAATTTCTTTTTCTTACTTAAGCCGTTTTTAGTCAGGCTTCAGTCACCTATGACCTGAGAAGTCCTGATTAATGCACTGTTCTAAGGAGGTAGCACTGTTCCCCTGATGACAAATAGCACAGGTAGTGTGCTTAGGAAAAGTTCATTCACAGTGCTTAGGAGAAGTTAATTCGCTTTCATGAATCTAATCTGACATCCTTTATCCTAATCTGGAACAAAAAAATGTCACAGGATTCCCGAGAAGGAAATCTCTTTCATCTACAATCAAACAAATGAACCCCAACTTCAGGTTTCTGCTTCTATTACCTTAATTTATCAAGGCCTCACAACTTTCAAAATGCTTCAAATTAAGATCCATTTTGTGAGTCTTGTAAATCATAATTAATCTCTTTAAAGGACCTTGAAATTCTCAGGTGAGAGACCAGATAAAAGACAAAGCAACATTATTAAAGAATTTAACCATTATTATTCTTTCGAGGAAAAATACAAGAATAAAAATCTTCAGGGAACATGATAATTACCGAGACAATAATAAAGAGCTGATTAGAAAAAGAGCCTCCTTGTCCCTGAAAATAACAAAATCTTCCAAGAGTTCTCGACAGATGCACGGTTTGTGTTTAATATCCTTTTATTCCTCGCTGCCTCCACCCCCTCAGCCCAAACACACACACAAACCACAAAGAAAGGGTTTTTGTGCGCATTTGAAAAATGTTCTGCAGAGATCAGGTAATAGTTCCCACACAATGATGGAAATGTCATTTCATGAGACATTTCTCCAAAAAAGAGCTGCCTGGTAGAGTTGAACGGTTTAGAAACGAGTGATCAAACAACAGGAAAATCACAGAAATATCGGTTCTGACTCCTCATCAGAAAGCTAGAAGCTAAAAAAGCTAGTTTTTTAAAAAACAGAAAAAACCAAATGGCTCATTCTAGACAAACTGCTTCTTTGATAGATAGATTTAGGGCATCCCTTGTGATTTAGTGGGTAGGTAAATTGTTGTTGTCCTATAAACAGGTTTAGGAGACACTCAGTGGATGCATCTCTTGCAACCCCCATGTAAGGATTAATTCCTGTGGTGCCACATCACTTCATATAAAGGTCAGGCGAAGAAACACGCCAGCGATAATGATGAAAGAACAGGTCATCTCCTAAGAATTAATGGCTAGAGGGAAGGAATTGATGGTCTTTGGCTCTACCTTCAGCCATTAACCCCAGCTGGCTGTTAATCCTCAGGAAATGCCCTCTGCCTGGGATGTTATTGCTGTTATAAACTACAAATGAAGGAAACTGCACATGCTCAAACATCAGTGCAAAACATTTAACTTAATGAATAATGCACTTGGAAAAGCATATTCAAGATAGCTTAGAGAAACAGTTTAGCTGCATGTGATTCAGCCAGCTTGCATTCATCAGCTCCTTTTAGTTTGGTTATAACTGAAGCTACAAATGGTGCCAAAACTAGACTCTGAACCTAACTGGGTTTACATATGAGTCCTGTGATTGATATTCCGTTATTATCAGTCTTCTTGATTAGTGCCATATAATTACAGGGTTTATTGCTTATGTCAGTGAAATTACAGAGAGAAGATTAGCAGCTAGCAGAGAGTTTTACAGACATTTCCAAAGGTCTGTCTGCCCGCTGACTAGTTGATGGAGTTGGTATTTTGCTACCCACCAAACTATTTGTAAAAGGGAGCTGGGCTATTCCACATGCCTTTCTAAGTGACATTTCCGGAACTATCATCCTTATGCCTGAGGTGATAATTCCCCAAATTGGGTTTGCAACCTGGGAAAAAAAAAAAAAAGAAGAAGAAGAACCAAAAAACAAAACTCTAATCCTCATAGGCTGCTTGAAATGCCATCTCTGCAGGGCATCATCCTGAAGCAGTACTTCCAGAGTGATATGAAAGGATTAAGAGATAAATAAAGGCATTGGGCACACTCCAAAGTCAATTTGCTCAAATAGCTACTTGTAGAAAAAACAAAAAGTAAAAGTAATACCACATTAGAATTAACAGTGAGGAGTAAAATTAGTTGAGACACAGTAAGAACAGTATTAATACATAGGAAGAAATACCCTGGATCAAAATGTAAGATGTCAGTTGAAATTGCAAAAACTCAAAAGAAATTTAGTTTCCTAATGGACACCATTAGGTGATCTTTGCAAAGTGCTGATTTCTGATATGATTCAACTTCAAATCAATAAATCAGGCCAGTTCTGCCTTCTCAAGTAAAGAATAGTAATAAATTTCTGGAGGGGGGAGTTTCAGAGAGAGAATGTCTAAATCACATAACACATTTCGTATGGCATTTTATAAATTGCTATCATTTCCAAACATAATAGCAAGATGCAAGGTAGGCAATTTTCCACCAGTTTTAAAGATAAGGGAACTTTAACTCAGTAATTTCTCAAGACTCTATCAACAGAAAAAGAAAGAAACAAAATTTGAACCCAGGGCTTTCTGAATCCAAAGCCCATGGCCTTCCCACTGCCTTTCTTTAGAAATGATCCTGATAAATGATATTTCATTTTAATCTTGCCTATGATTTTTCATAATGTAGCTCTAAAATATATGTCCAGTCTGATCTTCCAGGATTCCTTGAGCATGATCCAGTCAAAATGACTTTGGGCCATTCCTTGAACGTGTCTTCATGATTCCTCCCACACCACTGTCATCACCTATGGAGACCTTACCTATTGTTCAGTGCCTACATGCCTCCTTCTCCACAGAGCCTCTCCTAATACCAGGTAAAGGTCATTTTTTCATCTGACCACCCATGTGTCATTACTGAGGAATCGACCTTTGACAACCTTTCTTATTTCACACGTCTCTGTATATGGAACATAGTCACTGTTAAATTATAAACCTTTTTTAAGAAATAAGGACTCATTATATATATATATTTGAGATGGAGTCTAGCTCTGTCGCCCAGGCTAGAGTGTAGTGCCATGATCTTGATACACTGCAACCTCCGCTTTCCAGATTCAAGTGATTCTCCTGCCTCAGCCTCCCTTGTAGCTGGGATTACAGGCACTCACCACCACATCTGGCTAGTTTTTTTGTGTGTTTTAAGTAGAGATTAGGTTTCACCATGTTGATCAGGCAGGTCTCAAACTCCTGACCTCAGGTGATCTGCCCACCTCAGCCTCCCAAAATGCTGGGATTGCAGGCGTGAGTCACCACACCTGTCCAGAAATAAGGATTCATTATATTTCATCTTTGACCTTCATCATTACAACCTCTTACAAAATATTAATAGTTTGTTGAATGAATGAATGAATAAATGAATGAATGAATGCTTCTATCTTCTTACTCATAACTTTTCTGGGTTTCCTGATTAGTATCTATAAGCCACAGAAAGGCTTCCAACCAATAATCACATATGACTGCTCTAGGTCTTCTTTGAAAACTTTTTCTGATTATATTATGTAGTCTGCATCCCCCAAGATAATTCCCTGGCAGCTCTGCCAAAGCTCTGAGTTCCCTGAGACTCAATAGTTATGTAATCATGAGTGCAGTCAATGACCTGTATAAAAATGATACTACAAAAATGACAAGATGTAAACTTTTGCCAAGAAGACTTCAGTACATGAACAACTAGATGAATCTATATGCATTGCAACTTCACAGAACTAAGATCAGATTTGAGTCTAACATTTTATTCGTCTTCCTTCTTGTAATGGGGTCAGAATGAATTTCAATCTGAATCTCTGAAAACCACGCCATCATACACAGCACCACAGTTAATTAGTTCAACTGAAACTCGCAGAATAGAGTATGTGGACATTCTCTAAATCATCGCAGTTGCATCATGAATTGCCTTGGTGACTAATCAAAGTCACTTAAAGAAGCACCTGACAAACCTAACTTGGGGGTTGCAAGAATAAAATAATGAAATTTTCTCTGAGGAAGGAAGTGGCTGCCTCCTCAGTCTCCCCTCCTTGAGTTTCTCCCTAAAAGTATGATAGACTCAGTAAGAGTTCCGACTTTGTTTTTGTAGTGCAAGGTTGTAGGGATTCTGACCCTTCAAATGATAAACATGAACCTTCAAAATTAACTCTTGCACAAAGTATACAGGAAACACAAGGGGTATCCATTTAACTCTTAAGGAGACAAGAGAGATTGTCATTGTTCTTTCTTCTACTTCATCGTTAACATTTGGGTGAAATTATGTCCAGACTTTGTAGTCACTTTCATGTCCCCCTACATGCATGTAACTCTGAAAATGCTTCCTCTATAATAAAGCGTGTTCCTTCTCATACCCACACTGGCACAGAGGGGTCTCTTGTTGGCAGGATTGTTTTATTCCCCAATGGTGTCTACATAAGGAAAATATTATAGATGAATTACAGGCACTTATTCAAGAGTATGGTAGCTTTGTTACGTGCATTTCTTTATCAACAGGAGCACAATGTCTAAGACATATGAGGTTCTCCCTAATCTAGGCAATTCAATCCAAACATATGCCAATTTTATAGAGAAAAAAAAATGTAGCATAAGTGGGAGAAGGAGAAGGAGAAGAAAAAGGAGGAAAATAAGAAAAGTAAGAGACAAGAAAGGGACCAATTACTAGCAGCAAGAAGAATTTAAGAATATGAAAAAGCAATTCAGGTCCTTGGCTGGTGTCATACAGCTCACCTGTATGGGATCATGATCCATCGAAATATCAAGTCTACATCCAAACATCCAAACATATTAAAATTACATATTAATCAGGTAAGATGGTTGATTAACTTGCATATATATATATATATATATATATATATATATATAGAGAGAGAGAGAGAGAGAGAGAGAGAGAGAGAGAGAGAGAGAAATTGTTAATAGCCAGGGGAAGTAATTCATCTTATTATAACAGGTTGAGAAAATTAGTTCAAAATTCAAATAAATAGCATCATGCAGAAAAAAGATATGGCCATTTCTATATACAGTATGGCAAACTATATATTTTCGTATTTTCATTAACAGAAAATATGGAGCTAACAAGAATAATACTGGCAGCCAGTTTAAATATATTTCTGTGAGAGAACTATTAATTAACCTATTAATTAATCTAGACTGATTAAGTTATCTGATCTGTTGTCAGTTCTTAAGGGAAGATAATTACTGAAACATTGAGGTTTTCTGATACATTTTCACATCATGTTTACAGAGCTCCTGATTTACTACTGACCAACCTTGTCATAGTTGGTTTTCCTTTGGAAAAAGATTCTTTTTAAAGTCAAAGGCCCCCCACCCCTACACATTAAATCTCTTAATGAAAATATCAAAAATAAATCCATTAACTTACAAATATTTTTATGTGCCAGGCATGGCGCTAATGCTGGTAGCCATTGGTGCCTTTTAGGGGAACAGCAAAATAGTCTCATGGCCCACATTGTTTCATCTTCCTGCATGAGAAACACCAGTCTTTAAGTAGCAGTGGGAGTCAGCATCATCCAGCCCTAGTATATAGAGCTCCTGCATTCTTTGAAGGCTGGCCCTTAGGAAAATAAGTCTCATTTCCTCCTTTTCTTCTGCTTCATAGAAGGAAGGCCCTGAGATACCTCTACTGAGGCATTCTTAGTCCCTGACCCACTCAGCAAACAATGTATGTGACATGGTTCACTGCTTAACAAATAAAGACACTGAAGTTTGGCTCCATTTTCCTGTGACTCTATGTAACTTGAAATCGGGTCATAAGTGGTGCCTCCTGTAAAAGCAGTAGGTCAAAAAAAACCATTTCACAACTGAATGTGAAGAAATAGTCAGACCCAGACCCATGTTACCATGGCAGTTATGAAGACAAGGAACAGGAAAAAAAAAAAAGCAAAATGCAAGATTCTTGTTAAAACAGAAAAGATTTTTGTTCCAGCATCTTTTCATAGGACAAGTTTTGGTAGTCAGGCATGTTTCTATCTAAGAAAAGGTGATAAACCTCTTCTCTGTGAATACTTCCTGGGGGTGAGAAATGCATCCTCCTGAGGCCAGTCACAATTTGTAAGGGCAAAATTCTTAACCTCTAGCATTTGATCTAAATGAAACCAAGTTAAAATGAATATTGGAGGCAGACTTGAAGAGTAAAGGGTATAAGCAAAAGGCCTTTTCTTGCAGCTTGCAGAGGCAAAAATATATCATAAGATTTGATTAGGTCAAGCTTTGCAAATTGATTTGATGTTTCTAGGGCCTAGGCAGGGCCCACAAACGAGTAATGCAAATTGAGTAGGCACTGGTGGAGACTATGGCTCAAAAGGCAGAATGCATGACCAAATTCAGTTTTACAAAACCCTATGGAAGAACAGATCCCTCCCTTGAGGCACTAGTTTACAATGACTGGTATACATTATTTTCTGTGGAGGAGGAATACATGGGTTTGAATCTAGGGTGTTTATAGAGCAAGCTAAGAAGTGACCTACTTTCCTCCAACAGCGTGCCTTACTGAGTAGATCCACATAAGCTCTGGAGCCTCTGAAATCCTGGGCCCTGGGCACTGGGGGGCATTTTTTGCACCCTTTTGCTTTCCCCTGTAAAGAGAAGACTCTATATCAGAACGGCCTGTTTCATCCTGCAAGTACAGCAAACACACAAATCTAAAATGCTGCTACATGCTAACACTTCATGGCCCACTGTTGCACTCACTTGAGCCATAACCCTCACTGGGCTTTGCACCCACTTGAGCCATTACCCTCACTGGGCTTAGAGGAGTTCTCATGTCAGGGAACGTTTCCATGCATTCTCTGCTGTAAGATTCTTGGGGCACCCACCAACTGGCAGATGAATGTGTGGGACTGGTCTCGGCAGGCATGAGCAGGAGAGCATCTATGGATCTGAGTAAAGAATTTTCTTTGAGTCCTTTCTCTAGACCTTGGCAATGAATTTTGCTCCGTATTATACTTTGTCTTGAATCTCTGCTCTTTTACATCTGAATTTCTTCTTACCTCTTGGTGCTTTGCTGAATCCCTGATGAGATGCGTTTCCTCTTCTACCTCTTAAACATTATGGTTTCCAAGAGTTCTGTTCTCAGCCCATGGCTATTCTGCAGAATCTCCCTGCATGAAAGGAGGAAGAAAAATAACGAGTCTGTTTAAGAAGGGGAACAATTGTTCCCAGAAGGCAGAGGACTAACGAAACAAAAGCTTGTAATAGGAATCTGCCAAATAATGTAAGAGGAAAGGTGTAAGCTACCTAGAAGTAGCACAGGAGACAACCAGGAATCTGGGAACCAACCGGGAATCTGGGAACCAAAGACTGTGCATGCCAACATCTATTATAAAGTTATAGCTATAACCTTATCATGGATTGAATTGCTACCCTGTGCCAAGCATTTTATGTGCACTTTACATGCATCATCCCATCATGTAATTATCAAGCCAGTTTTACCAGATATTATTCATGCTTTGCTTTACAGAGGAAACTGAGACTCTGAGAGGTTTAGAAAGAACTTCACCCCATCCCCTGGGTAGAGCGGATGAAGGGATTCATCTCAGGGCCAAGCCAAACCCAAAGCTGATTCTCCACAGTATCATTATACATGGATATGGCAATATCTTTGATAAGAATTAATCTTTCTGCCTCAGAAGGTGAAGTCTTTAGCTAGTGATCTCTCTGAGATTCTGGGGGACTACAGAACTCAGGGAGAGCATTGAGCATTGTGAAGGGAAATGAGTCTTTTTCTTCCCCCCACAGTTTCACCCTGACGTTCTCTCCTATTTATAGTATTTATAGTAAAATGTCCATACTCTTCCCCAGTGAAGAGAGTTGGTAATATTATTCATCAAAACACAGAACTTTTGGGGGCCAGGTTTTAGTAGTAACTTGGTTGACTTTGCTTTACCATTTCAAGAATTCTGATTATCTTTCCTGTTTGAACTCCTGCTTCCTTGTGATAACCTATTTGGGATTGGCCTACTACTTTGATTTAAGGAAAAGCTATGGAATGCTTAACTTTGTCCAAGGGAGAATTTTGTCTGGACTTGAATATTTCACGCATGTAGATTTTAAGTAGGAAACCTCCAAGAGAGATGGGAGGTGGTAAGATTTCCAATGTCTTAAGGATGCCTAAGAATGTTGATTCAGTATTAACTCATATTTAGAAATGGCGGAATAAGTTTGTATACACGTGAAGAACACAAGCCCACTAGAGTAAGACAGTAGAGAGCAAGTGTAAGTTGTTCCATTACGGATTCTCATATTTTAAGCCTGCCTTCCGGGATTAGAAATCAGTCAAGCTATTTAACAGCTCCCCACACCTCGGTGTGAACACAATTCTTCTACTTTCCATGAGCTCTTTTCCTGTGGCATCTCTCTTCCTAGGAAACTGCCTGCTCCTTCTGCCAACAGAGAACAAAGAAAGCTTGGCAGGTAGTGGCAGTTTTTACTGTCTTCCCCCAGCTGCCCTAGAGGCAGCAAGGGCCTGCTGAGCTTCCTGCACAACCACAAATTAGTGTTACCCAAACTTGAAGCAGGCTGAGATGCAGGTAGAACCCGAGAAGGGAGAAACAAATGTTTCTCCTGCAAGAGCCAGGAGTTGTAGTTTAACTGGGGAGAGGTTCTCTAAAGGAAAAGGTTTGGGTCAAGAGGGCATCACCTGGGACAAAGAGTGCAGATCACTGTAAGGTGTGAGCCATCTGCAGCCAGAGCTCAGGTGCTGCCTTGAAAATTTTAGACAAACATCACAAATAAAACAGTTCCCTGAAAGTATTGTAAAGTGTACAACAGCAAGACAGAGCCCTCTTTAAAATAAAATTCTAGAATTCTGTAGAGGCTCTGGTTACCTGTGTTATCTGATTAGGCACCAGGGTTTTGATGGGTAGGTAGAGATCCATATATTGGAAATATCTGCATGTAACCCAGGATGTTAAGTTGGCAGTTTTAACTAAGTGACCAACAGACTACTGATAGTAAATTGAATTTTCAAAGTTGGTAACCACAAATAGTTTTGATGATTTAAATGACATTTCAAAAAAAAAACACAAATAAATTAGTGAATAGGTAAGTAATTGAGAAAAGAAGACAGAAAAAAGATTTGAATAGAATTTATTTGCATAAAGATGTTCTATAAGATCCATCTCAACGAAATGGATTTAGTGACCATGGCTGCCTCTCTTCTTACCTCAAGTGTAACAAGAGGATGCTCAAAGAAAACACTTGGGAGGTTTGAGATATGTTCCCTGGAGTGTGGGGTGCACACTAGGGCATCTGATGAAGCCTGAGGAAACTGAGAAGAGACCCCAGCTAAAGCAGCCTATGTCAGCACAGTAGAAGGCTATATCAAAGCATAATTATGCAGGACCTGACAATGTCCAGTCAAGATGTTGTCTACTGGTTACCTGGGCCTGCCATAACAAATTACCATACACGGGGTGGTTTAAAGCAACAGAAATTTGTTTTCTCACAGTTCTGTAAGCCAGAAGTCCAAGATCAAGGTGTCAGTAGGACTGTGCTTCCTCCAAAGGCTGTGGGGGAGAATGTTTCCATGCCTCTTCTAGTTTCTGCTAGCTCCAGGAATTCCTTGCCTGTGGCTGTATAACTACAGTCCTCACCTCTGTCTTCACATTGCCTTGTCCTCTGTCTCTCTTCTCCTTCTGCAGTTCTGTTACAAGGAAACTTGTCATTGGATTTAGGTCCCATTAGGACAATTTAGGATGGTCACATTTCAAGATCTTAATTGAATTACATCCATCAAGACTCTTTTTCTAAGTAAAGTCATATTCACGAGTTGTAGGAGTTAGAATTTTCATATAATTTTTTCGGGGTCACTATTCAACATTGGCCCATTTGACAACTCTGTAGGAATGAGCTGGCTATTTGACAGGAGTGGCTGGTGATTGGCTCCACTGTGGAACTTCCAAAAAATTCTCTGACAATCACCCAAGAAAGAAAGAGAAGTGTAAATTATCACCCAGGCCAGCAAGAACAAAGCCAGCTTACTGACATACTAATCCATAAGACTTTCTTGGATCCCCTTTCTCCTTCTCCCTCTCCTGCTCCAAACCTGATGAGATCAGAATCCTCAGTTAACAAGTTGTGAAAAGAGAATGGGAGTGAGAGAAACACCCGCTCACTCTCCAAAGGCAAAGACATCGTCTGCTGCTGGGTGTCACTGGGGAAGGGACTCAGAAGTATTACCTTTGAATTAAGGCTGAAGACTTAATCAGTATATGAGATCTGACATTCTAATTTCGAAGTCATGACTGTGTCTCCCATCTTAAATTGACCAAAGGACATTATACGTTCTAAGAATGATCAGAAATATGCTAGGACTGCCTAAAATCTCATCCCGAGACCCAGCACACCCTTTTCCCCAGTGAATATAATTTAAAGAAACAGGAGACGTTAAAACAAAACAAGCAGTAGGTTTTGACTGCTTTTCGTAAGTCTTCATTGCTCAAGGTGCTAGTTATACTCATAAACAATATTTGAAAGGATTTCTTGACTCAGAACATTATTAAGATCACCAACGGTATTATTTACTATTTGTTGAGAATTATTGTCCCAGAGTTTGGAAAAAGAAAATGAGAATTAGATTCAGCTTACTCTACAGACCAATATAAAAATGAGCCTTAAAGGATATTCAGTGGGATCTGACATCAACTTTCAATTCGTCCTCATAGGGGAGATAAAACTGAACTCATGTGTTGAAAGATAGGGTTTGGCTTCATTCTGGGTTCTGTCCTGTGTCACAAGCTAACACTGTGCAAAATGATCTGTACTTGGGCTTGGTTCTTTATATCTGCCTTCCTTTATACACTGGCTTGAGCAAATATTTAAAAAAGTACTCTTTGTCAAATAATTTTGAAAAAAACATGCATTTTTCCCCTCCAATACTCTGCAAAAGGCAAATTAGGGCTGTTGTTGCCACAGCCCTGGGCAATCTGTGCTGAGTGGTGTCTGGATATCTTTGTAGTCACTTTGCCGGTGCAATTCTCTCTGTAGGAGTTCAGTATTCTTTCATACACTGGTAAGAGGAAGTGAATTTAAAATGTATTTTTTCATAAATAATCACTTCTTGTTTTGAATGAAGTATTAAAATACATCTCCTGTTATGCTAAACCATGCTAATTCCTACCCAATAAATATGCCCCTTGGCAGAAGCTTAAACCAGAAGAAGCTCAAGAGAATGATCACACAATAACTTTCTGCCCAGTATCATTAGGTTACATTATTTAAATAACTATAAGAATTCAAGTGGTAAATAACTACATACGTGTTTGTGGACACAAACAAAACAAAGCATGTTATTTCACAAAACACTGGTGTCATAGAATTGCTAGAAGTTCAAAGTTTAAGAATATAAAAAGTTTAAAGTACAGACACGTGGGAAGCTTTATTTCAAAATACCTTTAAAAATATATAGAGAACTTTGAGTATTAAAACGTGGGCTTTTCGTGAGATTGTATTTGATGATATCTGTTAGGCAGTTAACATACTGTACACATTGCTGTCCAAGCAGAAGAGAGAAACTCAAATATTTTCCAATCAACTTACTATAACATGAAACAAGAAGGGCAATTGGTTCATTAAGCGATTATTAGTTTTTTAAACACCACCTGTGCAAGTGGATCCTGTGTACCAGAACCTTATGGCATTTTATATGTAATACCCTTGTAAGACTTTCAGTGTCCACACAAAATCAGAAAGATCAGTTAACAGTGTCCATCTTTGTACCTCTAATCATTATATTGGCTAACAGTTCTAAAGTCTCACTTTGCATCAGGCACACTTTAAAGTGCTTAAAATGCTCTGATTTGTTTAAGCCTTCCAATCAGCCAAAAGCGTGAGACTCTCAAATTCACACAACCAGACAGGGGCAGAATCACAAAATATGTCTTCCCCTAAATCCTGCTCAAGAGCAGCCCAGTTCATTGCTCAATTTACTAAACCATTACTTCTTGGAAAAAGAGGGAGCCGTTAATTTATTTTTAAGGAAAGCGATTATTGCTCCAAAGGAAAATTAATTACCCTCCAAGTATCACCATCTGTTTTAATGTTTTCAAGCCTAAAGTTTGAGGAGAGACACAGTAACTTTAATATGTCTCCAATGGTGGGGCCCAAATGACCTTTGTCATTAAGAACACAGAGAAGAATCATCCCATATCGAGAAACTGAAAATGAGAATGCAGTTGTATGTGCCATCAGGGAGTTGCCTCCAGAGCCTGAAAAAATATTCTCCCAATACGCAGAATAGCTACATTTATATCAAGAGGAGCTCAAAAAATTGCAGTCAAATAGCTCACACATATCATGATACTGCAGAGATGTCACAATTAGAAGAGAATCTGAAATGACAATAGATTCTAGAAAAAAATAATTTGAAAGATGTTTTCATTTCATAGGAAAAAAGTTTATCTACCAACAAATTTTCATTATATATTTACTATATGTAGTCATGCTAGTTTCAGATATACATTGGTGAATGAGAAAAGAACTCCTGGCCCTAAGATATGCATAAGCTACTCTACATGGATTTTCTTCATTTAGCCCTCATATCAATGGTAAGAAATAAGAATTACTGTGTTTTAGAGATGTGAAAGCTACAGTTAAGAGAGGTTAATATGTTCAAGATATGTATGTTCACCATAATGTGCCCAAGCTTGTAAATTTTTTGCTATACTTTATTGAAAACTGCTATTGCTACTTAAAAGGGTGGAGAGAGATGTCTGAAAGCAGGTGATTTTGATTTTAGTCAAATCATTGCCAGTTATGTTTGCAAGTCTTAGAGCTAATATTTGATCTCAAATTTATCTGACCCAGTCCCTAGGTTCTTAACTATCCAAACCTATATGAGTCTTTTCATACCCAATGTTTTAAATAATTTTAACAATTTTTTCGTATCACTTTAGATTTACAGAAGATTTGCAAGGATAGTACAAAGAATCCTGTGTACCCCTTACTGGGTTTCGGTTTCTCCTAATTTTATCACTTTACATTTGTCAAATATAAAACAATAACATTCATATATTACTATTAACTCAACTCCCGACTTCACTCAGATTTTACTTGTTTCTCCATTAATGTTCTTTTATTGTTCCAAAATCCCATCCAAAATACCATGTTGCATTTACTTGTCATATCTCCTTCATCTCCTCTGGGTTGTGGCACTTTCTTAGACTTTCCTTGTTTTTCATGATCCAGATAGTTTTAGGAAGCACTGTCGAGGTAGTTCGTAAAATGTCCCTCATTTTAATATTTTTTGACCTAAAATCTTACCTTAGCTCATTGTGAAGCACATCAGTGCACTTTCCCATATTATCGGGTCCACAGAAACTTGAGAAGAGAATTTGGCTAAAATACACTAAGAAAAACTATGCTGAAGCAGGATAAGCAGTGGAACTTTCTAGGTTGATGGAAATGTTCTGTGTCTTGATAGTAGATGCAGGCTTTTAGGCACAGTTTCAGTTCTTCAATGGTAGGAGTTAGTAATTCCAAAACTACATTCTGTACATTCTAGGCTTGAACAACTGATTAAATATGTTGAAGAAAATGGGAACCAGGTTTTTTATTGTTGTAGAAGGGAGTTACAAATAAAAGGGAGGAAAAGAAGAACAAAGTACATACAGAAGTTCCAAAGTTATACCAAAAAGAGGTAGTCAAACAATTCCGACCTGCAGGTCAGATTCCACCTTAGCTTTGTTTTGCTTGAAGCTCACAGTGTTGGCCTCATAGCATATTTTGTTTTGTCTGTTTTTATTAGTTGGTAACAAATTTTAAAAGGCAACCCTTTTTGACCAAGCAACAGGAAAGATCTCAGATATGAAAAAAAAAAAAAAAAAAAAAGCATGATGTTCTGGCCTGTGTGCCACACTCAGCATTTGGCATTTGGTGAGTACTTGTTGCTTTTCCTAGACAGGCCATAAGTTCTCCTGTTTGCCTCGGCTCTCGACTTAAAACCAATTCCTTTCTTTATTTATGTTATCTTTCTACAACTTGGTAAATTATTTGGTTGGTAGCTGCTATAAAAGGTTTACAATTTACTAAATAGTTAAACCTTAGCTAAATGAGCAAATTTCTCTTAAAATTAGATAATAACAAGAGAACAGTGATCAGCCTAGAGAAGACAAAGAGTAAACCAATGTAAGATATGTCAAGACAGGCACTGACAATCTCTTCACAGAAGTAAAGGTATTTCTGCACTTGATGGCTGTTTGCTTCCATTCTCCTTGGCCTTTGCCTGAACTCTTTGTGTCAGAAAAAGCCTCACTAGGAAATTGGAATAAAGATAAAGCAAATAAGTTTTGTGTGTCACTTGTCCTTGTTCAGGAAGGTGAATACCACAGGAAAAAAATTTTCCTCGCTCAAGTAATCCTTAGTTTGCAGAGTAAAAAGGATTTATGATGAAACCGTGTTGCATCTTCTGCTCTTTGAAGATGAGTAGGGATGGATTCTGCGATATCTCACTGTTAAAACATTCCAAAGAAAGACTACTTGCTTATTGATGAGGACTAAGTTTTACTTGCTCACCAACAGACCAGAAACCCCCTTCTCTATGCCCATTTTGGAATTAATGTATTATATTAAAGGTGGGAGAAAAGGACGATTTTAAACCACAAGGGTTCTAAGGAGGATGAACCTTGATAAAGGAGTAATAAAATGTCAGGATATCGTTTGTGTTTCTAAATGAGTCCTTGTCTTTTTGTTTGCCTGAATAACTGGATGAGTGTTACATATGCAATGGAGGCAGATTTGGGACACGGAGATGGACAAAACTGAATTGTGCCACACAATCGAGTAGAAATTCTGATTCCCCAGAGGCAATCCAGGAGAGAGAGGTAAGAAAAGTATCACGAAATGACAGAAGTGGGACCCTCAGCAGTTGTTGTGGCTAATCAGGCCAGTGAGAACTCACTGTATGGAATGAAGACCAAGAATGACTTATATGGGATTCTAACTTCCCATAATACACTTCCAATACTTAGCTCTGCCACACACAACCTGCCTAGTGTCTGTGGTTGCTTTGTTAAGGAATCAAGAAGTGCCTGAATTTCCACTGGGGTCAGTGGCAACAATGGCAGGTCAGAGATGAAGAAACTGTAAGGCCAAACCAATGACAAGAAGTCAGTTGAGGTAGGACATTAGAGGCAGGTGATCATGAAAACATAGTCCTTTGAGAATTTACAAAAATCTTTAAAAAGGCAGTGGGCATCCACAAGACAAAGAATGAGGGTATGACTTGGTCTTGCCTAAATCCAAAGGGGCAAGGTGAGTGCAGCTCACATTTTGGTTACAAATATATTACTCATCCTATGTATCTGGACTGGTGTGAACTAAGACTTATGAGCCTTTTCCAGAGTTGAGTCCTACAGTTCTAACCATCTGTTTTCAAACACCTCTGTGCACCCTCCTATTTTTAAGCCTACGTAGTTTAAAATCATGCATACCAGTAAATCTCTAATAAGCTATCCCACTTATAGTCATCCAGCCTATCCAATTATTCCAGTACCAACACAGTGCTGAGCCTCAACAGGCACCTATTAATGCAATTAAGTAGTTAATTTTTCTAGGATGTGCAGAGCTGTAGCTTTTAACATTCAAATAGTCCTCATACTGCAGTGTCCTGGAAAAATCAAAGCAGCAATATCTTTAAAAATGTCATGGAACTAAAAACTCAAAGCACATAGAAAAATGCCACCAGCTGTAGACAGTAAAATCTATTCTACCTGACTAGCTACATGTCAAAGAATCAATGCCTGTCCCAAGAGATGAACATGAACTAGTGCGTGAAGTGCTGCATGTTCAAGATTATTAAGATTGCTAAGTGATAATTCACGAAACACTGAATCCAGAGTTACAGTCTTGCTTCCCTTCCAACATTCAGTTCATGGAAAATGACTTTGTCCTTTCCTGACAAGTTCAAATCTCTGCTTCTGTGCTCTCTGCTTCTATCCAGCAGCAATTCATTAATTTAACAAATGCATTTGTTCAGTAAGTATTTACTGAATGCCTATCATGAGATAGGCACTGTGTTATAATGGTAATGCAACAAAGAACATTATCCCTGCCTGCAAGGAGCTTACAAACTAGTGATAAATGGACAATTTACCATACAGGGTGCTCTGATGAGGACAAAAGAAGGAAAGTCATTTCATATAGAGCAACTATGCATATTTCAGCATGGTTCATGCATATGATACAAAGGTGGTGGCAAGAAATGAAGTTAAAGAGGCAACAATGGACTTGGTCACTAAGAGCTCTGATTATGGGTGCTATTGTGAAGTGAAATAAGAAATATTTCTGGAATAAGAACCTAATGGAGAATGCAGAGCTAGAAGCAGAAAGACCAGTTATAAGGTAATCAAATAAGGCAATTGTAATGAGGATTAAGATGGTAGAGTGGCAATGGAAATAAATGGGTGGATAACTAACAGGATTTGACTGACTGGAAGGCAGTGCATGAGATTGTAGGAGGAATCAAAGATAATGACCAGCTCCATGGTTTTGATAAGTAATGATAGCACTTACTAAGCTACAGAGGGAGTGTCAGACCTGAAGCTTAGCATTGGTGGAAGAAGAGCAGAGAATTAGAGGTACATGACATAGAAGTAAAAATGTCCAGTAGGTAGAAGAATGTTTTATTAACTAGTATCTTTTCTGTTGAAAGTGTGACATATTTTAATCAAGCTAGCTTTAAGAAAGAGTACAATGTACTATAAATGTAATGGGATAAGGATGCATCTGTACCTCAGTAGCCAGAGCATTTGGGGACCTAAATACCTTCAGGATTCTCTTGGCACTTCTCATCTCTTTTTCTCTATTTATGATTTATTTTTTAAGCTTAAAAGATGACTATTATTGAGATATAATTTACTTAGAATAAACTTCACAATCTCTCATTGTCCTATCTGCTTACATGGTGTACATGAAAGTAAACATGGCTGCCTATAATCCCCAAATTTTGTACCCTACAATCAGAGGTGACATTTAAAATATTTGACCACCAATCAGAATGGATGGGATTATTTCACAACAATGATGCACATTTGACCTGAGCAACCACCTTGATTCCAGTCTAAGATCTCAGAGAAAGGCTGACCTGACTCTCAGTCTCTAACCCAAAAACTCATGACACAAATTTGTTGGCCAAGCTTGAATCAAGTGCTGGACACATTAACTGTGGTAGAAGGAAGTGTCATACAATAGCATAGCTTCAACATGCAGATGGAAAGGGAGGGTCATCCCTAGAAAATGGGTCCTCATCAGAAAATCCCTTAGATATTTACCACAGACATCTACGTGTGAGCTCAGGAGAGATGCTGGCTTTTGGGAGCCATCAGCATGTGGATGGTAATGATGCCATGCAAGAAGATGAAGATCATTTAGGAAAGATGTGTATGGATGAAGGAGAAGGCTAAAGAAAAAGAGGTCCAAGGTCTAAAATTAATGAAATTTGTCAGAGAAAAGGTCACCTTGAGGGGAGCTGAGAAAGAATGACCAAAGGGGTAGGAGGCAAACCAAGAGAATATATAGAGAATATATTGTCAGGAAGCCAGAGAAAGAAAAGGATTCAAGATGGACACTCAATGTAAAATGTTGCAGAAAAATCAAATGCCCTTTCAAATCAGCAAGAAGAGGTCTTTAGGAGCTAAAATAAGAGCAATTTCAACAAAATTGCAGGGACATGAGCAAGAATGTTGAGGGTGGAGGTGTGAGTGGAAAGTGTGAGAATGGGGACAGCATGTGACTGTCATACTCAGAAGAAGCTGGAATCCCTAAAATGCACAAAAATATTTTTGTGTGTGTAGATATATGACTAGTGAGATTTGACACAGCTCTGAGATTGTTTTTATTTACAGTTTTTGACACATTGAATCATGAATTTTGGTTCTGGACCATGTTTTATGCAAATATGGGCTTCCCAGGCTTATGTTCATTATGAATATGGATTTTTTGTATCAAGGCGATATAAACTATGGAAAAGTATATAAGTAAAATCATAAAGTGTCCATTAAAATCATAATTCATATTACCATATGTTACAATTCTTTTTTTTTTTTTTTTTTTTTTTTTTTTTTTTTTTTGAGATGGAGTCTCGCTCTGTCACCCAGGCTGGAGTGCGGTGGCCGGATCTCAGCTCACTGCAAGCTCCGCCCCCCGGGTTCACGCCATTCTCCTGCCTCAGCCTCCCGAGTAGCTGGGACTACAGGCGCCCGCCACCTCGCCCGGCTAGTTTTTTGTATTTTTTAGTAGAGACGGGGTTTCACCGTGTTAGCCAGGATGGTCTCGATCTCCTGACCTCGTGATCCGCCCGTCTCGGCCTCCCAAAGTGCTGGGATTACAGGCGTGAGCCACCGCGCCCGGCCACAATTCTTAATGCACTTACTTATATATTATTTCACCAACTGTTTCTAAATGAACAAGAGTGTCTTCTTTAGAAACAACTTAAATTGCTGATATGGTTTGGCCGTGTCCTCACTCAAATCTCATCTTGAATTGTAGCTCCCACAACACCCACGTGTCATGGGAGGGACCTGGCGGGAGGTAGTTGAATCATAGGGGCAGGTATTTCCCTGGCGGTTCTCATGATAGTGAATAAGTCTCACAAAATCTGATGGTTTTATAAATAGGAGTTTCCCCGCACAAGTTCATTCTTGCCTGCTATCATGTAAGACATGCCTTTCTCCTTTTGCCATGATTGTGAGGCCTCCCCAGTCATGTAGAACTGTGAGTCCATTAAACCTCTTTTTCTTTATAAATTACCCGGTCTCAGGTATATCTTTATCAGCAGTGTGAAAACGGACTAATACAATTGCCATATAGACAATGATGTATTCCTCTGACATTCAACTCACTGGCAAGACCCCTCACCAACCAACAGCTATTGAAATCTATAGTTTGATATAAAGTGCACATTCAGGGAAGGCCAACATTTACTCGAGTAACAATCTTCTGTTTCTATGCAAGAAGTCAGACAGACCAAAATACTACTTTGGGGTTTTTTAAAATCTGCATTTAACTCCTCAAAAATGTTTATAGCCTGGTAATTTTAAATTCCATAACTTTCATCACTGTCTCTTGACTCTAAGAATAAGTTTCTTTGATAACTTTTAGCCAAAATGATACATATATGGAATAAGTAGAAACCAAAATGAAAAAATTAAAATGTTCCTCATTGTACCACCCAAAATTCAGTTTACCCAAGTCCAAAATACCCGAATCTCCTGAAAGCCTGAAAATATTCTGAGACTGGCATACTGGAAGAGAATGTTTTCTCAAAAGTCACACAAAAATCCTATCAACTCAATACAATTCATTTAGACTTTTAATGCAAGTCTAATAAGCAAATGCTCTGAGACTCAATTTTCTACTGCTTTAAAGGTGACAATAACTGCAAAAATAGAAATTTCTGCCTGGATCAAGCTATTTCAAAAGTAGCTAACTTTGCTGGATCACCAAGTTAACCCAAATGTATTAGATTAGAGATTTTTCTACTTGAGATGAAAAATATTATTGTCTCATATACCATTTCATATTAAGTACTGATTGACTTAAATCCAGTTTATTATTCTAAGATTAATTTTGTTTGATGCATTAAGTTTTACAGAGAATTCCACCTGCAACCTAGTCAAGTTACTTGAACAAGTTGACAAGATTGGCATTGCATCACTGAGGGAAATACTTTCAGCCCTCAGTTACAGGGGCTCAGGTATATATTTAATAGGTAGGATTGGGCCTTGGACATAAGAAAGACATTGTAAAAAGTCCATTCTTTCTTTTTAAGGAAAAAAAAATAGTTGAACATGATGGTCACTGGACATTTGCTGATTTGGGGTTAATTTAACGTTGAGTCAAGCCCACACCATGCCCTCAAGTAAACAGAGTCATGTTTTTTTCTGAATGGAATATGTGCTTCTGATCTCTGCGGATGTCCAGTAGTCCTCTGTTCTCTACACTGTGCCCCAGAGGCATAAGCAATTCAGAGAAATTAGTTCATTCATGTCCAAGATAACGACCACTTTAGATTTATTATCAGTGATGATGATTGTGTCGCAGTTTATTTTAAGGCCAGTATCCCCTTGTATAGTTTGCAGCAGGGAACTTCCACCTCTGCAGTCCTTTGGCATTGGTAATAGCTTGAGTACTTAACACTTGACACATATCCACAGGGTTTTGAGCAATGCAGGAAAAGTGTAGTCAGTTCCGTAGGGGAGAAATGGTAACATGCATTCAATATTAGTTCAGTTTTTCCTCGTGAACACACAGAGGTTTGAACATAGGCAGCAGCTCTGAGTCCCTGCATGAAAAACGGAGCTGCGACGTGAACTGATGGTTATGAGTAGAGTGGAAGAAAGGAGATAAGAAAAAAACACAGGGAAAAGAGGTCCTCCCCAGGAGTAGCTTAGAGGAGCTCCACAGATACGTAAAACTGAAGCTGCGTTCAGTTAACTATCGGGATGATTAGTACAAGACCTGCATTTGCATCAGCTGAACCAGATATACAAAGGCACAGAAGGAGGATTATTTCAGAGAAGAGCAAGTAGTCTGAAGGTTGCTTTGGAAAGTGTTAACGTACCTTCTTAGCGGATGATAGAAAGTCACCACCAAATTTCAAGGAATCTAGAATTACTTTGATTCTTGAGCTGTGGAGAGTCAATGAATATTTTTGAGTAGAGGAGTAATGTCACCAGAAGTCAGTTACACCATGGGAGTCATGGATGGTAGAAAATTGTGGAAGAAACAGATCAGAAAGTGAAAACTAGAAGCTCACTTTTGGACATAATAAATTAAGGACAGTTTTTATAAGAGTTTTCTCACCCTTAAAAATATGCCTTTATGAAAACAGTTTTGATCAAGGGTTTCAAAGGCTTTCAGTAACTTGCTTCTGTTTGGGCAAAGTGTAAATTCTTTTCCTGGTCTATTTGAAGCCAGTTCTTCAGTGTAACCAAGCAAAAATCAACTCAACTGTAAGGAAACAAATGAGGGGAAAAAAAGAAAAAAAGAAAAGAAAAGAAAAGAAAATTGGCTACTTGGCTAAATTGACCAGTCAATTAACTCAAACAGTCAACCTTGCAGTACCATTCAATCTAGAGCCACATCTCTTCAGGACTGAAAAAAAAAAAAAAGAAAGGTTAAGACCTCTTCCCCCAAGGTTACCAATCTAAAGAATGAAATAATGCTTTTATCAAACAATTAGATCTCTCAACAAAATCAATTACTGATTGTATCCCAGATTCCTGGGAGAACCACTTCACAAAAAGTGGTTCTTTGTAAGTTGTCAAGGACAAGAACACAGCAGTTTAAAATCTTTTTTGATAACCGTAATGGTCATTAATGCATGCTTTACAAAATGAAATGCTTTGATCTTTATATTTTCTAAGGAAATGAAAATTTATGGCAAAACGACCGCTGTCTGATTTTTTTAAATGATAAATGCTTTCACCTAATGACTCAGGAAGAGATTTTGGTATTATTTCTCTAAAGCATTGATAGCATGACTGATTCTTCTATCTTCTATCTCCTGTACTTAAAGCAACAATATTTAAAACACTGCATTTCCACATACCAAAAAGTCTTAATGCCAGCTTGAGGAGCTATGTTTCTCTCTGGTTTTAAAAAGACTATGGGCACCTGTTTCCTTAAAAAGTAAGAAAATACTTCTTGAGTAGGAGCGATAGCTCATGCCTGTAATACCAGCACTTTAGGAGGCCGAGGCAGGCTGATCACCAGAGGCCAGGAGTTCGAGACCAGCCTGGCCAACATGGCAAAACCCCATCTTTACTAAAAATACAAAAAGTAGCAAGGCGTGGTGGCAGGCACCGGTAATTCCAGCTACTAAGGAGGCTGAGGTGGGAGAATCACTTGAATCTGGGAGATGGAGGTTGCAGTGAGCCAAGATTGGGCCACTGCACTCCAGCCTGAGCAACAGAACAAGACTTCATCTCAAAAAAAAAGAAAAGAAAAAAGAAAATACTTCTTTCCAGTAAATATAAAAGAAAACCCTGATGTGAACTTGTGATCTTCTTCCTTTGTATCCATTTTAATTTTTTGGCTATAACAAATTATCTTCTCTTTTCTTCTGTTCAGGTAATGAAAGTGTGAAGTATGCTTTAATTCAATAAGTGATTACCCATAGGAAGAAAACCTTGTTCTGGTAAAACTTTTCATGGATTTGGTTTCAAGTGCTGCAATTCTGGAGTGAAACTGCTCCTTTAATTAATGGTTTCCATATCAAAACCAGAAGATATTGGTAATTTTTTTTAAAGTCATGACTGGTTTTTCAACATAGTTGCTTTAGGAAAGCAATGGAGAAAATTAGGTTAAACAGAGTAGGGAGGGATTCAGAACCAAGTGCTTTGTTTTAGCCAGCAGAAAACGTATTTTTTTAAAAAGAAGAATGCTGGTGTCTTTAAGCAATTTCTACACTCTAGTTCAATAAGACCTCACAGATCTCAACACACTTCCTATTTTGTTATACCCACCTCTTCACATATATTTTTATTTAGTGCCTGTTACTGAAAGCATTTTAGCTTTCTGCTTCTGAGGTTGTTCTATGTGTTAAAGGTTAGAGACAATTTAATCTACATGATCTCCTCTCCAAAAATTTATTTCACAAGACTGATTATCTAAATACTAAAGGAGAAGTACTACAAAAAAGAATTTAACTGTCTTTTTAAATTACTTTTGTTTGGAGCATTTTATTTTGTGTGTGTGAGTGAATTGAGAGTACATATTTTTATTCTTTAGCCTTTCTTTTGTTAACAGGTGGTTTGTCAACATATAGATAAAGTTGTAGGCATTAATATTATTGTGGGGATTTTTTTTGTATAGTTACACATACATATTTGGATTTTTTTAAGTAGATGTATTAGTGTATTACTAGGATAGCTAGCTTTTAAATCCTTAGAACATGAACAGTCGCATAAAACCTTTAGGATTTCATTTCCCAGTTTATCAAAACCTGCATTACTGGAATTAATCAGGAACCATCTGAGTCAAGAGACATAAGTGATTTGAAAACATAGGTGCTGTGGTTTGAATGTGTCCCCCAAAGTTTAGGGTGTTGGAAACTTCATCCCCAAGGCAAAATTGTTGAGAAGTGGAATTTTTAGGAGGCGATGAAATTATAAGGCCTCTGCTCTCACAAATGGATGGATGCCACTATCATGGGAGTGGGTTCCTTGTTATGAGAGTCAATTCCAGACAAAACGAGTGAGTTCTGCCCCTTCCTTGCTCTCGCTCTCCTGCTCCCTCACTCTTCCACCTCCTGCCCTGAATGAAGCAGCAGGAAGGTCTTCACCAGATGAGCCCCTCTACCCTGGACTTCCCAGCCCCAAGAACAATAAGAAATAAGTCTGTTCTTTATGGATTAAACTCCGTCTCAGGAGTTTAATGTTCTCTTATAGCAGCACGAAATGAACTTAAGATAAGATTTGTCACTTCTCTTAGTTTCAGTGCTGATTATCCCCTGCCTGGCCCAAAGTTTTGTTCAGAGAAGGTTTTCAGTAAATGAGTGTCTTTTTAAAAGTTAATAAATGCGCAAGGCCTCATTCTGCTCTGCCTCTGATCAGCTGGATGGCAAATCATTGGACCTCTGCAGGGGTGCAAATTGGCCCCCTTGGGTAAATATCCTATAGTTAGGTTTCACTTAGTGAGAGCTGTATTCTGTTTTTAATGCCTTTATAGGAGAAACACATTCTCCAAGTCTCTACTGACTAGACTTCACCACTCCCTGTTATTGTACAACTCAATGGCTTTCTCCAATTAGCTGACCTGCCTGGAACCTGAATTGATTTGAATTTGTAACCCATAACTATATGCTCTCTCAGGGTCTCTAATAATCTTATTTTCAAAAATATAAGTGATGTTGGACTATGTTCTTATTGTGCAAGGAAGAAAGCTTAATACTTCTCAACAATGAATCAAAAAATAATAAAATTACAATACTAATAATTGAATTAATTTATAAATGTAAGAGTATGAATGCCAGACAAAGTATCATTTTTTTTCTTTCACAAAAGTATACTTATTCCTCACTATCCATGAGGGATTTGTTACAGAATCCCCTCAGATGTCAAAATTCAAGGATGCTCAAGTCCCTTTTATGAAATGGCATAATATTTGCGTGTAACTTCTGCACATCCTCCTGTATACTTTACATAATCTCTAGATTACCTATAACACCTAATACAATATACATGCTATATAAATACAATTATTATTTTGTATTTCATATTGTTGTGTTATTATGTTTTTTCCCAGTATATTTGATTTGTAGTTGATTGAATATGCAGATGCAGATCCCACAAACAAGACAGGCTGATGGACATTTATCATTGCCTTGGTACATCATGGTGGTTTATCTGTTACTTATGAGACTGTGTCTTCCTTTATTAATTATTATTATGTATAAAACTAAACCACAGATCATAGAATTTCAAATCCTGTAGTTTAGATAGTTTATATGCCACATAATTTGAGAGTACTTCTTATGGAGAACTTTCAAACATTTTGCCAATTGGAAGGCACACAATAAAATTCTTGAGTGAAATGAACTGTTGGGAAATTATAATTTAATGTAAAATTTTCACCAATAAAATACGTAAGTTGTATTCCTGTAGCAAATAAGAGATCATTGAATGATTACCAATATATTACATTATCTGACATCAAAGAATTATGAAAATTTCTTCACACTGTACATCAAAGGATTACAAAAACTATCATCTTTTGACATGATTGTATATTTAGAAAACCCCATTGTCTCAGCCCAAAATCTCCTTAAGCTGATAAGCAACTTCAGCAAAGTCTCAGGATACAAACTTAATGTGCAAAAATCACAAGCATTCTTATACACCAGTAACAGACAAACAGAGAGCCAAATCATGAATGAACTCCCATTCACAAAAGCTTCAAAGAGAATAAAATACCTAGGAATCCAACTTACAAGGGATGTAAAGGACCTCTTCAAGGAGAACTACAAAGCACTGCTCAGTGAAATAAAAGAGGACACAAACAAATGGAAGAATATTCCATGCTCATGGATAGGAAGAATCAATATTGTGAAAATGGCCATACTGCCCAAGGTAATTTATAGATTCAATGCCATCCCCATTAAGCTACCAATGACTTTCCTCACAGAATTGGAAAAAACTGCTTTAAAGTTCAAATGCAACCAAAAAAGACTCCACATTGCCAAGACAATCCTAAGCCGAAAGAACAGAGCTGGAGGCATCACGCTACCTGACTTCAAACTATACTACAAGGCTACAGTAACCAAAACAGCATGGTACCGGTACCAAAACAGAGATGCAGACCAATGGAACAGGACAGAGTCCTCAGAAATAATACCACATATCTACAGCCATCTGATCTTTGACAAACCTGACAAAAACAAGAAATGGGGAAAGGATTCCCTATTTAATAAATGGTGCTGGGAAAATTGGCTAGCCATAAGTAGAAAGCTGAAACTGGATCCTTTCCTTACTCCTTATATGAAAATTAATTCAAGATGGACTAGAGACTTAAATGTTAGACCTAAAACCATAAAAACCCTAGAAGAAAACCTAGGTAATACCATTCAGGACATAGGCATGGGCAAGGACTTCATGTCTAAAACACCAAAAGCAATGGCAACAAAAGTCAAAATTGACAAATGGGATCTAATTAGACTAAAGAGCTTCTGTACAGCAAAAGAAACTATCATCAGAGTGAACAGGTAACCTACAGAATGGGAGAAAATTTTTGCAATCTACTCATCTGACAAAGGGCTAATAGCGGAACCTATAAAGAACTCAATCAAATTTACAAAAAAAAAAAAAAAAACCCCATCAAAAAGTGGGCAAAGGATATGAACAGACATCTCTCAAAAGAAGACATTCATACAGCCAACAGACACATGAAAAAATGCTCATCATCACTCGCCATCAGAGAAATGCAAATGAAAACTACAATGAGATACCATCTCACACCAGTAAGAATGGCAATCATTAAAAAATCAGGAAACAACAGGTGCTGGAGAGGATGTGGAGAAATAGGAACACTTTTACACTGTTGGTGGGATTGTAAACTAGTTCAACCATTATGGAAAACAGTGCGGTGATTCCTCAAGGATCTAGAACTAAAAATACCATTTGACCCAGCCATCCCATTACTGGGGATATACATAAAGGATTATAAGTCAGGCTGCTATAAAGACACACGCACACATATGTTTATTGCAGCACTATTCACAATAGCAAAGACTTGGAATCAACCCAAATGTCCATTAGTGACAGAATGGATTAAGAAAATGTGGCACATATACACCATGGAATATTGTGCAGCCATAAAAAAGGATGAGTTTCTGTCCTTTGCAGGGACATGGATGCAGCTGGAAACCATCATTCTCAGCAAACTATCGCAAGAACAGAAAACCAAACATCACATGTTCTGATTTATAGGTGGGAATTGAACAAAGAGATCACTTGGACACAGGAAGGGGAGCATCACACACCAGGTCCTATTGTGGGGAGGGGTCGGGAGGGATAGCATTAGAAGGTATACCTAATGTAAATGACTAGTTAATGGGTGCAGCACACCAACATGGCACATGTATACATATGTAACAAACCTGCACGTTGTGCACATGTACCCTAGAACTTAAAGTATAAAAAAAAAACAACTGTCATCTTTAACCATGTACATATTCATGTGATGAATATAATGTAACATATGCCTTACTTTATTTCTTAACTTTTTAGACTTAAAGCAGGTAAAAACTTTCCCATAAAAATAATACATATTTTATTACTTATACATATCAATAGAAATTTCCAGAGACAAATATGTACAATGCTGAAATTTTAAAACTTATTTGTGTATTTTGTTAACATCCTTTTATTTTTTTACCAATTCCTTTAACCGATTTCATGCATTTGATTCTGATACATATATTAAAAAACTAACAGTTAAAATCTTAAAACCAGCCACATATATGGGGATTAGGAAATATTCAGTTACAAAGAAAACATGGAACAGACTCATCCATTCTATAAGTAAGAGTCTCCTCAGTTGATAAAGTATTGCTTACAAAATAATGCATGATTAACACTGAAACAATTGAATTTAAAATACTCCAGCCCAATTGAAGCTGAAGCACTTAGCACAAAAAGCCACTAATTACTTATTTTTTGTTACAATGTCTAGAACAATACAGAAATACACAAAGCAGTTGTGCTAGAGATGTACTTATTATCTCTGTAATTGAAGTTCCAGGCAGAGCACTGTGAGGAGCATATTTATGACATGATCTGACTGGTCCACAGGCTTAGAGTACAATAAACCAAATTTCACACCCTGTTGTTCTCTTTTGGCATTGGCTTGGCTCTTCCTTCTCATTTTGATAAAGGGGTTGATGGTCTCCTGGCTGAGTGCGGTAGATGCCTGAAGGCTGTTAGACAACTGGAATCAATTTATCACTGGGAGGAAGCTTCTTCCACTAATGGAAATGGCAGGTGTCCAGGTCTATGCTTCCAGTAATGTGAGTAGCTAATTTTTGTCAGCTACAAGGTGTTGCACATGATAGCATTGTTTAGACTTGTTTGTTTTAGTAGTGGCTCCTTCTCTATTGTGCTGATATACTGAAACAACTCTTCTGGAAAAAGATTATTGTGAAAAGTTTCTGGCAAAGAATAAGGATGAGTATGTAGTTTAGGCTAACATATTTAGAGGAAATTTGTAAGGAGAATCTAAATATAAAAAGGGATTTAGATTCCTTTTTATATTTTTTCAAAATAAATAGGAAGCAGCCTCAACAACATGGCAAAACCTCGTCTCTATGAAAAACTCAAAAAATTATCTGGGCATGATGGCACACACCTGTAATCCCAGCTACTCAGGAGGCCAATGTGGGAGAATCACTTGAACCTGGGAAGTCTAGGCTGCAGTTAACTGTGATCATGCCACTGCAGCCCCTCTCTGGCTACAGAGTGAGACCCCGTCTCAAAAATAAATAAGAAGGATATACAAATATATTCAAAATATTAGACTGAAAGAAGTTAATGATCATTGGAGTCTGATAGACAAAGGTTTGAAACTCCTACCATTTTCTAATTGATTCCTAATAAACTTAGGCAAGTTATTAAAAGTCTGGATATCAGTCGTTCTGAAAGGGTTTGTTTCTGTCTTTGTTTTGGAGTAATAATACAAACTATAAAAACAAAGCAGACTTTTATAATCATTAAATTAGGTAACATATAGCACAGTGCCTGACACACAGGTATACTCAGTGAGCAAAAGAACTTGTCCTACCACCACTTCAAATACATCTACTGTTTGCCTCAACCAAATATGTTATTTGACATATCAAATATTATATCTTCCCAGGTTTCCCAGGGAGCAGGAAGAAACACTGATCCCACTATCCATGTGAGAATGGGGTATAAATACACAGCATTAGGAAACTCTCTGGCTCACACTAACCACCTGGCTTGAGCCAAGGTTTTGTCCACTGCTGGGGGTCAGACACGTCTGGGAATGTCTAATGGACTAGAAGGACAGCCCAACAAAGGAATGTTTGCATGGAACCTGGTAGCCTCATTGCTGAATCTGAAGCTGAACATACATTATGACTTGGCAAATGACATCCTTCAAGGCAACTTTCATGGGGGCTAAAGAAACTCATGGATGGTCATTTATTCCAAGGGGACAAAGAGGAAAGCACAACAAAGAGGTCTGGCAACAAAGCCAGGGATGTGAGTATTGATTGCAAATATATTACTGGAGCAATTAGTCAAACATCTGTGGACTGGACCCACGGACATGTCTGGGCTCTAGTTTAGATAGATAAAGATTTGTAAGTAAACATTTCGAGGATTTCTTCACATTGTAAAATATTGATGCACAAGAGCACCATACTGGGACCTCCAGAACAGTCTATCAAAGAGGAGAGAGACATTTTCTCCTGATTCACTGAGCACTCATCCCAATTTAGGTACTTTGAGGACTGTGGCTCATCCATCGTGGTGCCTGGCCCAGCAGAAGCAGTGCCCCCTGAGACCTTAGTGTCTGGAAAAAACAACAGGGCTAGGAAGGAGGACAGTGGCACCAGGCTGCGGATTTTGCCTATGCCTGGAGCTTCAGTATTAAAATTTGGAGCAAGAAATAATAACATCCTGACTACTATTATTATTATCATGGTCCCATTTGCAGCCCCAGGTTGCTGAAACCTAGAGACTCTTGGGTGACATTTTCCAATTCACTTCAAGCTTGATATCATACCCACTGTCGATCCTCCCTTTCTTAACTCACTCTAATTCTTCTCAAAAAGTGAATGGAAGAAAAGCAAAGTAGTTACAGGTTCACAATTTTGTATTGTTTGTATTTTATTTATATGGCTAATTTCATTTCCAGTCCCTTATCTTAAATAACTCGTACAGTGTTGTGGTGGCTGCTTATCATGAGAGAAACTGATTTGAAAGAAGCCAGGTATTCACGGTCTCTACAGCAAAGAATATGAATTGCCCAGAAATAGAATGGCTTGAAATGTATTTTACGAGTGAGGAGAGCATAACCCACGCTTTACTGCGTGTCATCCAGCTAGCTGTCAACTAAATAATACTCTTTTCAAAATGAATTGTTTCAAGCAGGAACTTAAAATTCAGCACTTAAATCTTTCTGGTGGGATTTCGTTTAACTTTTAGAGTGCAAACGTTTGATAACCTATCACCTTTTACATTACATGTATTTTTACAGTATCACTTATTTGCTTTAACAAATCTTGCATGTGAAGGATGTAAGAACACAAGTACTTCAGGCAGCCTTCGGATTTCTCCTGCCTTATGTTTTATTCAGCCAATCAACGTGGCTGCCATTCTGTATTGCTAAACACGAGGATGCACGGCAATCCTGCAAGCAGCTAAGAAGGGCACACACACTCCTAAGCTCCAGGATGCATCAGGGAGGAATTGACTCAAACCAAGCAGCTTCATATCCTTTAAGTCCTTTAAAGTAATAGGGTGACATTTCTCATAGTGTCAGGAGCCCTTTGAACATGCTGAATTAGCAGGACAACTTAATGAGGATTAGGCTAATTTGACAGAAGATGTAGAACACCTTCTCCAGACCTCCTCACTTTAATTTCAATCTGATATCCAGTAGCTAAAGGTGAAGGAGGGAGTGACCTTTACCACTAACTTCGAGTCTTCAAGTTAACAGAGCAGAATTGCTCTTCAGATGTCAGGGTAACCACGATGCATGATGTTGATAGGGGTCAAATTGCCCAAGATATATATTTTCATTCACCCCCTTAGAGATTGGACCTGACAAAACTGTAATAGCTTACTGAGTTACAAATGACAATGACATACTGGATATTTTCAAGCACTTTTATTTCTCTTACTTCCTGTGACTGGTTAGAAAAGAAAGCTGTTATTCCATAAGACAATGATTTTGAAATATTTCAAAAGAATTTTCCACAGAAGGTAATTGTATAATGTAGCTTGTGCATCCCCCTATGTTACGTATACATAGAATATTAAAGTCAACAAGTAGGCTGTGCAGGGTGGTTCATGCCTGTAATCCCAACACTTTGGGAGGCCAAGGTGGGAGCACCATTTGAGCCCAAGAGTCCAAGGTTTCAGTGAGCTATAATCATACCACTGCACTCCACCCTGGGCCAAAAAATGAGACCCTGTCTCAAAAAAAAAAAAAAAAAAAAAAAAAGGCCAATGAATGTCTAAAGTTCATGGTTCCTTTTCCACAAGTTTAGCTAGAATCTAGATCATGAATGTAGGTCACAGTCTACAAGCATGAATCTAGATCACAGTCCAACAAACCCTTTTCTGTAAAGGGCCACATAGAAATAGTTTCAACTTTTCTGGCCATATGGTCTCTGTCACAACTACAAAGCTCTGGTGTTGTAGAATGAAAGACATTGTGTAAACTAATGGATGTGGCTGCATTGCAATAAAACTTTATTACAGATACTAAAATTTGATTTGATATAATGTTCATGTGTCATGAAATTATTTTTGATTTTGTTAACCATTTGAAAATGTAAAAAAAAAAAACAAAAAAAACAAAAAAAACAAAAAAAACACTGTTAACTCATAGTGAAATGGCAGAGTTCCCTGATTCCCCTCGAGGGATATGCAGCAGGGGTGTGGCTTGCCTATTCCATCTCTGGGCAGCTCAAACCCCTTGGGGGAGCATGCAGACAGGCAGGTGCAGAGGCCCAGGCAAGGGCTTTGGGCTCTTCACCCTGTGGTAGTATGTAGGGGTGAGTGCCTGCAACCCCAGTATTACCAAGCTCTTTCAGCTTTGCCATCTAAAGGCAGCTTGAATGTTAATCAGCTCAATGGACCCTCTGCCTTATTGCAAGGACCCAGGGCCAGCGTGACAGCCTTCTGTATCCTGAGCTCTTGCCCAGTATCCTGGAAAAATCAAGTGACATGCGGGCTCGAAGGATCAGTGCAAGGTTTTATTGAGTGGTGGACGTGGCTCTCAGTGAGATGGATAGGGAGCCGGAAGGTGAAGGAGTGGGAGAGATAATCTTACCCTGGAGTTTGGCTGTTCTCTGCGAACTCCTCTTGACATTCAGGCGCCTCTTCCCTCCTTCTCTGCCATCCCGCACTGCCGCTCACTGCTACTGTCCGCTGCTCCTCTCCATGTTCAGCCACTTGTGTCCGTGGGTGTGGCAGGCCACAGTGGTTTTGGAAAATGCAACAATCGGGCATGAAAACAGGAGTACCTGTTCTCACTTAGGTCCACAGGTGCAGGCCTGAGAGTGGAGCCCTCATCAAGGACCCCACCCTTCTCTACCCAGCACTTCCCTGCCCCCCTCCCATATCAATAGGCTACACAAAAAACCGGGAGTGGAGCAGATTTCACTCAAGAATATTGTCTAGATATCAAGTTTTAAAAGATTTTTCTGAACCTTCAACATGTTATTTCATATTCTTTAAGCTTTAGATGACATTTAATGATTCTGACATTTGAGTATTTATAGAATTTGTTAACCTACTGACATTGCGAGCTTGGAAGAACACTAAGTATGTCTCAAAGTTAACGTGCATATGAATCAGTCAGGAGACCGTGTTGAATGCTGACTCAGATTCAGTGAGTCTGAGGTGGGACCCAGATTCTACAATTCGAACGAGCTCCCCAGTGATGCTCATGCTGTTAGCCTGTGATCCACACTTTGAGCACCAAGGTTTACAGCATGTACAATTGAAATTCAACCAAACATTCTAAGGGCTGGCAATTCAATCAAATAATAAGTATTCATTGAGAGCTTACCACATGTCCACTTCTGTGCGAGGTGCCCAGGAAAATTCTAAAAAATATATATAAAATGTAGTCCTTTTCAACAAGGAGTTTACAATCAAGATAAGCACACAAGCAGCAGAGTAAATTATAAGGAATAAGTTAAGGAGATTTTAAGCGACAAGCAAGTTCAGAGAAACACAATAATAAATGGAATTTGGGAAAGTACCATAGAATAGGTAAGCCTCTATCTGAACCACAAAGAATGATCAGTAAAAGAGAGAGGGAAGACTTAACACAGTCATGAGAACAGAAATGTGGTGGCTCTAGAATATCTGTCTAGGAAATAGTTGTGGGAAAGGGGTGGTATCTGAAGTTATTGCTTGGATTTTATGTTTGTTCTAGATGACTTGGAAAATCGTTAATGGAAATAAAGGGAGATTAATTGAAACCCTGTATAAGACTCCCCATGGTGCCATTCTACAGGTATCACATGGCAAATCTCCTAAAGACTTAGCTTCTTTCAAAAGTGTTTATTTAGTAACACGTTTAGTTATTCCATGTTTTTATGGTAAACTTGGAGTGGAAGACAGTAGCCTCAACTATTTACTGTGGGAAGTAACGTATTTCAAGTATTTAGTGTTAAGTATATTTATCAGAGCTGAAGTTCCTAATAAGAAGTAATTTAAGTATTATTCTTTGTCTCCCAAGCAAAATGTTTCCTGGAAACCTACTTTTAGAAATTGCTTATTTTAGATTAAGACCATGCTTCTCAAACTTGGGATATGTGGCAGTGTGCAGGGAATATGGACACTCAATAGGAAAAAAAAAAAAAGTGGTACATTTTCTTAGAGTGTCATTTTTCTTAATATAGTGAAAATAACAATTAAACCACTTAGCCATAACCCCAATGTTGTTTTTATAGTAACCAAACATGTACATATTATGAAATAGGATGCAAAAATCGCATGATTTCTTTTTAAATAATAAATCAAATTATTTCAAATAAATATGGGGCTTGAGCCTAGAGCTCTGGGCTTCCCTTTGAGAGGCTGAGGGGATGTATCTTCACTCTCCTCAGTCTTTAGAAGTTCTTTTGTAAAAGCTTTAAAAAGCTTGAATTGATGCCCACCGGTGAGTACTATGCAATAATTAAAGATGAGAGACCAGGATACACATAACAACTTGGCTGGATCTGAAAAATAGCCTGTGGAGTGAAAGAAGCATGAAAAAGACTGAGTTCTAACACACAGTGTGCCATTTACATAAATTAAGATACCTGTAAATAAAATAGAAATACACAGTCTACAAAAACACAAACAGAATAACAAATTAAATAATACATGAATTAAATCAAACCTCTGCACTTTAGGTTCAAAAAGAATTCAAGGGTTAAATCACTACCAACTAGGAAGTGTTTCTTTCTAAATGAATATATCTTTCGATATTTACCATGAAATCTTCATTAACAGCAAGGTAAGATTTAATTATCAAAGTAAGTTGTGAGAGTTTCAGGAAATAGTAATAGGAAGAAAGCAAGGAAGAGAAGAAAAAAAAAAAGAAGAGGCATAAAAAATAACTCCAATTGATTTACTATTTTAAGCATTTCAGATATTTGGGCGAAATCTTTCGCATGCACAGTCTGAGAGAAATACTATTATTATCCCAGTTGACAGATGAAGAAATTGACACTTGGAGAGGTCAAAAAGAAATCTGTCAAGGTCAGTCAGCTTATAAGGGCCTGTATTTTTCGTACTTGGATCTGTCTATTCCTGACCCAAGGTCTGAATAACTGCTATGCACGGCTTAGCAGTAGAAGTTCCTGAACACACAGCATAAGATCAGGAGTTACTAGGGCAGAGATACTGACCCATAAGGAGAGAATTGCTCAAGAAAAAGAGAGAGAAGGGAGATGGGGAGAGATGGGGGAAGACACTGCAGAAAATTACACCTTTCACAACTTTATCTTTAGCCAGCCTTAAAGTTTATGATTTTTTTCAAGTTCAGCTATAATTTATTTGCAGCTCCTTACAAACAATTAATATAATATTTTATCTACACACTCGAAACAAACTTTTTTATGACTTCTCAAAAAAAATTAAGAAAATTTGAGAACAACTTATGCCATTTCATTGAAAAAGAAGTAATTTTTGTTATTTTCATAGGGACTTTTTAAGAGAAAGTACTGAGGCCTAACATTAGAAGTTTTAGGTGTTTAACCTGTAGTTCTGTGGCTTATATTGACTCCTGAAGAAGCCTTGGAAATTAACTTAGTATCATACGTTATTTAGTCACCATTCTTAAAAAGAAAAATAACAATTACTTTTTAAAGATAGTGTAAGGATCAAAAAGTTAAGTGTCTATATGGTGCTTTGACAGAGAAAAGCACTGTGTCAGTATAAGCAGTCTCTGCTAAGAGATTGCATTCTCTTCTCTTCCACTTTTTAATTATGCCAACCTCAGTCCTTGACTTGGAATTTTAGTTCCTTGATCACACTGACAATCATCTCCCTGCTTCTACCTCAAAGACGATGACTGAGGTCTTTTTTTTTTTTTTTTTTTTTTGAGAATGTATGATGTTTTTAATGCTCTTGATGCAACTTCATCACAAGACAACAGCACGCAATTCAGCAAAGCCCTAATTGGCAGGTGTGGAATGAATTTTCGTATAAAATCCAGTTGTGGATTTCTGCTTTGTTTACCTTCACTAATAATCATACAACTGGGTCCTTACACAAAAATAGTGTACTGAAATATCTCCACCATGTTCATCAAAGAAATTTGGAATTTGTATATATTGTGGGGTTTTTTTTGTTGTTATTATTTTATCGATGAGTACCATTTGATATCCAAAATGCCATGTTTTTCTGTAATTGTTTTGAATTTTTTTAATATCACATATTGCCTAGAATAAATTATATCCTGCCCCTAAAGACTCAAGAACTGCTAAAAACTTTTTACTTAGAAAGCCTAACTTCCTAAACTTGGAAAAAAACAATCTCCCATAAAGAACAAAGAAGAGATAACAAAATATTTTGTTATTGAGTTGTTTCAAATCTTTAACACAAATGCCATAAAAGCATATCTATTGATATTTCTATGCTAAAGAAAATTATAAATATTTAAAATTATTTAACTGATAGCATTTTAATCACAGTGTGTCTACAATTTTCTTAAGGAAGAACAGACTTACTAGAGTGATGACATGGACTGAAGGCTAGAATAAGTTATACTTTTTAGTAACAGTTGCAGCCAAAAATAATACTTCATGGACTAAAATGCATAGAACATTAACATTCAGCATTTTTGCAGAAAAAACGGCAAGTAGATTTTGAATTGACATTTTCAAGCATATGTTACTTCTGTCAAATGTGAAGTGAACAAGCCTAATCATAATTACACTATCACATTTAGTTAATCTGAGAACATCATTCTAAAACAACATATCAGTAGTTCATCTGTCCATCTACTGTTTCCCAACATCTTGTACTTCTCAACATTGCAAGTGCTCCAAATTGAGCAGAGTGGTGACAAGCTACTGACACTGACATTTATGCCTTAAACATCTACACATATAAAATAGTTCTCCTGTTATTTTCTTAGAGATTCAAACATTCATGTCAATTTGCTTTCCTTAATTGCTTTTTTGCTTAGTTTTCAAGACTTTTAAAAGCTATTCATAGTATGAAGCAATGTTTGAAGACGTTTGTCATCTAAAATAGCTTTTATTCTCACTTAACACTTTGAAGCAGAAAGAATTTTTAACATATTAACTAAAACAGTGTGGCTTTAATATATTTAATTAAAAGAGATATTGGGTGAAGATGTAACCATTCACTCATTCATTCATTCATCTATCTGCGCAACAAACTTTTTGAGCACCTACTAGATACTATACTAAGATAATAAAACATGGTTCTGACTCTTACGGATTTCCAAATCTAGTAGGAAAAAATAAGTGAGCAATAATTACAATGAAGTCTGAGAATTGTTGTAATAGAGATTTACATATAGCATAGGAAATAGGAATAAAAAATTCCACCTGTGTGGGGTGAATGGTTAAGAGATTTGTAGACGTCGCAGCTTAACCTATGTATGGTGTGCTTTTTTTTCTCATATAAATTTATCTGTTTTTCAGAATAACTCAGGATTCAACTCTGTCTTTGGAAAATGAGATACTAAAAGAGACAATCATGAGAACAGTTATAGTGTCTAACATACCTTTTCCCAAGGAGGTTATTGCAAAAAACCATTCCATTTTACATTTTTGACTGTCCAAAATAATTTTTTCCTTAATTTAAATATTTAGGAGATAGCCTTACCATCAAGAAAAGAACCTCACAATTTAACTGGAGAGAAAGATTTCTGCACAACTAATCATAATATAAATATAAATAATTATAAAAAGCACAAGAGCAAAACACGACACTTTTCAGGATAAAAAGACAAAAGCAGTTAGGCACAGTGGCTCATACCTGTATAATCCCAGCACCTTGGGAGGCCAAGGCAGGAGGATTGCTTGAGCCTAGAAGTTTGAGACCAGCCTGGGCAACATAGTAAGACCCAGTCTCTAAAAAAAGTAAAAAAATATATATATATATAGGAAGGCATGGTGGCACATGCCTGCAGTCCCAGCTACTCAGAGGCTGAGGTGGGAGGATTGTTTGAGCCTAGATGATTGAGACTGCAGCAAGCTGTGATTGTGCCACTGCACTCCAGCCTGAGTGACAGAGCGAAACCCTGTTTTGAAAAAATAAATAAACAAAAGTCAAAAATGAGTATCTTGTAGGGGAAAAATACAGATTACATTAGGAGTAAAATTGAGAAATAGAGCTGGAAAAGCAGATTGGATGAGAGGTAGCATCTTGAACGAAAGGCTACGAAATTTACACTTTTTTCTGTAGTCATCTAGGAAATAATCAATTGTTTCTTAATTACAAAGGTAACATCATAGTATACTTTCAAAATATAATTTATGTAGAAGTTAGAGAATGAATTCAGGAATTAAGAGTTTCCTGTGAAAAGCACAGTAAGAAAACTCTTATTACAAAGAACTAAACTAGATAAATGGCAGGAAGGAATAGAAAATTTGATAAACATTCCTAGAGGGGTGAGGGCAGCTGGTGAAACTTGAGGATAATGCATCCTGAAAAATCAGGGATAGGAATAATTAAAGTAAACCATCATTTTGCAGAAGAGCTTCCCCTGTTGCAATGCTGCAGCAAGACTAATTCTCGAAATCTAATCTAAAGAAATTGCCAACACTTCATGGATTTAAGGAAGCATATAAATAATGATAGCTACAACCACTCTCCTGAATGCTTAAGATATCCTAGATAATATGCTAACTGCCTCATATATATATAGTCACATAAATATATTCACATATATATAGTCACATAAATATATTCACATATACCTATATATATAAATGAATGGGCAAGGGTGTGTTCTTATAAAATTTTATTTACAAAACAGGTGGTAGGCCAGATTTGGCCCTTGAGCCAACCCCTGCTTTAGAGTCAGACAAATCTAGTCTTTGAAACTAGCTCTATTGCATACCAGCCATAGAAATGGCATATATCATATAATCCTTATAACAACAGTGAAAAATAAATAACTACTTTCATTTTACAAATAAAAAAAACCTATGTACAGATAAATCACATGACCTTCTAAGAGTCCTATGACTGGCATGCAATAGAGGTAGTTTCAAAGCCTAGATTTGTCTGACTCTAAAGCACGGGTTGGTCCATGGGCCAAATCTGGCCTACCACCTGTTTTGTAAATAAAATTTTATAGGAGCACAGCCATGCCCATTCATTTACATATTGTCTATGTCTGTTTTCATGCTACCTCAACAGAGTTAAGTATTTGTAACAGAAACCAAATATTTGATTTCTAAAACATGTGCCTAAAATATTTACCATCTTTACCATGCCTTTAGAAGAAAAGTTTGCCAACCTCTGCTCTACAACTCTCACTCATAACCATTAAACAAATATGTATTGAGTACCTGTTATGTCCCAGGCACTGAGCCAGACACTGTTCCTTATAGCTACTCAGGCAAGCTCTAAGCAGTTAAAAATGGAGGTGACAACAAGAATGCTCCTAACTCTAAAACACTCACCACATTAATAAATAGCCCATCTTGACTTTGACGCTTCTCACCTTGAATGGCACTGCTAGGCAATCCAGACCATAAATAGAAGAGAGAGCAGTTTTTTCACTATCATTGCTTTCTTATCTGCCCCTAGATATACAGAAAGTCCTTGAGATTTGCAAGAAATGCTACCCAGTCCTTCACAGATCCTCAAATTATCAGATATAACTATAGAAAAAACTCAAGTCAAACAAAATTGAACATTCTACATGATTCCTGCAAATCAATAATGAGTCTATAAATACAAGATTAGCAATTATAAAGCTATTACACGAATTTATTAGCAAAATAAAGTTAATAAATTATATCCCATCTAATAGGATATTAAAATAAGACTCTACATTTCAATAAAAAGTACCAGCAATTGGGCAGCAAAGCAAGTGTGAGCAAACTTGCCAGAGCTGAATTTACAGAGAAATGTTTGGAGCATGTTTCTTGACTCTTGTGCTCTTCACTCTGGAGCCCTTCACCCACTTTAAGGGTCAAGAGAGGAAACCAGGGAAGAGGGACATTTGTGAGAAAAACTTCTTTGGAGATGACTGTGTTGTGGATCCCACTCTCTTCTT
Organism: Macaca nemestrina; assembly: GCF_043159975.1. Lineage (NCBI taxonomy): Eukaryota > Metazoa > Chordata > Mammalia > Primates > Cercopithecidae > Macaca > Macaca nemestrina. Next base: position 120,617,541 of record NC_092127.1, on the reverse strand, counting down.
GGGTCATAGGAGTTGCCCCTAGAAAGTATCAAAAGGGAACCTCTAACAATGACTGAGAACAAGAGTCAATTTTAAACATTTACCAGGCCCAGAGACCATAAAAATACCTGAACTAACGAGTTCAAGTTCAGTACCAGTAAGAAAATCCTTGCCCTCTGTAATTATCTATTACAGCGTAATGACACCCTGAATTTAGCAACATAACACATCAGTTTTATTATGTTCATGGATTCTGTGAGTTGAATATTCCAACAGTGAACAGTGAGGATGGCGTTTTTGCTCCAAGGTATCAGGACCTTCTTCCAGGAAAACTGGAATGACTCGGGGTATTTCAAACAAATAGGAGCTGGGCAAGACCAGACCAGGATAAAGCAAGTAGGATGCCTAGGGAGCAAAATTTAAGGAGGCACCCCCTCTCACTTTCATGCAAGTGTCCACGTTACACTTGGAAGACTCTAAAAGTGAATCGCACCCTAAATTGTGTGCCTTTGGTGCCTCACTTTCCTGGACGTAGTCCTGGTCCTGGGGTCTCATTGGGCTGCTCAAAAGCTGGGTTTCGCTAGGACACTTAAGTGAAGCAATTACATTCAACCTTTTCATGTACCTTGGGTTTTTCTCATCACGATGACTATGTTCTGAGAGACAGCATTCTAAAGAATAATCTATCCCAAGAACACCAAGAAGACACCACACAGCCTCTTATGACCTAGCCTCACGAGTCCCATAATGTCACTTCCACTGTGCCCTCTTGGGAAAAACAGTCCCAAGTCCACCAAGATCATAAGGTACTGCAAACATATCCTGCCTCTGAATGAGAACAGCAAAGGATTTGTGTTCGTGTTTGGAAACCACTACCACACGTTCCTTTCCTCTCCTGTCTCCCCGTGTTTCCATCCCCAAGGAGTCTGAAACTGTCTTTACTCAGCTAGATTAGAAGGACTGAGGAGGGAAAGAGAAAAGGGCTGCCTTCCTTTCCTATTTTAAATGACCTGCCCATGTGGGCCTGATTGGGGGAGTGTAAAAGATTTGACTTTGAATCAAATTCAGGGTTTTACTATCAAGGACAGGGCATTCTAATTTCTTTTTCTTTAAGCTTCAGAACAGCTTGGAAGATTCTAATTTTTAATGCGAATAATCAGAGAGATTGTAAAACTAACTATTACTCAAGATAGACAAGAAAAGCCAGGGAAGTTGACCATATTTTCATCCAGGAATTTAATGGGGTAGTGAGAGATAAAAATAAATCTTGTTTTGATCATATTGCATAAGTATGCCTTTTCATCAAACTGGTTGCATACAACATTACTAGAATAATATTAACCATAAGCTTATCTGAACTACAAAATGGAAGCAATGGTGATGTGTCATGATGATAGCTGTTGTTTAGCACATGCAGTTTTTGAATGAGGAAGATCATGTTGAAATTCACCATACCTTCGTAGCAAGGTGAAATTAGGAGGCTGCAGTGCAACAAGGCCCCCTGATCCTGTGGTGAGTCACTGGTATCAGTGTTGGTAGAAAACGTAAAGCAAAGGACAGAGAAGTTACAGGAGCTCTCAGAGAGGCAGAGTGCCAAGGACCAGCCATGGGAGCACTAGGAAAGAACATGATGGCTGGCAACATTTTAACATTTTAACCTGCCTATGTCTATATGTCCCACTGGATGTTCTGGATGCATCCAATGGTTCTGGAAGTTTTGTGGACACTTGCATGAAAGTGAGAGGGAGTGCCTCCTTAAATCTGCTTTTTGTTTTAAAATTATCATCCTGACTTGCTATGTGGAGAACAGAAAAATAGAAGGGTGTGTGTGGGTGTGTGTGGGTGTATCTGTGTGCATTTATGTGTGCGTGTGAAAGAGAGAGAGAGAGAGAGAGTAGGGGTTGAGAAAGAGAGTGAGAAGTTGCAGAAGTAAGCAGGGGTGGGAACAATTAAGCTAGGAGATGGTTCAGGTGAAAGATAATGTTATTTGGGACTAGGATGTTAGCAGTGGACATAGTGAGAAGTGGTAAAAATTGGCATGTAGCAAAGTAGTCCAAATGTGGGTCCGTGTTGAAGAGAAAACTAAAAGCTAAAAGGACATATTGGTGGACAAATGGTGCATTGTCTGTGACACTGTTTATGAAAGCATTCTCTGTGGGATGAGCAACAAGTATTACTCTTCATTGTGTGAGATGAGTCTAACCATTTGCACATGTGAAAATCCTCAGATGGAGTTATTTAGTCACAGAAATTCATATCTTCATAGTAATTTTACAAGTTAGAGCAACACCATTACAGAAATCATTTCACTTGTTCTCTGAAATAACTCTGTCTATGCTCATTAAATTGATGCCAAATAAACAAGTTTAGTATTTGGTAAAGAATAAAGAAGGAGAGAAGGAATTATAAAGTTTTGCTTTTTCTCTGCCATCTTTTAACATAATGTTAGTTTTTCTGAGTTTGAGTCGATCTCTTTCTTGTTTCTTAGCTTGTTCCACATGCAGTTTTTAGGACTTTTGTGGTCATTAGCATTTCTCACAGTCTTTCTGGACTTTTAGGCTTGCTGACTCTACTTTTTAGATATGTGCCACTCTTTTGTGCTTGTCCTTGGCCATGTGCCTCTTTTATACGTGATCTTTTATGTCTGAGCTCAAAGAGCTCTCTATAAAGACACATTATGCTTTTTCTATCTTTCCTCGGCTCCCTTTCTGAGATTATCTATGATGGTACAGTCAAGACTCTTATTTAGGAGCCCTTCATTCCTATGTATTATATCTGTCCAAAGACACCTTCCAACATTTACTCCAAGCTTTTGGAAACTGCTTTCCTAAAGCTATGGGGTATTTTTTAGTCTTAGTAATGGATCATTGAATTATGTCACATATTGTTAACTCTTTGCAGGATTATATTTCCGTAAGGACACAATACAAGCACTTTTATTATTATACAAATATTTCTTTTTAATTTTTTTGAGACCGAGTCTTGCTCTGTCACCCAGGCTGGAGTGCAGTGGTGTGGTCTCGAGTCACTGCAACCTCCGCTTCCTGAGTTCAAGCGATTCCCCTGCCTCAGCCTCCTGAGTAGCTGGGATTACAGGCATGCACCACCACACCCCATTAATTTTTGTATTTTTAGTAGAATCGGGGTTTCTCCATGTTGGTCAGGCTGGTCTTAAACTCCTGACCTCGTGATCCACCCACCTCCGCCTCCCAAAGTGCTGGGATTACAGATGTGAGTCAACTTTGGTTTGCTATTTCAATTTGTTTCAGGTTATAACAGGGACTTGTGTTTCATGTAAAGGCTTTTAATTGAATTTGGTGGTAATTTACCATTGTCAGATTCTACGTTTGCAACTAGTACTGACATATAGAAAAAAAATAGCGCACACACACACACATGCACACAAACATGCATGCACAAAGTTAAAAAGTAAAGTTCTTACAGAAATGAGACTAATTCTCCAAAACCAGCAATATTATTAATAAGGATAACATTCAAATGTTTATAGTGTTTCTTCTTCCAGCCCCTGTTGCTATATGACAAAGTTTGCAGTTTTGTTTTTTAACAGAAATCATATTGAAAGCAGCATTCTACCCCCCTCCCCCGCAGGGTGTTAACAACAAGGACATCCGCCTTCACATTTCAATCCCATCTCAACTAATGCAGCTTTCACCACACTCATTCGACACTCAATTTTTAAAGTTTTCTTGTTATCAAGTTTCCTACACAAAAACTCCTGAAAAAAACTGTGACCAATAATGAGGATGTGCTCCATCTCCTTTACCTTCAAACAACATGAAACATCTTCATTGCTAGGTGACATGTTGTTAGGTTTTACCTCTATTTTTTTTTCATCCCTTTCTTTTTCAATTTCAATTATTTCCAATACTCTATATCATTCACATGTGTTACTGCTTGTCCTTTCTCCACAAATAAAATTTTTTAAATTGATTTCTTGAGTTCAAGAGGTTGAGATATCAAACCAATAAAACAAGTGAGATGCATTACTTTTCAAATGTTTTCCCTTTACTTTTCTTAAAAATATGTAAAAAGGTAGTTTTAAGCTTCTGTACTCTCCTCAGGCACAGCTCCAAAAGAAAACAATGTCATCTAAAAGAGAAAAAATTTTTAAAATCAATCTATCACACTTTAATATGCATTACACATATATCTGGCATATTATCACTTTGTGTTTCCAAGGTCTAGTATTAACACATTTGCCAGGTTTTTATTCCATTTATTTTAAGATACAGTCAAAATAATTTGACAGAGAAACTAAATGATTTTTTAAAATATACCTCCCACTTTTCCAGTTGCCTTGCCTTGAAGGTTATAGATAGATGAAACTTAATAACCAATAACTCAGAATATCTCTTCTCTTTCTGAAGCACAACTGTCATAAAAATATACTCTCCACTTAGGGTTACTATGAGTAATCGATTATAAATGACAAAGAGGAAAATGGATATACTCCCTAGCCAAACATTTTCATCATTAACAATAATAGAAATATTTCTTCCAACAAACCCTTGGGTATTGCTAATACTTAGAACCTGAAAGTCATTGCTTATAGATAGGGCTGGTCTGGCAGGGAAGCTTCCAGGACATTTTTTTTCTTAAAATAATGATTACATAAAATAGTTCAAATATTTCTCAGTAAAACATTTGTAAAAATGCTAGGTATAGCTACACTTCAGGGAAACTACTTTAGGAGAAAAGGTACTGTTTCAGGGGTGGAGGATCCAGGGGAAAGTAGTCTATTGTGGAAGTTCATGGTGTAAATCCTTTTGGACTAGTAATTGTCTAAAAAAGGTGATATCTGGGACTTATTTCATAGTAGCGTTCCATGTGCTACGGGTCAGCTGCTTGATAATTTGACTTCCATACAGGGCTTATTTTTAAAAATTTTAACTTTTATTTTAGATACAGGAAATCATCTGCAGATTTGTTACACAGGAATAGCGTGTAATGTTGAGGTTTAAAGTACAGATCTCATGACCCAAGTAATGAGCATAGTACCCAAGAGATAGTTTTTAGCCCACTCCTCCCCTCCCTCCACCCTGTAGTAGTCCTCAGAGTCTATTGTTCCATATTTATGGAGATGTGCGCTCGATGTTTAGCTCCCAATTATTATTGAGAAGATGCAGTATTTGGTTTTTCTGTTCCAGTGTTAATTTGCTTAGGATCTTGCCCTCCGGTTCCATCCACGTTGCTGCAAAGGACATGATTTCATTCTTTTTATGGCTATACAGTATTCCATGGTGTATATGTACCACATTTTCTTTTCTTTTCTTTTTTTTTTTTTTTTTTTTTTTTTTGAGACAGAGTCTCGCTCTGTTGCCCAGGCTGGAATAAAGTGGTGTGGTCTCAGCTCACTGCAACCTCTGCCTGCTGGGTTCAAGTGATTCTCCTGCCTCAGCCTCCAAAGTAGCTGGGATTACAGGTGCCTGCCACCATGCCCAGCTAATTTTTTGTATTTTTAGTAGGGACAGGGTTTCACCATGTTGGCCAGGTTGGTCTTGAACTCCTGACCTCGTGATCTGCCTGCGTTGGCCTCACATGTACCACATTTTCTTTATTCAGTCTACCATTGATGGGAACCTGGATTAGTTCCATGTCTTTGCTACTGTGAATAGTGCAGTGATGAATATATGAGTGCATGTGTCTTTTTGGTAAAATGAAATATTTTATTTTGGGTATACACCTTGCAGTGGGATTTTTGGAATGAATGGTAGTTCTGTTTTAAGTTATTTGAGAAATCTTCAGACTGCTTTCCACAGTGGCTGAAGTAACTTACATTCCCACCAGCGGTATATAAGCATTCCCTCTTCTCTGCAGCCTCGCCAACATATGATGTTTTTTGACTTTCTAATAATGGCCACTCTGACTGACTTGACATGGTAACTTATTGTGGCTTTGCTTGGCATTTCTCTGATGATTAGTGAAGCTGAGGGTTTCAGTATTTTTTCCTGTTTTTTGGCCACCTATATGTCTCGCTTTGTCACCCAGGCTGGAGTGCAGTGGTGCAATCTCAGCTCACTGCCACCTCTGCTTCCCAGGTTCAAGTGATTCTCCTGCCTCAGCCTCCTGAGTAACTGAGACTACAGGTGTGTGTCACCATGCCTGGCTAATTGTTCTGTATTTTTAGTAGTGACAGGGTTTCATCATGTTACCCAGGATGGTCTCAATCTCCTGACTTCGTGATCCACCTGCCTTGGCCTCCCAAACTGCTGGGATTACAGGTATGAGCCACGATGCCTGGCCCCATGTCTTCTATTGAGAAGTGTGTGTTCATGTCCTTTGCACATTTTTAATGGGGTTGTTTCTTACTTGTTAATTTCTTTGTTCTCTATAGATTCTGGATATTAGGTCTTTGTTGGATATATGGTTTGCAAACATCTTCTCTCATTCTGTAGGTTGTCTGTCTGCTCTGTTGATAGTTTCTTTTGCTGTGCAGAAGCTCCTTAGTTTAATTAGGTTCCACTTGTCTCTTTTTGCTTTGAGTAGGCAAAGCAATCCTAAGCAAGAGAACAAAGCCAGAGACATCACACTACTCGACTTCAAACTACACTATAAAGCCATAGTAACTAAAACAGCTTGATAGTGGTACAAAAACAGACACATAGACCAGTGGAATGGGAATAGAAAATTCAGAAGCAAATTGGCACACCTAAAACCATCTGATCTTTGACAAGGCCAACAAAATCAAGCAATGAGGAAAGGACTGTCTATTCAACAAATGGTGCTGGGATAACTGGAGGGTCATATGCAGAAGATTGAAATTGAATCTCTACCTCTCACCACATACAAAGATTAGCTCAAAATGGATTAAAGATTTAAATATAAGACTTCAAACTATAAAAATCCTGGAAGACAAGCAAGGAAACACTTTTCTCACATCATCATTGGCATAAAGGAATTTTAAACTGAGCCCACGCATTATCTCCAAGAAAAGAGAGAGTTGGCAGAGTGGGGAAGTACAAGGTGAGTTTCCAGCTACTTCTCTACCTGGAGTATTCTGCTAACTTGACCATGGCACCCTTAGTGACTTGGACTACTTTTTAGTACTCAAATAGTGAGACCAAGAGCGATAAGCACCGTGTTATTTCTCCTCTAAATGACAGCTGAAGTAAGATGAAGGCTTGGAGTGGAAATGTGGCTCCTGCTTGACTGAAGTTCCTTTATGTCATCTTTTTGGTTTCAAGACTTCTTCACACTCTTAAAAGCTATTGAGAACCCCAAAAAGCTTTCCTTTATGTGGATTGTATTTGTTGATATTTACATCCAAACTTAAAACTGATAATATTTTTTAATATTTATTAATTTTTTTAAAAAATAATGAAACCATCATATATCAATATAAATTTTGTATTTTATGAAAAATAACATGTTTTCCAAAAAGATACTTAAAAGAGTAGCAGCAGTTTATATATTTTTAGATCTCCTTAATGTATGGCTTAATAAATGACAATTGGATCCTGATAGTTGCTTCTGCATTCCATCTATTGGGTATAAACTCTACTTTATACTTGTGAGACAATCAGTGAACAAAAGGCAAAAAACATTTTATGGAGATAGTTTTGACCTCACAGGCCTCACCTCAACCCCCAAAAGATCACTGAGACTTTCAGGAGTAACTAAATCACATTTTGAGAACCACTACTCTACACAAAATTCAGCACCATGAAAATAAGGTTGAGAATTCAAAATGCTTATGATAAAATAAGGTAGTCAGAAATAAAATCTCTTCAGTTGAAGGATATATGGGAAAGATTAAAGCTTACCTACAGAAGTATAAGTTTACAAATAACTTACAACTTAAGTCTGGAGGATAATGATCAGGGACTCACAGAGGACCTGATGTTGAACTTTACATAACAGTAGAGACTTGCTTGAAGTGAAGACTCACACACACAAGGTTCAACAAGTTTATTGGAGACCAGTGACTCCAGTTGTAAAATATAAAAACATCTGAGCTACAAGGCTTCATAGAAGTCATCTATTACCATTTTTACTCTTTTCTATATGATAAAATTGAGGTTCATTCAGATTTCCTCAATCCCAATTAAGCATTCTTTACTCTGCACCAAGTTACAGAACTGAAAAGCAGCATTTCAAATATGCCCACCACAGGCTAATTTTATTTTTCATAACATTTGGAGGAAGGGGTAGTTAGTGATCCCTTTGAATGGTTAATGAAATCTAAGAATCTATTTGTTAGAAAAATATATAGATGCACATATACATAGGTCCCTGAAGCTCAAGTATGAACTATACATTCCCAGTGAAAATTGTTTATTGTCATCCAGAACATCTCAAATATGAGTTTTTTCTACTGGAATCTGAGGATCACGGCTATTCTCCAAAGGTAGTTTAAGAGATAATGGCATTTCCTGTCACCAAGATGATATAGATAAGAGACTAGCCTCATATCCTGAAGGTAAGAGGATGGATTACATACAGCCCTCTGAAAATTCACTTTCTGACATTGAGTCAGTAGTTCATAGCTTATTCTCTCCTATAAGAATATACTCATACATATTCTCCTCTGAGAAAATATATATAAATACTCAAATGAGAATACATACTCATACATCATTAATACATATCAATGATATACAGTGTAGCCAGCTTTCTTAGAGATTATTCTGAGTTTATCAAGTGCAGGAGTGATAGATTATGATCATATCAAATCCCCAATGTAAGGCACACCTTGGAAATGAAAGAACAATAGTAAATCTTAAACCACTAAGTTTGGAGTTCAACAACAATAAATTATGATGCTCTTTTGTTTGGTAATTTCAGAAGAGAAAATATTGCAGGCAAAGTCCACTAATGTACAACAGCTATGTAAGGTAATGAAAGAATAATAGTCTAGACAGATGATGGTTTTAGCTGCAGCAATACCACTGGATGCACTTTCTCTATTTCAAATAAATTCAGTTCAATAGATGTTTATGAGCCAAGATTGTATGCAAGGCACATACTCTAGTAAAATGATCTATTTTGAATCAAAATATTTAAGATGAGACATCGTCTAATCTGGTAATCACTTTTTTACAGATAAAGAAGCAGAAACAAGTGAGTTTGGTGATGTTTTGAACAAGGTTAGCCTAATTTACTGAAATGTGGGAACAACATCAAAAAGATGGTCAAACACTCTCACCATGGTATATGCCCACCAATATTTTTCACCCTTTCTGGGAAACCTTCCCTGACTATTCAAGTAAATCTGATCATTTATCTTCTGTGCCACAATTGGGCCAAGTACATAGATCCATCATTGTAATTACTCACAGTATTACAATTATTTACATCTCCCCATTTATCTGGAAAAGAGATTAAGAGTATGGACACTGAAGCTCCAATCTCAAACACTTACAAGCTGAACAACTTGGAAGAAGTCTCTTTAGCTCTCCATGCTTCAGTTCCTTTTTTAACTTTTTTTTTATTGTTTCTTTCTTTCTTTTTTTCATGCTTCGTTCTCTTTATCTGCAAAGTGGAGTGGATATGGTACCCAAATCATAGAGGTGTTAACGAGATTTAAATGAGAGAATCTATATAAAATGTTTAGCACAGTGCCTGGCACATGCTAAGAGCTGAAAAATGAGATGTCGTTATTTTTCTTATTTTTAAGGTATTTCTTGAGTGCCAACAATATTTCTGGTTCCAAGGATACCTTGGATGTTCAGTCAAAAAAAAAATTGTTGGGTATCTAATATATGCTAAGTGCTATGCCAAACACTGGATGTTCACAAAACAGTAAAATACAGTATTTTGCATGATAATAATTGTAATTGAAATGAAGTGATGTTATAATAGTAAACACAAATGAAAATACGATTAACAGCTAGGGAAGGTAGAGACAAATTGCATGGGGAAAGGAAATTCTCCTTATTATCCCCCTTCTTTTTTCTGTATTTCCTTTTGTTGTGGTAAGAAAAACTGAAATTTTCCCTACACTTCTGTAAGGGCTGGAGAGAAATCTAAAGCAAAGGAAAGTTATTTGGGCAGAGTGGCATGTGTTTTCAGCTAATATATATGAGCTTGTAATGCAATGCAGAGCAAGAAGGGACAAATGCACCATTAACATAAGGCCGGGAATATTGTTTCACAGAAAAAAATATAACCAGGTAATCAGAAGAACACAAATTACTCATGTAGATGAGAGAGGATGGTCTTTGGAAAATAACGTATATTATCACCAATCATTTGTGTCCTATTTCAAGAGGGAACTAAATAAAACCCACTGTGGAGACCCCATTTTCCTTTCCTCAACACACATCTATTTCCAGCTACAGATCAGAGAGTCCCTGTCTTGGGTCCCAGATACTTCATTCCCAAGAGCAATTAGACAAAGTTATCATATCTTCCCTTGGCCACCTGGATTACATGACTATTAAAACATAACTTCTATGATTTACAAAAATTTTGTTAGGCTTATATTCTTGTAACATGCCCAAAATATAATTATGGCATGAAGAACAATCCTTGGAAGCAATTCCAAATAATTGCATGACAATATGAATATCAGACTAATTATCAGTGATCACATCCAAAAAGAAGTCATAAAAATTTTTAACCAAGGTATATCATTGAACACCAAAAAAAAGTACAGTGGTAGATTTTATGACATGTGTATCTGCTCAGTTGAAGGTGAGAAAATGCAATTAACTCCTTTTTCATAGGCCAGTGTATTTTTCCCATGATCATTACTTAGCTAAGCTACTTAAGGATAACTGTCCTTTAGCGAAAGGACTCTGATTCTCATTAACTAGATTTCTGACCCATAGAGGAGTTTTAGCATTTATTTTCAGGTACTTTATTTTTTTCAATTAAGCACTTCATCAAAATTTAAAGTAGTAGTGTGATTTTGTATTATTTTATCAAAAGTCCTTATTAATAAATCCAATCAGACCATTGGATTAAGTCCAAAAAATAAAGGTCAAGCTTCTTGGCATTGCTGTTCTTCAAAAATGTATTAAAACATATTCTGAAATATTCTCCAAAGTAGGTTTGCTTTGAGACAGGTTGACTTTGAAATTTCGAAATCAGAATAACCAATAATCATCAGAGCTTCTACAAAATAAGCAAAAAAGTCAGTTAAAGTCATGTAAGCATGTCATAGACATTATTAATAATCCAATGTGAAAGAGAACCATGATACAGTATACATAATTATAGATAATAGATCCAAGAATACTGTATTTGAGATCATCAAAGAGTGGATTAATAAAGAATGACTGGCATTTACACTCTCTGCTCTTTCAGAGAGAATACAGTAATTGTAGTTTTGGTCAAATCTTTAATAGTGTGCCTTTCAAATTTATTAGCACAATATTTTCAAAATAAAAAATACACATTTGAAGAATGTCTCATATCTTTCCTACAACTTAAAAGAATTTAATGAACTAAAATTCTGTTATATTGTAGATCTTTCATATTTACTTTAAAATCTATTATGTGTACATTTCAAATGCTATTCGTTCAAGTGATTGGGTCCCCACACCCACACCAAAAGGAAAAGAGTAAATGGCAGGGAAGGCAAAAGAAGGAAATGGTCTCTCCTGTATGCTCTTTAGAAATGAAAGTGTTATGGGTGAGTTACTGCATTTTGTCTTTGTTTGCAGCTTTCCAGATCCCTACCTAGTAAAAAAAAAAGTTGCTATTAAAGTCTGTGTTGACGCAGGGAGAAAAAGATCGGAGGCACATTTGCAAAGGTCCAGAGGTGAGAAAGGCAGAGAAGAGCTATATTCGTGGAATGCCAAGCTGTTCAGAATGTAGGAAGTGCCTGTTGAAAAGAGGGCAGTAAGAACAGGAGGTGAGACTGAGAGGCTGCATGCCTAAAGAGCATCCTGTGATGGCTGAGGAGCCTGGGCTTCATACTACAGCAAATGGGAGCCATTTTAATTTTCATTAAAAGAATTTTCAGTTCTGTGCTCTGAAAAGATCTCTCAGGCTGCAGTGTGGACAAGATAAAGGAAACAATATTGGAGGAAGGCAGAGCAATTGGGTGGGGCTATTGCAATAATTTAGGGGAAGATTAACTTGTTATGAACAAAGTTTATGACAGTGAGGATGGAGAGAAGCAGCTGGCTGTGAGAGATATTAAGGAGGTAGAAGCTGCCAGACCTGATGATTGATCAGGCAACAATGAGGTGGAGGCACTAGAATGAACTCAGGGCACTCGAGCTTTTCCCTCCAGCAACGGGATAAATAATACTGCTTTAGTTTCCTTTGGAACATTCAGTAGTGATATCTACAAAGCAGACTGACACACAGATCAAATGCTCAGAAGAATGATCTGGGCGGGAGCTAAAGACCCCTATGGAAGATGCATTTCTTCTGTACTTCTAGAGCAAATTGTATCTATTTCTATTGTTACATTAATCCTGTTACTGAAATTATATGTTTACTCCCTGTCTCCTGTGCTAGACTGTGCATTCATTGGAACGGAGATCATTTATATTCATCTTTTTTTCTCCAGTGCCTAACAAGCAATTATTATAATAGCTAACTATGATTGAGAGCTTTTTATTTGCAAGGCAATGTTCTTACATACATTAATTAATTCAATCCTCACAACAACCTATGAGGTAGTAGTATTATTACTCCCATATTAAGGTGAAGAAACTGAGACTGAGAGTCAATAAATAAATTTACCAAAGTCATGCTGCTAGTAAAACACTGAACATAGATTGTCTGGTCAACAGTCCATGCTATGTCACCTTGGACACACACATAGTAGGCTCTTACCTGTTTATTAAAATAAGTTAACCCAATGATGATATGGAAAATGTGTTAACTAAAGCAATGGAAGAAACGAGATAAGGGAGCATTGTCAGTGCTTAGAGCTCCTGAGAAGAAAGGAGGTGATAGCAAAAGATGTTAGATAAAATGAATGCCTCTACTGTTACCTAAGTGCAGTGATGGTCAGGACAGCTGGGTTGCTTGGGGTGACTCCCTTTCCCCAGTTATCAAGCTACTACTTTCAGGCTAGAGAGAACAAGCACTAAGTGGAGCATCTCCATTGACTTCTGTGAGCAATAAGGGTTGGCCCACTTCTATTACCTCCTACAACCTGAGCCCCACCCAACGTCTGCTCAGTTATTAGGAAGTTCTCACTAACTTGCCTTCACTTGTCAGCCTTTCTCCAGCTTCCTGTTTTCTTCTAAACACCTCATATGACTTCCCTTGTTTGTGCACAAGATGCCAAAGTGCCTGTCACTTCTGATCATCCATAGAAAGGAGGAATCTTTCTTTGCCTGGTTGTTTCTCTGCCTACTACTCCAAAGCCTATTCCAGTCCACTGCATAGTCATAACCATGTTTCAAACATACAAAGCTGATCACATCATTCCCTCGTTATATCCTTCAGTGGCTTGTTATTACTCTTAGAACAAGGATTTAAATCCCCCAAAGGCCTACAAAACCCTGCATACTATGGCCCCTGGTTACCTTGGTGCATTCTAGGTCCTAAAAAATTAAATACTATCTGACTTTTGCTCAGTCCTCTTTATTGCTAGATACAAACTTCTGGAATTTCATAGGGTCAGGCTTCATAAGTTGCATATTGTGTGAAGGTTTCTCAAGCTTGGCACTGTTGACTTTTGAACTAGATAATTCTTTGTTGGAGGAAGGCAGTCCTACACTTCTCAGGGTTTTTAGCAGCATCTCTGGCCTCTACCCACTAGAGGCCAGTAACATTGACTCCTCCAAGTCATGGCAATCAAAACTGTCTCCAGTCATTGCCAGCTGTCTCATGGTAGGGGGAGCAAAATTACCCCAGGATAACAACTGTCTCAGGGGCTGAAGTGAGAAACTGGTCAGGGAAAAAGAAGAAGATTTGCTTTAAAAGAGACAGAATCCCCTTGCAATCTTCTTGATTTTTTTTTTTTGTCGAGATAAATGAATGTTTTCATTCCCTATGTGCCAAGCCTTTGACGTTCCTCAATGTTGTCAGTTAACCTCAAAACTATTGTCTTCTCATGTACTGAATTAACTTCTTAATCATATGTCAATGTCTCTCTCTGTCTTTCTCTTTCTCTCCACCCTCCTCACCTGTTTGTATGTGTGTTTGTGTTTGTCCCTCTCTCTTTCTCCCCGTCTCCCTCACTCTCATTTCCCCCCAGATGCTAACATTAGCTAGGATCTTTCTCTTCAGCCTGCAATTACCCATATTATTAGTTATCTAATGTCACTTCATTGCTGCATCATAAACCACACCAGAATTCAGTGGCTGAAAATCATCGGAGGGATGGCTGCTCCTAACTGGGCTTGTCAGGTGTGGTCTGGCTCTCTACCCTCCTATCTCTCATCCTTCTGGGATTACAGAACTAACCAAGACATGTTCTTCTCATGGTGAGTGCAGAGTATAGCAAGTCCAATTGAGCAAGCACTTTTCAAGCTTTTGGCCACGTCACACCTGCTAACATGCAATTGATCAAAGCAAATCATATGAACAAACTCAAATAAGGGTAGGAAGAAACTGCAAAGCCACATGGTAAAAGGTGTGGTTACAAAGAAGAATGAGAAACTGAGGCCATTGTAATCTACTGCATGCTCCATTCAAATTATTATTATTATTTCCAATATTTTAATCAATCCCCTCAGTCTCATACTTGTGCTTTATTTCTCTCCAAAATTATGAGTAGTCCTGATTGTGCCAGCAAATGTTACGATAAAATAATAGCCCAGTCCTCAGCCACTAAGTCATACATCGTAATACTCAGTGCAGGTGCTAAAGGCTTACCTATCAACTTTTGATTTATAAATAAAACAGATTTGTCCCTTGATGCCACTGTGCAATTTCACTCAATTTTCAGAATAGATGGTGCTACATGAGAGGAGTAATTATCACTATTTTTAACCTTTGGCTCTTCTAAAATTAGTCATTTTCTACAAATGAGATGATTAGGAATGGCTAAAATATAATAATCGAACACCTAAGGAAGAGAGTGTTTCATCTGCAGTTTCTCTTTTAAAGACAAGAGATTTGTAAAACATATGTCAATGAAAAGGAGAAGGAAATCTCAAGCAATCCTTTATGTAGAATAGGTAAGATATCGCTACACCACATAATTGTGTTTGTGTCACAACATGCCCAAATATTAATTGTATTTAGCACCAATAAAACCAAATAGCGTATTTCTCTCCAGATTTGGCCTTCATTCTCCTACTGGAATTCTGGATTATCCAAGTTAAAATTCTCATCTTTTGCCTTGTATTTTGAAATTGGAAAACCTGAGCTGGCGAGGCCTATTCCCAGTCTAGCAGTCCCTGTGAGGAGTTAGGCATGCACTTGGTAAAACAGCTGTCCATCTTCCCAAGAAAGAGCAATGGAAGGATTGAAATTAGCAGCCCACAAGGCTTTGGCCCTCTTCTTGCGTGCCTGTTCCTTCTTATGCTTCATCCGTTCATCACACTGTCCAAACAATAGTACTGGCTTTATAGCAGCCTGGAAAATTACAAAGCTAACCCAGACCCTTAAGCCTTGAGTACTTAACATCTCCATCTCCACATATCACAGGAACATAAACATGATCATATCCAAGTCAAACTTGCTCTTCTTTCTGTGTTGTCTATTTCAACAAATAGGTCTACAACCACCCAGCTGCTCCAGAGTAACATCTTTGAACGATTCCTTTTCCCTTAACCCCTGTCTATATCCAAGTTTCTCCAAATACATTGAGTTCCTTCTCCCAAGTATTACGTGATCACCTTTCCTCTCTATCTTTGCCATCATCCTTAGTCCAATCCACTGTAAACCTTCAGTGGAAAATTACAGTACTTTCCACCTTATCTCTTCGTATTAAATCTCATCCTCCTCTAATCCATTCTATAGGCTATGGGGCCTTGTTAAAAAGTAAATCTAAGCATTTCTCTTCCTGTCTTAAAATTCCACAAAGCCTTTCCTCTGTCCATAGGAGGCAGTTCAAAATCCTTTATCTAGACTTTTGACTCATTTCACAAGGTAACTGCAGGGATAGTAAAATAGAAGTTTACTAAAGAAATTTATGGCAGCACAAGTGACTTCGTTGGTCTCCCCACATAAGTCAAAAGTTGTCTCAAGTTGTCCACCTCTAGGAAGAGGAAAGCTCTGCTCTTTAGGCTGCCTTCCTAATAGGAGCTGAGTGACAAGAAAGCATTTGTAGATTCGTAGGAAACTGGAGAAGACAGGTATTCTAATCTACCTCCCATTACAGTACCTGATACTTAATAGGTATCCAATAAATGTTTAATTAATTAAAAGTGTTGTAACAATGATGTTATTATTCTTGCATTAGGAGAAAAGAAAATTAAGGTCGGTTAAGTTCCTTGACAAAGACTGGAGAGCTTGCAAATGAGTGAGCCAGCAGATCTCAGAGGCAGCATCTGCAAGGTTCAGTCGGTGTATAGAAACACACATCCCTTCTCTGTTACCTTACTCCACAGAACACTGGAAAGTGCAACCAGCAAGAGGGTTATATTCTGACATTATGGAGCTAACTGTGATGTATTTGAACCTAGAAAATATTGGGGGATTTAAAAGAAACCTCAAAGAAGTAAAATATTCCAATTCAATACAACAACATCTTCTATAAGCTGAAGTTAAGAAAGACAATGGTATGGAGCATGGAGCTCACACTCTACTAGAAAAGATAGGCATGTAAACAAATGACTGTAATAAAATATCATAAAATAATAAACAAATGACTAAGATAAATATCATGAGATAACGTGACCCATTCCTCCATCCTCTGCAGAGTTGGAGCGCTTTAAAAATCTGGCCTGTTGGCCGGGCGCGGTGGCTCAAGCCTGTAATCCCAGCACTTTGGGAGGCCGAGATGGGCGGATCATGAGGTCAGGAGATCGAGACCATCCTGGCTAACACAATGAAACCCCGTCTCCACTAAAAATACAAAAAAATTAGCCGGGCGTGGTGGCGGCGCCTGTAGTCCCAGCTACTCGGGAGGCTGAGGCAGGAGAATGGCGGGAACCCGGGAGGCGGAGCTTGCAGTGAGCCGAGATCGCGCCACTGCACTCCAGCCTGGGCGACAGAGCGAGACTCCGCCTCAAAAAAAAAAAAAAAAAAAAAAAATCTGGCCTGCAAATATCAAAAATTCTGTAGCTCACTTGGGAAATACGTATTTGCCCAAAGAAGACCAATCCTGGGTAAGTTGTGAGGTATTGAAGAACAGTGAAAGGTCTCATTAAGCCCCATTTCTACACTGAGACCTCTCAAAAGGTATCTCCAGCTCAGATTTTCCTACTGAGCTACAGACCAGTACATACTCCTGGATGTCCCACAGGTAAGAAAGTTAAGTTCTCTATGGAAATTATAATCTTCTCTCCCAAGTCTGTTTCTCTTCCTGCATTTGCATTTGCAATGCTGGTGTGGAGCAGCCGTATCCACTCTGGGAGGCATTCTGGACATGGCCTATAGTAAAGCTAGCTTACCTCTGTAAAATCAAACTGATCCCATTAATCACCAGGGGGAAAAAAGTCCATCCCTGATTCCATTTTTCTTCAATATACATTCCAGACACCTTCGAATTCCTTGGTTCTACTTGCACCACTACCTGGCACCGAGCCCTAGTCAGTTTCCTCCGATCACTTCCATTGCCTCCTTCACATGCCTCTCTCCAAGGAGCGCCACAGTTTTGTGGTCATCTTCTTATCCTCCAACTTTTATAGCACCACGACTAGGGCTTCATACAGGTCTAGTGGCAATAGTTATGTATTAGTCAAATGAATGAAGGAATGAAAGTCAAAGTTTTAGGGTCATTGTTTACTGACTGTGAAATCTTGGACAGGTAATCACCTAACCTCTCTTTATGTTAAGTCTCTCATCTCTAAAATGGCAATTGTATCCATCCTCCTAAGCCACTGTGAGGATTTTAAAAATGTTACATAAGTGAATGGACTTTGTAACAAATAAAGTGCCATGTAGCATAAGTTGCTATTTTAATTTTGGTACTTTATTAGGTAATCCTATCATTTTGAGACTGGTAAAAAAAAAAAAAAAAAAAAAAAAAAAAAAAAAAATCCAGTATCTGTTTAACTTCAAGAATAAGCCTTCAAAATTTCTTGGTGAACAGAATTTTAGGACATAAAGTTGTCCATGCCAGTGTTATCAGTGCCCTTAATTACAGAGACACTAGAAGTGGCTGAGTTGTCAGGGTTCTAAGAGTACAATTTCTCCCCACTCCACCACTCTATTTACATAGAGAGTTCTCATGTACTTGCAGTTTGGTAGGGGAAGAGAAGTGGAAAATGATACAAGGTATTATAATAAAGTCCACTTTTAAATAATTATAACAAGTTAATTACATTGACATTTCTCAGCAAGGATTAAGTAAATCAGAAGGAAAAAGCGGATGAGAAAGTAAAAAGCAAGGGATGGACTACAAGAGCAACTCTTTTGTCTTTCATTCAGGAGTATAATTAAATTAAGTAGGATTGATTGAGTGTCAAACATCTGTGGGAGTCATTTCCTAACTTCATTAATGCTATTGTGCCTGAAGACGCCTCGGTGGTAATTTCTCTCACAAGTATCTAATGAGAGTCTAGCAATGTGATAGGAAAGCATGACACCCAGACACTGTGTCCTATGCGGCTGCCTGTCTGTAGGTGAGGAATTTATTAGGAATGTGGCCTGGCAACAGCAAAGCTTACATTATCCACCTCAGCAGTGGGAGTGGGGCAGCAGGCAGCAGAGAGCGGGGGTAATGGAGTCATAAAGTTGAGAGTTTAGACAGCAAGCATAACAGAATAAAAACAGAACTGCTAAGGAGAACTAAACGGTCATAAAATAGATCATATATAATGAGGTACAGCAGATAATGAGGTGCATTTATATGGAAAACACTAAATAAAAATTATGACCATTCTCTCTTTAACCCCACAACCATCAGAGCTTCTCTCAGCAGCTGGGTTTGCAAGGTAAACTAGGGAGAGTGAATTAATTGGAAGGAGAAAAATATATATTGGCCAGCTTAGATCATTATTGCAAGCATTGCTAATTACACAGTGGGCCCCAGTAGAATACTTGGCACTGGGAAAAACATTATGAAAAATCTTTAATTCCTATCCTTTTTGTAGAATTATGATAAAAATATTATAATACTGCTATATAAAGCAATTAAATAGGGATAAATGTAAGTTTGCTTCTGTTTTATTCATTTTACCATTGCGATTAGAAGTTGCCTGCTTCCAAGCTTTGTTCATTCATTCATTTATCAGTTAATGAGCATTTACTATGTAGTGGGAGTTCTGGCCGGCTCTAAGGATGCCAAGTTGTGAAAGAACAGTCTCTGCCTTTGAGGAGCTTTTAGTCCCATGCAGAAAACTTACAAGCAATCAAATCACTAAAATAAAAATGTAAATGGACAAATAGAGGTAAGCACCGAGTCCCTTGGGAGCACAGAGAATGCAACACTTGGAAGGACACAGAGTACTAAAAAATGAAGTCAGCTTGATTTGAGATGTCTTGGTAGACAAAGGAGAGGAGAAGAGGAGGATAGGTTTCAACTTGAGAAAACAGCATTTATAAAGACACCCGGGTGTGACATGGCAAGACAAGATTAAGGAAGAACCAGGAAAATTTAAAAAAAAAAAAAAAAAAAGGACCAATATAAGGGGAAAACCTGAGTTCTGAGGTTAGAGAACCCAGCTATGAAGCAGAGCAAAGATTTCTATCTTGCTATCTCTCCCCTTCTCTCTCACATCCCCCACAACATAAATGGACATCTCCCAACATAGCATATGCCCCTCTGGCAAGGTAATCTACACTTGCAGAACTAAAGCTAGAAATGTATCAATTTCACTGAATTTTCAGTAATCTCTAGGCACTAGTACCATCTGAAAGTTTCTTTGATATATGATACTAATGATATACGGTACTAACATGAACAGAGCAGCTCTGCAGTTTTATAAAGTTTTCCTCATTTAAGATTTCACCAGCCGGGCGCGGTGGCTCATGCCTGTAATCCCAGCATTTTGGAAGGCTGAAGCAGGCAGATCACAAGGTCAGGAGATCGAGACCATCCTGGCAAGCATGGTGAAACCCCGTCTCTACTAAAATACAAAAAATTAGCCAGGCGTGACGGTGTGTGCCTGTAGTTCCAGCTACTCAAGAGGCTGAGGCAGGAGAACAGCTCGATCCCGGGAGGCAGAGCTTGCAGTGAGCCGAGATCATGCCACTGCACTCCAGCCTGGGAGACAGAGCAAGACACCATCTCAAAAAAAAAAAAAAAAAAAAAAAAAAGAAAAGATTTTCAAAAATTCAATTTCATGCCAGGCACGGTGGCTTGTGCCTGTAATCCCAGCACTTTGGGAGGCCAAGGCTGGTGGATCACCTGCGGTCAGGAGTTCAAGACCAGCCTGACCAATGTGGTGAAACTCCGTCTCCACTAAATACAAAAAATTAGCCAGGAGTGTTGGTCTCCCTGTAATCCCAGCTACTTGGGAGGCTGAAGCAGGAGAATCTCCGGAACCTGGGAGACGGAGGCTGCAGTCAGCAGAGATTGTGCCATTGCACTCCAGCCTGCGCAACAAGAGCGAAACTTGGTCTCAAAAAAAAAAAAAAAAAATTCCATTTTATTTTTCTCAGGGGCTAGAATGGCAAAGATGAAACCAAGAATGCAAATATCTTACCCAGAAAAATATATGGCATGAGGCCTACTTGTCTGCACTAAGTGCCTCAAATGGTATGGCTTAGTCAGACCACAACTCCATGGAACTTAATGAAGCAGAACACTTTAGTGAAAAGGGAAAAGAAGAAAGAAAATAAAGAAGGAAGGAAAAGGGGAGCAAGGTAAGAAATGGCCTCTTGGTTTTATGCAGCTAACTAGAGCCAGGATTAACCCTCCTTCTTAAATCTATGTGCACTCTGGCTCCACAGGAGAACAGCCTGCGCTCCTCAGGACTTGCGAAATATTAAAATGTCACTCACTGTGACTTAAAGCCAGTCTTCCTCCGCATTCATGGACGCCAATAAAGCAAATCACTGAAGATGGGCATCACAAGAAATTGTTACTAATTCTCTAAATTAGAAAATGTGAACATGTTGGCAGATTGATAATCAAAACTGACAGAATAATTGAGCCACTAAGAGAAGAGACTGGTAGAGCAGTGAGAACATCTATTTAATCACAAAAGGAACTTAAGGGGAATGGCACAGATCAGTCAGAAACTATTCTTCTGAAGAATTTTCTAATATGAATTTTAAAAAGCCCTACAAGTCAGCAAACTAAAACAATGAGGCTTCCATAAATCAAATACCTAACTTCTTTATTTCAGTATTCACAAACCAAATGTTAGGGGAATAAAAAGCAGAACATGTTTGAGGCATATGTTAAACAAAGGTGTTAAACATATGGATTTTGACATATTTAAATCTGAACTAAAAGAACGACCACTTGTAATACATCCAGCTTCTGGAATTACTAAATTCAGAATGACAATTTCTGTGTTTATGTGTGTGTGTTGGAGTGTATGTGTGTATGTATGCGTATACATTTTTTTCATAACATCTTAAATTTTTTAAATTATTTAACCATTTTAACTAACCCACAAAATATAACAAATCTCTCATACTCACTACTGGCAATGAAGTGATACATCACAATACAAGCCAGGGTCATTAATTTTAGCCATGCAGTAACAGCTTGTAGAATGATCTTTAGATGATATTTACTATGACAGCCAGGGATTTTCATCTCAGTCTCCCCTAACTCGAATCTGCTGGCCTATAGTAATTTGCCTAGCTGCATACGTGCTTCTCAACCCAAGGTTCTTTCCAGAAACCAACTCTTACTCACTCCTTACTACCGTTCTTTTAGTCACCTAGGCTAGGAAAGATTGTGTTATCATTAATTTTTTTCTCTCCTTTACTTTCCACATTCATCTAAAGCAAGACTGGAATTTCTCTAGCACTTTTCCCTTCTCTTCTTATTCCACTTTACAAACTAGCCTTCTCTTTCATTCCACTAAATAAAAAGAGATGCTTTAACACACCTCTATAAAGTGTCTGACATGTAAGAGAAGTTGGATCATGTGAGTTCCCTTATCTGGCTTTCCCTTCCACTTTCTGGCCTGAGCTCTAAACCATCTAAAGTACAACTCTGATCAGATTATCCTCCTGCTCAAACACCTCCAGGGCACCTCTTTGCTGAAGTATGGCTCATTCAGCGGAGAATTCAACTTTCTGGTTGCCATTCGTCCTTTCAATTCTCTTTCTCACTGCTGTCTTATATACAACCCTTATGCACAGTCAAATCAAACAATCACCCAGGGGCCAACACAAATATAGCAGAGCTTTAGCCCTAACTAGCCAAGCTCCCACTGGAAATAATTAAATAACCGATTATTTAACTGTAAAAAAAAAGTGGAGACTGAGCTTAGTTATCTTAAAATTAAATGTATTGCTTTGTATAGTTGATGTCTCTTAAAGAGAATAAACATCAACAATGAATATGTTACATACTTGTACCCCAATAAACCAGAACATTTATCTATACCGTGGGTCAGCAAAGTATGACCCACAGGCCAAATCTGCTGTTTTTGTATAGCCTGCACACTAAGAATGGGTTTTACATTTTTTAATTATTTTTGGTTTGTTTGGTTGATTGGTGGGTTGTTTGTTTGTTAGTCTGTTTTGAGACAGGGTCTCGCTCTGTTTCTCAGGGTGGAGTGCCGCGGAGTAATCACCACCCACCGCAGCCTGGAAATCCCAGGTTCAAGTGATCCTCCTGCCTCAGCCTTTTAAGTAGCTGAGACTACAGGCACATGCCACCATGCCCACCTAGTTTATTATTATTATTATTTGCAACTAGTATTTTTTTATTTTTAGTAGATTTTATTTGTTGACACTATACTGTCTAGGCTGATCTCAAACTCCTGTGCTCAAGCGATCCTCTCACTTCAGCCTCACAAAGTACTGGAATTACGGTTATGAGCCAACATGCTCAGCCTAAATTGTTTAAAAAAAAAAACACTAATACATCACGACACATGAATAATATATGAATTTCAAATTTTAATGCTCACAAAGTTTTATTAGAACACTACCATACTCATTCAACTACAAGAGAGTTCAGTACTTGCAACATACACCATAGGCTCTCTGTCTACTAGCTGACCCTTTAAAAACAAAAAATTTGTTAACCCTTGATCTATACCATTAATTACTTAACTCATACTTCTTAGAATTAATATTTTTGCTTGTATATATTTCCTATTCCACCAACTTCCTTTCAGCCCTTCAAAAATATAAACCTTCCTGCTACCTTTTAATATTCTGGTCTAGCACATGCATTTTCCATAGTTGATATTCAAAAGATGTTTGCTCATGAGTTTGAGCCTAGTCTACAAATAGGTATAGATGAGAACATGGATGGATTCTTCTGGGCCAACTGGGGAAAAGGAAACAAGCAGCAGGCTTATTAACTATAGTCTTGATTGTAGAATATGGTGCTGATTCTCTTATTTTAAAAAATAGTTGGCTATTTGCTAATACCCATTTGAGTGTTTCCCAGAAATGCTTTCTCATCTTCCTTGTACTGTTGCACTTAGAGGTAACACAATGCCATTTTGATATCTTAGCTTTTATGGCCATCATTTTTACTAAATTTCAACTTTGACCTAATTACCGTTGACCAAAAACTGTAAGTCTGGAACACAGCTCTTGGAAGAGTAAAAGTCTAAAACCCAAATATGTCACAGAAGAGGGAATAATGTTCCTAAATGACACCAAAATAAGTGACCAGTTGGATTGTTTCAGTTCAATGACACAGTGATTCTTCAGGGAAAAAAATAAAATTGATCATTTGGCTGAATTTGCTTAATTCTATCCAAATACTCTACTTGGCAGCGCTGTGTAGAAAATATATCTTGATTATTCAAATGACAATGCCCCTCCATCAAGTACAATGTATGTGTGTGCAAATATATGTGTATCTTATGTTTACATACACTTATACACACATATATGTGTATCTTAAGATGACCAGAAAAAGAGCAATATTTAATCCAAAACATCACCATGAAGTATATTTTACACTTTTGAGCCCATGCAGACTTTGCCAGTGATTTTCTATTCTTTCTTCCCCTGAATCTCCAGAATCTGTCTGAGCTGTCAGCAATGCTATGCCAATTGTTTACAAAACCGATCTCATTCACAGGGGAGATAGAAGCTTGATCCAGTACTCAGAGAAGCTGAGAAAGAAAAACAAAAAAGAAACACTGACAGATTTTTATTTGAAGTAGTAAAATCTAAAGAATATATAAGATATCAGCAGAATTTCTCTTTTTTTGGTTATAGGCTTATACTAAGAAATAATGTCACAATATTCTTTAGCCCGAGAAACACTTTCCATAGCAGGATTCTTGAGATAATACAAATTGATACATAATGAATTGTAAAACCTCAGCATCTGTTGTAATTTCCTTTTCTTTCCTCCACTGTACTTTGTTGTCTCTTCTGTACTTCTCAAAATTTTGCCAGCAGTTTTAATGTAAGACCATGTCAAAATCACTCAAAATATTTCAAAAGTTTCAAATGATCTCTGCTGGTCTTTTCATGTTGGTTGTAAAGAGAATTATAAACACACATTTTCAACACTTGTTCCAAATATATCATATACATGAAGTTTGATGATTGCATTGCCCTCAGTAAATCTAATATGGAGTGGAGTTGTGCAGTGGAGTATATTTAGAAAAATTTTAATTCCAAGGAAGTTGGTAGAAGCTGATGTTTACTATATAACTTTATTACTTAGGTACCTTGGTCTTGTGAAATATCGGCTTTCTTCCTAAACATACTTTCAGGAGAAAATACTTTAGGGGCAGAGAAAACAACTATTGTTTCTGATTCCCAAGAATCCATTCATCCTACTTTGTATGCAGCACGCTCATCTTTATATGGGGACTCACCCTTCCTTCATTCACAAACCACATGGCTGCTATGAAGCTAAGCCCACTTCCAGTTTCTGGAGTAGCATGTGATCCCAACTTGACCCATCAGATCACCTCCTTCCTCTAGAGACAGGAATTGGTTCAGCTTTGAGCACACGGTTTGAGTTGAGTCAGTCATGTCCAAGCAGTGCCAGCCTTGTGCCCTGACTAATGGCGTGCTTACTCTAAGAAACTGTGAGGCTGATGTTGCACCCTAACGGGAACCTATCAGTGAATGGAGTCAATGCCAAAAAGGTTGTGTGGAGAAATAAAGAGAGATCTTGTCCTGGTGGAAATCATTTGAGTCCTATGTTGCCCAAAGAAACTTATTCCCAGACATTTTGATTTTATGAGAAAAAAAAAAAAAAAAAAAAACCTTCACATTATTCTGAGTTGAGCATTCTGTCACTGCTATTTTAAAAGTCCCAATACAGAAATTAGGGTCCTTGCTTTTTCCTGATCCCATAATAAGTAAAAACTCTTGTGCTTTTTTACACCTCCACCTAGGATATCAGGTTCTCGTTCCCATGATTTAGGATGCTTCCAAGAACAAACAGAGATCCCTATTCCTGAAATATTTTTGACTAGCTTTTGTCTACCACTTTCCTAACCTTTGGGAAAGGATAAGGAAGGATGTTGGTTCCCTCAGAAGACTCATACTCAAATTCTTCAAGATCAGTCATCATGTAAAGGGAATGGTATTTTGTGAGAACACACTAAAATGAAGAAGACTTTTGAGGAATAGAGACGGGGAATTAACATTCAGTCCTTTCTCATACATGGATATTTGGTCTTTATTTTTAGTCTGAAAGAAGCAACAGCTTTGATACTGGATTTTAAAGGAGGCAGTGAATTTCTATGCATTAGGTAGTGCTTGATGGAATTGGTCCACTAACTCCACCTGTTAAATGGGATTGTGAAAAAGAAGCACTGGACTGGTCTGGGCATAGTGAGGAGACTTTGAAAAATATTAAAAATGAAAGAAACTAGTCTTAATAAAATAACTCAAATATTGGGTTTCCTTTGAATGAGCAAGTCTAAAATGTTTCCATTCCTGCTCTAAAATTTAAAAATATCTAAGAATGGATTTAGAAACTCACCAAAAGGTTTTAATGCTGGGGTTTAGGGTTTGGGGTTTGGGAATGTGTGTGCTGAAGCAACTTCTGAGTCTCAGTGAACCTTCTAGAGGGCAGAGAAGCCCCTAGTGCTGAGAAAAGGATGTGACAACCAGTTAGAGGCAGACTAGAGATCCAGCTGGCCATGCCAGGGGCTCACCAAAACTCAGCGATCACTTGAACGAGAAGCCATCCTCACAGTCCTTTCAACACAAACATGAATACCCTTAAAGGTGATTTGAAGGAGAGAAGCTATTTCTAATTCATGGCTTAAGAAGTTCTCACTCTGCTTCACAGAAGCCTATCTGTCAAAAATCACACTTAATTTCCAAAAGAGCTACTACATTCAAAGACGCTTTGGAAAACTGTGGAATGCAATTTGAAAAACACGTTTCAGCCCCTGTGGCCACTGAACAAGCAGAGGGAAGATGTAATACACTTTCTGGTGATTTGTTGCAGTTGAAGATGAAGGCTTTTTCTTTTGCTCACACATTGGCCGTGAACCCAGTCCCAGCTTTATTTTACAGAAAGCTGGTCAAATACATGAAACGTCTTCTTTTTAAAATACTTTGCCTTGTTCATTTTTAACCCAGCTTTTCTTCAACTTAATGCATTAATATTTTTATTAAATTTAGTTTTTTAAAGAAACATTCTTTACAAATTCAAAATAGATCAACTTCCTTATTTTTCACATTCCACCTAATACATACTATTTTATTAAACTATAAATTATAAAGTGTAAAGTTATTCCTGAAGAAAATAAAACATTTTCATTACGTGTAGAAATCTCAAGCATGTTACCAAACACTAACATAATATGCATTGTAATTTAAATCTTCAGGCCTTACAAAAGTAGTTTTAAAAATGGAGTGAAATAACCACAATTTGCCATATTTTGACTAAAAATAAATTAGTGTACAAAAGTATTAAAGTCCCCCAAATTGGAGAGATTAAACTTAGAAAAGATACATTACAGAGAAACATTTGTCTCTACAATATGCAAAAGATACATAAGATGCATACTATCTAGTAAATTATGTATATGTATATAAACAGGATATATATATATAAAAAATATATGAAATCAATCAGACCACATTCTTTAAAACAGGGACTTGCATCTTATATTCACTATGTATTCGTTTCTTTTAAAGTTTTGTCAGCACTATTAAAAACACAGCACTTACAAGCCAAAACTAAAAACCAGCTGGATGTCAACTGGTGAAATTTTCCCCATCTTACTCAGGAAACCAAACATGTTTTTCCTGCTAATTTACACTTTACTTCACGGTTAAAGGTACCTTTAAAGTGTTAAAGATAACAGTATTTCTGTGATCTGATCAAACTTGAAAGGGCACTGTCTTTCTTCTCCTCATGCACAGAGACATTTGAGAAAGGCATTTCAAACTAAGAAATTCACAGGAGCTTTTTATAAGAAAAGGATTTCACTTCCAACACTGGCTGCACTATTTGCATAGATTGCAAGGCAGTTGTGTTTAAGTGATGTCTGTGAAATACAACCATATGCGAAGGACTGAGCACAGTGCCAGCAGCTAAGTGCTCATTAGAGTCTCTTCAATCATCAGAGACTCTGGTCCCAAACCATCTCATGACCCAGGGCACCTGAGACAGAAACTCCTCAATGAATTTCAGCTCTCAGGAAAATCCTGCTTCATCTTGTATTCCCAAGCCACAGAGAGGCTGTTGGAACCTCTGAGATGTCTCATGGAGTACCCAGCATCATGGAAAACTTCATCTTCTTATTCCCAGTCCTAAAAGATCAAGGGCACAAGATGATACTGCAAGAGGGAAGGAGGACAGACACATAGATCCAAGGAATACATACTTACCATCTCTCTCTGGCACCGTTTTATAACTATGTGCAAAATCAAACAAAAACATCATCTGACCTGTGATTGCTTAAGATTAAAATTTCTGGAGAGTGTTATAAATATTCCTTCTCCTTTTTTTCCTTCCTTGAGGCAGCAGTGTATTAACCAGTCCTAGTTTTTCACTGTTGTAATTCAGATGTAAGTTTTACACACAAATACATTGGTCTTATTGGATGCCGCCTGATCGAATTGTTTCTGTTCTCTTCTCCTATTGCCCCCACCCCACCTTCTGTCAAAATACCATATCACTGTAATCTCCAAGTTCCCTCCATAATCTAGTTTATCAAGTTTGAGTTATTTCATATTGCTTTCTTAGCTCTTCTTCACACAACTTCCCACAAACACTGAATTATGTTATTTTAATCTACCCTTTTCTCTCTGCTCCCGTAGACACCCAGTCCAGGGTCCATTTAAGGTCAGAACTGTATTGCAGTGATGGCTTCCAAGCAGGTATCTCTGTCTCCAGTCTCTTTCACCACATCCCACCTACTCGCTGATGCTCAAATGATTTTCCTCTGACTTTATTTTCTTCAGGTGTCTTCCCTGCTCAGCAATCTCCAAGGCTTCAATGTTACTTATCATGCACATCCCAAGCCTTATCTGGCCTTCAGAGCTTTCCACTAATATGACAGCCCCCAGGATCCCATCCCACCTCCATTTCTCATTACCTCTCACCATAGCCTCTCTACTCCCACCAGCAATATCTGCTGGCCATCTCCCACATGTGATTTGCTCATTTTCATCTCTGTATCTTTCCTCATGCAAACTCCCCCACCCACTGACCTACAAATTCATTTCTTGCTCTTTTCATCAATATCTTGCTTCTCTTCAAAATTCTACTCATCACTCATCCTTCAGAAATTTCTTCTTAATTAATTGCAATCAAATATGGGATTCATTTTGTCTTTCATCCCCTCAAAACAGAGTAATCCTCTGGAGTTATTGAGGGTGAGGATGTGAAAACATAAAGAGATTCAAGATAATGCATATATAATTTGAGTGCCAAACCTCACAAATGGTTTGATCTAAATTAAGAACAAAGAAAATATCTTGCAGATAAAGAAAATGATCACAGGTCCAAACAAACAAAGCTGTCTTACTCATAGAGGCTTTTATAAGAGAAATATCTATGTAAAATAGCAATAGCTGTCATGTATTAAGGACTTTTAAATTTCTGCCAGGGACCACATATACATTGACTCATTTAATTTTTATTTTACACAACATTGGTATTGGTATAGTCATGTTACACTGAACAAAATCAATGGCCAGAGAAATAAAATTACTTGCCCAAGATCACACAGCTAAGAAGAAATAAAAGCAGAATTTCAAAACAGAATTTGAGATTTGTCTTCTCCCCAGAATCTGTGTTATAATCCACCTGAGTTCCTGTCACTTATTCTGAACAGCATTCATAGCACCTAGTCTAGTAGTTACTTGAAAAAAAAAGTTTACACCTGAGCTGACTAGTTTTGTTTTACCAATTGGCACTTAATACTGCCCACATTTTTTTCACTATTTTTATACAGTTTCTACTTTCTATCACACTAACCCTCTCTTAATGAACCTGCCTCTCACTAGAACTAGAAAATTGGAGTCATGAGATTAAAACCTCTCCTTCTAAAAACAGATTGAACATAACCCTTCTTCTCTCCCATTATGTTGTCTCCCTCTAACAGGTCAAGCCATTTCATTGTGCTTTGGTGCCAATCTCTTCTTTTCTTTTCAAAGCCTTTATTCATCAATAACCCCAAATCTCCTGCATTATCAGTCTTTTTACTTCTATTGTAACATTGCCTCCAAATAGTATAAGGCAGCTGCTGTGATTTTTAAGGTAAATAAATAATGTGTAAGTAATTTAATACATATTAAATAAAATAATTGTTTTTTAAAAACAATTTCCCATGACCCATATATTGGTTTAAATATGTCCTGATTTCTTTGCTCCACTTCATGGTCAAACTCCCTGAAAGAGTTGTCTTCATAACATTCTCCACTTCCTCACCTCCTCACTTCCTGTTCGTCATGAGATTCTTTACAGACTGGTTTCTTCCTCTTGTTCCACAGGAAGTGCTCCAGTCAAGACTCCGAGGACCTCCATGGATGTGAAATCCATGTTGCTAAATTCAAGGAGAATGTTCTTTCTTTATCTCAGTTTGTAAGAGTAGAATCCTCACGAATGGAATTAGTGCCCTTATAAGAAGAAACACAAGTGAAATGATCTCTCTCTGGACCATATGAGGATACAGTGTTAAGACAGCCCTCTGCAAGAGAGCCGTCACTGAGAAATGAACCTGCTGCCAACCTGATCTTGGACTGGCCAGCTTCAGAAATGTGAAAAATAAAGGTTTCTTGTTTAAGCTACCCAGACTATGGTATGTGTTATGGCACCCTAAGCTGACTAAGGACAGTTTTCTACCTCAATGTCATTCGTGGGTCCTCAGGATTATGAGTAGGATATTTTTCATCAGCATGCTGATATAATGCCTTTGATTAATTTTATGTGTCTCGAATTTTTAGCTCTAGGTCCAGCACTTGCCTTTGGTTTCATTTTTGTGTGTATTGTATCTGTCTCACCATATATCAACAGGT
Organism: Macaca nemestrina; assembly: GCF_043159975.1. Lineage (NCBI taxonomy): Eukaryota > Metazoa > Chordata > Mammalia > Primates > Cercopithecidae > Macaca > Macaca nemestrina. Next base: position 120,587,028 of record NC_092127.1, on the reverse strand, counting down.
ATTGCAAAATTCAGCACCTTCTCAAGCTTCTGAAAGAAATACACTGACATGAAGCATGTGTGGGATATCACAAAGATCAACCGTATTATGCAACACACAGCATTCTGGCAGCTTACTAATTCTTATTATTCTCTCCCCTCACTAACTATTTTATGGAAGCAAAAAATTATTCTTATCTCATTCCCAGAAAATGAGGGGCTATTCTCTTATTACCATCTACAAAATTGCTTTATCAAAGTACTTCTCTCAGACAATGCTCACCCCAGGAGAAACTATAGTAAATAAATTTTTCTATTACAAAATCCTTACATGCTAATGAAAATATATTTGAGTTTTCATTTTGTCCTTACAGCCTGGCCTTTTCTATCACTATTGAAGATGGGAAAACAATCCCCACTTATGTTTATTAACAAAGCAGCTCAAGAATGCCTATATTTTGACCAATATGAGCATGATATTCACAGTTCTATGAAATATAGTTGTTAAGAGATTAAAAATAAATTCTTAAGGGTGTTTTTAAATTACTGCCTAATAATAGTCTAATAAATCATGTTTTTTAAAATGATAGTGGTAAATTTAGTATTTCTGAAATAGCTAGTGTGATGTTTGCGGGAGAAAGAAAGAAAGATTGAAGGTTTAATAAATGCTTCCAAAGTTCACGAGAATTTGGTTTTCTTAATAAAACAGCTTCAATATTTTCAGAATAACATAGTCCAACTCTTTCAGAAGGATGTGTCTTTCAAATGTCTGGTGGAATGTTTTAGCCCAGTATTAAGAAAGGTTATACTGGTTATTTACACTCTGGTGATTATATCTTTAAATGCAAAGCACTAATCAATGAGTATTAAAGATTTATGAAGGAACAAGTTAATAATTTTCCACTCAATTCCTTCCTACTAAAGATTTTTCACCATTAATCTTTGTCCTTTAGCATTTAATCTGAAGTAATGTTTGTCTTTTAGCTTTAAAATTGATTTTAAATAACATCTTTAATCTTGGCATAAAGAACTGTTTTCACAATTGCCTTTCAGGTTAAATTAAGAAATCTCTAAAAGTCTCCTATTTAATTTTACATATAAAATGTCATTTGCATTAATCTGATGATTTTAAACTACACATTTGGCCCACAATATCTAATTAATTTGGCAAGAGAATTATGGAAATAATAAAAATTACTTCGAAATTTCAAGGACCACTTCAGTTTTTAAATGTCTTATTAAATATATCTTTGTAATAAAAGAAATCATTCAGAAGAAATGTAATAGTATTTTAATTTCCAAGTAATAGGTATGCTGAATGTTAATTTATCCTACATTTGGCATCCACAGGAGACAAAAGCATCATATTCTCAATGCCAAAAACAAGAAATTCATTAATACAACCTGAAAAATACAATGAAATCAAAGTTATTTGGCAGAGAATACAAAGATGTGAGTTGAAAATTTGAGTGCTTCATTAAAAAAAAAAAAAACTAGTTGGCATAGAGTCATTATTTTTTAGTTTTTCTTGCATTTCAATCAAGAGACCAGTGAAGAGTAATGATATTTATGAAGATCAGCACCTTAGTTACTTGCTTCTTCATCTACGTATTTTATAAAGCTGCTTTGTGCTGATGGATAGTGCTTCTAACTGACCTTAAGAATAGTCCAAAAATGTTCTAGCTCTATTGTGTTAACAGTAAGTTTAGATAAAGAGGAAAATGGATTCCACTTCTTTTCAAGAGTGTTTGCAGCTCTCCAGCCCTTTCTTTTTTTTTTTTTTTTTTTCATTTTATTGCAAATATGAAAATCAACTTACACTCTGGTTTTCCAGTGAATAGGTCTGTATAATCAACCTATATTCTTCTTTCTCTAATTATGTAATTTTGTACTCTTTGCTTCTCTATTAAAGTAAGTTCAAAGTCATCTCATTTCCCTTTTCTCCAACTTTCAAGCTCAACAGCATTTTAAAACTATACTAACAATATACCCTGTGCCACAAGTACAAGACAAAATTTGAGAAATTTGTAATTTTTCTAACACTACAGATGTATACTAAATAAATGCACCCAGTAACCTACAATGTATTTGTAATCAACTTATCTGAAAATCATTGTTCCTTGCTGTATTTTATATTCACATATAAAGAGCTTTTGACTCATGTTTCAAATTTTATTCTTCAGAGAAGACAGGAAACACTCCAAACCCCGAAGCAGAATCAAACTATGTCATTTAGAGACATCTTCATTTATTTTGCATTATCAGAGGACTATATTCTCCATGCCTTGCATGCCAGACATGCTCTATGTATCATTGGTTAATATTAGGCTTCAGCCCCTGCAGGTTCCCAAGTAAATGAAAGGTCAATAATGCATGCTACCTGCTGGCTCCAGGCTGGCAGCTTTGCCTACCAATTCAGCATTGCCCATAGTACCATTGCTATAGTTACAGTGGCCCCAAAAGTACTTACAGCTCATTTCATATTCACTCTAGCGTAATCCTCTCACTTGCTGACCATTAGCAGTGTAATTAATGAGCATTTTCTGATCGATGTACCCTTGCAGATAAGTATTATAATAAAGGGTGATTACAGTGAAGAATAATATAGTTGAAAATCAGTACCTACTCGTCACCACTCATTGACAGTGCCATAACAGAATCAGTGAGATCAGACTGCATAGAAATTATATCAAATAAAGTAATTCCTTTAATTTATTGCACTTTTAATTATTCCATCTTTAATTTAAAGAACTATCTTGCCCCCATACAATGTAGTCTTGAAGCTAAAGAGAATTAATCTAAGGATAACTAATATTCACTTCCCCCAGCACATTTGAAATCAATTTTACCTTAAGCAAAATGTTTTATGAGCCTTTAGTTTACCCTGGGCATTATGCATCTTCATAATTTTCTAATGAGCTTAAGATATCCATGAGCAGAAGCCATGAATCATATTTTTGGTGGCCCTTAAAAACAATTTTTTTCTAACTCTGCTGTAAATTAAGAGATGTGAGAAGATGAGAATAAAATCTCATTACCACTGACAACCTCACAGCTCAATAAACCTGTTTTAAATCTTATTAAAGGGTCCGTTATTTGTCATTTTTAGTAACCTTCATCGTCACAGCCAATACCATGCCATCTAATCTTTCTTTAAAATATAAGGGTACAGAGGTCACACAAAGAGCTGGGGCCATGGAAATCATCCCTGAGAGTGAGTATAAGAAATTGGACCTCCTTCCAGAGGCTTCAGTTTATTGACAGGCACTGAGCTGTCGTCAGGGACAGCTCAGAAGGGGTCAGGGACAAAGGTCTACACAATAAGTCTTAATAAGACCATGCCATGCCTTCTCTAGGGTTTCCTGAACACTAGAAGCTGAGGGGACATAATGGTCATTTTGCAGGTAAGTCAGAAGGAACACCTAACCAAAGTGAGGCCCGCTGTTTAATCACTGCTTATTGGATAAAGATAAAAGAAAAAAAAAAATCTCAAGTAGCCACAGGCTTTATGTATAACAAATGTTCTACATGCAAATTAAAGTCATTGTGTATTTTCCTAGGCTGCATTTAATCACAACAGATCAGCTTCTATCACTGGGCAGCAGGCTCTGAAGCTGGTTCCTTTTCCCTGGCCTGGGTATGTTCATGGAAAGATAGAGACTTTGGTTACAATATAAACAAATTGGATTAAAGAGATAGATATGCTACCTAAAATAAAGACAGCAAAGAGCCTTTCCAATAATTCAAGCAAAATTAAAGTGATTTTTAAAAATTCTATGACTGGCTTAGCCGCAAAGATTTTTTCCCATTTGTAAGTATTAGAGAACCATAAATAGAAGTAAGCCTCCAGCTTTAAAACCTGAGATTCATCTTGATTTCCCCTTATGATAAGATAGTCTGTGTGCTGTTGGCAGGGGTTAAATGGAAAATTTAAGTGGAGAAATGTCTGTGCCCTAGAAGGAATGTCAAAAGACTGTTCTTTGGTTTGTCACAGGGCAAGCAGGGATCCCCACAAAATTACTCTATGAGCACTTCTTACTCCTTCTGTCCTTCAGTTTTGCCCCTTGTCATCACGTTTGAGGTACTCAAACCCCTCCCTCAACTAAAATTCACAGGTTCTAAATAAGAGGGAGGAGGTTAATAACAACATCAAAGGCACTAAATACTTACAATTTTGCTTACAGTCTATTCGCTATAATTATCAATTGTTTCAGGAGCTTGCTACTCTGATTTCATTCATTTTGAGAATGTAGATCCCAGCTTGAGATTTATTTTTAATTATTTCAAATAACTGATAGCAACATTTTTCATTCTCCTATAGCTTACCTCTGAGGATGTTCTAATGTCAACAAAGTTCGCTATATACCAATCTGCATTGATTTTCCTGTCACCTAATGGCCATGTTGAGACCTTATGTATTTGTCTGGTAAGACTGCCATAACAAAATATCACAGACTGGGTGGCTTAAACAACAGAATTTAATTGTATCCCAGTTCTGCAGAGTACCATTATGGTCAGTTTCTGGTGAGTGCTCTCTTCCTGGCTTGCAGACACCCACCTTCTCACTGTATGGCACAGAGAAAGAACTGTGGTGTCTCTTCCTCTTCCTCTCCATAATCTGCTAGAGCGTCGACTCTAGCAGATTATGACCCCGCCCTTATGACTTTATTTAACACTTATCACCTCCTCACAGGACCCATCCTCGAATACAGTCACCTTGGAGGTTAGAGTATCAACATATAAATTTGTATGGTATACAATTCAGTCCATAACATTCCTCTCTTAGTCCACAAAAATTCATGTCCCCATGCAAAACATACTCATTATATTCCAATAGCCCCAAAGTCTTAACTCATTCCAGCACCAGTTCTAAAATACGAAGTCTTGGTTAAATATCATCTAAATCAGATACGGGTTGAGACTCAAGGAATGATTCATCCCTAGGCAAAATTTATCTGCATCTGTGAACCTGTGAAAGCAGACGAGTTATCTTCTTCCAAAATGCAATAATGGGACAAGCTACAGATAGACATTATCACTCCAAAAGGGATAAATTGGAAAAATGAAAGGGGTAATGGGTCCCAAGCAACTCCAAAACCTAGCAAGGCAAATTCTGAGGCTTGAGAATAATCCTCTTTGGTTTGATACTCAGCTTCCCAGACCCACTGTGAACAGCAGTGTCACCTCCACGGCTCTAGGCAGGAGTCCGGCCCTCAAAGCTTTGCTGAGTGGTTTCACCCCTATACCTCTGCAGAGTGAACCCCTCCCACCATGGCTTCAGATAGAGGGTGCCCAGCCTGTAAAAACCAAAATGGTGGCCCTAGTCATCTCTGAATCATTTTCAGAGTCACTTTTTCTTCTTTTTGAAGAGTAGCACACATTCACAGCCAAATGGCTTGGTCATCCTATGCAGTCAATGCAAGAAATCTGACAGCCTTTCTGCATTTTGTCTCATTATCATCCCTTTTAGTTGAGACTGGTGGTGTTTCTGCCTATATCATTACATAAATTTTTTATTGAGTAATAGTCTAGCCTAGCCACTGCCTTGGTGTTCTCTGCAGAATATGTTTCTCTTTTTATTATGACTATTATACTTTAAGTTCTAGGGTACATGTGCACAATGTGCAGGTTTGTTACATATGTAAACATGTGCCATGTTGGTGTGCTGCACCCATTAACTAGTCATTTACATTAGGTATATCTCCTAATGCTATCCCTGCCCACTCCCCCCTCCCCACAACAGGCCCCAGTGTGTGATGTTCCCTACCCTGTGTCCAAGTGTTCTCTTTGTTCAGTTCTCACCTATGAGTGAGAACATGTGGTGTTTGGTTTTCTGTCCTTGTGATAGTTTGCTCAGAATGATGGTTTCCAGCTGCATCCATGTCCCTACAAAGGACACAAACTCATCCTTTTTTATGGCTGCATAGTATTCCATGGCATACATGTGCCACATTTTCTTAATCCAGTCTATCATTGATGGACATTTGAGTTGGTTCCAAGTCTTTGCTATTGTGAATAGTGCCGCAATAAACATATGTGTGCATGTGTCTTTATAGCAGCATGATTTATAATCCTTTGGGTATATACCCAGTAATGGGATGGCTGAGTCAAATGGTATTTCTAGTTCTAGATCCTTGAGGAATCACCACACTGTCCTCCACAATGGTTGAACTAGTTTACAGTCCCACCAATGGTATAAAAGTGTTCCTATTTCTCCACATCCTCTGCAGCACATGTTGTTTCCTGACTTTTTAATGATTGCCATTCTAACTGGTGTGAGATGGTATCTCATTGTGGTTTTAATTTGCATTTCTCTGATGACCAGTGATGATGAGCATTTTTTCGTGTGTCTGTTGGCTGCATAAATGTCTTCTTTTGAGAAGCACGTGTTCATATCCTTTGCCCACTTTTTGATGGGGTTTTGTATTTTTTCTTGTAAATTTTTTGAAGTTCTTTGTAGATTCTGGATATTAGCCCTTTGTCGGATGGGCAGATTGCAAAAGTTTTCTCCCATTCTGTAGGTTGCCTGTGCACTCTGATGGTAGTTTCGTTTGCTGTGTGGAAGCTCTTTAGTTTAATTAGATCCCATTTGTCAATTTTGGCTTTTGTTGCCATTGTTTTTGGCATTTTAGACATGAAGTCCTTGCGCATGTCTATGGATTTTTCAATATGAGTAGGCTCAGAGGTTCCCAAATCTTTAAGCTCTGTTTCCTCTTTTGTTAACAATACTTTATCTCTCTACTTTCACATTTTACTCTAAGGAGTCAGGAGAAACCAAGCCACTCCCATCCCATTGACACTTTGCTTAGAAATCTCCTCAGCGATCTATCCAAGTTCATCACTCACAAGTTCTACCTTCCACAAAACACCATAACACAGTTCAAGCCAAGTTCTGTTACTTTTTAATAATAAATCGGTTTCCAATAGTCTGTTCCATATTTCCATTTGATAAAGATGGAATGGCCGCCAGAATGGCCTGTAACATCCGTATTTCTACCATTCTGTTTATGATTATTTATGTATTCTCTAGGAAGTTGGAGGCTTTCTCTATAGCTCTCTGCCTTTCTTCCTCAGTTCTCAATAGAATCACCCTTTACTTCTATATTTCCATGAACAGCTCTTTTCACAGCAATCTTGGCCTTTTCTAGCATGCACCTTGAAACTCCTCTAGTCTCCACCCATTGCTCCATTCTAAAACTGCTTCCACACTTTTAGGTATTTGTTACAGCAGAGCTTCACTTCTCAGTACCAGAATCCGTATTAGTCTTTCAGGATGCTGTAACAAAATATCGTAGACCGAATTGAATGACTTAAACAACAGAAATGTATTTTCTCTCAGCTCTAAAGGCTAGAAATTCCAAGATCAAGGTTCCGACAGAGCTCAGTTTCTGGTGAGGGCTCTCTTCTTGACTACCAGATGGCCACCTTCTCACTGTGTCCTCATATGGCAGAGAGAGAAATCCGTGTTGTCTCTTTCTCTTCTTATAAGGGCACCAACCCTAGTGGATTAGAACCATATCCTGATGACTTCATTTAACCTTTATTACCTCCGTACAAGCCCTATCTCAAAATATAGTCAGATTGGGGGCTAAGGCTTTCACATATTAATTGGGGGGTGGGGAATGCCACAGTTCAGCCCTAGCACTTTATATAAACAAAAATGTCACATTTCTTTCATAATGTTATTTTAGATTGTCTGTATAGGATACGAAGACAAGCAGCCAGTGCCAGGAAGAAGAGTGAAGCTGGATCTTTTGAATAGCATATGTAATGGATATACTATTTTGAGCTATAACTTTATTTTCCTCTATTAATATTTGTTCCCATTTCTGTCTGGTAGCAAAAGGGCAGATAGAGTCACTTCAGAGATTCTTCCCTCTCTTTCATTTCCTTGGAGCAGCATAAACATCCTGTCAAATTCAGACAAGATCAAGACATGGGCAGTCTGGGTAGGGGAATCTGATCCTTGGTTAGCCTTTATCCACACAAACTCCTCATACTCTCAGGTTCTCAGTTCTGATGCAAACCTCTCTGGTACGTAGGCTTGAAGAAGAGAATGGGGAAAAGGAGGACTACGGGGAGCAAACATATCTTAAATATTTAATATCTTAACATGTCTTAATATCTCAAATATTTAATATCTTAAAATATCTTAAATATCTAAAAAAATCTTAAATATTATCTTAATATTATCTTAAAATATTATCTTAAATATCTAAAAATATCTTAATATCTTAAATATTTAATATCTTAAAATATTATCTTGCCACATGAAACATAGGTGACAAGCTTAACCCTTTTGATTCATCAAAGTGGAGGTTTGCAAAGGCTCATAGGTATTTCCTACATTATTGTCATAATTTTGCAAATGAAGACATGAAGCCCCAAGAGATGGCATAATTCATGTTAGGTCCCATAACAATGTAATGGTGGATTACAGTCTAGAAGCCAGATATTTTCATGACCTCCTGCTGCCTCTTAAAAACATAATTCAATTTAACTAATACCACACAAGTGCCTACTGAGTGTAAGACACTATGCCAGGCCCAGCAAGCATCCTGAGAGGAGTGAAGAAAAAAAATTATATCTAAAGTTTTAAACATCCTCTGGGGCCCAAGGAAATGAGGCCTCCTGATGTTATTATTGCTTCTTGCTGACCTGTATTCAAAAATGTCTACTGAAGAGCAAAACAGAAAGGTGATTTAGTAGTCTGAAGATACTCTAAAAGCTTTTTGTTTATAATATTTTGATTAATAAAAAAATTATACTCTTTTCTCCCAGTTTCAAGTCACCTAGGGTAAAACAGCACTCCTGGACATGTAATGAAATCTTCTTAAACACTTTGTTCTGTCAGCTCTTCTAAGACGAGCCATGCCTCTGAATCAAGGACACTTTGAAGTGAAAGGAGAGGGATCTCTAATTTCACTTTTATAGGAAAACTCTTGTCAAAATTCTGTCTTGAAGAAGATGATTTTCTTTCTCTGAATCATCTAATTTAACTTTCAAAATATAGTTAGACTCTGTCAATTTCTCAGCATTTCCTCTCTATCACCCCCGCCTAAGACACTATCTCACCTTCCCTGAATTACTGCAATAACTTCTAACTGGTTTTCCAGTCTCTGCCATTTTTGCACCTGACCCTAGCACCCCACCCATTATATACACCAAGCAATAACCACATGATCCTTTAAAAATGTAAGTCAGGTCGTGTCACTTCTGTACTCTTAACCTTCCAATGGCCTTCCCTATAACAGAATAGAGAAAAAAAATTCCTTACAGGAGCCTCAACACCCTGCGCAATCTACCCAACTCACATAACCTTTCTGTCCTTCCTCCTCCTGTTCTCCATAGTCTAGTCTCACTGATCTTTTTCCTGGTCTTAGAAAATGCATGGCAGAGTGCTGCCCCGGGGCTTTGTATTTGCTCTTATTTCCACTAACACTCTTCACCCAAATGGGCTGTGACTTGCAGCTTGCTCCTTTGCCTCCTTAGGTCATTGCTTACAGGTCACTTTCTCAGTCAATTTCCTGATTTCATTTACAATTATTACTCTTGTTGGAATTCTCCCCCCCTCTCTCTGTCTCTCTCTTTCTCTCCCTTTTTTTTTATTTTCCTCCATATTGATTGCCACTATCAGAAATATATGTCAGATAGTATATACTTATAGTATATTCATTAGTTAGTTATGATTCCTTATTTTGCAAGTAATGAAAGCACAACTAAAATCAGATTAAACAAAAGGGAATCTATTTACCCAGGTAACTAGAAATTTCAGAAGTATGGAAAGCTTTGAAAGAAAATAGTTAATCACAGTTTCTGCTTCCTGTCATTCATTTTACTCTTTTCACCCCTGTATACTAGCTTTATCTGCAGACTGTCCTCTTCCATGGAAGTCAAAAAGCTAGCTGGGCACGGCGGCTCATGCCTGTAACCCCAGCAATTTGGGAGGCCAAGGTAGGTGGATCACCTGAGGTCAGGAATTCAAGACCAGCCTGGCCAACATGGTGAAACCCCATCTCTACTAAAAATGCAAAATTAGCCGAGTGTGATGGTGCGCACCTGTAATCCCAGCTACTCGGGAGGCTGAGACAGGAGAATCGCTTACAACCTCGGAGGTGGAGATTGCAGTGAGCTGAGATCATGTCACTGCACTCCAGCCTGGATGACAGAGGGAGACTCTGTCTCAGAAAGAAAGAAAAAGAAAGAAAGAAGGGAAGGAAGGGAGGGAGGGAGGGAGGGAGGGAGGGAGAGAGAGAGAGAGAGAGAGAGAGAGAGAGAGACAGAAAGAAAGACGAAAGAAAGAAAGAAAGAAAGAAAGAAAGAAAGAAAGAAAGAAAGAAAGAAAGAAAGAAAGAAAGAAAGAAAGAAAGAAAGAAAGAAAGAAAGAGGCCGGGCGCGGTGGCTCACGCCTGTAATCCCAGCACTTTGGGAGGCCGAGGCGGGCGGATCACAAGGTCAGGAGATCGAGACCACGGTGAAACCCCGTCTCTACTAAAAATACAAAAAAAATTAGCCGGGCGCGGTTGTGGGCGCCTGTAGTCCCAGCTACTCGGGAGGCTGAGGCAGGAGAATGGCGTGAACCCGGGAGGCGGAGCTTGCAGTGAGCCGAGATCGCGCCACTGCACTCCAGCCTGGGCGACAGAGCAAGACTCCGTCTCAAAAAAAAAAAGAAAGAAAGAAAGAAAGAAAGAAAGAAAGAAAGAAAGAAAGAAAGAAAGAAAGAAAGAAAGAAAGAAAGAAAGAAAGAAAGAAAGAAAAAAGGTACTACAGATTCCCAGACTCTTCACCTTCAAACCGTGAACACAGCAAGTGAAAGTATGCATTTTGTGCCAATGACCTGCACTTACTCTGACTGGGTCAGCCTTAAAACAGTCACAGAAGCCAGTGCAATGTTATGCACTGATTGGCTTAGGCCCAGGTCACTGATCATCCTTTTGTCATTCTCTGTGGGAAGGACTATGATTCCTTCACATCAAATAGAACCCATGCATGGAACTTAGGGATGACGTCAAGCCTACTTCCAAGAAACAAAATAAATACCAGAGAAACAATGGCCATTATAGCTGCTATGCTATCCTGTGTATACAATCAGAGAAAACTGAATCTCAAAGGTTAAGGCGACATAGCCAGTAAGTGATAGAGTCTGCATTCCAATCAAGGTCTGCCTAAATCCAAAGCCAATACTATTGACCATCTGCTATATTTTGGGGGTGGTTCATCCCTCCCAAAACTCATGTTGAGGTTTAAGTGCCAGTGTAGTAGTGTTGAAAGGTGGGGTTTAGTGAGAGGTATTTGGGTCTTGAGAATTCCACCCTTATTGGTGCATTGGTGCAGTTCTTGCAGGAGTGAGTTGAGGTGCCAGTCTCTTGAGACTGGATTAGTTCTTGTGGGAATGAATTAGTTCCTGTGATAGTAGGTTGTTAAAAAGTGTTATAAAGTAAGGATGCTCTTTCTCGTTGGCTCCTTCACATGAATTTGCTTCTCTTTTGGCTCTCTGCCATGATATGCTGCAGCAGGAAACCCTCACTGGAAACCATCCTCATGCCCTTGACCTTCCAAGCCTGCAGAACCATGAGCCAAAGAAACTTACTTTTTAAATAGATTACTTAGCCTCAGGTATTTTGTTACAGCATCACAGAACGGACTAAGGCAAAAATTGGTACTACATGAATACGTTAAAATGTAAAAACACCTTGGAACTCGGTTGTAGGTAGGGACTGGAAGGATTTCTAGGAGCAAATCAGAAAAAGACAAAAAGATAAGGAAAGGTTTGGAATGTCATGACTGGATAAGTGATCGTGATCAAAATACTAATAGAAATATGAACAGTAAAGGCCATTCTCATGAGGTCTCATTTCCAGTGGAAATGAGGACCAAGGTGTTGGGAACTGTTAGATCATAGCAAATAACTTGGCTGCATTGTATCCGTGCCCATACGTGATTTTACAGGCTCAGACCTAGAAGGAACTTGCATTGAATCTCAGATGAGATCATGATATTTTAAGTTTCTACTGGAACAAGTTAAGACTTTTGGTACTATTAGAATGGAATAATGTTTTGGTTTTTTGTTGTTTTGTTTTGTTCTGCTTTTGGTTTTTCTTTGAGACTGTCTCTTTCTGTTGCCTAGGCTCGGTTGCAGTGGCATGATCTTGGCTCACTGCAGGCTCCGCCTGTCGGGTTCAAGTGATTCTCGTGCCTCCGCCTCCCGAGTAGCTGGTATTACAGGTGCATGCCACCACACCCAGTTAATTTTTGTATTTTCAGTAGACACAAGGTTTCACCACATTGATCAGGCTGGTCTCGAACTCCTGAGTTCAAGTGATCCACTTGCCATGCCCTCCCAAAGTGCTGGGATTACAGGCGTGAGCCACCACACCCAGCCAGAATGATGGTATTTTTTATGTGAGAAGGACAAGAGTTTTGGAGGCAAGAGGTGAAATTATTAGTTTGTATGTGGTTTTTCCCAGCCAACACTAATGTTGAAGTTTAATGGCCAGTCAGGCAGTATTGGGAGGTGGGGCCTAGTAAGAACTGTTTGGGTCATATAGGTTCCAATTTTGAGGATGAATTGATGCCATTCTCACAGTAGTGAGTGAATTCTCACTCTCAAGAGACTGGATTAGTTCTCGTAGGAATAAATTAATTCCCATGAGAGGAGGTTGTTATAAAGTGAGGATGCCCTTCATGTGTGGCCCCTTTGCGTGTGTCTGCTTCCCCTTTGACTTTCTGCCATACTATGACACAGCAGAAAATCTCTCACCAGAAGCCAGCACCATGTCCTTTAACTTCCCAGCCTGCAGAACCATGAGTAGAATAAAATTATTTTTTAAATAAATTACTCAACCTCAAGTATTCTGCTATAGCAATATAAAACATACCAAGACACCATCCTTCTACCACATATCTCCATAAGCTGCTCAGGAATCCCTGACTTTTATCTCTATCAAAGACAACTCTTATCTAAATGATTCAAACAAAATGAATGTTCATGCAATGAAATAAACATTAAAAGAATTCATAAGAACATAAGAGTGGAATAGGATTCATTCCTCTCTCACACTTTTTACTACTTTCTCTGTAAGAGAAAGCATGCCTTTTAGCATAGCAACACATCAAATTTCTGCTTTGAAAGAGAGTAAAATTTACTAAGAGGAGAGTTGATTTATCTCATAGGTATGCTATTCCATTAAAATTAAAAAATCTAAGTCTGCTAGGTGAAATCTGCCTTTGCCTTCGAGCACAGTTTTGAACTTAAGACCTTGCAAACATGGATGCAGGACCTACAGATGTAGACAGAGAATCAAAAAGACAATGGAGACAACCAAAATGAGGTGAATACCTGGTGTATCTGACACTGCTTCTATATGGACTGGTGGGTACCACAGTATCATATGTTCCACGGACCATTCTTTGATTTTATTTGTAGGTGCTAGGAAACAGCTTAACTGCCCTAGCACCTACAAATAAAATCAATATTGAGATCAGAAGCTTAGGTAAGCTTTTATGTTTACAAGTTTTCATTAAGCTTTGCATACGTAGATCATGGAGATTCAAGTGCATCAGTAGAAGTTAGGCCATGTTCTTGCCATCTATTGCACGCTAGAGTGAACTACTTCAGGCCAAACAGCCAAAATGGTTCACTGAAGAATAAATGAGAATATGCACCAAAGGTTCAGAGCATAGCAAAGTGAACTAAAGTTCTTGCCAAGTCAACCTTTGCAAAAGAGAAATGGAGAAGGAAGTATGATGGTGGTAAATAGCTCTATCAACAAGCTTTTAGAAAGGAAGTTAATGAATTTGCTATAGTAAATAATGTATAATAAAGCAGGCTATTTGACCTTCTCCAATGATTTTAGTTGAAGAATTGTAATCCTAGGGGATAATGCTCAGGGCAAATTATCCATCAAATTTTGGTATTCATTATACTCACCAACGAGTGTTTGGGGCCTGAATAGATCACGACATACACAACGAAGATCCCACAGCCTCCTTTCCTAGAACAAAAACTGGTTAGTTTTAAAACTAAATTGGTAGAAGGTACAATGATAGCTACAATTTTGAGATACAGGGATAGTTTATAAGTACCTCAAGCAAGTTGTTACATATATATTATAGTATATGTGTTATTTATGTGTAATATGGAATCTGTATGTGTTTATGGACATGTACATATAGAGGTACACATCACACACACACACACACTCACACACACACTATACATGTTTTTCTCCTTTCATTTTCTCCCATCCTCCCTTTATTCTATAGTTCCTATAAAACTTCAAGCTGGCTGTTATTAATAGAAGCTACTATTTTTAATTATTCAGAAAATTCTCATCTTTAATGAGATTGTTTCAAATGATTCTGCATAGACTATGCACTGTAGTAATTAAAAAGCACTTTAGAGCTTTACAGACATGGTTTTGAGTCTATGCCCCAAAACAGAATAGTTGTGAGATCTTATTCAAGTTATTTAAATTCTTAAGATTCAGTTTTCTCTTCTGAAGAATACACTTGCTGTGAATATTAAATTATATGTTATTTTAAAGTATGTAGCAGAGTTTTGAACATATAGTAAGTGTTCCAAAGTGGTAGCTAGTATCAAGTTCTGGCTGTTGTGAACATTAACCCCATCTAGTATTGGCAAAGGATATGTACTATTCTGTCATCTTCTCAAATGTTTCTGCACAGGTATGTTTAATGACAGACAGCAGTAGCTTGTGTACCATCACTTAGACTCACAAGACATGTGAGTCCATGGGCCTAAACACCCAAAGAATTCAAGTGAGTATTATCCAAACTTTTCTATGTATTTAAGAATATATGCTTGTTTGCTTTCATATAAAAATGTTTCCGAATTACTTGCACAAAAGAAATTATTGGTTGAAGAAGATACCAGCCAGAGAATAACCTACTGTGATAAGCAAAACAAATTTCAGAAGCCTGTACTGGGTCATACAATCAGTTTGTAGTCAACTTCCTTTCACTATGAGCTTGGAATATTACTCTTTGGGTATGTTCTGTAATTTCTTAACCATAAACACTCACCAAATACTGTTCCAACTTTGCTCACAGTGCTTGGCTAAAGCTAATTGGAGCTTTGCTCAAGAAGGGTTTTGTGAAAGGGGTGGTGAGTTGAAATAACTTCACAAGAAGCAGAATAAAAATTATAGTCAAGAAGAGAAAAAGGACAGTCAAATGAGAGCCTTGAGTCAAACATAAAATATTGAGGTCAAAAGTGAAGTTAAGTGCACCAAGAAATAAATCAAGGCAGACAATTCAGCAATAAAACTGAGAATGACAGATTTCCACTGACAGTGTGAAGTGGAAACAGGTAAGCCAGGGAAATGCTTACCATGAACATGAGATTATGCTAGGTACATAATTGATAAAGGTAAGGTCTTTATCCCTCAAAAGAAAATAATTTTAAATAGACAATAAAGGCAACACAAATATTTTGATTTTTCTTCTTTTTCAGAGCATTATATTAAAAGAGCTGACACCTCCTCTACAACTAGCTGGTGTCAGGCTCTGTTCTAAACACTTCACATGAACTAGCTCATTTAATACTCACAAAATCCCCGAAAAGTGGATACAACTAATTCCCTCATTTTATTTCTATAGAAATAAGCTCAAAGAGGTTAAGCAACTTGCCTAAGATTACACAGCTAATAAGTAGAGGAGCCAAGATTCAAACTCAAACTCATTTGTCTTCAGTGCACCTGTATTTAACCACCAAACTGTCATGTGATTAGGAAATGAAATAGTACTTAGGCTTTCATAGTAGGCATTACCTCAGTGGATTCTCAAATATTTACTGATGGCTCCGTGAAAAGAGCTTAGATATGGGGAGATGGATAGAGTATTGTGTCAAAGGGTAGTTGCTGATGTCAAGGCTAAATTGTGAAGCTTCTGGAATGTCTGTATTATTTATATCTTATAAAGCTGGTTTTGAAGAAGTGAAATATTAGACATTAATAGTTCTTAACGTAGATCTCCAAAGAGATGACAGCAAGCGAGAGGCCATCTTCTGGCAAGAGTGAAAGGAAAGCGAATCATTTTAGAAAGCAAGTAATGTGTGGAAAATGCTTTTTCCAAGAAAAAGGAATGAGGTAAGGGGGATTGGTGGCCAAAACATCCTGGAAAAGATTGATATGGGCCGGGTGCGGTGGCTCACGCCTGCAATCCCAGCAATTTGGGAGGCCAAGGCGGGTGGATCATGAGGTCAGGAGATCAAGACCATCCTGGCTAACACGGTGAAACCCCATCTCTACTAAAAATACAAAAAAAAAAAAAAATTTAGCTGGGTGTGGTGGCAGGCGCCTGTAGTCCCAGCTACTCAGGAGGCTGCGGCAGGAGAACGGCATGAACCCGGGAGGTGGAGTTTGCAGTGAGCCAAGATCATGTCACTGCACTCCAGCCTGGGCGACAGAGCAAGACTCCATGTCACAAAAAAACAAAACAAACAAACAAACAAAAAAGACTAGTGTGTTTGTGAGTACATGTTCAGGTTAAAGGGAAGAGAAACAACTAAAAATAGTATAAGCAGCAAACACTGAATTAGTTACTGGAGCTGATGAGTTCAGAGGTTACTAGATTCAGACACATTGGAATCGAGTAATACACCTGATGCTCTCTCTCACCTGCCCTAACTCTCAACCTTGATTTTCTTTGTGTACTACTCTATGTTATCACAAAATGATCAGTATATTTCCTCAATGCAACCAAGAAATTTGAACAGAAGCAACTCAAAAAGCCCTACCTTAAAAACCCACTGAAAAGATACTGTCCCTCTCTACCATCCATATATACATCCCAGGGAAGGATTATTTGATTGGCTCTGCTTGGATCCTCACCGGAAAGGTTATTCTGACCAGAACTAAGTTTGGTCAGGCCTAAGTTATACTTATAGGGAGATAGCTGGGTCTGTTCAAAAATAGGATGAGGGGAGAGGAATATGAAATAAAGTTACCTTTTAGCCAGAAACAATAGCTGCTAGAGTCCATGACAAATGGCATATGAAATTTGTTGGTGTTGAGTCGTGGGAGAATATGGCAGGCCTAGTAAGCTGGTAGAGCTGATACAGGCAATTAACTTTCAAACTGGCCCTAGGAACAAACATAGTGATTTCAAGAGTAAACAATCGTGCACCACCTTCAGATTGAAAAAGCATTTCCGCACATTACTTACTTTCTAAAATGATTCACTTTCCTTTCACTCTTGCCAGAAGATGGTCTCTTGCCTGCTGTCGTCTCTTTGGAGATCTACTTTAAGAACTATTGATGTCTAATATTTCAATTCTCCAAAACCAGTTCTATAGGGTAGAAATAATACAGACATTTCAGAAGCTTCACAATTTAGCCTTGACATCAGCAACTACCCTTTGACACAATACTCTACCCACTCCCCCATATCTAAGCTCTTCTCACTGAGCCATCAGTAAATATTTGAGAATCCACTGGGGTAATGCCCTACTACGAAAGCCTAAGTACAATTTTCTAATGTCTGCAATGGGACCCGTTAGTCTCACTATATAAATTTATGCATGCTATAAATGTGAAGTTGAGACTATAAAAAAAGTGTTGATGTCAAAACTGTTTTGAATTTATAACATGGACATGAAGTGTCTCAACACAGAAAATGAAAATAAACTACAGGCATAGATATGAGCAAAATGTTCAAAAAGTTTGGGGTAGTTAACATAAATTAACAACACGAGTAAAATAATATATTTAGTTCGTTTAGTAACAATCTTTTTTGAGTGTCTGCCATGAGCCAGACACTGCATTACTAGCTATAGAAACATAAACAATATAATCTCTGTATTTGAGGAGCTTAAAATCTAGATGAGAAGAACATCACATACAGATAAAGGCAATATAATAGGGCCTTTCCTGAGCTACACGTGTACCTGGGGAACTAAGGGATCAAAAGAAAAAGAAAATTGATCCAATTTTGGGGTTGAGAATAAGCTTGCTAGAGAAATGCCTGAGTTCAATTCTAACAATATGCATGTGATGAATGGGAGTGTGGGCATTCAAGGTAGAAGAAAAAACATGAACAAATATACAAAGTATGGAACAGTATGAGGTTTGTTGAGACAAACGCATGGTTGCAAATTTCCTAAGTGTAAATTATAATGCATGATAAGCACTAAATTGGAGGACATAAAGAAGAAGAGGTATTGCTATGGACTGAATATTTGTATCCCTTCAAAATTCATATGTTGAATCCCTAATCCCCAGTGTAATGGTATTAGGAGGTAGGACCTTTGGGAGATAATTAGGTCATGAGGGTGGAGTTCTCTCTGACGTATGAGGAGACAGCAAGAGGGTAGCCATCTGTAAACCATGAAGCAAGTCCTCACCAGAACTTGACCTTGTTGGCACCCTGATCAAGGTTAGAGACTTCCAACCTCTAAAATACTGAGAGGTAAATGTCTATTGTTTAAGCTGCCCAGTCTATGGTATTTGGTTATAGCCTAATATATTAGTTATGGCTCCCCAGAGGGACAGAACCAGTAGGATATCTGTATATATGAAAGGGAGTCTATTAGAAAGAACTGGCTCACATGATTCCAAGGCAAAATCCCATGATAGGCCATCTGCCAGCTGGGGAAGAGAGAAGCCAGAAGTGGCTCCAAGTCCAAAAGCCTCAAGATCTGGGAAGTCGACAGTGCAGACTTCAGTCTGCAGCCAAAGGTCTGAGGGCCTCCCGGAAGCTCCTGGTGCAAGGCCCAGAGTTCAAAGACTGAAGATTTTTGAGTCCAGTGTCCACAGGTAGGAGGAATGGAAGTAGGCATCCAGCATGGAAAGAAGAAAAACAGAGCCAGAAGACTCAGCAAACAAAGTTATCCCACTTGCTTCTGCCTGCTTTATTCTAACTACGCTGGCAGCTAATTGGATGGTGCCCACCCACAATTAGGGTAGGCCTTCCTCTCCCAGGCCACTGACTCAAAGTCAGTCTTCTCTGGCAACACCCTCACAGACATACCCAGAACAATACTATACAAGCTAACTAGGCATCCATCAATCCAATCAAGTTGACCCCTAATATTAACCATCACACCTAAGTAGACTGAGACAGGTAGGTAGGTAGGAATCTGTTCATGGAAGTCCTCAAGTGTCTTGTTGAGGAGCTTCTATTTCACTTTGTAAACAGTCAGAAGTTTGAAGGCTTGTAAGCAGAGGTGAAGGTCAGAGTTCTAGTTAGATGAATAACCAGCAACTTTGCTAAGAGTGCAAGTCAAGTAGCAGAATCATCCACGAGGAGGTTGTTACAGTAGTCAAGGAGAGAGGGGTTTACAGTTTATAGCAGTTAAACAAGAAGAGACAAAAATTCAACAAATTTGTAGGCAAACATAGAAATAATCAGATTATGGTCCTAAGAGTATATGAGCAATGAGGGGTACAGAGAAGCCACGAGTGAGACCTAGTGTTAGCCCTAGATAAATGATAGATGGCAGTAGAAATAAAGAATAGCTGGAATACAGGCAAAGGAGCAGGGTACAGGTCAAAGACGGGAGGAAGACATGTTTTTGACAAGTGGTGTTTAACCTGCCTATGGAACATCCAAGTAAATCCCACAGAAAAGTTGTTTTGGAGCTTCATTCTTAGCAGAGAGTCAAGAATGCACACTTGTAGAACATGGGAGACAAAGAGGAGATTTCACAAATTTCTAGAGAAGAAAGAAGAAAACTTGTATGTAAAGAATTGGGAATCACAGTGGCTTTAAAACACTTTAAAACAACACTCAAAGTCCATAGACAATGGACTTTAAGACTATGATCCCGGCCGGGCGCGGTGGCTCAAGCCTGTAATCCCAGCACTTTGGGAGGCCGAGACGGGCGGATCACGAGGTCAGGAGATCGAGACCATCCTGGCTAATATGGTGAAACCCCGTCTCTACTAAAAATACAAAAAACTAGCCGGGCGAGGTGGTGGGCGCCTGTAGTCCCAGCTACTCCGGAGGCTGAGGCAGGAGAATGGCGTAAACCCCGGAGGCGGAGCTTGCAGTGAGCTGAGATCCGGCCACTGCACTCCAGCCTGGGCGACAAAGCGAGACTCCGTCTCAAAAAAAAAAAAAAAAAAAAAAAAAAAAAGACTATGATCCCACACAAGCCTGATATGCTAGAACCTGTAAACTGTCTCTAGAGAGACAGGCAGGTCTTCAAAATAATTGTGCATGTAGTTTTTTCATGCATAAGAAAATGGAATAAAATACATAAAAATTCATTCTAGTGTTTGTGAATGCTGACTATTCAAGAGAGCCACACTCTAACCTAAAAGTGCATGAGCCTGTTCAAGATGTAAAAGGACCTCAAGGGCCTCAACTTTCTAGAGGCAAGAAGCAAGCTGAGAAGGCCATTGGGGCACAGGAAATGGTGTATTTAATGATCTCTTCAGAAATAGCCAAGGACAGAGACGGAAAAGAAAGAATGACTCAGAAGGCAGAGAAAATCTCATAGAAGTAGAGTTAAAAAAAAAAAAAGTGGAAAATAGAACATAAAATATTTAAAAATTAGAAAAAAAAGGTATACTGTAATAAGAGTTCCAGGAAAGAAAATTGGATAAAAATGGAAAAAAGGAAATCATTGAATAAATAATTCAAGAAAATTTTTCAGAACTCGAGACATGAGTCTCCAAAACTCAAAGGGCCCACAATCCACACAAATAGATTCACATAGAGGCACATATAAAATTTCAGAACATTGGAAGAGAAGAGAAGATTCCACAAGCTTTCTGAGAGGAAGAACAACTCATACGAAAAGAATAGAAATCAGAATGGCTCAGATCTCTCACGGCAATACTGGACACTAAAAAATAGTAGAAAATGTCATCAAAATTATGAAGAACAATTATTTCCAATCTATATTCTATCTTGAACAAACTGTCAATTAAATATGAGAGTAGAATAAAATTATTCCTGGATAATCAATATCTGAGATATATTTATTTCTCATGCATCATTTCTTGAGAAGCTACTGAAAGATGCCCCACTAAACAGAGGGAATAATCTGAGAAAAAGGAAGTTATGGAATATAGAAAAGGAAACCTCAACAAAGAGAGAAGCAAAGGGAATTTTCAGGATAGTGGTGAAGGAAGACTCAAGGAAGACAGCTGCCTTAGAGAGTATCCAGACCAGGTCCGAGGCATGCACGCAGAAGTTACTGAGTATTGTGCAGTCATTACTAGGATGACTTGATGGGCCATGCACTAAGATGACTTGATGGAACATGTGCTGGTGAAGTTCCTGCCCTTTTCTTCCTTCCCTTCTGACTGGATCACCTGAGAACATTCATGGAACCCTCAGAGAAGTTCTGCTTTGGCACACTTCTGAGACCTAGAAGCTGGCTCAAGTAAACTTCACATCAGAAAACGCAGAACAGCCCACAACCCCTGACTGTATTCCTTCTAAATAACTAGTAGCTGGATCAATACAACCCTAGATAACCCATTGTGGTGAGCCTACATCTCCCAGGACTAATTTGTAACCCTGTCCACTTACCTTCCCAAAACGAGTGCCTGGAAACTCAAGGAAGATAAAGTCAGACTATGACCTGGAAACTCCATTCAGCTTTTCTTCTTCTGAAAGCCTGCATCTATCAGCAGCAATATTATCTTCTCTTTCACAGCTTTGTACTTATTATTTTTTTTCTAATATTACCACACTTCACTTTCTTTGTATATAGAAATAACCATTTAGAAAAAATCACAAAATATCAAATTGGAAATAAAAATAGAAAGAAAACTATGTGTACAGGTGTAAGTCAATATGATTGTGGAGGTATATCTGTCAGAGTTCAGTCAGGACTTGTAGAAAAAATAATTTATTACATTGCAAACAGAGGAGATTTAACACAAGAATTAGAGGACTGGGAGAATACATCAGAAACACTGAGGGAAACCAGAGAAAGTAACTTCAGGAAAGAGCTACCATCCTAGGTCTGGGAAAACAAAAAGGAAAACGCAGGGTTACAGGAATCTAGACATATAAAGGAGGCCCCAGAGGAGTGTGCTCAGACATTTGTGGAGGGAGCCCCACCTGTTTCAGCTGCACTTCTGAGGATTCCCTAAGGAAGGTTCTGGGGTTGCGAAAAGGACATAGAGACTGGGGCAAATTCCACTGGTGAGACTAACACTGAAAGGAATGGGAAAAAGCTGGGAAGTCCCTTCTCCCCTCCTCCCACTTCCTGCTGGAAAAAACCTTCCAGGAAGCCATCTGGTAAAGCAATCTCGGGATATTGTTGGCGGAGTCACAGCCCATCTGCACATCAAAAGCAGAGTAAGGGGAGGTGGATTAGTTGCTGAGGAATCTAGATTAATAACTGGCTCAGGTGGCTGCTTCTGGAGATGGGACTAAAAATGGGAGAGGATTTTGCTTTTTCTATGTCATTTGAATCTTTTACAATAATATATCTATATTTTACTTGCAAATTTAAAATAAAAGAATTTGAAAGAGATACTTTTGGTTGATTATCAAATGAACTATCTGTACATTTGTCCAAGTATTCATGAAAGGAACAAAATTATCTTAGGAAAGACAGCACTTTCTTCTATACTATATAGAGGATAGTACAGTGTTGTATAGTGTAATTTCTGAATTATTCTAATTTAAAATGGAAACTTTTATATTCAAGTATGTTTTGCAGCGAATAACTAAAAGTGGAAAATGCAAAGTCCCAATATGGAGAAATTGGTCAAAAGACTGGAAATTTGGTAAACACTAGGCACAGGAGACAATGCCAAGATACAGAGCCAGAAAGACCTGGGCTTCAATCTCTGTTTCGTCACTTTCTAGTTGTTATGTCTGGGATCAATTGCTTCATCTTTTTAAGGCTCAGTTTCCTCATCTATAAGACAAAGAAAACATCTCCAGATGAACCTATGACAGCATCTTAAGCGAGAATATATTATGTCATTGTCATTAAAGAAGGCACAAAATATCAGAACTGTAAAAAACATTGGAAAAGGTTAAAAATTATTTAAACAGACGAAAAATGTTTCCACTAAGATGTGTATTTCTCTATATCTAGGTTGATATTACAGCTTTTCCTAAATTGAGCATACAAATAGTGGCAATAGATGATTTGTTCATTAGAGGTTTGATGCTGATATTTAAATATGTATATCTATTTTATAGAAAGTACAATATGCTGGATGCTGTGTTAATCTGACTGGGAGAAGCCAGGCTGGATGGCTCACACAATTATAAACCCAAGACACCACCAGCATACACATAAGCAAAGTGTGTTCTTGGCTTTGGGACTGCCATTGCTATTTGCAGAGCCTAGTGGTGTTCATCTGATTCTGAGACAACAGGAATTACTTCAGTCTTTGTTTAAATTTCATTTTAGATTGCTTTACATCAAGATTTTTAGTTTGTTGACATTGTTTTCCAATCATGCACAACCCTATCATGTCATCTGAGGGTGGGCTTCCATTTATCCTTGCATTTTCAATTCCATTTTGTAGCTACTCAATGCATTCTCTGATGCCTACCTTAGTTGGTGTGTATCCTTAAATATCGCTATAAATATGGGTAAACCCAGGCAGGTGTTAATCATTCACTTATTCATTCTTTAACTCAAACATTTATTGAGTGTCTTCTATGTATCAAGCTCAATGATTAATGCTGTCAATAAAAAAATGAGTAAGACAGGATATTTGCCCTTAAATATGTCTAGAAAACAAGAGAGATACAAAAATAGAAAATTAAAATATAGTGAAAAGACTTTTAAAAAGAGACTTCAGAGAGTCAGGAAAGAGAGAGAGAGATTCCTGGAGGAACTCAATTTTATATTCATAACAAATCCAGAAATTGTAACAGTATAAATGTTAGATGCTATCTACGCCAGGATTTAAATGTCCCTAGCTAATTTTACATTGTCTCTGAAAGTCTCACTCTAACTCCATTGACTTTCATGTGTATGGCTATGTGTTTATTTGTATGTGTAAGTGTCTGTATGTGAGTTTTTGCATTTTTGATATTATTATTGTGTTGTTTCCATTAATATTTTCGTTTTTGTTCTTTGATGCATAGAAATGTAAATTTGGTAACTGCTCTACTCCTTTGAATGCCAAATAAATCTTTGGTTATGTGAAAATCTCCACTGAACCAGATTGATGTCCTTTTTCACCATCTTACAATTAACATTCTACTATTAATTCAGTGAACAATACAATTCACAATCTTTTTGAAATACATAGTTTAAAAATAAACTGAATTTGAAACATGAAGAGGTTTGATAACCTAATTCAGGGTTTCTCAACCTCAGCACCACTGAAATTTTGGGCTAGGTAATTCTTCGTTGTAGTAGGCGGTACTGTGCATCATAGGATGTTTAACAGCACCACTTACTTCTACCCACTAGATGCCATTAGCTTACTGCCCCACAAATCATGATTATCAAAAATGCCTCCCAAACATTGCCAAATGTCCAGTTGAAGGCAAAACCACTATCCTCAAAGTATTTATTTCAGTGACTCCCAGAACAACTGTGACTTGTAGATTATAGAGATACTTGGATAGCTTTGGAGGTCTTCCAAATTCTTGATATAGTTCCTAATCATGAATGGATCTGTGATGCGGACCCGTACTAATAACCAAAATTATAGATTATAGTGATAAATTATTGAGTATCTGAAATTTGGCTGATGTACATTATTTACATGATAATAGCAGCTGATTTACATGATAATATAATGCACTGAGCAATTATTATGTGTTAAGTAAATAAGTGTTTTAAATTTGTTATCTCATTTAATCTTCATGACAACCGTACAATGTAGATGCCGTCTTTATCTCAGTATTACAGATAAGAAAACTGAGGTTGATTAAGATTAAATAAGAACATTTGTCAAGATGGTAGGCTGAGCTGACATAGAAAACCAACATCTCTACTACTACAAAAACAGAAATTCTAGATTTGAAAAAAGAAAGCAGTTTCAAATATTTATGTTTTAGTTTTTATATATGTATATATCATGAAATGGATAAATCAAGTTAATTACCATACATATTACCTTACACACTTACCTTTTTGGGGTGGGAACACTTAAAATCTACTGTCTTAGCTATTGTTAAGCATAAATCATATTGTTATTAACCATAGTCACCCGATGATGTATAACAGGTCTCTTGAACTTATTTCTCCTATCCAACTGAAATTGTGTATCCTTTGGCCAAAGGTCAAAAATCTAGGTTTCATTTTAAAAAGTAAATAAATAGTAAAGGTCAAAATCAAGAAACATAATTATTCTGCAGGTACCAGAAATAAAAAGCAGATACACAGTTGTTACCAGAAATAAAAAGCAGATACACAGTTGTAACAGGGTATCGAAGTCAGATTAGTATAATGGAATTGTTAGTGTCTACTATATTTGACTGCATTCCCCAAAGTTTATGTGTTAGAAACTTAAACCCCAGTGCAACAGTGTTGGGAGATATGGCCCAGTAAGAGGTGATTAGGTCATTAGGGCTCTGCCCACATGAAAGGATTAATGTCATTATTGCAAGAGTAGATTATCACAGGGAGGGCTGTTATAAAAGTGAGCTAGGCCTTCTTTCTCTCTTGCTCTCACCCTTTCTTGTCCTTACACCTCTGCCATGAGATCATGCAGCCCAAAAGCCCTTGCCAGATGCTGGCACCATGCTCTTGGACTTCTCAGCCTCCAGAACAGTGAGCCAGATAAATTTCTGTTAATTGTAAATTACCTAGTCTGTGGTATTCTGTTATAACAACACAAAGCAGACTAAGACAGTGTCGGAGGTATTAATATACAAATAAGAAATTGATATTAGGGTCTCTGAATAAAATCAGAAGTCAAATAGGTAAATATCTTTGAAAAAGACTCATGTTTAAGGAAATAACACAAAAATGAGCTATCTACCCTGAGCCTTGAATGCAAAAAATCTAACTCAGGAAATAATATCTCCCAGCTTACATCTCATAAGTGTGTGAGACACAAATTCTTTCATTACTTGCATGGAGGCCTTGAGCTAAAAAACTAACATAAAACACATCGAGAATGAGTGGATATATAAGTCTACCTCAGAAGTAACTATGTAATTATTAATAGGGACAACTCTATATATAAAACCACAAAAGTAAATAATCCCATCAAAAATGAGCTGACAAAAATTATAAAGTACATAAGAAAATACATTGTCATAAATAGTCAGCAGAGACCGGGGGTGTTCCAAGATGACTGAATGGGAACAGCTCTGGTCTGCAGCTCCCAGCATGATTGATGCAGAAAACAGGTGATTTCTGCATTTCCAACTGAGGTACCTGGTTAATCTTACTGGGACTGGTTGGACAGTGGGTGCTGCCCATGGAGGTCAAGCTGAAGCGGGGCGGGGCATTGCCTCATCCAGGAAGTGCAAGGTGTCAGGGGATTTCCCTTTCCTAGCAAAGGGAAGCCATGACAGACTATACCTGGAAAAACGGGACACTCTTGCCCAAATACTGCACTTTTCCCAAGGTCTTAGCAACCAGCAAACAAGGTGATTCTCTCCCGTGCCTGGCTCAGTGGGTCCCACACCCATGGAGCCTTGCTCACTGCTAGCACAGCAGTTTAAGATCGAACTGTGAGGTGGCAGCCTGGCTGGGGGAGGTGTGTCTGCCATTGCTGAGGCTTGAGTAGGTAAACAAAGTGGCTGAGAAGCTCTAACTGGGCAGTGCCCACCGCAGCTCAACAAGGCCTACTGCCTCTAGACTCTACCTCTGTGGGCAGGGCATAGCTGAACAAAGGGCAGCAGACAACTTCTACAGACTTAAACGTCCCTGGCTGACAGCTCTGAAGAGACCAGTGGTTCTCGCAGCACAGCGTTTGAGCTCTGAGAACAGACAGACTGCCTCCTCAAGTGGGTCCCTAACCCCTGTGTCACCTAACTAGGAGACACCTCCAAGTAGGGGCCAATGGACACCTCACATAGGCGGCTGCCCCTCTGGGATGAAGCTTCCAGAGGAAAGATCAGGCAGCAATATTTGCTGTTCTGAAATATTTGCTGTTCTGCAGCCTCTGCTGGTGATACCCAGGCAAACAGGATCTGAAGTGGACCTCCAGCAAACTCCAACAGACCTGAAGCTGAGGGACCTGACTGTTAGAAGGAAAACTAACAAACAGAAAGGATTATCATCAACATCAAAAAAAAAAGGTCATCTACGCCAAAACCTCATCTGTAGGTCACCAACATCAAAGACAAAAGGTAGATAAAACCACAAAGATGGGGAGAAACCAGAGCAGAAAAGCTGAAAATTCTAAAAACCAGAGAGCCTCTTCTCCTCCAAAGAACTGCGGCTCCATGCCAACAATGGAACAAAGCTGGATGGAGAATGATGTTGATGACTTGACAGAAGTAGGCTTCAGAAGGTCAGTAACAACAAACATCTCCTAGCTACAGGAGGATGTTTGAACCTATCGCAAGGAAGCTAAAAACCTTGAAAAAAGATTAGATGAATGGTTAACTAGAATAAACAGTGTAGAGATGACCTTAAATGACCCTATGGAGCTGAAAACCATGACATGAGAACTTTATGATGCATACACAAGCTTCAATAGCCGATTCGATCAAATGGAAGAAAGGGTATCAGTGATTGAAGATCAAATTAATAAAATAAAGCAAGAAGAGAAGTTTAGAGAAAAAAGAGTAAAAAGAAATGAACGAAGACTCCAAGAAATATGGTACTATGTGAAAAGACCAAATCTACATTTGATTGGTGTACCTGAAAGTGATGGGGAGAATGGAACCAAGTTGGAAAACACTCTTCAGTATATTACCCAGGAGAACTTCCCCAACCTAGCAAAGCATGCCAACATTCAAATTCAGGAAATACAGAGAACACCACAAAGATACTCCTTGAGAAGAGCAACCCCAAGACACATAATTGTCAGATTCACCAAGGTTAAAATGAAGGAAAAAGTGGTAAGGGCAGCCAGAGAGAAAGCTCAAGTTACTTACAAAGGGAAGCCCATCAAACTAACAGCGGATCTCTCGGCAGAAACTCTACAAGCCAGAAGAGAGTGGGGGCCAATATTCAACATTCTTAAAGAAAAGAATTTTCCACCCAGAATTTCATATCCAGCCAAACTAAGCTTCATAAGTGAAAGAGAAATAACATCCTTTACAGACAAGCAAATGTTGAGAGATTTTTGTCACCACTAGGCCTGCCTTACAAGAGCTACTGAAGGAAGCACTAAACATGGAAAGAAACAACCAGTACCAGCCACTGGAAAAACATGCCAAATTGTAAAGACCATCAATGTTAGGAAGAAACTGCATCAATTAACAGGCAAAATAACCAGCGAACATCATAATGACAGGATCAAATTCACACATAACAATATTAACCTTAAATGTAAATGAGCTAAATGTCCCAATAAAAAGACACAGACTGGCAAATTGGATAGAGTCAAGACCCATCAATATGCTGTATTCAGGAGACCCATCTCACATGCAAAGATGCACATAGGCTCAAAATAAAGGGATGGAGGAAGTCCTACCAAGCAAATGGAAAGCAAAAATAAGGAGGGGTTGCAATCCTAGTCTCTGATAAAACAGACTTTAAACCAACAAACATCAAAAGAGACAAAGAAGGCCATTACGTAATCATAAAGGGGTCAATTCAACAAGAAGAGCTAACTATCCTAAATATATATCTACCCAATGCAGGACCACCCAGATTCATAAAGCAAGTCCTTAGAGCCCTACAAAGAGACTGAGAATCCCACACAATAATAATGGGAAGCTTATAACACCTCACTGTCAAGATTAGACACATCAACGAGACAGAAGGTTAACAAGGATATCCAGCACCTGAACTCAGCTCTGCAACAAGCAGACCTAATAGACATCTAAAGAACTCTCCACCCCAAATCAACAGAATATACATTCTTCTCAGCACCACATCGCACTTATTCTAAAATTGACCACATAATTAGAAGTAAAGCACTCCTCAGCAAATGTGAAAGAACAGAAATCACAACAAACTGTCTCTAAGACCACAGTGCAATCAAATTGGAAATCAGGATTAAGAATCTGACTCAAAACCACAGAACTACATGGAAACTGAACAACTTGCTCCTGAATGACTACTGGGCAAATAACGAAATAACGAAATGAAGGCAGAAATAAAGATGTACTTTGAAACCAATGAGAACAAAGACACAACGTACCAGAATCTCTGGGACACATTTAATGCAGTGTGTAGTGGGAAATTTATAGCGCTAAATGCCCACAAGAGAAAGCAGGAAAGATCTAAAATGAACACCCTAACATCACAATTAAAAGAACTAGAGAAACAAGAGCAAACAAATTCAAAAGCTAGCAGAAGGCAAGAAATAATTAAGATCAGAGCAGAACTGAAGGAGATAGAGACAAAAAAAACCTTCAAAAAAATCAATGAATCCAGGAGCTGGTTTTTTGAAAAGATCAATAAAACTGATAGACCACTAGCAAGACTAATAAAGAAGCAAAGAGAGAACAATCAAATAGATGCAATAAAAAATGATAAAGGGGATATCACCACCAATCCCATAGAAATACAAACTACCGTCAGAGAGTATTATAAATACTTCTATGCAAATAAACTGGAAAATTTAGAAGAAATTGATAAATCCCTGGACACATACACTCTTCCAAGACTAAACCAGGAAGAAATTGAATCTCTGAATAGACCAATAGCAGGCTCTGAAATTGAGCCAATAATTAATAGCCTACCAACCAAAGAAAGTCCAGGACCAGACGGATTCACAGCCAAATTCTACCAGAGGTGCAAAAGGAGCTGGTACCATTCCTTCTGAAACTATTCCAATCAATAGAAAAAGAGGGAATCCTCCCTAACTCATTTTGGGAGGCCAACATCATCCTGATACCAAAGCCTGGCAGAGACACAATAAAAAAAAGAGAATTTTCGCCAATGTTCCTGATGAACAGCAATGCGAAAATCCTCAATAAAATAATGGTAAACTGAATCCAGCAGCACATCAAAAAGCTTTTCCACCACGATCAAGCAGGCTTCATCCCTGGGATGCAAGGCTGGTTCAACATACACAAATCAATAAACGTAATCCATCACATAAACAGAACCAATGACAAAAACCACATGATTATCTCAATAGATGCAGAAAAGGCCTTCGACAAAATTCAACAGCACTTCGTGCTAAAAACTCTCAATAAACTAGGTATTGATGGAACATATCTCAACATAATAAGAGCTATTTATGACAAACCCACAGCCAATATCATACTGAATGGGCAAAAACTGGAAGCATTCCCTTTGAAAACCGGAACGAGACAAGGAATCCCTCTCTCACCGCCCCTATTCAACATAGTGTTGGAAGTTCTGGCCAGGGCAATCAGGCAAGAGAAAGAAAGAAAGGGCATTCAATTAGAAAATGAGAAATTGCCCCTGTTTGCAGATGACATGATTGTGTATTTAGAAAACCTCATTGTCTCAGTCCAAAATCTCCTTAAGCTGATAAACAACTTCAACAAAGTCTCAGGTTACAGTATTAATGTGCAAAAATCACAAGCATTCCTATACAACAATAACAAAGAGAGAGCCAAATCATGAGTGAACTCCCATTCATAATTGCTACAAAGAGAATAAAGTTCCTAGGAATCCAGCTTACAAGGGATGTGAAGGACCTCTTCAAGAAGAACTACAAACCACTGCTCAACGAAATAAAAGAGGACACAAACAAATGGAACAATATTCCATGCTCATGGATAGGAATAATCAATATTGTGAAAATAGCCATACTGCCTAAAGGAATTTATAGATTCAATGCCATCCCCATCAAGCTGCCAATGACTTTCTTCACAGAATTGGAAAAAATGACTTTAAAGTTCATATGGAACCAAAAAAGACCCTGCATTGCCAAGATAATCCTAAGCAAAAAGAACAAAGCTAGAAGCATCACACTACCTGACTTCAAATTATACTACAAGCTGCAGTAACCAAAACAGCATGGTACTTGTACCAAAACAGAGATATAGACCAATGGAACAGAACAGAGGCCTCAGAAATAGTACCACACATCTACAACCATCTGATCTTTGACAAACCTGACAAAAACAAGAAATGGGGAAAGGATTCCCTATTTAATAAATTTTGCTAGGCAAACTGGTTAGCCATATATAGAAAGCTGAAACTGGATATCTTCCTTACACCTTATATAAAAATTAATTCAAGATGGATAAAGACTTACATGTTAGACCCAAAACCATAAAAACCCTAGAAGAAAACCTAGGCAATACCATTCAGGACATAGGCATGGGCAAGGACTTCATGACTGAAACACCAAAAGCAATGACAACAAAAGCCAAAATAGCCACATGGGATCTAATTAGACTAAAGAGCTTCTGCACAGCAAAAGAAACTACCATCAGAGTGAACAGGCAACCTACAGAATGGGAGACAATTTTTGCAATCTACCCATCTAACAAAGGGCTAATATCCAGAATCTACAAAGAACTCAAACAAATTTACAAGAAAAAAAACAAACAACTCCAGCAAAAAGTGGGCAAAGACATGAACAGTCACTTCTCAAAAGAAGACATTTATGCAGCCAACAGGCACATGAAAAAATGTTCATCATCACTGGTCATCAGAGTAACGCAAATCAAAACCACAATGAGATACCACCTCACACCAGTTAGAATGGCAATCATTAAAATGTTAGGAATCAATAGATGCTGGAGAGAAAGTGGAGAAATGGGAACGCTTTTACACTGTTGGTGGGAGTGTAAATTGGTTCAACCATTGTAGAAGACAGTGTGGGCATTCCTCAAGGATCTAGAACTAAAAATACCATTTGACCCAGCAATCCCATTACTGGGTATATACCCAAAGGATTACAAATGATGCTACTATAAAGACACATGTACACTTATGTTTATTACGGCAACATTCACAATAGCAAAGACTTGGAACTAATCCAAATGTCCATCAATGATAGACTGGATTAAGAAAATGTGGCACATATACCCCACGGAATACTATGCTGCCATAAAAAAGGATGAGTTCATGTCCTTTGCAGGGACATGGATGAAGCTGGAAACCATCATTCTGAGCAAACTATCACAAAGACAGAAAACCAAACACTGCATGTTCTCACTCATAGGTGGCAACTGAACAATGAGATCACCTGGACACAGGGCGGGAAACATCACACACTGGGACCTGTCAGGGGGTCAGGGGCTGGGGAAGGGATAGCATTAGGAGAAATACCTAACGTAAATGATGAGTTGATGGGTGCAGGAAACCAACATGGCACATGTATACCTATGTATCAAACCTGCACATTGTGCACATGTACCCTAGAACTTAAAGTATAATAAATTAATTAATTAATTTTAAAAAACAGCAGAGACTGAGGGATCATCAACAACAGAGTAATCTAAAAGACTAAAATATTATTGTTATTTTATAATATCCAAAGAAGGGAATAAAAATTAAGCAACATTAGAAAGAAAAGAAAGAATATTAAAGAAGGCAGATGTGGAAAACAACCAAATTTTTAAAATAAAAATTATATTCATTGCAATTAAAAAAACTTACTCAGCTAAGATAAAAGAATTCCCTGAGACGAGAACCCCTAAATGGAAAAGAGCTTGACAGAAATCATTCAGAACACAATATGGTGGGATACAGAGAAAGATATGTGAGGTTAAGCAGTATGGGAGACACACAAAAAATTTCAACATTCATTTAATTGGCATACTAGAGAGAAATATTGACAGAATAGAAGACAATAAATGTTTGAAAAATGTTGGCTGAGAAATTTTCTGAATCGAAAAAAGGAATGGGAAAACACAGGTCATTAGAGACATTATTTGGCTGTATCTGTTAACCACTATGCTGCATGCAATATACTCACAAAACCTTATCATGCCTAACTACCAGTTATTTGTCAACTACTATGAGCACAACACTTCACATCAATGCTTCTCAACCCCTCAAAGACATTTAACCATGTCTGGAGACAGGTTTCAGTTGTCACAACTGGTTAGGGGCCAGAGATGAGTTGCTACCGGCATCTAAATGGGTAGAAGTCAGAGAAGCTTGTAAACAACCTACAACACACAACATGGACAGCCTTCACGATGAAGAATTATCTGGCCCAAATATCAGTAGCACTGAGGTTGGGAAACACTGCTTTATGTATATTCACATTAATACTCACAAGCCAGCAGTGGGTATTATTCCTCATTAAAAAATGAACTTTTCCAGCAGGGCCTGGTGGCTCATGCCTGTAATCCCAGCACTTTGGGAGGCCGAGGTGGGTGGATCACGAGGTTAGGAGCTCGAGACCAGCCTGACCAACAGGGTGAAACCTCGTCTCTACTAAAAATACAAAAATTAGCCGGGTGTGGTCGTGGCGCACACCTGTTATCCCAGCTACTCAGGAGGCTGAGGCAGGAGATTCACTTGAACCCAGGAGGCAGAGGTTGCAGTGAGCCGAGATAGTGCCACTGCACTCCAGTCTGAGCGACAGAGTGAGACTCCGTCTCAAAAAAAAAAAAAAAAAACTAACTTTTCTTTTCCAAGGCCAGGCAGTGAGGAAAGCGTGGAGTCCGGATTCAAATCCATGCTGGTCTCACTCCAAAACCTATCTTTACAAGAGTTCAAATCAGCAAAGACTGCTGTTGTGAATGTTTAAAGTAGGCGTGGCAGCACAGAATGCACAGAAACTGACCACTCTGGTCAAACAATAGCTCCCTGACATTGTAGACCTCCAGATGAACCCACCAGATTTGTTTCTCTTATCACTTATCCCGCTCCAGCTTTCTGTGTATTCACGTTCCAGGATGGGAGAGAGGTGGAGGTAATTTTCTGCTTATTTAAAATACCAATGCACAGAATAAATGCTTGCCACCACACTAATGCCCCCTGCTGATATGCTTACTGCTGGTGGCCTAAAATTTGGAACATACCGTGCTTTTAAGAACTCTCTGGGTACCCTAGATTTAAATCCACTCTTTAGTGAGACTATATTGGATAGTGAATATTTTGTACTCACATTCTTACATCAAAAGGGCCCTCCAGATGGTCTATTTCTTGTTGGCTCAGCCCAAACACACATGCATAAATCAGCAGCAAATTTGGTAATAGGACATAACATTTGGAATCAAAATGATCCACTGACACCACCATGCCGTGTTTCCCGGCCATGCTTTGATCTCTTAAATCATAGCAAAACTCACTTCGAAATAAAAACATGTTTAAATATGCCATTGCAATTGCGTTTTTAAAATTAGATTCTTGAACACTTTTCAATCAAACATGTATTTTATTATTCTGTATAGACATTGCATATGTTATTGTTATGAATAGCTCATCATTCTCATAAGAAATCTAAGCTCATCCCAATGTGATTCTTTTAAAATTAGAAATATTCTTCATAATTGGTGGGGCTGCTGTTATCTTTTCCAAATCTCTTTCAAATGCAGTTTATCTTATTCCACTATTTTTCTTATTACTGTTTTTAAACATAGGTTTCCTTGGAAACTGGACTTCTAATGAACTTTAGCTACAGATAGGCTAAAAAATTGTCTTTATTCATTTATCATTTCATTGTAATTAAATCTTCTATATGATGTGGCCTATTCTCATGTATGGTATTTTGTTTCTATGGTAACAGAGATTTTTCTACTATCCATAGTTTGAAATGCCTTCACAGTATTTCTTGATTAACTCATGCACCCAAAATTGCATTTTGTAAACTTACATGCAGTGGAACTCATAAAGAAATGGCTGCAAAAAAACCTTATCTTGTTTTCTATTTTTTTGAAATTTGTTTTGTTTTTATGATTCTTTTTCCTGATATGCTTCCCTCCTAGAGCAACATGATTTGGGCCTCTAGGAAAAGCAGATTTCACCACTAAGTTTAGCAAACCCTATCATTTTTGTAGTTGGATTGCCATCTACAGTTTTTAAGATCCAGTGACTGAGAAAAAAATCCACTATGATATTTCTATAAAATGAATAGAGAAAAAAGGATCTTAGTCACAATTTTTCTTTCTTTATGCTAATAATTTTAATAATCTATTGTTATCATTAATCTACTAACAAAAGGAATATCACATCTTCATTTTTTTGTTCTTAACACAGGACTTTGTTTATTCCAAGAGTTTCAGAACAGTTCAGAGGGGCTGCAGTTACTGATCATATAAATAATATTGAAATAAAATTGTTAATCTATAAATTCCATTTTTATTTTAAAGGCATTTTTAAATTAACAAATCTCTTATTCTTGCTGTAGAGTAATAATAAATAACAAGTGAACTGTATTTAGAACTATTCAATCATTCAATAAATATTTATCAGTCACACCCCTTCCATAGCCAATGCTGTTTTAATCTAGGCTCCTGACAGTCTTAAATCCTAATAGCATCCAATTTTAAAAACTTATGATTTTAAAGACTCTCTTAGCCTGGAGTGTTGTAAGAGCTAAGGGAAAGTAATATGTACATGGAAAAGTTATTTCTGAAACCACAGACTGAAGTAATTCGAGACTAATCTTCATAAGACTAATTCTTATGAAGAATGGGTGGCAAGAACTTGTCCTGGATTGAACTATCCTAGTCAATCCCATTTATGAGCACTTTATTAGGACTTCAAACCATAGAAGGATCATGTGCATTACCCTGCAAGTTTTATCTTATTCCCTGAAAATATGGGTATAACCAATATACACTTTGGAGTCTCTATTAAAATTAGAAATCCCTTAGGGTTTTCACTGTGGAGCCAGATTGTAAGAAATCAAACTATCTAAGGAAGATATATTCTTTGAGAAAGACCCTTCATCTCTTTAAATCTCAGTTTTGTAACAATATAGAAAGGGAAAACAGGCTCATAGTACTTACTTTATAAGGCTGTCATAATAAATACTAGGATAAAATAGGAAGATGGATTTTATTAACTATAAAAACATAAGTGTTTGGTATTAATACTATTAGGGTTATTGGTGATATGTAGGGGCAACCAGGGTTTGAATCTGCCTGAAATTTAATATGGGGAGCCAGGAATCTGCGTTGAAGACCAAGGGAAGTCAAATTGCAGCAGTAGATAAGCCTTGCTCTGGCTTTTGTAAACCTGCTGCTACTGTATCAGGGTATTTCATTTTTTGCTAGAATCTCAAGATGATGCTTCATTCACCTCTACAACCACTAATGCAATACAGTTGTGCCTCAGTATCTATAGGGGATTGCTTCCAGGACTCCTATGTATACCAAAATCCATGGATGCCCAGGTCCCTTATAAAAAAATGGCATAATATTTGTATATCATCTATATAAATCCTCCTGTATACTTTAAATCATCTCTAAATTATTTATGATACCTTATATAATGCCTACATATAACTTCATTCTCATGGATTCAACATAATAGTTGCTATGAGGCAAATTTAAATTTTGCTTTTTGGAACTTTGTGGAATTTTTTTTCCCAAATATTTTCTATCTGCAGTTGGTTGAATTGAATACGAAGGACTGACTGTATTGTTCTTTCACTTCATCCTTTCCTCTGCATCTGAGTAGGCCTTAAAAGCGCAATGTTGCTGATTGCAAACAAAATGAAGATCCAAAGGAAAACTTGATAGTTTGGGCCCTTTCCAGAAACTGAACAATAAAAATTAACTGTGTGAATGAGAAAAATCTCCACTGGCAGTCAAATGTAAAATCATTCTACTCTGTCATACATGTAAGCAATCTTTCAGGAATCCTTAAAAAAGAAAAGAAAAGATAAATCTTCGGTCTGTTGGTTAATAATCAAATAAGGAACAATCAACAACAACAATAACAAAATTCAACTGTAGAGATACATCCAGCAGGAACTGATAGGAAACAAAACTTGAAATGTTCAGTGGTCATTTTCTACCCTATCCTTCAGAGGAAAAATCTGAAAAAAATACCTTTAAAAGAAAGCAAATATACAATGACAAAAAATGGAGAGAAAATCTAAAATACAAATTTTAAAATGTTCAATTATTTTCATTTGAAAATTAATGATTTCTGTTACCATTCTGCAGAAGCAGAGATGGGCCTTTAGGCAGAAAGCAAGCGGGGGATCCTTCCAAAGGGTGAGAAATATTCTATATTTTAATCAGGATGGGAGGGAGATTGTAAAAATTCATCAAGCTATACCTCTAAGATTAAAGGTTACCTAAATTATGTCTCGATGTTTCAAAACTGGAAAAAAAATGTTTTCTCATTCAGCATCAAGGGACGTAACACCGGTCATGTGGAATCCATAGTTTATCTCAATGATTTGCTTAAATAAGCACTGAAATGGATATTTACAAGAAAAAAATGTGATATTATAGAAATCTGCAACATAACAACCTTTGAATTCCCACCATACAATTGAAGATAAGATTTATTTGCTCAAATCCATACAGAGATGTTTCATTGTTAAACTTATGTGCCTATCTTTTACTATAATAATCAATTGGGATATTTGGCTCTTTTTCTTCTCCAGATACATGTATTATTTATTTATTTAATAATCTATGTTTATGACTGCCTATGACTATGACTGAAACCAGAAATCGATCACAGAGCCCAAAAGACTTAGATACTGCAGCAATGACAACATGGGTTAGGGTAGGAGAAATGGACCAAATGTAGAGGTTTGCTCATTGATGAAAGCAGATGACTAATGAAACCAGAAAGCTGGGTGCGGTGGCTTACACCTGTAATCCCAGCACTTTGGGAGGCTGAGGCGGGCAGATCACTTGAACCCAGGGGTTCGAGACCAGCCTGGGCAACACGGCAAAACCCCATCTCTACAAAAAATACAAAAATTAGCTGGACGTGGTGGCATACACCTATAATCCCAGTTACTAGGGAGGCTGAGTAGGAGGATCCCTTTAGCCTGGGAGATGGAGGCTGCAGTGAGCTGAGATAGTACCACTGCACTCCAGCCCCAGCAACAGAGCAAGACCATGTCCAAAATAAAATTAAAATAAAATAAAATAAAAAGAGTACAGTGGGATGGGGTAGGTTGGGGTGGGGTGGGGAGTTTACAAAAAGCATGTCTAAGGAAAGTCCACTCAATATGAACCCTGTTTAAGGTAATTCCAACATGGTCTAAAGGAAATGTATGGTCTTTCCTGAGCATGACTAGACCCCAAAAGATTTTGTATTGGCATAAACCGAGTTAATAATGTGAGACTAATTTTAATATCAATAACCCATGCCTTAGGCCTTAAAATAAAAAATTTAAAAACCAGCAATGTGTGCAAATGTAAGCGACTAGAGAGAATATGTGTAAAGGCAAGTGGATTCCCAGAAAATGTCAGCACTTTGCAGGATGAGCTCTGGCAGCCATCTCAGTGTTGACAATATGCTAGAGAGGCTCGGAACATAAATCAATCTACATTTGTTCTCACAGGGACTGGAAGCTGGAATTACTGTTTCTGAAACTTGAGCCAATATTGTCACAGCAATATAAATGATGGAAACTTTGCCACTCTAGTCTGCTTCACCCATTGCATGAACCTCCTGGCAAACAACGCCCTGGAATTTCATTAATTAGTGCTAACTATGATTGGCACTGCCAGAGAGGACAATAAAACAACCACAGTGTTTTTTATGAACATATGGGTGGCAGAGGCTCTAGCTGGGAAATACAAAATTGGTTTCCAACTTATTAAAGCATATTTATACTGTATAATTTACCTAATTTTGCCTTTTTAAGCTAATTTATTTTTTTTAATGTTTGTGGATTGAATATTGAAGTATCAACTGCTTAAGTAGTAGAAGTTATAAACTTTGCCTCAGTGGAAAACATGAGATTTTAAATTGGGAAGGATCCTTTGAAATGATCTAATTCACATCTTTATTTTACAGATAAAGACATTTAGTCCCAGGAAAGTTAAGTCCCTTTACCAAACTAACAAAACAGTAGTAAAATTAAGGCCAAAACCCAGATATTCTAAATCCAGGGTTTATTCCTCCATCACACTGTCTCTTAATTGACAACTGTTTTCACTGTATTGACATTAAATTGAGGTATAACAGTTTTGGGTTGACATTTAGCTACTTTCTACATGTCTTTGAAGGTAAAAGTGTTTTGTTTCTTTGTTTGTCTGTTTGTTTTCAGAGTTGAGATCTCTCTTGTAGTCTAAGTTGGACTTGAAGTCCTAGGCTCAAAGGATCCTTCTGCCTCAGTCTCTCAACTAGTTGGGACTTACAAGCAAGTGCCACCATGCCCAGCTTTTACATGCTTTTTAACTAAACCAGTTATATGAAGTTTTTCAATTCCATATAATGATCTTCTAAATAAGTTAAAAAGAAAACATATATACATTAAAATTAGAATCACCACAGCCTATTTTCATAGAAATTTCTTCTTTTTCTTGCCTTCAAATATTCCTTTATTAATTGCCACATCAATTACCTCTACTCATCTTATC
Source organism: Macaca nemestrina (assembly GCF_043159975.1). NCBI lineage: Eukaryota > Metazoa > Chordata > Mammalia > Primates > Cercopithecidae > Macaca > Macaca nemestrina. Next base: position 120,547,624 of record NC_092127.1, on the reverse strand, counting down.
AATAGGAAAAATAAACATTACTTGTTTAAGCCTTTGAATGTTATAACAGTAGATAATATTGTCTCATGATCCCCTCATAATCCCATCCCCTTTGCCCTTAAGCACACACGCATATGTGAATTTGGTACCATGTTGGGACAGCAAGAAAGCTACTGGGAGGAACTTTCAGTTATGATTTTAATTTTGGAGGTGACAAAAAAACGGAAAAGTCCTATTTCCATGTCACATTTGTCTAATACACTTCTAGAGTCTCATTGCATGGAGGATGCCACATAACCAATAGAATCTCCCTAGTTGATCTCTATCTTAATTGAAACTAGGAACGAAAGGGCCTGCTTTGGCACTTACATAATAATTCCAAAACAAAAGAGAAAATACTAAATGTTGCAGGCACTCAGAGCAATACAGCACCCCCAGGTAGGTTACCTGAGAACTGGGCACGCAGTTCAAGCAGTCAACACTGAGTTACAAATTCAGAACACATTGTTTTTATCCCACCTTAAAATTGCTTTTAATGAGAAATACTTTGTCTTTATTTTATTAGTATTATTTTTTGTGACGGGGTCTTATTCTGTTGCCCAGGATGGAGTGCAGTGACGCAATCTCGACTCACAGCAGCCCTGACGTCCCAGGCTCAGGTGATCCTTCCAAGTAGCTGGGACCACAGGCACACACCACCGTGCCTGTCTAATTTTTGTATTTTTAGTAGAGACAGGGTTTGCCATATTGCCCAGGCTGGTCTTGAACTCCTGGGCTCAGGCAATCTGTCCTCCTCAACCTCCCAAAGTGCTGGGATTACAGACGTGAGCCACCATGCCCAGCCTCTCTGTATAATTTCTGATTATACTAAAGGATCCTATAAACAGTTCTACATTATAGTCACTGTCTGCACGTCCTTGAAATAATTGTCTGCTATCTCACACAGTATCCCTTTAAGATTGGTCAGAGACATTTCTCTAGGTTTCAGTTCAGTAAAACCTGCTGCCCAGAAGCAACATGTTTGTTTTTGGGTTTGGGTTTTGTTTTCCTTTGGTGTACCTGTAAAATTATAGAATGGTGTATGATTAAGAGAAGCTGGTTCAATTGTTTAAGGTGGGATGGACTTGTTCAAGATTACTTGCTGAAGGAGAAAAACTTAAGTATAGAAGAAAGGAAGAGAAAATGGACAAATATCCTACCCTGGTGGAAAAAAAAAGTGTTGTACACTAAAGTTCATCATCTACCTTCTCCAGCCAGCCTTCCTATCTCTTGAGAGGTAATATAACATGTAGTGTGGTATGGAGCTTGGACTTTGGAACCAGACCATCTAAGCCAGTCCAGCTTTATCACTTATGTGAATAATCTTGAGCAGGGTAATTAGCCTCAGCTTCCTCATCTATAAAATGGGTGAAATAATAACTTCTTGTGTGCAATTGTTATGAGTCTCAAAGAAGCCAATATTTAAGGTATTTGGAACAGCTCCTAGAACATAGCACACATCAACAGTTTATCATCATCATCATCTTCATCATCATTATCACCTCTGCTTCAGCTTCAGCTTCTCAATGAGTAGAGGATTAAACTTAACTCAACAAAATTACTAAACACTTGGTACCAATAGGTACCAAGCATTATAGCAGGTGGTAAAAAGACAAAGATGAATGAGACGCAAAGCCTACTGTCAAGGTACTCAGTCTAGTAAATAAATAATTGCACTACATATTTTATATTAATATCGAAAACAGTAATGCATGTATCCAAGTCCTCTGGTTGTGCAAGACAGGCAGCAGAAGCTGGAATGAGAAGCCCATTGAAAATGCCTTGTATGCTTTTGAAATCTAAAAAATCCCTCTCTAGAGGCTGGGAGAACCAGACCTGAAGGCAATTTCTTCCCACCCCAGCCTGGCCACAGGAAATGATCATCTCTCCCTGCCCCTCAGGAGCTGTGGTTGGGGAGACAGAAAGAGAGAGAGAATTACAACTCTAAGACCCAGGACATTAGGGTTGTCTAATTTGCATGTGTGGAAAATATACAGCCAGATGAGTGGTGGTAGCAAAATGAGCATGTGTACTAACCATATCTAGGAACAACATACTAGCGTTCACCAAAAGTAAGAACCCTGAGATTTCATGGCCATCTCTCTACTCTCCAAATGCTTAGAGGTCAAGTCTGTGGACAGAGGCTCTAAATATCACTCTGACAAGAATCTCTTATGAAATCTACTTCATTGTGATAGCCAAAGCAAACATACTTACAAGATAACTAATGAACCACTGCAATTACCCACCTAGACAGATAATACTTAAGCTTAAATTCACTTAACATCAAAGAAATATGTAAGAGTGTAACATGTGCTTGTAGGAAGGTTTGGTTTAGCCAGATATGATCATTGGTATCACAAAACCTGCTTTGTTAAAAATAGTTCTATAATACATGTAAGTAACTTGAAAAAGCTACATATGGTCTGTTTTTCCATAGTAAGCAAAGCCAATGGAGTAAAGGCAATACAATTTACAGTAGGTCACAGGACCCCCTTCTATCAGATCAACTTTGAAAGTTGTATTATTCAAAAGACTTCTCTCCAGCTCTCTCTGCCCAACCTCAGCTGTTTGCCTCTCCAAAGTGCTGCCCCCTACCTCCCAACCATTGCCTAACCCTTACCTAGCCACAACCATTTCCTCAACTCCAAGGACAAAAGAGAGGAGCTCTTTTTGTTGTGTACAGAGGTATACAACAATGAGGAACCTTGTTAAACTTTGTATCAGAACTAATTTTTCTTTACTCCTTATGCCACTATTAGAGAACACAAATAAAGGGATAATTAAGATCTTGGACACTTCTTTTGTTGTTATTTTGTCATTGACACATCATTTTTAAGAACTCAGAAACAGAGAGGGCCAAAACATTTCAAATAACATTAGATTAGATTGCAAAAATAAGTTTATGTTCCTTTTTTTTCTCTCACATCAATACACTGTTCAGGCGTGTGCCCTTTTGAAAGACAAGGTAAGCTACAGGTTTTCAGTTCCCCCAAATAAACTAAAGATCCAGATTAAAGATCCTGGAGAGCTACAAACTAGAAATTTTTGCACACTTTGTTAACTTTGATGTTTTAGCTTTTATTTTTAGGAATGTTGCACAGATTTGCCCAGGTCTCTGAGTAATAAGAATAATTAATGGGTAAAACATAATTCCCATAATGTGAGAAGTTTCAGCTTGAAGTTCTCAAGCATCCAGTCAATGAGTTATAGCATAATATTGATAATGTATGAGATATTCCCAGTGATAAACTTCAGGATTATCCCAGACTTTCTTAAAGTTGGGACATTTTGGTCAAGAAGTCTAGTTAAGCTAAAATGCCCTCTAGAGAGAAATGCTCAGGAGTCTCACAGTTTCTCATAATTTTGCCACCTAAGGAAATCCTATTAAAAGATATGTTCCTTCAGAGTGATTATTTATTATTCTACTTATAGTAATAAAAAATTTTAATTTCTCCCAAAACTACTCATTTTCTGGTTTTCTTTTATAAATCCCTGATTCCTCTTCTGTTGCCTTTCTCTGGGCTATAGTGTTTTACTCACTATAACCAAACAAAACAGCAATATTAAGAATTTTTTGTTACCCAGAGAATTGTTAAATTATAAATTGAACCCACTCATTTAGAAGAATATTCTTTGTCTGCTTTTTCTGCTTCAGCTACTAGCTGAAGTCAATGACATCAGGTTACACTACCCTCTTTCCAATCTCATTATCATTACTGACCTCCCTCCCCATCACTCTCTCACATCCCCTAAGGATCACTGTTTTGTTTTCTCTTCAATTGCCTACTGTTATCCGGAGTGATTTCAATATATATTTTGATGAACCACTTAACACCCTGGTCCCATCATTTCATGACATCCTCCTCTTCAAATCCTCACTTCTGCTCCAGAATCCATTTCCATCGATATTGTAATCAATTCTTTCACCCCTATGAACCTTTAGAAACCATGCTGTTTGATTTCATAAGGATCTCAAATGACTTCCCTCCTCATTTCTTCAAGTTGACCAGCTTCTTCTCTTCCCTACTCTCCTACTCTCCTTGGATCCAAGGGCAATTATTTTGTAATAAATAACTACTCAGAATCACCTCAATTCCTCCACCTCCCTCTCCTGAACCCTCATGCTGCCTGCAATCATTCATTGATTTTCTCTGTCCTTTGTTAGCCAAATTTACTTACTGTTTTGCAGAATGTAGATCCACACAAGGTTGTTTAGGCAAGGAGGCAAGAGAAGCACTGCTTGCCAAGCTCTAAGTGCTGCCTTCAACTGGAGGGAGGGGCTCATTTGTAACTTGTGCTCCCTCAAATCCTTTTTTCTATTTTCCAGACAGAAACATTATGAGCTAGCCATGGCCCAGTGGGTAGCTAAGCAGAGTTGGAGAAAAAAAGATGCTTTTATCCAATATGAATTTTTTTTGCAATATCTGGCTTATTGAACACTCCCTCTTCCTGAAACTTCTCTATATCACTCTCCAAAACACTGCTTGACTCTGGTTCTCTTATTGTCTCTATGGCCTCTTTCAAATCTCCTTTTCTGGCTCCTCCTCCTTAGCCTATCCAGCAAATATCAGGCATTCCTCAATGTACCTCTCTGATGCACTTCTCTTTCCTCCCTAAACCTTCTCTCTGGGTGGTTTTAACACCTCACACTATCACAACTGTCCCTTATGTGAGTGACTTTCAAACTGTTCTCCACCTTTGATTTCCCCTGGTTTCCTAATCCACTTTCCAATTCCTACTGAACATTTTTACCTAACCATCTCATAAGCATCAAAAATTCATAATGTCTAAAACAGAATACAACATTTTCCCCAAATCCTTGTTTTTCTCTCACTTGTGTTCTCTGTTTTTGTTAATGGCATGTCTACCCACCAAATGTTACAAGATAGAAAACTCAAGTTCATTTTAGATTAATCTTTAATTCACTTTCCACATTTAGTCAATCAACAAGTCCCACTAATTATCCTACTAAAGTATTGTTCAATTCCATCCCCTCCTCCTACTTCACTTTGACTTTCTGATATCTAGGCTATAATAATAACTTCGTAACCCACTGTCCTTACTCCAGATTGCAGTAAAGGGTACACTTCAGATGTACCCTTTCCTCTGCTGAGACTGATCATAGTATTACCCTAATTAAAACTCTTTAAATATTCTAATAAATCCAAAACCAACAGTACGACTTACTTACAAGCATCTTTTACAATATAACTCCAATTTACCTTCCAACTCCATTACTAGACACTTCCCCTACTCATATACTCTATTCTTTTTTTTCTTTTATTTTTTGAGACAGAGTCTGGCTCTGTCAGTCAGGCTGGAGTGCAGTGGCATGATCTCCGCTCACTGTAACCTCCGCCTCCCGGGCTCAAGCAATTCTCCTGCCTCAGTCTCCTGAGTAGCTGGGATTACAGGTGTGTGCCACCTTGCCCAGCTAATTTTTGTATCTTTAGTAGAGACGGGGTTTCACCATGTTGGCCAGGCTGGTCTCGAACTCCTGACCTCAGGTAATCCACCTGCCTCGATCTCCCAAAGTGCTGGGATTATAGGCTTGAGCCACCACGCCCAGCCTCATGTACTGTATTCTAGCCACACTGATCTACTTAATTTTCCCTGAACATTTCGTGAACATTCACAGCACATCATTTCTACTTACTCCGTCCTTCTCCTAAAACATCTATCACTTCTTTTCTCTCTGGCAAACACAATAATACTCATTCTAATTGTCCTTCTTTAATGTTTTATTCTCTGTAGAGTTTTCCCTGTTGGCCCTTCCTCCAGCTAAAAATTAACTGCCTCATCTTCTTTTCTCCTAGAGCACTCAAGGCTTTTCTCAGTACTTATCGTCTTAGTTATAAATCGCATGCTCCATAAAATATGAGGCTATGAATTCAAGGCTTCAGAACACAAGAATCCATTTTACCTGGTAGATAGTGAACAAATCAGCCATTTTCACTTCCATTCCATGTAGTTTTCAGAATCCTTGTAAGTGTTATGTTTTTCTGTTTTGGTGTTTGTTTAATTGTTAATGTAATGAGGTGGGGGTGTTTTGATGAGGGGAAGAGAAATTTTTACACGTTTTGTTAACTTTGATTTTTAGCTTTTATTTTTAGGAGTGTTGCACAGATTTGCCCAGGTCTCCGAGTAGTAAGAATTCATCGGTAAAACATAATGCCCATGATGTGAGAAGGTTCAACATAGACCCTTACAATGCCAATATCAATTCCCTGAGATGAAACCAGGAACCATCATCTCAGCAGGCAGAAAACAGACTCACCTTCAACCTCAGTATTTCCATTCTAATGGCCCTTTTTTTCCACCTGGATCAACCTCTTCTGACTTTTCAGATATCGCCATCTGTGGTGGTTAATTCAATGCATCAACCTGAGTAGGCTAAGGGATGCCCAGAGGACTGGTAAAACATTATTTCTAGGTGTGTCTGTGAGGATGTTTCTAGAAAAGATTAGCATTTAAATCCATAGATCTAGTAAAGAAGGTCATCCACACCAATGGGGGTATCATTCAATCCATTAGGGCCCTCCCAAATAGAATAAAAAGGAGGAAGAAAGACTCTCTTCTTAAGCTGATCCCATCACCTCCTGCATTCAAACACTGGAGTTTTTGATTCTCTGATCTTTGGACTCCGAGACTTATACCAATGGGCTCCCTGATTCTCAGGCTTTCCAACCTGGACTGAAACTTATGCCACCACCTTTCTAGTTCTTCAGCTTGCAGATGGCATACTATGGGACTTCATGGCCTCCATAATCACATGAGTCAATTTTCATAATAAATCTCCTTTTATATTATCCCTTTTATAACAATATAATGGACACATTCTATTGGTTTTGTTTCTCTAGAAAACCCTAATATGCCTTAGTCATAATCTTCTTGCCGTACATTAAAACTTTGTATCTCTTATGTACAATGCATCCCAGTCCCATAGAACTTGACTCTTAAATAGAGGACACCCATGTGTACCCTTATTCAAGGTGTGTCTACGTCCACTTTCCTGCATCCTCACGATGTAATACTGTGACTGCCATTTTATCTTCTGCATCCCACACCCAAGGCTGCTCCCCTACTCCTGCACCCTTTGCATTTAATATGTATTAGTTAAGAAACAAAATAGCTATAACACAGGAAAAGCTTTAGTCTTAAGAGTAATATATCAGCCATCTGAGAATAGAGAACAGCTTGCTGGATCTGTGAATGTCAGTATTTTTTCCAGCTAAGGTTTTCTGGATATGAAATGATCACATGACCTCAGGAACACATCAGCAATTTCCCAGTTTCCAAGTAAAAGTTCTTATTCCCTCCAAGTTGGGTTCTCCTCGAAATCTCAATAAATCAGAGGTCACCCAGGAGTAAATATAGTTAGCTAAAAAGGCTACAAGGGTTTGTGTTGATCAGATAATTACACTTCTTTCTCCCACAGGAATTGTCATCACAAATAGCTACATATCAGAACTTTCTCATCATTTTTCGAGCACCATTACTAAGGTGGCTTTTTTTCATTTCAGGTAAGCTTTGAGTTGGGAGTGATATTTTAATATATTGATTCCCAAGCCCTCCTACAAAAAGCAGACTCTCACTCTCACTTCCAAGTGCTGTGGAATGCTGTGCAAAGTATACTTTCTTTGCTACTGCCAAATAAATTGCCAGGTTTGTCATGCAATGGCATTCCCCAGATTTATGTAAATGAGGGGGCTCTAATTTTCACAATGTTAATTCAATCTTTTCAGAAATCATATCTCTGTGCTCATAATTTTATGTTATGACTATATTGCATACAGATGAGGACTATGTTTTGCTACTTGCCATTCCTGCAAATATTTGGCATTTCTTCAACAAATAGAAACATTAGCAAATTATACTACAGCTACCCAGTTTAGCTATACAAGCTGTTTTTTTCCCTTAAAAAAGAATGTATAGAAATTATATTTTAAATTTTAGTCCTTGGTCCTTAGGAGGTTGATTCTGGAAAGAATAACTCAACATGCTAAATTATGTGACCGCACTTGTTCTTGTTGGATAGAAAACACCACTTTGTGCCTGTATTTCAATAAACTTTTGCATAACCAGAAGGTAGCTTTTACATTAGCAAAGATTCTGTTATATGGAAAATTATGGTTGTCACTCAACCATCAACCTCATGCTGATTCTTCTTCCTCTTCCTGATGTTCTTAAGCCATAATAAGCCAGAAACTAAAGAATATATTTAAGGACCTCGGTGCAAAGTAACATTATAACCATGTAGAGAATTGTTGCTGCTGCGATTTCAACAATTATATTGGCTTTAACTTTGAGGAAGCAGTTTGTTGTTGTTGTTGTTGTTGTTGTTGTTTTCAAAGACCAACAAAGGCCTTGGTGATGAACCAGCTGGATATTCTTTCCTGGATTAACAAACTTGATGAAAACCATTTGAATGTCTGCATCCACTGATACTCGTTCCTAAAATGTGACAAAAGTATGTCCAGTGCTTCATACATTCTGACTCTTTTGATCCTGACAACTCTGCCAGGGAGATATTTTCATAATCCCCATTTTATAGATAAGACAACTGAAGCTCAGAGAAGTGAAATAATTGGCCTGAGATCATGCAACCAGAAGGTGGTAGAGCTAGAATATAAGGTTCCAATTATTTGGACCAGCATGCCAAAAAATCCCCTTGAGAGTGAGTTTTCATGGGATGTTTCTGTGCCTTCCCACTTTGAGATTACACTAATAAGTGACTCACCTTTCTCAGACCAATTTTATATATTGATCCTCCATAAGGCCGAGTGCATAATCACCACCAAGGCAGACACGCAGTGAATGAAAAGCACATCCTGAAAAGGAAGGGACCCCTGGGTCAGCTAAAGATCTATACTTTGTCTTGCACAAAGAGGGAGAAGATACTTGGTAAGGTGTCTGTCAAGAATTTCAATTTAAGTCACTAGCACTTAAATTTCTGACTGAAAGCTAGAAGAGTGTGCCAGTTGAAAATTCCGTAAAAGAAGCCAACATATCCCATTAAGTCTCTTTTCAAAGCTGACTAGAATCATTAAAAATTATTTTGGGAGATAAGTACCCAGTTCAGTGTTTCTGAACAAAATATTTCCCCATTCTTTTTTTTTTCTAGCAGAGCTCATTCATACTACAAGAGTGTCTCATTTCTGAAGGTCTTAGCTAACCCATCATATTACAATGGCACTTTGTCAAATTGCCCATTTGTTCAATTTTGCAAGAAGAGATCTTTTCACTTAGCAAGTCTAATTTCTCACTTCTCGAATGTGGGTAAAACTTGAGGATAATAAGTTGCTTAAGTTCAATTTTACCACCTTAAATGCTCATGAAGAACTACTCTGTCAACTCTAATTTCGTACTTCTTGATTGTGGGTGGAAATTGAAATAGGTTCTCAAATCCCTTGATTCCTATTTTATAAGGGGCTTCAGTGTACCTGCTCTAAAAAGCAATTCTGTGTGCCATTTACTGCCTTGAACTGTGGCTACAGACATGAAGTCAGGAAAGCCCTCCCTGTATGTATTTTTGCAAATGCGCACAGAATAGTAAGTTCACACAGCTCTCATTCAGAGAATATAAACCGAGAGCTTTAAACTAGCTCTTGAAACAGCTAGAAAAAACGTAAAGAAATTGTTCTTCTGCTAGAGGCAGATCTTTGTAGAAAATTCCATGAGTGGTGAAAAAAACATTGTGAATACTTCTTTCTATTATTTACACCAAAACTGCAGCGATATTACAATGTACACCCTTTTGCAACTAAAACTGTAATTCAGTTAACTTCAACCAAAAATTATTGTCATTAAACCTTTTAATAAACTATGGTTAAGGCAAGTTCCACTTGAGCTTGATGGGGAACATAAGTAATACATGCCAGAAAACCAGCTGGAAGGGGCTCAAAGTGTAAATTTGATACTACTGGGCTGTGTTTGTTTGTGAAGAGTAAAAAGTATACTTTCTACCCATAACATTATATATATAGGTTCATCAAACTCTCAGTAATCTTAGTGTCAATGTTGTAGGTCAATACAAATAGAATGACAAATACATATAGATAAACAATTAGTATCTATAATCCTAGGGATTTTGAGGCTGAAAGAGGCATCAAAGGTTATGTGGTTCAGAGTTCTGAAAGCAGTTTCATAAACCACTAGTAACCTAGCCTGGTTAAGTGTGGTATGCCTTTCATTATTCCCTCAAAGGGCATCCTTTGGTCAAAAATTTAGGAAGAGCTGAGTCAAGAAAAGTGAGATACGTATCTTTATTGCAGGGCTTTTTGGAACTCTTTCCAAAAGGGGACTTTACTTTGCAGCATTTTAAAAGCTTACTTCACTTATTTTTTATGGAATATATCTAGGGATATACCTTGAGAAACACCAACACCAACATGATCCAATCCCCCAAATCACTTATGTAAACCAAGGTAAAATTCCCATTAATGGAAAGTTGGTTTTAGAACTTAAGTAAGCTAATTCCTAGGACTGTCCTGTTTTTCAACATCACACAACTGTTCTGTTATGTGGCAAATGAAAGACACTAGAGCACAGTATTTATAGGTGAATACTAGAATCTAGGATGAAATCCTGCAGTGCCATCACTTACCAGTGGTGGGTCTCAATAACCTCATCTCTAAAATGGAGCTAATGATAAAGTGCTGACTAGTAAAGAGTTAGTCTGTGTAAAGCACTTATGACTTAGCACTATGGCAGTGTTAGCTACTTATTCCTATTACTATTACAGTTGTTATTAAACATCACACCTGCTTAGGTATACATAATCAGGGTAATAATAATTTCTAGAAATCTGAACACACTGTGTGAAACAACCTGGGAAGTCCCAGGAAGTATGAGAAACATCCTTCAATTGTAATTGCTAATAAATCCAAATCTTAGGAAAGCCTAATAAAAATGTCAAATTGTAGAATTTTTAAAGACATGTAAGTGTATACTATACACAAAAAGCATAAAGCTACTCAGTGTTGCCTTAAAAGAAAATACTGTTTTAATTGGTAGTAATGTCAAGTCATCAGTCTAATGATGCTAGCTAGACCATGATTATACTGTCTTGTTATCATTTCACAGTTCTTTAATGCTATCAATTATTTATCTAGTCATTTAGAAAGTTCATTGACATTTATAGAAAAAAAACTGAGCTGATGGAATTCACACTCATAAAAAAAGTCATGGATGGAAAGAAGGAAGGAAGAAAGGAAGGAAGGAAGGAAGGAAGGAAGGAAGGAAGGAAGGAAGGAAGGAAGGAAGGAAGGAAGGAAGGAAAGAAGGAAGGAAGGAAGGAGATGAAGAAGAAGAAGAAGAAGAAGAAGAAGAAGAAGAAGAAGAAGAAGAAGAAGAAGAAGAAGAAGAAGAAGGAGGAGGAGGAGGAGGAGGAGGAGGAGGAGGAGGAGGAGGAGGAGGAGGAGGAGGAGGAGGAGGAGGAGGAGGAGGAGAAGGAGGAGGAGGAGGAGGAGGAGGAGGAGGAGGAGAAGAAGGAGGAGGAGGAGGAATGGAAGGAAGGAAGGAAGGAAGGAAGGAAGGAAGGAAGGAAGGAAGGAAGGAAGGAAGGAAGGAAGGAAGAAAGGAAGGGCTGGGGGAAGAAAAAAGGAAGGAAGAAAACAGGGAGAAAAATGAGGAAGAAAGGAAAGAAGTGAGAGTGGGAAGAAGGAAGGGGAAGAAAGAGACAACTGAACACACCCGAGACAAATGCAAAATCAAGAAGAATAAGCCCCCAGCTAATAAACCAAATGAGGCCACAATAAGCCTCTCAGTCCTGATTTGGTTTGAAGTCATGAGGTCAATGAGCACACACCATATTCAATACATTTTGAATTCCCACCCTTTGATAAATGTGCTAACATATACTTTGTTCTTATTATAAAGTTCACCCTGTCATAAATTTCTCCTGCCATGAGGCTCTTGTACCTTTACCCCCCATTTCATTACTTCCCATTATATTAATTATCTACCTACTGATGGCAGCATATTTCTAGACGTTCTGAACTCTCAATGGCTGTGTTAAAGGAAGGCTCTAATCTTGATACTTATAATCAGATATTGGTGGGATGCCATCCTACAGCAGAGAGTACATACATGACTGCTAATCTAATGTGCTGCATTACTTTGCAGATTGAGTGAGACCTATAATGAGTAACCTCAGTCTAACTGCAAAAATGCCTACATTCTGAAATCGTATCCATAAAATTTTAAGAAAATTGAGGAAAAAATGAAAAGGATGGAGATATTTAAATGAGAGAAAAAAGATACCATGATTTCAGTTGCAGGTAATGCACTAATTTTCAAAATAATACAAATAGCATGAGAACACAAATGGAGCAAGTCATATGAAAAATGGTTAGAAGAAAGAAAACAGCAATACGAACAGGTAACATAACAAACTGATAGTATGAATTAACCATGACCCATGAAGGACCAAGAGCCAAGTACAAGACATGTCCAAAGATATGAAGGTCATTTTGACAATTCTAAAATCTCTTCAGTAATTCATAAGGACATTAAACTAGGGTTGCAATGGTGTGACTCTGTTTGTTTGGACTTACATTGTTTAGGGCTATACCAAACAGACCTGAAAGTCGATGCAGATATATGAATAGATCAGTTCCTCTATCCAACACCCTAGTAAGAGCTGGGAATCACCAAGAAAACTGAATCTCAGAAGGCAAATTGTGCTTCATAAGGATAGAAACCATCTATGTCTTGAACACCACTCTATCTCCAGCATCTAGAAGAGAGGTAAGCAAACTTTTTGTAAAAGTCCAGATAATAACATTTTCGCCGTCAAGAACATGGTGTTTCTATTTCAACTACTCAATGGACAATATGGAAACAAATGAATGTGACTGGGTTCCAATAAAACTTTGTTGTCTGGCCATATTTGGCCCTGGTCTAGAAGGTTTCCTGACATATATGTGCTTAATAAATGTGTTAAGCAAAAACCCACTTCCTTCTCTAGTCATCACCTCCCTGGGGAATTAACTAAATACAAAGAAACAAATGAGTCTATCTGTTGGAGAAGGTAGATTTGAAACTGGGTAAGTATAAACACAGGGCCATTGATAACCATGCTTCTTGCTCTGTATCCTGCAATAAGATAGAAAGAAGCCCACTGGTAGAGAGAAAAGGAGAAACAGAGCAAAGACAGCAAAGATAGACTCTTTACCATATTTAAGAGTTATTATTTCTATGGTGGAGACTGTTGTTGGTCCCCAGTATCACTTCTTCCATTCTTCCTTTTAGTAACAGAAACCCCAAGTTTTAGTGTGGTTTATAGCTTACCAGCTAAAAACTATACTCTCAGGCTCCCTTGAAGCAACATGACTAAGTTTGGACAAAGCTATGTGAACAGAAGTAATGTGAGTAACTTCTGTATCACACTCTTATAATGAAACAGTTTGTTCTCTTGCATGTTTTTCCCTTTCCTGGGGGACTGGAGCTTAGATTCAACAGAAGGTAATCCAGAATAGAATATGCGGAAGGCATAACACATTTAGGTCTGGTGGAACAAACAGGGAGAAGGAACTGTGGACTTCAGATGACATGTATCAAGTGACGTTCTTTCCCTAGACAGTCTGCTCACTTATGCTTTTACAAAAGGGATGACTAAACCTCCTGTCTCGTTTGAGCCATGCTATTAGAATAGCTGAACTGATATCCTAACTAATAAAATCCCAGAGAGAATTTCCAAAGTTTCTGCCTTCCAAACCTGGGTTGTTTTTCAATTCAATTGATTCTGAGGATTATATCAGGATCTTTTTAACAGGTCATCTTTTGCCTTAATTTACTTCCATTTGGATTTCTGTCATTTGCAACCTAAGACAGCTGAATGATATAAGAGGTATCCAGTTGATATTCCCATGGAGATTTTTTTTTCCTCCATCGTTAGGCTTACAAGTTTAGGTTTTTACTTTTTCAATGAATGTGGCAATTTCTTCACAAATACTTCTGGCAAGCTAAATGTCATTGTCCCAATTCCAGTGAAAGATACCATCAAAGTCAACGATCTCTTGGGAGCGGAGAGAATTTTTAAATCATTCATGGGCATTCTTCTAAGGGTCTCCAAGGAGCATCTTCAAATAAAATAAGTCCATGATGGATGTATTTAATTTATTTGTGCTTCGTGACTGTTAGGAAATACCTATCACAGTATTATATTGGTGAATGGAGGTTTTTTATTTTATTTATTTATTATACTTTAAGTTCTAGGGTACATGTGCACAACGTACAAGTTTGTTACATATGTATACATGTGCCATGTTGGTGGCTGCACCCATTAACTCATCATTTACATTAGGTATATCTCCTAATGCCCACTCCCCACTTCCCACAATAGGCCCCAGTGTGTGATGGTCCCCTTCCTGTGTCCAAGTGATCTCTTTGTTCAATTCCCACCTATAAATCAGAACATGTGATGTTTGGTTTTCTGTTCTTGCGATAGTTTGCTGAAAATGATGGTCTCCAGCTGCATCCATGTCCCTACAAAGGACACAAACTCATCCTTTGTTATGGTTGCATAGTATTCCATGGTGTATATGTGCCACAGGTTTTAAGCTACACACACAGAAAAATAAGGGCAGCCAATATGAACTCTCGTTCAGCTCCATAAATATTTAACTAATGTAGCATAAAGCTTTTATTAGCTTCACTGAGGCAGAATTGGCAATTAAAAATTGTATAGATTCAAGCCATACATTAAACGTTTTGATATACTTATGCATTGTGAAATGATTACCACAATCAAGATAATTAACATATCCATCACCTCACATAGCTGTATTTTTTGTCTGGTAAAAATATCTAATATCTACTCTCTTAGCAAATATTAAGGATACAATATATTATTATTAACTACAGTTATCATGCTGCAAATTAGATCTCTGGAATTTATTCATCTTATAAATTCAAGTCTGTATTCTAAGACCAACATCTCTCCATTTTCCCCAATCTCCCTAATCATGATAACCACCCTTCTATCTCTATTTCTATTTCACTTTTTAAGATTCCATATATAAGAGAGACTGTGCAGTATTTATCTTTCTGTGTCTGATGTATTTCACATAGCATAAGCTTCATCCATGTTGTTGCAAATGACTAGATTTCCTTTTCTTCTGAGACAGGATCTTACTCTGTCTCCCATGCTGGAGTGCAGTGGCGTGGTCATGGCTCACTGCAACCTCAAACACCTGGGCTCAAGTGATTCTCCTACCTCAGCCTCTCAAGTAACTTGGACAATAGGCATGTGCAAAATTTTTTAAATCTTTTGTAGAGATGAAGTCTCACTCTGTTGCCCAGGCTGATCTCAAACTCCTGACCTCAAGCTATCCTCCCACTTAGCCTCCCAAAGTGCTGGGATTAAGTGCCTGAGCCACCATGCCCAGCCTACTTTTAATTTTTTGAGGGACCTCCTTTCTGTTTCCATAATGGCTGTACCAATTTACATTGCAACCAGCAGTATGTAAGGGAGGGTTCCCTTTGCCCAGCAACCTCACCAACACTTACCTTTTAAGTTTTTGATAATAGCCATCCTATTAGCTGTGAGGTGATACTTCACCGTGGCTTTTATTTTCATTTCCCTGATGATTAGTGATGTTGGGCATCTTTTCATGTACCTGTTGGTCATTTGTATGTCCTTTTTTTTTTTTTTTTTTTTTTTTTGAGACAGAGTTTTGCTCTTGTTGCCCAGGCTGGAGTGCAATGTTCCCTGTAAGCTCCACCTCCCGGGTTCAAGTGATTCTCCTGTCTCAGCCTCCTGAGTAGCTGGAATTACAGGCATGCACCACCACACCCAGCTAATTTTTTGTATTTTTAGTAGATACAGGGTTTCTCCATGTTGGTCAGGCTAGTCTCAAACTCCCAACCTCAGGTGATCAACCCTCCTCGGCCTCCCAAAGTGCTAGGATTACAGGCATGAGCCACTGTGCCTGGCCGGCCATTTGCATGTCTTCTTTGGAAAAATGCCTATTCAGGTGTTTTGCCCATTTTCTAAACTGATATTTTTGCTACTGAATTGTATGAGTTTCTTATATATTTTGTATATTAAACTCTTATTATATATTGTATGTTATATACAAGATATATGAGGTTATATTTATATATTTTGTATATTAATCTCATGTATCTTATTGGATATATGGCTTGCAAATATTTTCTCCCATTTTGTGGGTTGCCTTTTCCTTTTGTTAATTGTTTCCTTTGTTGTATAGAAACTTTTTAGTTTGAAGTAGTTCTACTTGTTTATTTTTACTTTTGTTACCTATGCTTTTGGTGTCATATCCAAAAAAAAAAAAAAAAAAGCCAAAACCAAAGTCATGGAGATTTTTCCCTGTTTTATTCTAAGTGTTTTATCATTTCAAGTTCTATATTTAAGTATTTAATCCATTTTAAATTGATTTTGTTTATGGTGAAAGACAAGAATCCAATTTAATAGTTTTTTGCACGTGGATTTTCAGTTTGACCAACACCATTTATTGGAGAGACTATCCCTTTCCCATTGTATATTCTTCATGCCTTTGTCAAAGATTACTTGACAATATAGCTATGAGTTTATTTCTGGCATTTCTATTCTATTCCATTGGTCTATGTGTCTGATTTTATGCTAATACCATATTGTCTTGATTGCTACAGCTTTGTAATATAATCTGATATCAGGAAATGTGATGCCTCCAGCTGTGTTCTTCCTATTCAAGATTGCTTTAGCAATTTGGGGGCTTTTGTGATTTCATAAAAATGTCAGGATTTTTTTCTATTTATGTAGAAAATCTCATTAGAAAATTCACAGGGATTTCCATGAATGTGTATGTCATTTTGGGTAGTAAGTACATTTTGACATATTAATTCTTCCAATCCATGAACACAGGGTACTTTTCATTTACTTGTGTCTTCTTAAATTTCTTTCATCAATCAATGTCTTATTGTTTTCAGTGTACAGATCTTGTATCTCCTTGGTTAAAATTATTCCTAAGTATTTTATACTTTTTGGTGCTACTGTGAGTTTTTTTTAAATTTCCTTTTCAGATATTTTGTTACTATTGTATAAAATGCAACTGATTTTGTATTCTGCAACTTGGCTGAAATCACTGATTAGTTCTAACAGATTTTGTTACCATCATTAGGGTTTTCTATGTATAAGCTCATGTCATCTTCAAACAGGGGCAATTCTACTTCTTCCTTTCCTTTCAAATTTGGATGTCTTTTATTTAATTCTTTCTTTTTTGCCTAATTTTTATGGCTAGAACTACCAGTACTACATTGAATAGAGAAGCAATTTTAGACATCCTTGTCTTGTATGTACCTGATCACAGAGGAAAAGCCTTCTGCTTTTCATGTGAGTATGATGATAGCTCAGGCTCATTATATATGACCTTTATTGTGTTGCAGTACATTCCTTCTCTACCTAATTAGTTGAGAGTTTTTATCATGAAAGCATGTCAAATTTTGCCAAACATTTTTTCTGCATCTACTGAGATGATCATGTCATTTTTGTCCTTTACTTTGCTAATGTGACATATAATGTTTACTGATTTGCATTTGTTGAACCATCCTTGAATCCCAGAAATAAATCTTACTTGATCATGGCATAATAATCCTTTTAATGTGCTGTTGAAATGTTATTTTTTGTTGAGGATTTTGTATCTTATGTTCATCAGAGATGTTGGCCTGTAGTCTTCGTTTCTTTTAATGCCCTCTCTGGCTTTGGTATCAAGAAAAAGAAAAAGAACAAACTAAGTCCACAGTGAGTAGAAAGCAGGAAATAACAAAAATCAGAACAGAAATAAAAGAGAAATTTGAAAACAATAGAAAAGATAAACAAAGCTAAGAGTTGGTTTTCATAAAATAAATTTGAAAGCTTTCCTCTCTATTCAAATTTGTGGAGGAATTTGAGGATTGGTTTTAACTCTTGCTTAAATGTTTGATAAAATTCAACAGCAAAACTATCAGATCCTAGGTTTTCTTTGATGGGAGATTTTTGATTACTGATTCAATCTCCTTACGTGTTACTGGTCTGTTCAGATTTTCTATGTCCTCATGATGCAGTCATGGTAGGTTATATGTTTCTAGGAATTTATCAATTTTTTTCCAATTTATTAGCATATAATTGTATAAAATAGTCTTGTGACCCTTTGTTTTACTGGGATATCAGTTATAATGTCTTCTTGTACATTTTCTACATTTTTTATTCTTTTTTATTTTTTTCTAGTTAGCCAAACTAAAGCTTTGACAATTTTGTTTATCTTTAAAAAAAAAAAAAAAAAAGCTCTTAGCTTTGTTATCTTTTCTATTGTTTTCAAGTTTTCTCTTTTATGTGTGTTCCAATCTTTGTTATTTCCCTCCTTCTACTCACTTTGGGCTTAGTTTGTTCTCCTTTTTCTCGCCAAGTTAGGTTGTTTATTTGAGAGCTTTATCTTCACGTAGGCATTGATTGTTGTTAACTTCCCTTATAGAACTGATTTCTCTGTACCCCATAAGTTTTTGGTATGTCATATCTTAATTTGCATTTGTCTCAAGACATTTTTAAGCTTACTTTTTATTTCTTCTTGATGCTGCTATGGTTTGAATCTGTCCACCAAATTTCATGCATTGAGAACTTAATCTACAATACAATAGTGTTGAGTACTAAAACTTTTAAGAGGTGATTAGGTCATGAAGTTTCTGCCCTCATAAATGAATTATGTTGTTATCATGGGAGTGGGTTTGTTATCTGTATTAGTCCATTTTCACACTGCTGATAAAGAAGTACCCAAGACTGAGCAATTTACAAAAAAAGAGGTTTAATTGGACTCACAGTTCCATGTGGCTCACAAGGCCTCACACGGCCTCACAATCATGGCAGAAGGCCAAATGGAGAAAGTCATGTCTTACCTGGATGGCAGCAGGTAAAAAGAGAGCTTTTGCAGGGAAACTTCCGTTTTTAAAACCATCAGATCTCATGAGATTTATTCACTATCACAAGAATAGAGGGGGACAGACCCACACCCATAATTCAATCACCTCCCACTGAGTTCTTCCCATGACATGTTGGAATTGTGGGAGTTACAATTCAAGATAAAATTTGTGTGAGAACACAGCCAAACCATATCGTTTCAACCCTGGCCCCTCTCAAATCTCATGTCCTCACATTTCAAAACCAATCATGCCTTCCCAACAGTCC
Source organism: Macaca nemestrina (assembly GCF_043159975.1). NCBI lineage: Eukaryota > Metazoa > Chordata > Mammalia > Primates > Cercopithecidae > Macaca > Macaca nemestrina. The sequence continues at coordinate 120,528,441 of NC_092127.1, read as the reverse complement.
TCCAAAGTCTTAACTCATTTCAGCATTAACTCAGAAGTCCACAGTCCAAAGTCTCATCTGAAACTAAGCAAGTCCCTTCTATCTATGAGCCTGTAAAATCAAAACCAAGTTAGTTACTTCCTAGATGCAATGATGATACAGGCATTGGGTAAATACACATGCTTCAAATGGGAGAAATTGGCCAGAACAAAGGGGTTACTGGCCCCGTGCAAGTCTGAAATCCAGTGGGGCAGTCAAATCTTAAAGCTCCAAAATGATCTCCTTTGACTCCATGTCATCCAGGTCATGCTGATGCAAGAGGTGGGTTCCCATGGTCTTGGGCAGCTCCACGCCTGTGGCTTTGAGGGTGTAGCTTCCCTCCCAGCTGCTTTCATGGGCTGGCATTGAGTGTCTGTGGCTCTTTCAGGTGCACAGTGCAAGCTATCAGTGGATCTACCAATCTGGAGTCTGGAGTATAGTGGCCTTCTTCTCACAGCTCCACTAGGCAGTAACCCAGTAGACTCTGTGTGGGATCTCTGACCCCACGTTTCCCTTCCTAACTCCCCTAGAAGAAGTTCTCCATAAGAGAGCCCTGCTTCTGCAGCAAACTTCTGCCTGGACATCCAGCATTTCCATACATCCTCTGAAATCTAGGGGGAGATTCCCAAACCTCAATTCTTGATTTCTGTGAACTCACAGACTCAACACTATGTGTAAGCTGCCAAGGCTTGAGCCTAGCACCCTCTGAATCCATGGCCAAGCTCTATCCTGGCCCATTTCAACCTCACTGGGACTGGCTGTGATGCAGGGCACCAAGTCCCTAGGCTGCACACAGCATGGCAACCTAGGGCCTGGCCCACCAAACCACTTTTTCCTCCTAGGCTTTGGGGCCTGTGAAGGTAGGGGCTGCTGTGAAGACCTCTGGCATACCTTAAAGCCATTTTCCCCATTGTCTTGGAGATTAACATTCAGCTCCTAGTTACTTATGCAAATTTCTGCAGCCAACTTGAATTTCTCCTCAGTAAATAGTATTTTCTTTTCTATTGCATTGTCAGGCTACAAATTTTTTGAACTTTTATGCTCTATTTCCCTTATAAAACTGAATGCCTTTAGCAGCACCCAAGTCAACTCTTGAAAGCTTTGCTGCTTAGAAATTTCTTCCGCCAGATACTCTGAATCATCTCTCTCAAGTTCAAAGTTCCACAGATCTCTAAGGCAGGGTCAAAATGCTGCCAGTCTTTTTGCTAAAACATAATAATAAGGGTAGCCTTTGCAATAGTTCCCAAAAAGTTCCTCACATCCATCTGAGACAGCCTCAGCCTGGATTTTATTGTCCATATCACTATCAGCATTTTGGGCAAAGCCATTCAACAAATCTCTAGGAACTTAAAAACTTTTCAACATTTTCCTTTCTTCTTCTGAGCCCACCAAACTGTTCCAATTTCTGCCTGTTACCCTGTTCCAAAGTCACTTTCACATTTTTGGGTATCTTCAGCAGCACCCCACTCTACTGGTACCAGTTTACTTTATTAGTTCATTTTCACACTGCTAATAAAAACATACCCAAGACTGGGCAATTTACAAAAGAAAAAGGGTTAATTGGACTCACAGTATCATGTGGCTGGGTAGGCCTCACAATCATGGTGGAAGGCAAGGAGAAGCAAGTTGCTTATTACATGGATGGCAGCAGGCAAAAGAAGAGCTTGTACAGGGAAAATCCCATTCTTAAAACCATCAGATCTCATGAGACTTATTCACTACCATGAGAACAGTGCAGGAAAAATCCACCCTTATAATTCAATTGCCTCCCACAAGGGTTCCTCCCATGACAAGTGGAAACTGTTGGGTTAGAATTCAAGATGAGATTTGGGTGGGGACCCAGCCAAACCATATCATTTTCACAATATTGGCTTTATTATAAAATCAAATTTCACCCCTTCTTGCTCTCTTTTACCCTCTCTCATTGTCTCACTTTCTGCCATATGATGACATAGCAAGAAGACCCCTGCCAAATGTCAGCACCTTGATATTGGATTTTCTACCCTCCAGTACTGTGAGAAATAATGTTTTCTTCATGTATCACCGAATAGGTGGTTTTTTGTTTCAGCAAAACAAAACAGATATAGACCCATTGGTTGTTCAAGAGTATATAATTCAATTTCCACATAAACGTGAATTTTCAACTTTTGTTCTTGTGATTGAGTTCTAGTTTATTACTGTTATGGTTGGAAAAGATATTGGACATAATTTCAATCTTTTTAAATTTGTTAAGATTTGTTTTGTAACAAAACATGATCTATCTTGGAGAATGCTCTGTGCACACTTGAGAAGAATGTGTATCCTACTGCCATTGGGAGGAATGTTCTGTATATGATAATTAGGTCTAGTGTGCAGTTAAAATCCAAATTTTTTAAATGATTTTCTATCTGAAAGGTCTACTCATGGGTGAAAGTGCAGTATTGAAATTCTCTATTACTACAGTATTACTATCTGTCCCTTCAGATCTATTAATATTTGCTTAATATATTTAAGCACTTAAATATTGAGTGCATGTATTTTCCAATTGTTATATCCTCTTGATGAATTGACTCCATTATCATGGTATAACGACCTTCTTTCTATCTTTTTACAGTTTTTAAAAAATTGACATGTAATAGTTACACATATTTTGGGGGTACATGTGATGTTTTGATACTTGTATACAATATAATGATCAAATCTGGGTAATTGGGATATCCATCACCTCAAACAAGTATCATTTCTGTGTGTTGAGAACATTACAATTCTTCTAGTATTTTGAAATATACAATAATTATTTTTTACTATAAATGTCCAGCTCTACTATGTAATACTAGAACTTATTCCTTCTGTCTAACTATATTTTTGCACCCCTTAAAAAACATCTCTTTATCTCGTCTTCCCTTCCCAGCCTCTGGTAACCACCATTCTACTCTCTACCTTTATGATATACACATTTTTAGCTCCCATCTATGAGTGAGAACATGCAATATTTGTCTTTCCATGCCTTGCTTATTGCACTTAATACAATGACTTCCAGTTCCATCCATCTTGCTGCAAACGATGCAATTTTGTTCTATTTTGAGGCTGAATAGGATTCCATTATGTATATATACTACATTTTCTTCAGCTGTTTATTTATTGATGAACACAGGTTGATTTCTTATCTTGGCTATTGTAAATAGTGCTGCAATAAACATGGGAGTACAGATACCTCTTTGGTATACTGATTTCTTTTCTTTGGTATAATGATTTCTTTTCTCTGATACAAATACTGATAAAGTTTGGATACATGTCCGCAGCCAAATCCCATGTTGAATTGTGATCCCCAATGTTGAAAGTAAGGCCTGTTTGGAGGTGATTGGAACATGGGAGTGAATTTCTCATTAATAGTTTAGCATCACTTAGTGCTATCCTCATGATAGTGAGTGAGTTCTTGTGAAATCTGGTTGTTTAAAAGTGTCTGGCACCTCCCCACTCTCTCTCTTCCTCCTGCTCCAGCCATGTGATGTGTCTGCTCTGCCTTTGCCTTCCACCACAATTGAAAGCTCCCTGAGGCCTCCCTAAAAGCACATCCCCCTATGTTTCCTGTACAGCCTGCAGACACACAAGCCAATTAAACCTCTTTTCTTTATAAATTACCCAGTCTTTGTTTTTTTTTTTTTTTTTTTGTGTGTGTGTGTGTGTGTGTGTGTGTGTGTGTGTTTTGAGACACGGTCTTGCTCTGTCGTCCAGGCTGGAGTGTTGCAACCTCTATCTCCTGGGTTCTAGTGATTCTCCTGCCTCAGCCTCCTGAGTAGCTGGGACTACAGGCACGTGCCACTACGCTTGGCTAATTTTTGTATTTTTAGTAGAGACGGGGTTTCACCACATTGATCATGCTGGTCTCAAACTACTGACATCGTGATCTGCCTGCCTTGGCCTCCCAAAGTGCTGGGATTACAGGCATGAGCCACTATCTGGTATTTCTTTATAGCAATGTGAGAATTGGCTATAATACATACACCTAAAATTGACTATAATACATACAATACATATACGTAGAAGTGAGATTGCTAGATAATATGGTAGTTCTATTTTTAGTTTTTTGAGGAACCTCAATAATGTTTTTTCTAATGGCTGTACTACCTTACATTTCCACCAACAATATGCAAACATTTCCCTTTCTTCACATCCTCACCAGAGTTCGTTATTTTTTGTCTTTCTTAATAATAGACATTCTGACTGAGCTGGGATGATATCTCATTGTGGTTTTGATTTGCATTTCCCTGGAGATTAGTGATGGTAAACATTTTTTCATGTACCTCTTGGTCATTTGTATGTTTTACTGTAAGAAATATTTATTCAGATATTTTGCCCATTTTTAAATCAGATTATTTGTTTTCGTTTTCATTTGTATTTTTGCTACTGAGACGTTTCAGTTCTTTATATATTTTACTTACTAATTGTAAATATTTTATCCCATTCTGTAGGTTGCCTCTTCACTTTGTTAATTGTTTTCTATGCTGTGCAGAAGTTTTTCACGTAATGCATCCTTTTCAGCTTTTGGCTTAAAGTCTATTTTTTCTGACATAAATGCAGCTACTGCTATCTCCTTTGACTTCCATTTTTATGGAATATTTTTTCCTTTTCTTCACTTTCAGTCAATATATGACTTGAAAGCTGAAAACCAGTCTCTTGCACACACCATAGACAGCATATTAGGTCTTGTTTATTTACATTCAGCCATTCTATGTTTTTTGATTGGAGAATTTAATACATTTACATTCAACATAATTATTGATAGGTAAAAATTTATGGTTGTCATTTTGTTAATTTTGTTCTGACCATTATATCACTTTTTGTTTCTGTATTTCTCTCTTTCTGTCTTTCTTTATAATTTGATGATTTCTGTAGAGGTATACTTTGATTCTTTTCTCTTTACCTATTCTGTAGCTACTATATGTTTTTGCTTTGTGGTTACCATGAGGCATACATAAAACATATTATACTTATAAAAGTCCATCTCAAGCTAATCCAACTTAACTTCAATCACACACAAAACTTTGCACTTTTAGTCCCTTCCAAACATATTTTATGTTTTTGATGTAATAATTTACAAATTATTATATTGTGTTTCCATTAACAAATTATTTTAGCTATAGTTTTTAATATTTTTATCTTTTAAACTTTATGCTAGAATTATGTGATCTATACACCATCATTACAATATTAAAGTATTCTGAATTTTACAGTGTACTTTCTTTTACTAGTGAATTTTCTACTTTCAGATATTTCATGTTACTAATTAGCATTCTTGTATTCAACTTGAACTCCCTTTAGCATTTCTTCTAAAGTAAGTCTAGTGGAGATCAACTCCTTCAGCTTTTGTTTGTCTGGGAAAGTCCTCCATTTCTGAAGGATGGCGTTTCTGGATAAACTATTCTTCATTGACAGTTTTGCTTTTTTGTTTTTTGTTTTTTTTAGCACTTTGAATATATCATCCCACCCTCTGTTGGCCTAAAAATTTACTGCTAAGAAATCCTCTGATAGCCTTATGAAGATTCCCTTATAAGAAACTTCTTTTTTCTTGTTGCTGTCAAGATTTTCTCTTTGTCTTTTATTTTGACAGCTTTATTGTAATATGTCTTGGTAAAGTCTTTCTTGTGTCTAAACTAATTGGAGACTGAGCTTTGTGTACCCAAATGTCCATATGTCTCCTCAAATTTAAGAAATTTTTAACCATTATTTCTTTGAATAAGCTTTCTGCCTCTATCTCTTTGCCTTTGCCTCTATCTTTCTGAGACTTGTATAATGTGCATATAATGTGAATGTTGGTGTCCCCTAAATCCTTTAGGCTGTCTTTACTTCTTTACATTTTTTTCTCTTTTCTCATATGACTGGATATTTTCAAAAGACCTATCAAGTTCACAGAGTCTTTCTTCTACTTGATCAAGTGTGTTATTGACCTTTTTCTATAGCATTTTGCATTTCATTTACTGTATCTTCAGCTCCAGAGTTTTCATTTTTATTACTTCTATCTCTTTATTGAATTTCCCATTTTATTCACCTATTGTTGTTCTGATTTCATTAAGATGTCTATCTGTGTTCTCTTTTAGTTCACTAAGCACTCTTAAAACAATTATTTTGAATTCTTTTTCAGGTAATTCCTATGTCTTCATTTTTCTTGGAGTTGGTTATTAGAAAATTATTGTGTGTCTTTGATAGCCTCATGTTTCTTTGATTTTTTTCCTGTTTCTTATTGTCTTGTGTTGATGTCTGCAATTGATGGAGGATTCACCTCTTTCAGGCTTTACAGACTAGTTTAGGTAGGGAAAAGCCTTCACCTTCAGGTGAGTATAAAATCACTGGCTAGGTAGGGTGCAGTGGTTCCAGTTATAGTAACGGTGCATTGGCATAGTCTCCATGCTGTTCCATCAAGCAAGGTCATTATCAGTGAAGACTGCAGGAGTCCTTAGTGTCCAAGGCTGTAGTGTGAGTGAGGACTGTTTTGGTCTTCAGGTGTGAAGGCTGCTGGGATTCTCCTGATTTCTTCTTCTCCCACGGGGGATGTCATAACCATGGGGATCCCTTTGGGCACCAGATCTGTGTCATGGGCATGCACATGATGGCAGTGGCACCAGTATCTGATACAGAGCACCCATGGGTGGCCATGGACCTGGGATATGAAGTGTGAGCACATATGAAAAGACAATTGCTCCAGGATCCATGAAGGTGGTGGCACTAGTGCCAGAGGTCCAAGCCCTGCCACTGCAACACTGGAAATGTTGTGCAAGGTGCAGGAGCCAATGGAGGAACCAAAGTGCTGGGGTTTGGGATACTGATGTGCCTACTGATGCAGTAGTTTCACTGTCTAATGTGCAGGTGATGGCAGTGCAACCCCAAGGCTGTTTTAGAGTGTTGCCACACACAGAACTGAGGCTCCAGGTTCTGAAGCATGCACAGCATTGAGAGGGATGGTATCCACATTCTAGAGTGGCACAACAGTGGCAAAATCTGCTAAAGTCCTCTGTGAAGCAGGCCACCAGGATCCACACCAGTGAACTCTAGGATGACCTCTGCTATAAGAGTGGCAGGAATACATAGAGCTGAGAGTGGTGGCTCACACCTCTAATCCCAGCACTTTGGGAGTCTGAAGCAGGTAAATCACTTGAGACCAAGAGTTTGAGACCAGTCTGGCCAACATTGTGAAACTCCATCTCTACTAAAACTACCAAAAAAATTACCCAGGGGTAGTGGTGGGCACCTGTAATCCCAGCTACTTGGGAGACTGTGGAAGGAGAATTGCTTGAACCCAGGAGGTGGAGGTTGCAGTAAGCCAAGACTGAGTCACTGCACTCCAGCCTAGACAACAAAGTGAGACCCCCATCTCAAAAAAAAAAAAAGAAAGAAAGAAAGAAAGAAAGAAAGAAAGAAAGAAAGAAAGAAAGAAAGAAAGAAAGAAAGAAAGAAAGAAAGAGAAAAAAGAGTTGCAGGGACACAGAAGTTGTTGAGGTCCTCCATGACAAAGGCTGCCAGGGTCCTCTGCAGAACAGGCCACCAGGGTCCTCTGAAGAACAGGTCCCCACCACCTGACTAATACTGATAGCCCCCACTCTTCTTTGTTCTTAGCCATCTCCAGAAATTTCAGGTATGTCAATCTCACCAGCAATCCTTGCTAAGCCATTATTCTTTGTTTCTTGCTCTACTATGTTGCTATAAGTTCTTATCAGGATTATAGAAACTTCCCAGAGCTATTTGCATTTGTAGAAACCTCTCTCATTAATTGTGAAGGGATGAATACTGATATCTGTTACTTTGTCATCTTGCTGATAGTACTCCCTAGAATTAAAGCATAAGAAATGAAGGAGGGAAGAGCAGCTCAGGCCCAAGGCTATGAAGAAGCCACAGATGTCAACAGGCGCATAGGACAGTAACCCCCATATGCCCCAGAGTACCTTTATCACATACCTTGGCAAAAAAGAAAAACAATATATAATTGTTTCCTGAAGGAAACATTTGGTATTGAGTGTAAATACAATTCTCCACTGGAAACAAAAGCTAAAGACAGATGAAATATATAATTTATGATAGGGAGAAAATAAAGGCAATAACAAGACTGTTTGAGGCAAAGATATCAAAGTCTGTCAAAGAAAATAAAACAGTGAGTCTAAAACACAAGAGGCAAGCTAAGATACTAAATAGAAATAGGAATAGTGCTCAATAAATAATAAAGTTGGCATGGAAAATCATGGAAAAATCATAAAAATCCAGACATTATCTAGATCTTGAATTTATTAGTCAAATTATACAACCTCTACTCTGCCTCATCATAGAAAAAGTAAACAAACTTGGACAATTAAGAAACTATTAAAATTTAGGAGAACTCACAAAATCAGATCAAGGAAAATAATAACAATTTTAAGTTCATTTTTCAGGAAATTTTGAGAGAGAAGAATTCTGTTATTTATTGATGTATCCACAGCATGTAGCACAATGCTTGGCACATTCCAGATGCTGAATTCATTTGAGCTAATACGAGATGAATACATAACATAATTCCATAAATCAATTAACACATATAAGATTTATATTAGTATTTTATTACAACTATTCTGTTTGTTCTTTTATATTCAACATCCCACATTTATGCATGAAATGTACAGACCAAAACTTATTATTGACAATTACCTTTTTTTTTTTTGAGGCGGAGTCTCGCTCTGTCGCCCAAGCTGGAGTGCAGTGGTGCGATCTCTGCTCACTGCAAGCTCCGCCTCCCGGGTTCACGCTATTCTCCCGCCTCAGCCTCCTGAATAGCTGGGACTACAGGCACATGCCACCACACCCGGCTAATTACCAATTACTCTTTACAAAGAAAAAATGCATGTGAGTACCAAGCAGAGCCAGTAATAAAAACCCAAATTTCTCAACTCCTGATCTATCACCATGAATTAATAAGATAATATAAAGAAATCCTTTTATTCATGGATATTATCATGTCTGTATTCTGCTATGCTTAAAGTCAGGGGGAAAAAAGAATCATGGGGGTTGCCCAAGATAGCTGACTAGAAGCTAACCTGCATCGCTGTCACAGAGAGAAATGGAAGGGGCAAGTAATACAGCACCTTCAACTGAAACATCCGGGTACACTCATTGGGACTCATCAAGGAAACAACTTGACTCACAGAGAATGGAGAAAAGCCAGGCAAGATGACCACGTGCCAGGGAGTGACACAGAGCCAGGGGAGCCTCCCTTGTCCATAGAAGCAGGAATCCTAGGTGACTAGGGACGGGAGCCATCCCCAGGCACAGTCCAACAGCTCTACTGAGAAGCAGTCAGATTTCTTATCACGTGAATCCCAGATCCCATTTCTCTTCACTGGGTGGAATCTCCCGACTGGGGTCTCCGGTCACTTCCACCAATGTTTTCCAGCCAATAGCAGTTTTAAGCCTCCCTGGAACAGAGTGCCCAGAGGTGGGGTGGGCTGCCATCTTTGCTGTTATGAAACCTTAGCTGTTCTTGCTTTCAGGCTTTGGAGAGTCCAAAGTGACTAGGAGCTGGAGTGGACCTCCAGCACAGCACAGATGCCCTATGAAAAAGCAGTCAGACTCTTTTCTTATGCAGGTCCCAATCCTGTTCCTCTTCACTAGGCAGGATCCCTTGAATGAGATTTCCTGCTACCGCTGCCAGTGTTTTTCAGCCAGGAGCATTTCCAAACTCTGTGGAATGGAGCTCCCAGAGGGAGTGATGGGCCATCATCTATGCTGTTTAGTAGCCTTAGCCGTTCCTGCCTTTGGGCTTTGGAAAGTCCAGTGCAAATGGGGGCTGGAGCACACCCCAAGCAAAGTACAACATGGCTGCTCTACCAAAAAGCAGATAGACTGCTTTTTTGCACAGACCCACAATCCCGTTTCTCGTCATTGGGTGGGCTCTCCGGACTAGGGTCTCCAGCCACCTCCTGCAAGTATGTTGTGACCAGCAACAGGTCTGTACCTCACTGGATCAGAGCTCCCAGAGGGAGGGGCAGGTTGACATTTTTGCAGTGTGGCAATCTTTACTGCTGGTGTCTTCAGGTACTGGAAAATTCAAGGTGACAAGGGACTGGAGTATATCCCCAGCATACTGAAGCAGACTTACAGAAAAGTGGGCAGACTGTTCGTTACATGGGTCTCTGATCCTGTTTGTCCTCATCGGGTGGGTCTTCTAGGCCTGGGTCTCCAGCCATCCCCAGCCAGAGCTATCAAGCCAGTAGCAGTTCTGCAACTCCCTGGGACAGAGCTCCCAGTGGGAAGGGAGGGTTCCAATCTTTGCTGTCTCACAGCCCTCACCCTTGCCATCTCCAGGCTCTGGTCTAAACGCCGAGCACAGGCAATTACCTCATGGAAAAGTGGCTAGAGTATTCCCTATGCAGGTCTTGGTCCTCACTTCTCACTAGGCAGGGCAGCCCAACCTGGGACTCCAGCACAACCACACTGCTCCCACCTGATTATCTCAATCAGAGGCAGCCCAGCATTTCTCTGAGGAGGAAATCTCAGAGTCAACCCACAACTCCTCCACCACCACAGTTACAGTGGTCCTGCTCTAACAGCCCTTGGGTTGGGGAAGGAACAAAGGGCCTAGTCATTAGGCTAGCACATCCGGCATACCACAGCCACCATATGGAGAGAATTTCAGCCCCTCTTCCCTGGGAACCCCCACCCACCCCTCTTCACCAGATGGGGCCCCTGACTCATAACCACAGAACAGTCATTCCACCCAAGGTAGAGAACACCCACTGGCAGTGGCCCAGAGTTTCCCTGGGGAGAGACTCCCAGAGTCAGCCAATAGACCCTCAGCAGCAGTTCTGTCCCTACTGCCCTTGACCTGGGGAAGAAACAAAGAGCCTGAGGGATACACCCAAGCTTACAACATGCCACAGTCACCATAGGGAGAGTATACCAGTCTCTCCTCCCGGTAAGCCCTCAACCCCCTGCTCCCCAACAAATGGATCCCCAAGCTCATATCTGCAATGAAGTCACTACCACCAGCAGAACACTCCCAGTAACAGTGGCTCCATGTTTCTCAGAGTTGAAGCTCCTAGGGCCATATGAAAGCCTCTCTGACACCATCTCTGCAGTGGTACTCCCCCTGTTACCCTTGGACCAACAAAACAGCAAAGACCTTAAGTACCTTATCTATACCTGCAACAAGTGGCAGTCTACCCAAGGAGAGGAGGCCAGTCCATCCTCCACAGGTCCCACCTATCCCCCCTGCTCATCACCAGGCAAAGAACCCCCAGCTTGGGCCCACAGCACAGATCCCCTATCCCGGGTTGATTTCACTGACGAATTGCTGACCCCCATCTCTCTGGGGTAGTTCCACTAGGAGACAAGCAAAAGACTCTTGACCATAGCCACTGCTAAGGTCCCTTCCTCTGCTGCCTCCAAGTTGGGGAGAAATCTAAAACCCTGAAATCACCCCAAAACTGCAGTGGGCAGCCCAAAAGTGCCAAGCCACAAGCTATAGCCACAACTCAAGTGGGAGAGGAGCCACACTTTCAGTTCATTGAGAGAGCATGGCTGCAACTGCGAGGACATACAAGGCGGCCACATGACTGAGCCAGAACCTACCTACTGACCACTACAACTAAGCACCACCTCCTGGATCACACCTCAAAGCTCCAACACCAAAAATACCCCACTAGCATATTCCCCTGTGAAATCAAAGACAGGAAGTCAGCTACAAATAAAGACCCTACACAAAACTTCAACCCTGTGAAAACATCCAGAAAAGAAATCTATTGACTGTACTCAGCCTACACTGCAGTTAAAGTAGCACCCACACACACAGATGAGAAAGAACCAACGTAAGAACTGTGGAAACTCAAATGGTCAGAGTCTCTTATGTCCTCCAAATGATCACCCTAGTTCTCCAACAAGGGTTCTTAACCAGGCAGATTTTTGCTGAAATGACAGAAATGGAATTTGGCACATGGATAGGAAAGAAGATCATTGACATTCAGAAGAATGCCAAAACCCAATCTAAGAATCACAATAAAAGGATGCAGGAACTGACAGACAAAATAACCAATATAAAAAATAAGCTAACTGATCTGATAGAGCTGAAAAACACACTACAAGAATTTCACAATGTAATTGCAAGAATTCACAGCAGAATAGACCAAACTGAGGAAAGAATCTCAGAACTTAAAGACTGACTCTCTGAAATCAGACAGTAAGACAAAAATAAAAGAAAAGAAAAGAATAATGAATAGAAATAAAGAAAACCTCTAAAGAATTCTGCATGTTCTCACTTATAAGTGGGAGCTAAATGATGAGGACTCGTGGACACGAAGAGGGAACAACAGACACTGGGGCCTATCAGTGGTTGGCAGGAGGAGGGAGAGGATTAGAAAAAACAACTGTGGGGTACTAGGCCTAGTACCTGAATGACAAAAATAAAATACATTCAACAAACCCCCGTGACATGAGTTTACCTATTTAACAAACCTGCATATGGACCCCACACCTAAAAGGTTTTTGAAAAAAGAAAAACAATCATAGAAAAAGTTATGTTTAAAATATATAGAAACACATAAATGTAATAGACAGAGAGAAATACATAGAAACCTATATAAATGTAGATGTTCTTGTTTAAAATATTTTTCATGGGAGCAAATAAAAACAACAACTAAAATCAGAGAGGAAAGTAGTCTAACAGGCAATCTCCATGGACAAGAAAAACTAAAGACATTAGGAACAATTATATGGCTTTCTTAATGACAACGAGAGTAACCAGTAAATATAGCAAATGGTTTTCTGAGTAGCATGCAAAGAGAAAAGAGTGTGGAAACTTTCTCCTTCTACATAAATCTATTGAGAATAGACATGAACTAGTGTTTTTAACACTGCGATTTTGGAAAAATAAAAGGAAGGACCAGCAATTGTGTCTTAAATAAATTGTATATGCACAACCCACTGCTTGCCTAATTATGGATGCTCCCTCTCTCTTACCTTCTCTGCAAAAGTTGCAGTGCAAGTCTTACATCAATGGATGGCACAGCTCAAGAAAAAAAGGAAGATTGGCATGACTGGGGAGAAGGAAGTAGGAAGAGAGAGAGAATAAAAGGCAAAAGAACTTTACTAGTCTATTAGACCTCAATACTTTCACTAAAACACTAAGATATACTTAATATTTTTTTGATGGAAAAATCAAGTCAGCCCATCTTCTCCTTGTAAACTTCCTCTTGCCATCATGGAAGAGACAGGATAGGCAAGTTAAATTTTTGAGTATTCTTGTCACCATCTCCCTAGATAAAAAATTAAAAGCGTGGAATTGCTGTATCAGTGACTATCACTACCAGAAACACTGATTTTTAACCAAATCACCACCAGTAAGATAGAATTGAGTTGGAGAAAGTTCAAGAGGTAACAGGATTGATTATAATCTTGATTTAAGGGAATAAAGAAGCAAAACTAGCCTTTTATGTACAGATTCCTGGAGTCATTTTCTTTACTACAAGAATAGGTTTCAAATAGCAGAATATAGAACTTAATAAGCACTTACTCCCACAACCACTCAATGCTCACAGTGTGTTTAGAAAGAACCCCCAGGGAACTGAAGAGAGTATAATGTTAGAAAAATAAGGATTTCTTTCTGTTAGAGTTTACAAAGGTTCATAACAATCTAAGGCCCCTATTGAAAAGACCATTTGGTAGTAGCTTTGAAAGTAGAATGGCTGTGACGATATGAGGTCCAGGAAAGCATGAAGCTTTGGGTGGAGACATCATGCAAAAACCAGTAATGAAGCAAGAATGTCTACAAGGCCAAATTAATCCAATTCAGATAATGCTGTTGTTCTTATTTTTTCATATTTGCACTTTCTTCTTTTTGGGGAAGATGAAAGCTTAGAATGACTAGCAAGAATAAGCTTGCACAGCATTCTCAAAACATGTTCTATGAAACATAAGCTCTGTAAATCCACCATAGGAAAAAGTAATTAATGTCAAATAAGCTTGGGAAACATTGCATACAATATGCCTTTATCGGACATCTACAGTCCACAGAAGCATACTAAAGGCTCTGAGAAGTCCTGTAATTAAAGTTCTATTAAAATGTTTTTGATGTAACACTTGCCAAACTTTTTGCATAGTACTTCCTTTGTGTCTAAAACTAAATTACATCCTATGGATCCAGTATTCCACAGTACACAGTCTGAGAAATATTGAGCTAAGGGTTTTAAGATATAGAGCTGGCCAATGTTTGCAGTGGGAGTAGGAGGGAGTTACCTGGTTTTTTGACCTTTTCAGTATCTAGCTTTCATATGTGACTTTTATAGTGTGATGGGTTTAAAAAGCAATGTCAATTTAATCAATTAAAAGCATGTTAGAAACAAGAAAATAGTAAAGTTTTTAACGTCCCTGGATAATGCTAACTTGATTATAAAGCAGTATGACCCATAATATAATGAGATGCAAGGATATTTTATTATGTTTAAAATAAACTGCAGGGAATTTAGATTTTTACATGAATTATGTTTATTAATACAGAAATTTTATCAGAAGAAAATGTGGTAATAATATTTGTAGCATCCTCTATTAGTCCTGAAGGAATAGCACTTGAGTGATTACTCATTAATAAGAAACTAATAGGCCAGGCGCAGTGGCTCACGCCTGTAATACTAGCACTTTGGGATGCTGAGATGAGCAGATTGTCTGAACTCAGGAGTTCGAGACCAGTCTGGGCAACATGGTGAAACCCCATCCCTACTGAAAATACAAAAAATTAGCTGGGCATGGTGGCATGTACCTGTAATCCCAGCTACTCAGGAGGCTGAGGCAGGAGAATCGCTTGAACCCAGGAGGCAGAGGTTGCAGTGAGTCGAGATCGCACCACTGCACACCAGCCGGGGCAACAGAGCAAGACTCAGTCTTGGAAAGGAAAGGGAAAGGGAAAGGGAAAGGAGAAAAAGAAACTAATATAAATTCACCATTACATTCCTAGACTCAATTGTTCACTCTTTTCCTTTCATTGTATTACAGGTCTTAGGGAAATCTAGAAGGGCTATGAACTCTAACAGGAGGCACAGACCTTTATCCAACTATGCGTGGGAATCCATGTGGTAGTTGGAATCCATGTGGTAGTTGGCAATTCTGTTTGGGGGGAGTGTGTAATGGCTAGCACTGGCACAATTATTTACCAGTCTGGAAGAAAACAAAGCTGAAACTCTTGTATATAGCAAAATCCACACCACGTACATAAACAAAATCTTACTACATTAAGTATCTACATCTAAAAATAAAACAATAAAATAATTAAAACAAACTTCAGAGTGACATGTGAATCATCTCAGGGTAAGGAAGTACTTCTTAAGCAAGAGAGGAAACCTAGAAGTCACAGACAGCCCAGACACAGTGGCTCAGGCCAGTAATCCCAACATTTTGGGAGGCCGTGGTGGGAGCATCACTTGAGATCAGGAGTTCAAGACCATCCTGGCCAACATGGTGAAACTCTGTCTCAACTAAAAATGCAAAATTAGCAGATCATGGTGGTGCCTGCCTGTAGTCTCAGATACTTCAGAAGATGAGGCAGGAGAATCATTTGAACCCAGGAGGTGGAGATTGCAGTGAGCTGAGAATGTGCCATTGTACTCCAGCCTGGGAGACAGAGCAAAACTCCATCAAATGAATAAATAAATAGAAGTTACAGACAGAAAATTAAATACATTAGACTACATAAAGAATTAGAAATTTTATGTTGAAAAATAGGACCTAAAAGTGAAAATACAGATGATGAACTGAAGGAAATGTCTGCAACACAAAGAAGACACCCAGCATTAGTATCTCCAATATGTATAGAAAAAAAGAAAGAAACTAAGAAAAATTAAAAATACACCCAAAGAGTCTGGAGGACATGCAAATGGCCAAAAAATATGAAAAAGTACTTCATCTCACTAATAATTAGGAAAGAGCAACTCATATTCAAAATAGCACTCTACTTTTTACATTTCTGAATGGTCTAAGAGAGCTACTACCCACAATAAGAGGAAACAGGAAGCCAGCAAGATGGCCCAATAGGAACAGCTCCAGCCTCCAGCTCCCAGTACAAGTGACACAGAAGACAGGTGATTTCTATATTTTCAACTGAGGTACTGGGTTCATCTCACTGGGGAGTGCCAGACAATCGGTGCTGGTCAGCTAGTGCAGCCCTATCAGCAAGAACTGAAGCAGGGCAAGGCATCGCCTCACCTGGGAAGCACAAGGGGGAAGGAAATCCCTTTAGAAACTGAGACACACAACACCTGGAAAATCGGGTAACTCCCACCCTAATACTGCACTTTACCAAGGATCTTAGCAAATGGCACCCCAGGAGATTATAACCCACACCTGGCCAGGAGGGTCCCACACCCACGGAGCCTCCTTCATTGCTAGCACTGCAGTCTGAGATCTAACTGCAAGGCAGCAGTGAGGCTAGGGGAGGGGCACCCACCACTGCTGAGGCTTAAGTAGGTAAACAAACCACCTGGAAGCTCAAACTGGGTGAAACCCACCACAGCTCAACGGGGCCTGCCTGTCTCTGTAGACTCCATCTTTGGGGACAGGGCACAGCTAAACAAAAAGCAGCAGAAATCTCGGCAGAGGTAAATGACCATGTCTGACAGCTTTGAAGAGAGCAGTGGATCTCCCAGCATGGAGGTTGAGATCTGAGAACGGACAGACTGCCTGCTCAAGTGGGTCCCTGACCCCTGAGTAGCCTAACTGGGAGACATCCCCAACTAGGTGCAGACCTATATCTCACACCTCACACGGTGGGGTACACCCCTGAGACAAAGCTTCCAGAGCAAGAATCAGACAGCAACACTCGCTGTTCAGCAATATTCTATCTTCTGCAGCCTCCGCTGCTGATACCCAGGCAAACGGGGTCTGGAGTGGACCTCAAGGAATCTCTAACAGACCTGCAGCTGAGGGTCCTGACTGTTAGAAAGAAAACTAACAAACAGAAAGGACACCCACACCAAAACCCCATCAGTTCATCACCATCATCAAAGACCAAGGCAGATAAAACCACCAGGATGGGAAAAAAGCAGGGCAGAAAAGCTGGAAATTCAAAAAATCAGAGTGCATCTACCCCTCCAAAGGAACGCAGCTCATTGCCAACAACGGATCAAAGCTGGATGGAGAATGACTTTGACGAGGTGAGAGAAGAAGGCTTCAGTCAATCAAACTTCTCAGAGCTAAAGGAGGAACTACATAACCAGCACAAAGAAACTAAAAATCTTGAAAAAAGAATGGAAAAATGGATAACTAGAATAATCAATGCAGAGAAGGCCATAAACGAACTGACAGAGATAAAAACCATGACACAAGAAATACGTGACAAATACACAAGCTTCAGTAACCAACTCAATCAACTGGAAGAAAGACTATCAATGATTGAAGATCAAATGAATGAAACGAAGCGAGAAGAGAAGTCTAGAGAAAAAAGAAGAAAAAGAAATGAACAAAACCTCCAAGAAATATGGGATTATGTGAAAAGACCAAATCTACGTCTGATTGGTGTGCCTGAAAGTGACGGGCAAAATGGAACCAAGCTGGAAAACACTCTGCAGGATATCAACCAGGAGAACTTCCCCAACCTAGTAAGGCAGGCCAACATTCAAATTCAGGAAATACAGAGAACACCACAAAGATACTCCTCGAGAAGAGCAACTCCAAGACACATAATTGTCAGATTCACCAAAGTTGAAATGAAGGAAAAAATCTTAAGGGCAGCCAGAGAGAAAGGTCAGGTTACCCACAAAGGGAAGCCCATCAGACTAACAGCAGATCTCTTGGCAGGAACTCTACAAGCCAGAAGAGAGTGGGGGCCAATATTCAACATTCTTAAAGAAAAGAATTTTAAACCCAGAATTTCATATCCAGCCAAACTAAGTTTCATAAGTGAAGGAGAAATAAAATCCTTTACAGACAAGCAAATGCTTACAGATTTTGTCACCACCAGGCCTGCCCTTCCTGAAGGAAGCACTAAACATGGAAAGGAACAACCAGTACCAGCCATTGCAAAAACATGCCGAAATGTAAAGACCATCAATGCTAGGAAGAAACTGCATCAACTAACGAGCAAAATAACCAGCTAATATCACAATGACAGGATCAAGTTCACACATAACAATATTAACCTTAAATGTAAAGGGACTAAATGGTCCAATTAAAAGACACAGACTGGCAAATTGGATAAAGAATCAAGACCCATCAGTTTGCTGTATTCAGGAGACCCATCTCACATGCAGAGACACACATAGGCTCAAAATAAAGGGATAGAGGAGGATCTACCAAGCAAATGGAGAACAAAAAAAGCAGGGGTTGCAATCCTAGTCTCTGATAAAACAGACCTTAAACCATCAAAGACCAATAGAGACAAAGAAGGCCATTACTTAATGGTAAAGGGATCAATTCAAAAGAAAGAGCTGACTATCCTAAATAAATATGTGTCCAATACAGGAGCACCCAGATTCATAAAGCAAGTCCTTAGAGACTTACAAAGAGACTTAGACCCCCATACAATAATAATGGGAGACTTCAACACCCCACTGTTAACATTAGACAGATCAATGAGACAGAAAGTTAACAAGGATATCCAGGAATTGAACTCAACTCTGCACCAAGCGGACCTAATAGACATCTACAGAACTCTCCACCCCAAATCAATAGAACATACATTCTTCTCAGCACCACATTGCACTTATTCTAAAATTCACCACATAGTTGGAAGTAAAGTACTCCTCAGCAAATGTAAAAGAATAGAAATTATAACAAACTGTCTCTCAGACCAGAGTGCAATGAAACTAGAACTCAGGACTAAGAAACCCAATCAAAACTGCTCAACTAAATGGAAACTGAACAACCTGCTCCTGAATGACTACTGAGTACATAAGGAAATGAAGTCAGAAATAAAGATGTTCTTTGAAACCAATGAGAACAAAGATATAACATACAAGAATCTCTGGGACACATTTAAAGCAGTGTGTAGAGGGAAATTTATAGCACTAAATGCCCACAAGAGAAAGCTGGAAAGATCTAAAATTGACACCCTAACATCACAATTCAAAGAACTAGAGAAACAAGAGTAAACACATTCAAAAGCTAGCAGAAGGCAAGAAATAACTAAGATCAGAGCAGAACTGAAGGAGATAGAGACACAAAAAACCCTCCAAAAAATCAATGAATCCAGGAGCTCGTTTTTTGAAAAGATCAACAACATTGCTAGACCACTAGCAAGACTAATAAAGAAGAAAAGAGAGAAGAATCAAATAGATGCAATAAAAAATGATAAAGGGGATATCACTACTGACCCCAGAGAAATACAAACTATCATCAGAGAATACTATAAACATCTCTACGCAAATAAACTAGAAAATCTAGAAGAAATGGATAATTTCCTGAACACTTACACTCTCCCAAGACTAAACCAGGAAGAAGTTGAATCCCTGAACAGACCAATAGCAGGCTCTGAAATTGAGCCAATAATTAGTAGCCTACCAACCAAAAAAAGTCCAGGACCCGATGGATTCACAGCCGAATTCTATGGGAGGTACAAGGAGGAGCTGGTACCATTCCTTCCGAAAATATCCCAATCAATAGAAAAAGAAGGAATCCTTCCTAACTCATTTTCTGAGGCCAACATCATCCTGATACCAAAGCCTGGCAAAGACACAACAAAAAAAAAGAATTTTAGACCAATATCCCTGATGAACATCGATGCAAAAATCCTCAATAAAATACTGGCAAAGTGAATCCAGCAGCACATCAAAAAGCTTATCTACCATGATCAAGTGGGCTTCATCCTTAGGATGCAAGGCTGGTTCAACAAACGCAAATCAATAAATGTAATGCAGCATATAAACAGAACCAAAGGCAAAAACCACATGTTTATCTCAATAGATGCAAGAAAGGCCTTTGACAATATTCAACAGCCCTTCATGCTAAAAACACTCAATAAATTCGGTATTGATGGAACATACCTCAAAGTAATAAGAGCTATTTATGACAAACCCACAGCCAATATCATACTGATTGGGCAAAAACTGGAAGCATTCCCTTTGAAAACTGGCACAAGACAGGGATGCCCTCTCTCACCACTCCTATTCAACATAGTGTTGGAAGTTCTGGCCAGGGCAATCGGGCAAAAGAAAGAAATAAAGAGTATTCAGTTAGGAAAAGAAGAAGTCAAATTTTCCCTGTTTGCAGATGACATGATTGTATATTTAGAAAACCCCATTGTCTCAGCCCAAAATCTCCTTAAGCTGATAAGAAACTTCAGCAAAGTCTCAGGATACAAAATCAATGTGCAAAAATCACAAGCATTCGTATACACCAGTAACAGACAAACAGAGAGCAGAATCATGAATGAACTTCCATTCACAGTTGCTTCAAAGAGAATAAAATACCTAGGAATCCAACTTACAAGGGATGTGAAGGACCTATTCCAAGAAAACTACAACCCACTGCTCAGTGAAATAAAAGAGGACACAAACAAATGGAAGAACATACCATGCTCATGAATAGGAAGAATCAATATTGTGAAAACGGCCATACTGCCCAAGGTAATCTACAGATTCAATGCCATCCCCATTAAGCTACCAATGACTTTCTTCACAGAATTGGAAAAAACTGCTTTAAAGTTCATATGGAACCAAAAAAGACCCTGCAATGCCAAGACAATCCTACGTCAAAAGAACAAAGCTGGAGGCATCACACTACCTGACTTCAAACTGTACTACAAGGCTACAGTAACCAAAACAGCATGGTACTGGTACCAAAACAGAGATATAGACCAATGGAACAGAACAGAGGCCTCAGAAGTAATACCACACATCTACAGCCATCTGATCTTTGATAAACCTGAGAAAAACAAGAAATGGGGAAAGGATTCCCTATTGAATAAATGGTGCTGGGAAAATTGGCTAGCCGTACGTAGAAAGCTGAAACTGGATCCTTTCCTTACTCCTTATACGAAAATTAATTCAAGAGGATTAGAGACTTAAATGTTAGACCTAATACCATAAAAAACCCTAGAAGAAAACCTAGGTAATACCATTCAGGACATAGGCATGGGCAAGGACTTCATGTCTAAAACACCAAAAGCAATGGCAACAAAAGCCAAAATTGACAAATGGGATCTAGTTAGACTAAAGAGCTTCTGCATAGCAAAAGAAACTACCATCAGAGTGAACAGGCAACCTACAGAATGGGAGAAAATTTTTGCAATCTACTCATCTGACAAAGGGCTAATATCCAGAACCTACAAAGAACTCAAACAAATTTACAAGAAAAAAACAAACAACCCCATCAAAAAGTGGGCAAAGGATATGAACAGACATTTCTCAAAAGAAGACATGCATACAGCCAACAGGCACATGAAAAAATGCTTGTCATCACTGGCCATCAGAGAAATGCAAATCAAAACCACAATGAGATACCATCTCACACCAGTTAGAATGGCGATCATTAAAAAGTCAGGAAACAACAGGTGCTGGAGAGGATGTGGAGAAATAGGAACACTTTTACACTGTTGGTGGGATTATAAACTGGTTCAACCATTGTGGAAAACAGTATGTTGATTCCTGAAGGATCTAGAACTAGAAATACCATATGACCCAGCCATCCCATTACTGGGTATATACCCAAAGGATTATAAATCATGCTGCTATGAAGACACATGCACACGTATGTTTATTGTGGCACTATTCACAATAGCAAAGACTTGGAATCAACCCAAATGTCCATCAGTGACAGACTGGATTAAGAAAATGTGGCACATATACACCATGGAATACTATGCAGCCATCAAAAAGGATGAGTTCGTGTCCTTTGTAGGGACATAGATGCAGCTGGAAACCGTCATTCTCAGCAAACTATCGCAAGAACAGAAAACCAAACACCGCATGGTGGGAATTGAACAATGAGATTACTCGGACTCTGGAAGGGGAACATCACACACCGGGGCCTATTATGGGGAGGGGGGACAGGGGAGGGATGGCATTGGAAGTTATACCTGATGTAAATGATGAGTTGATGGGTGCTGATGAGTTGATGGGTGCAGCACACCAACATGGCACAAGTATACATATGTAACAAACCTGCACGTTGTGCACATGTACCCTAGAACTTAAAGTATAATAAGAAACAAAAAAGAGGAAACAATGACTCACCAACATTTTTGGCAGATGTGTGGATAGTGGACTTATTGCAAATTTTTCGAAAGGTACTTACAATGTTTATTAAAATAGAAAGTATATGTTTATTTTCCTGAGAAATTCCTATTTTAATTCCAGAATTAAAGAAAAAAAGCACTGGGATGTAAGAGAATCTATATGAGAATGCTTAATACAGCACTGTCAGCAATAATAATAAAAATAGAAAACACATAAATTTAGGAAAGGAAATTCATAAGCTTATGAGGCCAATTTGTTAAATGATCTGGTGTTTACTGACCTGAGGGGTATCCGTGATTCACTAACATTACAAGCTTTGTGAGGGCAGGAATTTATCCATCTTATTGACCATCATATTCCCAATGCCTAGATCACTGCTTGGCACATAGAGATGTTCAGGACTACTTTAAATGGATGTTATTTTTAAATTCAAAAAGAACATATTTTATTATACAAGAAAAAAATTATAGAAGAATGGTTATTTCAATTTCATAAAATATTAAAACATGCACACACATTCATATATTTTTAATATTACATAAATACATGTATCTATGAAAACAAGGATACAAACACACATTCCTGAATGTTAGCATTGGCTTTCTACTTAAGGAGATGGGAAGCAGAGAAAATTATTAGCTTCTTCTTTACAAAGCCTTTTATTTTTTCATTTGTTATAACAAGAGTGCATTTACATTGGTAAGGTCTTTTTCTAATCTAATAGCAAAAATTCTAAAGGAAAAACGTCTTGAAGGTTTATTAAAGACAGTTGATAAAAGATGACACAGAAAGGACAATTCAAATTATATTCATCATGAATCTTTTCTGCTCACCCCCACTGGATCTAATGGCCTCACACAGACCAGTTTAAAACAAAGAATGATCTATACCACAGAGCTGATGAGAAAACGTCTGGTTGCTACTATACATTTATCAGGGCACCCTATTAAGGTAAACAAATGAGTAAGAAAAGAAAAATATAGATCATCCATCCTAGATAAAACACAAAGAGAGCCACCAAGGCTGCACAAATGATACCTGGTTCTATCTATTTATCTTTGCTGTTAATTATGTGGCTGAAGATGGGAAATGAATTTGTTGGTGTCTCACATGCTGGCAGTACTCTAACCACTGCAGAGAAAGGAAACACGGCATACTGAGATTACCTTAGCACAGAGAAAGGGGGTAAGATGGGGAGACAGGCTTGGCTGGTTATTCGTTGCTCACTGCAGAGATGAAAGACACATGTTTGGATGAAAGTCAAAGGAAGGGAGAATAAACCGGCAACTCAGACAGCTGGAATCTTAAAAAAGGAGTTTGGTGACACTGCTCTTAGATAGAATAGCAATTAAATAGAGAAATGTTACTTGTCCCATCGAATATTGAATCCATTTAAGAAGAAATAAAAAGCAATGCAATGTCTTTATCTTTGAAATAATGGGGGTAGACTTTTAAGCATTTCAAGACAATGTCTTTGGGAGTCCAATTTTCTTGTCTTCTTAATGCCGAAAGGATGGAATTAATCTGTTCTAATTAAAGATCTCCTCAAAAAGATCACTGCCACTTTGCTCCAATAAAAAAAAAACTTGTCATAAAAATACAAATTAGAAGTAAAAGTTGAAGTGCATCGTTTCCTTATAATGTTTTTTATTTTATCAATAAATTAATATTGTTAATGCCATTCATTTTCCAAGAAGATGACACGACGATTTATGTTACTCTTTGAAACATTCTGCTTTCATCTTAGGAGGAACCCAGTTTAAGCTTTGAAATATGTATGCTTGATCGCGGGCTGCTAGCCAAGGTGCACCTAATTAATCAGAAGATCAAATGTGTGCTCAGTGGGAGACACAACCACAAAACCACAGGTGGTAGCCAACGGCTCCATTTAATAAAGGTTGCACAAACCGAGTACTGTGCTGGGGCTCCTGTCACCTGCATGTGGATTTGCTGCCATTTTGTCTTTGACACAAGAACAGTTATATGTCATAAAGCTTCTCATTCCACTGATGTTTAATTATCTAATCCTTAGAGCAATTCCATAGCGTTGGAATCAGAGAAAGTACAATCTGTTTGTTTAGTTTTTTGTTGTTGTTATTGTTGAATTTATCACTGGCTTATCCTGAGAACATAAAAACTTATGATTCTGTTAAATAGACAGGCAGGCTGTTAAATAGTGTTGGCAGATGATAAGGGCACAGGTTTTAGAGTGAGATGAAACTGGAGTGAAATAATAAATTAGCTCTGCTAATGATCAGCTGTGTGATATTAGAGACGTTAGTCTCTCTAAGCTGCTGATTGTTCATCTATAAAATGAGAAGAGTAAGACCTATCTTGTAGGTCGCTGTAGGGATTAAATAAGATACCATGTATAAATCACTGTATATAGAATGCATTTGACAAATGGTAATTTTAAAACCTTGGAACTCAGGGACTGAGGGGAGGAGGAAGAAGAATCATGAATTTTCTCTAGATGAAGTTTAAGAAAATCCCAGCACGCTAAACACATTTTTATCACGGATTAATTTCCCAAAATCATTCCTCTCAAACCCTTCTAAAGGGGCTGTTTCTCAATTTCATATCCTAAATCCACGGAAAGATCTGACAGATCCGGAAAAATAAGGCAGGTGTTTTTAAGTGGTTACTCTTTCAAGTGTTTGCTTTCCTGCACAGTTATTTGATACCTATTTTCATTCAGTTAGGAAGAGACATAGTGACAGAAGAAATAGAATTGAGAGAGTGTGGATTGTCATCTCCTATTAAAGACTGGTAACATCTAATTGATATCAAAAAACAACAACAAAGTCTTGTACCCCAGTCACTGGACTAAGAAAAGGGTATAAAAGTAAATTTGTCCTTAGTTGCGTCTTAAAGGGCACATTACTCTTTACTTTTTTGCTCTAAGTATTATGGAGTCCAGACAAGACATACCCGGTTTGAATTCTTACCCTGAGTGAGGGTGATCAAGTCATTTAACTCCTGTTTTTCAGTTTCCACATTGTAGAAGTAAAGCTATAGTAACACCCACCTCATCAGAGTGGGCCATGGAATCTACACGTTTAGTGATCTCTCCTTGATGATTGTTATGTACACTGACGTTTCAAATCCTCTGCTCTAAAGCCACGCTTTAAAAAATAGCAACAAAACAGCAAACAAAATAATTCTAATACCCAAAGTAGGTGAGTTAATGTGACTTTGCTGAATTATTACCCCGGGCACACTTCATAGATAGATTTATTTTTAATCATAAATAGGAGAGGTTGGCATGGATAGCATGTTTACATTGTGTGTGTGTGTGTGTGTGTGTTCAGCAAAATAAAAGAAAGAAATAAGGAGGAAAGAAAGAAAACACCCACATGATTCAAAGTGGATTTTTCCACTAAGTGTCTGTTGGCTGTAACTGCATGATAACACTTGTGAATATAATACTAATGATGCAGTTGCCTAATGGTCTCAACACAAATAATGCAGAAAATTACAAATAATGCAGGCTCAATTACCACGGAATGCAGGCAAAAGGCAATTGGAGATATAACACATATCATTCTATGTTATCCCCATTCTTTCTACTCGGTTCAGACAGTCCTAGGGCTAGAGAAATTCCCTTTTATTTTCCATGTCCTCACAAAGGCATTTCCCTCTCCCAGTTTCTCTGGTTCATCCCAATATTGGGGTAATAGTTATTTGCATAATGTTCATATAGCCTAATCCCTATCATGAAACTGCAAAGACATTCATACTGGTTTTAGAGGAAGAAATTCATCTGTCTTGCATGCTTACTAGAAGTGAGACTCAGTGATAGGTATTTGTATACACAGTATTTAATTAATTTTTTGATTACCCTGCAAAATATTATTATCTCCATTTAAGGATAAGAAAGTTAGAAGCTCAAAAAGTTCGAGAAATTTAAACAAGTCACTTAGGTTGGTAAATGACAGTGAGACTCTAACCGGATTTGTCTGATTTTGAAAAGTCATGCATTTCTTGCTACCAGGATTAAAGCCCGATCCATTGAAACAGCAAAGTTTCAGAGTTCCAAGCAACTAAATTCGTGCTTGGCAGGCATAAGCAGTAAAGGAATTTTACTGAAAGACTGTTAGGAAGTGCACAGAATCATTTGGAGCACTGAAGAAACACGCTGGAGTTTCCCAGACTGGAGCAGTGCTTCATCATACCACAGAACTCATCTACTGGAAAAAACAGCCACCAGCAGAGCCGCCGTGGTCATGAAAGGCTGGGGCTGACATCACTGCTGGAATGCCCTGGGAACTCAGGCTCACTGCTGCCAAGATCATTTCCAAAGAGCCCTCCCTACAAACTCTGCTTCTCTGCATGACTAAGCTCCCAGGTATAGTCCTTGCTTAACACTTTATCTCACTTAATGTATTTTGTATGTATCCTTTCATTTATTCCTTACAAGGTCACTGTGGAAGTGAACTCTGTTTATCCTCAATTTGCAGACAAGGAACCAAAGCTCAGACAAGTGATTTACCCATGATCGCAAAGCCAGTAGGTGATGGAGCTTCTTAACTCACGTGTGTTAGTGACACGCTTTCGTGAAAGGGCCATCGGACTTTTAGAACCACAAAAATCTGAGTTCAAATCCTCACTCTGAAGAAGAAAAAATAGTCTAGAACTATACATCGAATTGGTAGAGAGTAGTTCATATGGTGATGCCCTAGGTTTGAGGGAGGCTGAGAGCTAGTATCTAACATTTACAGCATTTTTTAGTGAGAGACTGGCTCTGCCTCTCAACTACACTTATGAAAATCACAAAGCTTGTGTAACCTGGTTAACCTTCAGAATTTAGGCTCTATCAGTGTTCATTAACAAAGCAAGATCTGTTTTTCAAAGAGAGAATATTACTTACTGAAAAGAGCATGGCTTTGCTCCAAAACACTAGGTATTTCCACTCTGATTCTCCTATCTGCAACATGCTCCAGTGAACATCTCAATTTGTTTCAGACACTTTGACCACTACTGGTTGCATTCACCACCTAGTAAGAGTGAAAGAATTACTTTTACAGCAGTTTAGACTTGTTGGAGTAGCTCCTTTTGCTCTAAACACCACCAAAAAAAAAAAAAAAAAAAAAAAAGGTAGCTTTTGTTATCACGAGTCATATGTTGCATACATTGATTCCAAAATACAAAGAGCCCTTCCATCACCTCTTCTTTATTGATGGAGGGTTAAAAAGTCTCACAATTTTTTTTCCAATTTGAAGACATTTCCAGACAATTCTCAAACCACTAGCGCTTCAGAAATTTCACCAGAGTTATAGATTCCTATATGTTAAAAGAGTTATCTCCCATCCTCTAGCATTTAAGTATTTTCCAAAGCCTCAAGGCATCTAGCCTATAGGCCCTCAATATAGTATACAGACATGGTTTCCTGTGTGATGGTGAGACAATGAAAGTCCCTGCAAACTAAATTGTGGCACAGAACTAGAGAATTGCCATAACTCTGAAGCAAAGGTGATAGGAACATCACTTCTCACCCTACCAGGAAAAAGTAAATCTCTTCAGGGTACTGACTTGTATTGAGATAGAGAAAACAGTCCAGTTAAAAAGGAAAACTTGGCAGGGCACAGTGGCTCATGCCTGTAATCCCAGCACTTTGGGATGCCAAGACGGGTGAATCACCTGAGGTCAGGAGTTCAAAACCAGCCTGGCCAATGTGGTCAAACCCCATCTCTACTAAAAATACAAAAATTAGTCAGGCGTGGTGGCTCACACCTGTAGTCCCAGCTACCCGGAGGCAGAGGCAGCATTGCTCGAACCCAGGAGGTGGAGGTTGTAGAGAGCCGAGACTGTGCCATTGCACTCCAGCCTGGGTGACAGAGAGAGGCTCCATCTCAAAAAAAAAAAGCAAAACTCTCATCATCCGCTTCGGTAGACCAGACACCTGACATAAGGCACCTGCAGCAGAGAGGGAAATGTTGTCTGCTCTTTCCCTTCGGTAACTCTAGCCTCTTAGAGGATGGATGGAAACATGATAACACCTAAAACTCCTCCTCCCTCTCCTGCTGGGTCTAACTTCTCACATGGCTAGGGGGCAGCAAGAAAGAATGAATGTCAAAAGCAAATCTCCCTTTACTTAATTCCCTGTAGTTTTAGTTATTTCCTTGGTGTCACTACTCCCTTGAGTCAAGACCTCCATGTGTTAGGCATCCACATGCTGGCTCACTTGTGGAACACCTATGTACATTTTTCATTGCATCATGCATGGCAGACTCACTGCACAGCTCCCTAGTGTGGGAGGTGGGGGCACAACTCAGCCTCTTCTACTCTACCTTAGCATCCTCCATGTGTGATATAGTCCACCTTCACTTGCTGCTGAGCCCTTTTCCATATGGCTCAAGTGGTTCAATCCCAGATATCGCCCATGTTATTAACTTGATACATGAGGGTATTATTATACCACCAAATTTGGGGAATGCAGTCCTCCTCAAAGGGCCTGTAAGAACTCTGCCGAGTCCCTTTATGTAGGTATCCTCAAACTTCGCAAGTGTTTACCTTGAAGGTTCCTCTCACTTGACCTTGGGTAGAGCTTGGCACCCCATCCTGCTCCCACAGTACAAATATTGCTTTAAGGCTGACCCTAGAGGCTCTTTCCCCACTCCCCAGTCTTCTTAAATTGGCTGAGAAAGGTGTAATTGAGTGGTGGCTAGTGGTACTTCTGTACCCCTTATTAAACATAAGTCTGTCCCCAAATATGAACATTATTTTTTAATTAGGAATACTTAATACCTGTTATTTTCATCTATGGTCCCTAATGCAATTTCCTGAGCAACAGAAAATACCTTTTTACAGAGAAACAAAAAAGAAGAAAGAAACATAGAGGTTTTCTGTGTATGTTTGTTTGTTTTGTTTTACAGAAGAGTGACTAACTTCAATAAAATACCTAGGAGTAATGTTAAAGGTCAAATCATGTGGGGTTTTTTTAATAATACTTTAACATTATTAATGATCAACATTTAATTTCACCCAGGCAATATGCTAAGCTCTTTAAATAAATAATATCACTCTATCCAATTAAAAGTCCTTAATTTTACTAACTCCATTTTACAGATGAAGAAACTGAGACTTACAGAAAATAATTTGCCAAAGTCAGAAAAGTCTTCCTAAGATGGCATTTAAATCATTCTGTCTTATCATCTTTTAATTGTCTCTTTTTCTAATATTTGTTTTACTTGATGTCTATTAACTTAGATATGTTTAACTCTAAAACACAACAGTTGGACTAGGGGGCAGGGCTCCCAGCAGTGTCTAAGGATTTTGCATATTACATTATATTATAGTTTGGATAACTTTTTTTTTCACTATTCCTAAACAAAAAACACACATTTCTACAAAATGTATGTAATAGGAAAGAATTACAACATTGTGATACACAGGCATATGATGAACTTTTTTTATTCTCATGCATTAATAAATCTCACCACATTGATTCAATTGCCCTTCTCCACTAAGTGGAAAGAAGGGAGAGATGAGAAATGAAGAGCCCCTGTATCCAGAACTCCCATTGTCTCTTTAACCAATAGCCTGAGACTGAATGCTGAATAAACTTGACTTGATTTCCCTGGGGTCGGCATCTTCCCCCTTCAGCCTTCCTGGGTGAGAGAAGATGGCAGCAGCAAGCTCAACAACATGACACTTGGCAAACATTCCGAGACTCTTTGATTGCCCAAGGGCATACAGCACGGCCTTGAATAAACGCAGATTGAACTAAGGACTGTACTTTCTTAGCTCCTTGCCAAAATGTGCTGTCTTTGAAACAAGACTGGAAATGTGGGAACCTGAAGTCCCGATTACCATTAAATCTTCCACAAGAGTGCATTTAACTGGAAGGCTTGCTAAGGATTTTATTTCTTAATAGTCTGATAGCTAATTCTGAAGAATGGAAGAGGAAAACAGAATTGAGAATTGAAGGAAGGATTCTGATTTGGGAAAAGAAGGTGAAGAGGAGGGGAAACTTGCTGTATAATGGCTTAATTAATACAGTTCAGCCCTTGTTTTCTCCAGTGAAGATTCAATGTTCTTCATTGTTTATCTTTGGGCATAATTTTAATGAAATGGAGCGCAGTCTTTCACTATGGTTAAGGGTTGCAATGAGCATAATTCTGTCCCCAAAATTCACACAGTGCAAGCAGCTGGGTACTACTTTTAAAGTCATCAAAAATATGGAGAATAAAATACTTAAAACCATCTATTTTGTTGATTCAAGCTTATTCAACCTTTTGCTAGTGGGAGCTTTTACTGTACACTTGAGTTGCTCTCTTGATAGTATTTGCCTCCAGTGAAATCCTGTTTGGGAACTCATATTCTTTTTTATGCTGAGATCCAAACTGTTTTGAACAGGGCTGGCTTCATTAAAATGATTTCCTACTGTCACACAGTGACCTAAATGACAATTGACTTTTGCCTTCCATTAACAGAATGCATTCAAATTTCATTTTCATGTATGAATGCAATTCATGCTTCACATCATGTTATTTTAAACAATACCACAATGTAGATTCATGAATAGTGCTTTAAAATCTGTTTCCAATGTTGGTATCTTTTAAAGAATAAACTATAAGAAGTTCTATGCCCTTATACATTCTAATTCTCTGAAAATGCATTGCAGCATTTAAAGGTCATTAGCCTTATACACTCTTAGTGCACCATAAGCTTCTGTTGGAATGTGTTATATAATCAGAAACAAAGAGTTTCTCTCTCTCTCCTGCTGCCAGGCATTATACAACACAAAAGCAAAAGAGTCTCACTCGCATAAAAATGTCTTTCAATGCTGATTAAATAGCAGTAAATTCTTAAAATTGTTTCCTTTGGTTGTTATACATTTTGATTTATCCTATCTCCTACAGTAATTAATAGTAACAAACCACTCATATTAGCCAGATGAAGACTCTAAGATTAGTCTGAAGTTTTACCTCAATTATGGAAAAAGAAGATGAATTTGAGAAATAAATAAGAAAAAAATCCTTCTCTTAGGTTCTTGGGTTCCTCCCCCCCTTTTTTTAGTTCAGATTTTATTCTTTTGCAGTTTTAGAACAGAATATGTTACTGCTGCTCAACTCTTGATGAATACAAAAAGCCCACAATGGGTGTTTATTTGATCTAACACATGATTAATGTGGTGAATTGCATGTAGTCCCAACCTTTTAAATCTCTGTGAAGAATTACATTTCTGTCCACAGGCATGTCACCATTAAAAAATGAGCCACCTAATAAAAGAACACACAGTATATTAATATGTAATTTCCTTCCCAGTATGAATGCTAATTACTGACAGTGCAGACCTTATGCTTGGTCCTTGATATGGATAGACTTTCGAGCTATCTTTGTTGGTGTCATCAGTCTTACTACTCCATTCACCCACATTTTCATTTTAAAGACTCCTGAAGATAAGCAGGGGGGCTATTTAGTGGTTTTCTAGACCTAACGTGATTTAGTTTACAAACCTGTAAGGCAGGGAGGGGTAAGTATTTTCTCACTTACTTCTAGAAATTAATTTGGTTTGCATGACAAGAAATGTCATTATGTTAAATAATTCCCCTCTTGAAAATACTTTCTCTGTTGCTTTCTGGCAGTCTCATTAACCTGTAAAGATAATTCAGTTGCCTAACATTTTTTTTTCTTGTTAGCTTCCAATTGAGCATTAGTAAATGTGAGGTTTCTACAAAGTATAGGAGCTTCAAATGTTCATCTCAATTGTTGCTTCTTGGTTTAGGTTTCTCATGCGGTTTTCTTAATGCCAGGGTCTGGTAGGAGGGACTAATTGTCACATACAGCCTTCATTGTGTGACCCAACCATATAGCTCCCTTTCTTCTTCAAGCCCTTATATTTACTCCACTATCAGTATCCCACAAATTATTATATCTCACTAGGAAGAGCTTTTAATAATGTATTAATCCTTAAAATCAAACTCTTGACCACTTATTAGTCCTTCAAACTATTTGATATCAAAAATATATCTAAAGCTCTTTGAGGAGACTTTTTTTAAAAATTGTGTTAAATTCATCTTTACTCCCTCACTGCATAGCATAGTGTCTGAGATTTATAGTAAGCTCTAGTTATCTTAGCCATCATCTTGCCCAGCACTGAACTTTATTCAGAAATGCTTATGATCAAGTACATGACAATCAGTTTGATGACTGCTCAAATTAAACCAGTTGTCCATTGGAAGTGGCTAAAAAATCTAACTTTGTACTACTTTGATTAACATATGCCTCTGAGGGCAGAGAGTGCAGCTGACCTCATCCGTTTCTAAGATTGAGAAAAGTGACACCTTGTCTTTTAATAACTAAAATTTTAATTTAATGGGATCAGAGTTCAGCAAATGTTATCAGAAATTTTTTATGGGTCAGAAAAAGAAGAAAACCCATTACAAGGATGCCTACAATTTAAAGCAATACCATTGAAGAATACAAAGACACAACATGGTGTCTGGAAGCTGAAAAGCCATCTACCATGCCTAGTGTAAGGACATTCAGTGACAATAGTTGATAAACGATAATACGCTGGGAGTGGAAGAAAAGTGGTCTGTAAACTAAGAAACCTGCCTGTGAGTAACTTTACCTTCAAAGTAGACAAGTAAAAAATCAAGCCACTGAAAATTTCCATAGCAAGAGATATTAACAGGCATGTATTAGTCGAAGTTGTTTTCTGTTTCTTTAGCTCCACTCAAACTCCTCCCAGGTCCCCAGGCTGCCACCCCCAGGATACAGGACAGTGTCGGACATACAATGGACATTCAGGTAAAGATTTGTTGTTGAAGGAATGTACTTGTGCTTAGGTAACTACACTTGCACTTTTCATCTGTTAGCTTAGATGATGCGCAAA
The DNA here is from genome assembly GCF_043159975.1 of Macaca nemestrina. Lineage (NCBI taxonomy): Eukaryota > Metazoa > Chordata > Mammalia > Primates > Cercopithecidae > Macaca > Macaca nemestrina. The sequence goes on along the minus strand of NC_092127.1, from coordinate 120,495,429 downwards.
TTGCAGCCCTAAAAATACTCAAGGCTACTAGCCTTAGAATAAACTGTGATAGGAAAGTACATAAATGTAGATATAACCTATCAGAAGTTGAGAGGCTCGTTTCAGGACTGGTTATTTACGTGTTTCTGTTTTTGTTTTAATATTCTGAGGCAGTAGTTCAACTTCCAAGGGAACTCTTAGCCTCCAAGCTTTCCTGCTGTCTATGTTCTTGCTTTTCCTGTGAGAATTTCTCTGGGCCCCTGCGAGCTCTTGGAACATAATTGAGATTCCTCCCAGATTTATTTCCACTGTATCCTGTAATAACCCCTTCTCCCCTCCCATTCTTGGAAGTTACTTTGGAAGAAGATTCTTTTCCTTGAAACCCAAAGTTTATCATCAACATGCATAGAGAAAGCTTTATGTTTTTAAGTCAGACATTCTAAAAAGTAAGATAGTGGCCCGGGGCAGTGGTTCATGCCTGTAATCCTAGCACTTTGGGAGGCCCAGGAGGGCAGATTGCCTGAGCTCAGGAGTTCGAGACCAGCTGGGCAACACGGTGAAACCCCGTCTCTACTAAAATACAGAAAATTAGCCAGTCATGGCAGCAGGCGCCTGTAGTCCCAGCCACTCAGGAGGCTGAGGCAGGCTGGGAGGTGGAAGTTGCAGTGAGCAGAGATTGCGCCATTGCACTCCAGCCTCGTAACAGGGCGAGACTCCTTACCAAAAAAAAAAAAAAAAAAAAAAGATAGTGTTTGATATTAATCATTAGTGTTCAGACTTCTTTTATACAGTGTGAACGTCTTTTGATAAACATTGCCAGCTGAAAATATTTGATTCTTAAACTTCAATAGTTTACCAAGTAACAAACAGCTACTGCTGATCCATCTTAGAATATTGTCACATGTACATAACATAATAAAATCCTCCCCAAAATTATCTGCTTGCTATAATGTCCCAGTAATTAATCTTGTAAACTTTCCCTAAACAACATGCTTTAGAGAACCAAATCACCCTGCACTATCCAACGTCACCCTAGTTTAACCCCCAAGTGGTCCAAACCCCTTATTTCTCTTGCTTTGTACTCACACAACAAAGGAATGTTTTATAAAGTAATATCTATTGATTTCTAACTCTGATGCATGAAATCAAGAGAAAATGGGAGAAAAGGGGCCAATTTTGGAAAGAAAATGGAGAAAAAAATGCATCTGAGCCAGAAATGGACATTTTGTAGTGGCTGGTTCCATTTCATCATTTTGTCATTTTGTCTCTTCTCTTCAACACCAGGCTTTACATATTTTATTACAATTTTTACAAAGCATGCATGGTTGCCTTCACATCCATAAAGAAAATATTCTACCTGTAAGGATGGCCAAGTGGTCTCCAAAGACCCACACAGGCTTGTTTGTGTTTATCCTTTCAGCAGTAAAAGAGATAATGTAAAACGTCAGTGGTCCATTGGTCTTCTAATGCTACTCTTATTTTTCTAAGTGTGTGCCTGAAACATTTGTCTTTACCATGGCTTGGGCATAGAGTTGAAGCGTGTGCCTTCTGTAATAGCTTTTTCATTTAATTATTTTATTTGCTGATTGACTGCTTCATGCCTAGTAGTTGTGGTCTAAAAGTGTTTCTAGTTTGTTTACTTATTTATTTATTTATTTATTTATTTTTCCTTGCTAAATCTAAATGTTTGTATAGCTTGACCTGTTTTGAGGTGAAATTCTAGTAATTCTTAAAAATTGCATCTATTCCACATATATGAGTGTATATGTAGAATCAGATACATATAAGTGTATATATGTACATGCTATGGTTTGGCTCTGTTCCCACCCAAAATCTCATCTTGAATAATAATCCCCAAATGCCCATACATCAAGGAAGAGAGCAGGTGGAGGTAATTGAATCATGAGGGCATTTACCCCCATGCTGTTTTCATGATAGTGAGTGATTTCTCACGAGATCTGATGGTTTTATAAGTATTTGGTAGTTTCTTCTGCACTCATTTTCTTTGCTGCCACCCTGTGTTTTCTGCCATGATTGTTAGCTTCCTGAGGCCTCCCCAGCCATGCAGAGCTGTGAGTCACTCAAACTTCTTTTCTTTTTTTTTTTTAATTTTCTTTTTTTTTTTTATACTTTAAGTTCTAGGGTACATGTGCATAACGTGCAGGTTTGTTACATATGTATACTTGTGCCATGTTGGTGTGCTGCACCCATCAACTCGTCAGCACCCATCGACTTGTCATTTACATCAGGTATAACTCCCAATGCAATCCCTCCCCCCTCCCCCTTCCCTGTGATAGGCCCCGGTGTGTGATGTTCCCCTTCCCGAGTCCAAGTGATCTCATTGTTCAATTCCCACCTATGAGTGAGAACATGTGGTATATGGTTTTCTGTTCTTGCGACAGTTTGCTGAGAATGATGGTTTCCAGCTGCATCTATGTCCCTACAAAGGACACAAACTCATCCTTTCTTATGGCTGCACAGTATTCCATGGTGTATACGTGCCACATTTTCTTAATCCAGTCTGTCACTGATGGACATTTGGGTTGATTCCAAGTCTTTGCTATTGTGAATAGTGCCACAATAAACATACGTGTGCATGTGTCTTCATAGCAGCATGATTTATAATCCTTTCGGTATATACCCAGTAATGGGATGGCTGGGTCATATGGTACTTCTAGTTCTAGATCCTTGAGGAATCACCATACTGTTTTCCATAATGGTTAAACTAGTTTACAGTCCCACCAACAGTGTAAAAGTGTTCCTATTCCTCCACATCCTCTCCAGCACCTGTTGTTTCCTGACTTTTTCATGATTGCCATTCTAACTGGTGTGAGATGGTATCTCATTGTGGTTTTGATTTGCATTTCTCTGATGGCCAGTGATGACAAGCATTTTTTCATGTGTCTGTTGGCTGTATGAATGTCCTCTTTTGAGAACTGTCTGTTCATATCCTTTGCCCACTTTTTGATGGGGTTGTTTGTTTTTTTCTTGTAAATTTGTTTGAGTTCTTTGTAGGTTCTGGATATTAGCCCTTTGTCAGATGAGTAGATTGCAAAATTTTCTCCCATTCTGTAGGTTGCCTGTTCACTCTGATGGTAGTTTCTTTTGCTGTGCAGAAGCTCTTTAGTTTAATTAGATCCCATTTGTCAATTTTGGCTTTTGTTGCCATTGCTTTTGGTGTTTTAGACATGAAGTCCTTGCCCATGCCTATGTCCTGAATGGTATTACCTAGGTTTTCTTCTAGGGTTTTTTGTGGTATTAGGTCTAACATTTAAGTCTCTAATCCTCTTGAATTAATTTTCGTATAAGGAGTAAGGAAAGGATCCAGTTTCAGCTTTCTACTTACGGCTAGCCAGTTTTCCCAGCACTATTTATTAAATAGGGAATCCTTTCCCCATTTCTTGTTTTTCTCAGGTTTATCAAAGATCAGATGGCTGTAGATGTGTGGTATTATTTCTGAGGCCTCTGTTCTGTTCCATTGGTCTATATCTCTGTTTTGGTACCAGTACCATGCTGTTTTGGTTACTGTAGCCTTGTAGTACAGTTTGAAGTCAGGTAGCGTGATGCCTCCAGCTTTGTTCTTTTGACTTAGGATTGTCTTGGAGATGCGGGCCCTTTTTTGGTTCCATATGAACTTTAAAGCAGTTTTTTCCAATTCTGTGAAGAAACTCATTGGTAGCTTGATGGGGATGACATTGAATCCATAAATTACCTTGGGCAGTATGGCCATTTTCACGATATTGATTCTTCCCATCCATGCAAGCCCTGCTTTTTTCTGTTCTCCATTTGCTTGGTAGATCTTCCTCCATCCCTTTATTTTTGGCCTATGTATATCTCTGCATGTGAGATGGGTCTCCTGAATACAGCAGACTGATGGGTCCTGATTCTTTATCCAGTTTGCCAGTCTGTGTCTTTTAATTGGAGCATTTAGTCCATTTACATTTAAGGTTAATATTGTTATGTGTGAACTTGATCCTGCCATTATGATATTAACTGGTTATTTTGCTCGTTAGTTGATGCAGTTTCTTCCTAGCATAGATGGTCTTTACATTTTGGCATGTTTTTGCAATGGCTGGTACCGGTTGTTTCTTTCCATGTTTAGTCCTTCCTTCAGGGTCTCTTGTAAGGCAGGCCTAGTGGTGACAAAATCTCTAAGCATTTGCTTATCTGAAAAGGATTTTATTTCTCCTTCACTGATGAAACTTAGTTTGGCTGGATATGAAATTCTGGGTTTAAAATTCTTTTCTTTAAGAATGTTGAATATCGGCCCCCACTCTCTTCTGGCTTGTAGAGTTTCTGCCGAGAGATCTGCTGTTAGCCTGATGGGCTTCCCTTTGTGGGTAACCCGACCTTTCTCTCTGGCTGCCCTTAAGATTTTTTCCGTCATTTCAACTTTGGTGAATCTGGCAACTATGTGTCTTGGAGTTGCTCTTCTCGAGGAGTATCTTTGTGGCGTTCTCTGTATTTCCTGAATTTGAATGTTGGCCTGCCTTACTAGGTTGGGGAAGTTCTCCTGGATGATATCCTGCAGAGTGTTTTCCAACTTGGTTCCATTTTCCCCATCACTTTCAGGCACACCAATCAGATGTAGATTTGGTCTTTTCACATAATTCCATATTTCTTGGAGACTTTGTTCATTTCTTTTTACTCTCTTTTCTCTACACTTCTCTTCTCGCTTCATTCCATTCATTTGATCTTCAATCGCTGATACTCTTTCTTCCAGTTGATCAAGTAGGTTACTGAAGCTTGTGCATTTGTCACGTATTTCTCGTGTCATGGTTTTCATCTCTGTCCGTTCGTTTATGGCCTTCTCTGCATTAATTATTCTGGTTATCAATTCTTCCACTCTTTTTTCAAGATTTTTAGTTTCTTTGCATTGGGTACGTAATTCCTCCTTTAGCTCTGAGAAGTTTGATGGACTGAAGCCTTCTTCTCTCATCTCGTCAAAGTCATTCTCCATCCAGCTTTGATCCGTTGCTGGCGATGAGCTGCGTTCCTTTGGAGGGGGAGATGCGCTCTTATTTTTTGAATTTCCAGCTTTTCTGCCCTGCTTTTTCCCCATCTTTGTGGTTTTATCTGCCTCTGGTCTTGATGATGGTGACGTACTTATGGAGTTTTGGTGTGGGTGTCCTTCCTGTTTGTTAGTTTTCCTTCTAACAGTCAGGACCCTCAGCTGTAGGTCTGTTGGAGATTGCTTGAGGTCCACTCCAGACCCTGTTTGCCTGGGTGTCAGCAGCAGAGGCTGCAGAAGATAGAATACTGCTGAACAGTGAGTACCTGTCTGATTCTTGCTTTGGAAGCTTCCTCTCAGGGGTGTACTCCACCGTGTGAGGTGTGGGGTGTCAGTCTGCCCCTAGTGGAGGATGTCTCCCAGTTAGGCTACTCAGGGGTCAGGGACCCACTTGAGCAGGCAGTCTGTCCGTTCTCAGATCTCAACCTCCATCTTGGGAGATCCACCACTCTCTTCAAAGCTGTCAGACAGAGTCGCTTGCATCTGCAGAGGTTTCTGCTGCTATTGTTGTTGTTGTTGTTGTTGTTGTTGTTTAGCTGTCCCCTGTCCCCAGAGGTGGAGTCTACAGAGACTGGCAGGCCTCCTTGAGCTGCTGTGAGCTCCACCCAGTTCGATCTTCCCAGGGCTTTGTTTACCTACTTAAGCCTCAGCAATGGCGGGTACCCCTCCCCCAGCCTCGCTGCTGCCTTGCGGTTAGATCGAAGACTACTGTGCTAGCAATGAGGAAGGCTCCGTGGGCGTGGGACCCTCCTGGCCAGGTGTGGGATATAATCTCCTGGTGTGCCCATTTGCTTAAAGCGCAGTATTGGGGTGGGAGTTACCCGCTTTTCCAGGTGTTGTGTGTCTCAGTTCCCCTGGCTAGGAAAAGGGATTCTCTTCCCCCTTGCACTTCCCAGGTGAGGGGATGCCTCGCCCTGCTTCAGCTCTCTCTGGACGGGCTGCAACAGCTGACCAGCACTGATTGTCCCGCACTCCCCAGTGAGATGAACCCAGCACCTCAGTTGATAATGCAGAAATCACCTGTCTTCTGTGTCGCTCGCGCTGAGAGCTGGAGACTGGAGCTGTTCCTATTCGGCCATCTTGCTCCGCCCCATGAAAACTTCTTTTCTTTATAAATTACCCAGTCTCAGCAGTTCCTCACTGCAGTGTGAGAACTAATACATTATATACATGCATGTATATATACACATATATATGGTTCTACCCATTTGACTTGTTGTCTTGTCTCGAACTCTGCCCATTTTATGGGTGGTTCCTACTCACTTTATGTCAAACAATTAAAGTCAAAGTTTTTTAAGGCTTTAGTACATTCTAGTCTTTGTTATTTAGTGGTGTGTTTAACTTATCTACTAGGTTGTGATGATGCTAAACATGGGAGAAGATCCAAACATTCAACTCAAAGTTTCACATGAGAAAACATGGAAAGACCACTGTATTCCTCCAACAAAGAAAATAAGTATGAATTGCCAAAGAGTGATAGACACTGGTAGTTTACTCAAATCCTGGGAAGCATTCCCAGTGACAGAATTATGGATTGCCCTTTCTGGGCCAAATGCTGTAGACATGCCTGAACTGTAAGTGCAGGAGGACCCATTATAGCAACAGTTATCAACTAACCTCTTGTCCATAGACCATGGTCAAATACCTTGTAGTAAGCAGGTGCTCCTGGCTGCAAGTTCTGTCTGGCGACTGAGTGGTCAGAGCACAACCAGTAGCAACTCTCTGGTAGTCATCTGAACATCTTTTAGAGAGTGGAGGACATTCAGATTGCTAGATTCTCTTCGGCTCTCATGTGTTCTCTCTTTCAACGTTTTTCAATGACTCAGCTCAGCTCCTGAATCATCCTTATTCTCTAAAATTAAAAAACATACTGACAGTATTTATGCCATCTAATCTTTCTTAAAAGTATTGGTGGGAAGATTCTTTTGTAATGTGTAAAGTGTAACGATTGGGTTTTTATGCTCATGTGTGAGATGTGCCTCCCTCAAACCATGTTACAGTATAAGCACGTTACCCATCTGATATGAAAACATGTAAGTATTGATGGGAAGCTCTCCTTTCAGTGATGTTTATTTCACTGTCCAGAGCCTTAAGTAACCATCCAATTGATAACAATTTAATATTTCAAAGAAAGGGATAAATCTGGGTTGATGTGTTTATTGTTTGTTTTTTGTAGCACTACCTACTTTCTATATCAGTAGCACATTTTTTAACATAGAACACCTATGAAACGAAATTTTTTAGAATAGGAAAAAATTATCTCAGATTTCAAAATGAGACAGAGTTTTTTGCTTCTTTTCAGCAATTGTTTTGTTTCCCTTACAGAGAATTCAGAATAATATCAAGTTCATCTCTTTTATTTGACTGCTAGAAAGCTCAGAGCCAAATTTGCAGCCTACCTCAAGTGAATAATTTATATTTCAGACCGTTTATTATATATACTACCATTTTCTAGGGTTTTATTTTTCTACTTTCTTTTTCTCTTCATTCTGATTTCATTTTTTTTCACTCTTTATCTTATGGTCCTATATACTCACACATTTTAAGGTTTTCATTGTTGCTGTTAATGAGGTAATTATGCACATAGAATAACAAGTGTATACACATGTGCATACACAATAAGTTGCTCAGAGTATAATCAAACTCTTCTTTTAATGTCCCTGTATGATATGATAACACTTGAGTACAGAGTGACACACCAAGGCAAGAACGTGTGATCATATCTGCTGGTAGTGTAATTATGTGAAAGAATATCAGAGGATATAACAAACTTTTCGACAGCACCCAGATCTCACCTGCAGGGATATAAATCACTGCCTGCTCTTAGCTTATCTCTGTTCAACTGGTCACCACAATCCTGAGTAATTTCAGATGTCCCCAAACAATCAGTAGTCCTAATAAAAAGAAAGATTGTAAAGGAGAGAGAAATGAGGAGAGGGTACTGAGACTAGCAAACACAAACACTAGTGGCCCAATAATTGACTTCCTATTGACAAACATCATGACGAGTGAATTATTCACTTCTCTGATATTTCTGTGTTAGGGTTCCCTGAGGTGTATGTTTATCATGTTTTCTCTTTTAAAAGGGCTAAAAGACTATTTTGTTTTTCTGGTTTTAAGTCTTTTTTTTCCCCCTGCTGGCAATATATGGTGATGCTTTTGAATACACTTTCTTCTTCTTCCCTCAAGTGACAGTGATTAATTCATCTTGCCCTGAAACCATTATTACAACAAATCACCCAGCATCACCAATTCGGGAAGCATATTCCAGTCATCTTCCTAGGGGGTTAATGCAGCTGGAAACAGGTACACTAAATTGAGGTGACTGTCCCTGGAAAACGGTGAAGGACTGAACAGACTCACTGCCATTAGTATCACTTCTCTGACAGTGGTAATTTTTACTTTGATTCTGCATGTCAGCTAGTGTGCCCAGCAACCACATGACAATGAAATAATGAGATGGCAACTTCTCCTCTGTCCAACCCATGGCCCAAGCCCTGTCTCTGGGAATCCTGCCAGGTACTTTTACTTTGCAGCCGCCTGCTTCATGCCAAGGAAGAGCGAGAAGAATTTGTCTTTTCACTACAAGATGCATTGCTTTCTCTTTGCTGCACAAGTTGGGAAGATTCTACTAGGAATAATGCAATATACCATAGGGTGAAACTTAGATGAGGGGGGCTGAATAAATGTTTTCAAGAGTTTCTACCCTAAGGATTTGAATATGTGTTCTGCAGGAGGGAGGAGAAATGATGGGGAGTTGTGTTGATAAGTTAATAACTTAAGGTAGTTTACAGACAGGCAAACATTCTTTCTCCGAGATCTTAACTGACTCCAACACTGTGACACCAAAACTTGCTTAAATAGTGAAAGCAATGTTTCCTTTCTTCTACTAAAAACTGCATCCCATATATTTTTTGCTAAGGTGTATTTAGGATCACATTGCAGCTTCCTGAAGAAAGTAATCTGTCAAGAACTTCAGCCGTCCTTCTGAGAAGGAAACAGAGGATCGATGTACACTCTTCCTAAGAGGCAAGTAGGAATTAGGGACAAGTCAGACTGGCCCTGAAATACTCAGAAGAACGTCAGTTCCTGACTTTGAATGCAAGATAATGTTCATCTGTCCTGAGTATTATAATTCCTTGGTCATTGCGGCAACCTTATTGTTTGACTCACTTGGTAATTTTTCCCTTGATTTCCCTTCATTAGATGCCTGTAAAAGCCAAATACTCACGTCTTTGGCCTCACTTGCAGATGGGAGTGATCATTTTATACAATTCTGGCCAACAAAACCCAGGCAAAATGACCAAAAACCTTGAAAGAAAAGTGGCTGAGAGCAAGGGTGGGGACAATTTGGGTGAGGCAAGGTGGGATAAATTGGTTATTTTTCCTGATAAAAGAGCAAATGCTCCTGGCCTGGCTCATTTTCCCCATTTTCCCTTCTTACTGCATCAAATGAAATCTCTATGTATGATACGGTGGCAGCCATCTTGCAATCATGAAGCAACGAGCAAGGGAATTAAAGCCACCACATTAATCATGTTAGAGTGGAAAAAGAGAAAAAAGAAAAAAGAAAAAAAAGAAAAAAAACACTAAGTTTCCACCACTAGGCAGCCAAAAAATGCCAGAACTGTATAATCCTAGACTTTTTGTTATGTTGCAAAAATAAATTCTTATTTGCTTAAGATACCTTTCGTTGGATAAGCTGTTAGCTGCAGCCAAAAACATTCCTAATGAATCCCATAAGCATGGCCAAAGGTTTACACATTTGCAAAACCCAAACTCACTGTGGATGAAATAGTTTGTCAATGCTTATGAAATTCCAGAAAGCTAGAACTTGAGGAGTAAATAATGTTATGCCAAATTCTCATCAGATCAAAGACCTCGAATTAGTAGGAAAAAGCAGAATGTGAACAGCTAGCTCCTTCCAACATTCACCTCTTTCCCTCAGATGAAGCCTCACTGGTTCCAGAGAACTGGAGTAGAAAGGCAAAAAATCTTAAAGTATAGCCCACTTAGATGCATAAGTTCTCTGTATCCAGATATCTATGAAGCCACAATGTCTTTCTTGATCTCGAGATTCCAATAAAGATATATTTAAAGTTCTAACTAAAATACATAGTACTTACTCATTCTTGTAGAGACTGTGCATTGTCAGCTATCATGTTATACCATTAGAAATAAGCTCTTGGCTGGAGCTATGTAAAACACTGAAATTTTGTATTTGGTCAAAGGGAAATGGTGCATATGAGAAAGAAAATCTGGCACTTAGCAGAAAGATTCATTGCTGACATTTTCATTTGGTTGTTATGGTGAGAAAATTCACAGTCAGTGGCTGTCAAATCCCAACATACATGAGTTAACATGCTCCAGTAGTTGACAGATGCACTCATTTTTACCTTCATAAAAGAGAATAGAACAGGGTAGGGGGAGCGTGCAGCAATGACCAAATCTAATTCTTCCTGACACTCATGGTTATGAAGTTTGGGGCAAATGTACATGTTAACCCCTAAATAAACAAAGACTTCAAAGAATGGGAAAAGGCCATAAAGGGATAAAAGGAATCCTAGAACTACACATTCACCCTTCTTTTCATTCCACTTCAACTTCTGCCTCCACCTTTGCCAAGTCTTATCAGATGAGTGCTATAAGCAACATAATTTATGTAAATAGAATACATTATGCAAATGCTTCCAACTTGCTTGCTACTTAGAAATTTTGTTCTTTTATGTTTAAGAAACATAGCCTTTATCCCCTGGAATAGACAGATTGGTTATGTTTATGTTCTTAAAGCCTTCTGCTACTGTTCTGGGCTTTGAGGAAAAATTATTTTTTATTTTAAAAAATGTTTTGCCTTGCCTCTCATCCTCTTCTGTAAAAATAGCCTCTTTGTTTAATTCGGTGGTTTGCACACAGGCTTAATGATTGCAGGAGTGTAATAGAACCTTGGTAAGAAGGGTAGTACACAAAGGTAAGTGCATAGATTATACCTTCTACTCTAAAGGGAATCTGTTGTTTTATTGGATGAGTATGAAACTGAGTAATTCAATTAATTCAGAGATCTCTGTGAGCTTTTGTCCCTGCTTTGTTTAAGTTATATTTTCAAATGTGAACTCGACGAAATTCTTGTTTGGAGCCATAAATAGAGAGGCAGAAAAGTAGATGCTCTTTGTGTTCATACTCTCTCTATGCCTTAAAACGGCAAGCCAAATTACAATGAAATATAAGACAGCATGTTCCACGCTACACAAGGACATATTTAAAAAAAAAAAAAAAAAAGCTCTTTCTGCTAACGTAAACTGCATTTTGTAATTTCTTATTTATATGTGTGCACATATATAAAGTATAATACATAGAAGAGGCAAAAGGCATAATGTCATGAAAAAGAGTATAAGAGATTATGTCTTTGTTTTAATAAATAAACATTGAAATAAGTGAATTATGAATTAAAATTCTCTTCCCACCCTGAAGAAACACATTTTTCAAGTTGACGAGTCATTGTAACAGAACTGCAAGCTTCAAGTCATTTAAAAATAGTGCTGTTTTAATAGAAGAGAACAAAGCATACTAAAACCTCCAATATGACTGATGTTCATTTTGCTACTTGATGACAAACCCAATCCAACCAGCCATGATCTAAGTGCATTCACTTTTGGACTGTCCAAAATAAATCCCCTTTGTTTTCTTTGGGCTAAATATTTTACTAAAACACCTTGCTTCCAGACACTGCTCTGTGTTTTTCCAGTTGCTTATAAATGATATCTGGTGACTTGCTTTAATACTTCATGGGTGTACAAATTAAACTGACACTGTTTCTAGTATTTTTCCTCAAATATTCAGCAAATATTTACTAAGCACCAACTAAGCGGCACACATTGTTCCAGACTCCGGGATTGAAACAATAACCACCAAAGACAAGGTCTCTGCTCTCATGAAACATGTGGTCTGGTGGAAAGAGACACTAAATAAACAAGTGAATGAGATGATTCCAGACAGAGCTAATAACTGAAATATAAAATGAACGATGAGATTGGGTGAGCAGGAGAATATGAGGGTTGAGGGAGCTTGGGTCAGAAACAGCCTCTCTGAGAAAGGGACATGGCACTGAAACATATGTTCTAAAAAGAAGATAGTCACATGAAGATCTTAGGGAAGTGAATTCCAGGCAGAATGGACAATGGACAACTGGAACAAGGGCTTTAAGATAAAAAACAAAAAATAAGAATAAAGAAAATCATGGCTAGAATTCAGAGAATGAGGTGGGGAATAAGAGAAGATAAAATCAGTGAGGATATTTGTAGACAAATCACTCAGATCTGCTTTGGAAAGATGTTTGGGTTTTATCTCTTTTATTTTTATTTTCATTTGAGATGGAGTCTTGCTTTGTTGCCCAGGTTGGAGTGCAGTGCAGTGGCCCCATCTTGGCTCATACAGTCTCTGCCTCCCGGGTTCCAGCAATTCCCTTGCCTTAACCTCCTCGGTAGCTAGGAGTATAGGCGCACGCCACCACACTCGGTTAATTTTTGTATTTTTTAGTAGAGACAGGGTTTTGCCATGTTGGACAGGCTGGTCTCGAACTCCTGACCTCAGGTTATCCGCCTTCCTCAGCCTCCCAAAGTGCTGGGATTACAGGTGTGAGCCACAGCGCCCGGCCTGGGTCTTATCTTAACTGGACTGGGAAGCCATTGGAGGATTTTAAGTGAGAAGTGATGTGGCATGAATTACGCTTTGAGCCTGTCACTCTATAAAGAGTAGAGGGTCAGAAAGCAAAGTGCAAGTGTGGAAACAGAGAGAATAATTAGGAGATTCTGTAGTATCGCGGATGAAAAATCATGTTGTCTTGAGCTAATGTTTAAACTGTGGATTAAGAGCCAATATTAATAAAACAAATTATACTTTTGTCCAGCATAAAACTACACATTCTATATTAAGTTTCTTTGCTTTTGACTCAAATTATATCAACTCATAAGATCATTATGGGGGAAATCACTTCATGAATTCATTTTGATAAATATAGTCTTTACAGGCTTATGGTTTGTAAGTGGGGAAATCGCTGTTTACAACAGTGATTTGGGGTGACTAGTTTTATAATCACTAGACCACTAGCTGCTAAAATTCCTCAGTTAGACATCCCTTACCCACTTTGCTTTCAAGCCAGTTGCAAGCATACCAGAAAGTTGGGTCACAATTCAAACCTTATCAGCACTTTACCTTAGAGTTATTAAGTGTATCAGATCCTTTTCTGTGGACTTATTTTTTAAAAAGAGGAAGAAAGAAGAAAAAAGATAAAAACTGGACTTTTGAGGGTAAGACAGGAAATGTCTACCATAGGAAAATGCAAAACAATGGCTGAGCCTGACATTCCAACTATGAAACTCACCTATGATACAACCCCACTCCAGCCCAAAGGACAATTGGGAGAAAGGGAGGAGGTGAGCTCTATGCCAAGGTCAGCCTTTGGGAAAAGATAGGATTTTTACTCACCCAGGAGCCAAAGATAAGATTTGAAAGGCTCACCACTGCCCAGGATCTGGTTCAGCCTCCACAGAGAGGTGCCAGGCTCCTGGCTTTAGGTACTGGTGCTTCTGCAAATGTTCAAGTTAGGTGCCGAAGCAACCAGAATCAGAACAAAGGCTGGGTCTCCAGCACATGGGTCCTCCAAGTGAACCATCCACTTCCATTGACACCAACCATGGTGGCAAGGAAAAACAATCCTGAACAGTCTACTTAGGCTCAGGCACCTTTGGGAGCCTGCTACGTACCTGAGCTTAAAAGAGACATGAAGAGATTAAGCCTCTGAAACATTATTGCTCTTTAATATCTTGCTGGTAGCATCTTGTTTCTTGCCTTAACTCTTCCGATTTTACACTTAAAAGTGATTGTCTCCACATTTTTCTTCAGTGCACGCTCTAGTTTCCAATTTATATGACATTCTTATTTGTGTATCACGTCATTATGCAGTTCTTTATTCAGCTAATTTGGCTCCTTCTCACCCTTTATTTTTCTTGTATAAAAAGGTTACATTCGCCTTTCTCAGGCTAATTTTCAACTATAATACTGTTCTTCCTTTATGTTGAATTATTAAAACCCTTGCTGGAATTTCCACACAGTGTGAGAAACAGTAACACGGAAAAACAGATGCAGCACACAAATCTAAGGCAGTTTCTACAACACAAAAGAAAAGCATGAAGAAAGGCTCTGGGGGTTGACCCAGTCTGCAACTATTATTTTTAAAGCAAGTAACTGCTGATTGTTTTATTTCTGGATCTTTCTCTCTGAATTTTAAACATGTAGGAGTCTAACCACATGGTGTTAATAGTGGTGAAAAGAAAAGAGAGAATCACAGTTAATTTCATTACCTGAAATAAACATTACTGTTTCTGAGTGTTATTGTTGTTGCTGTTGTTATTTTGAAAATAATATTGTTAGGAGTGAATTCAACCATTTAGGTTTTCCTGAGGAGGGTGTTTAAACCAGTTTATATGTGAGGTTTCAGAAAATATTTCCTGTAGTGGTGGTAAATTATTTAATCATTAGATGCCAGAATGTGGTAAGGATGACACAAAGAACATTAAGGTAGATGCAATCATCCTTATTCAGTCAGCATCTAGCTTAAATTAAACTAACAAATCAGAAAGTGAAAATTATGGGGAAAGGAAGCCTTACAAACACTGGATAGGGAAAAGTGTATGTCATAGCCATTTCCAGAGGGTCCAAAGTAATACAAAAAGATTTTCCAGGATAGAAATGGTTTGAAAATAAACACCAAAGCAGAGGGGAGAAAGAAAACTTGACAAGTTCACCCAGGAGATGTGCACAAAGATATATTATTCATGCATAATGTAAATACTTCATTTTTTCAATAGTTGTACAGTTGTCTGCTTGTCTTTTTTAATAACTGTGTCACATGTCATCTATCTTAGATGGTTAGTTCTTAAAGCAGTGATCTCCAGCCTTTAGAGAATTGAAAATCCCTATTGCTTGTTATGTGACAACTGCTCTACCCCAACCTCTCTACCCCAACCAGAAAAAGTAAGGAGAGGATAAGAACGTTTAAAATTATGTGAACTTTCATTTTATGTAAATTGAAACTATTCCGGTTGAGAGGAATTTTATAATCCCAGCTGGGATAACCAAAGTCTTCCTCCCATCCTCTTCCCACTGCATATTATAAAACTGAGGTTGCAAGCCATTGTCTGAAGGGAAAAGTTGCACCTAATAAAAACTTTCTTTCTGAATTTTAAAGACGAAAAGAGTCTAACCTTCTAATAGTTGTGAAAGAAAACAAAAAGAAAAACAATGCCCTTAATCTCATGTAGTAAAATAACCATAGTTTCTTTTTTTTTGTTTTTGTTCTTACATTATTTTAACATTATGAAATAAATACATTATTTTAAGCTCTTTGTTTTTTTTGTTTTGTTTTGTTTTGTTTTTTGAGACGGAGTCTTGCTCTGTCCCCCAGGCTGGAGCGCAGTGGCCGGATCTCAGCTCACTGCAAGCTCCGCCTCCCGGGTTCAGGCCATTCTCCTGCCTCAGCCTCCCGAGTAGCTGGGACTACAGGCGCCCGCCGCCTCACCCGGCTAGTTTTTTGTATTTTTTTAGTAGAGACGGGGTTTCACCGGTTTTTTTAGCCAGGATGGTCTCGATCTCCTGACCTCGTGATCCGCCCGTCTCGGCCTCCCAAAGTGCTAGGATTACAGGCTTGAGCCACCACGCCCGGCCAAGCTCTTTGTTTTAAACAAATTCAGAAGCGCCTAACGAGTGATAAATGAAAATTTCCATCATTTCTCATCTCTCATTCCCAAACCTTCTACCTTCCCAGAGGCCAGATCTGGAAGCATCTTGGTGCATGTTGTTCTCAGATTTACTCTATGGATTTATACATAGCCATGTGTTTGAATGACGCATATATAGCTTGTACTGTCTTTATAAAAATAGGTCATATCATACATATTATTTAGCAATTTGATTTTTTAAACTTAACAGTATAATTTAGAAATTTTTCCACGCTGGAACTTCATTCTTTTGATTGCCTATATAACACTCCATCACACTAAAATTCCAAACTCAATTCAACCACACTCCGATATTTAGGTTATTTCTGCTTTTTGCTCTAAAATCAATACCCTCACAAGCAGTGTGTATGTTGTACATGTGTCTTTGTGCACGTGCTATATTAAACAGATACCCAGAAGTGAAAGCAGTGGGTCAGGGGACACTTGAAATTATGATAAATACTGCCATGTTGCCTCCAAAGCTAATCTCATCTGTATATACTGCTGCTTAAAATTGTGTACCTGACCTTTTTCATAGTTTTGTAATATTGGGCACATAAATAAAAAATACTTCAACCGTTTCTCTGTTGTTAAATTGTAAGTGGATGCTGGTTTTTCACTAATATGAAAAGCAATGCTCTGGTGAAATTCTCTGAGCATATGGGTTTTCAATATTTTAGGTGATGATTTCTTAGCATAGTGTATTGTTCATGTATACTACTGAATCCCTTTGCAACTTACATGATTTTATTACTTGTATGATCCTATTCACTAAACTTAATATTCGAACCTAAGGAGATGGAGTATTTTTTCTATATGTATATTTTCTAGGATTTGTTCTTTTGAACATTAGGTATATAGGGACTTTTGTCAAATTATTAAGAGCATGAACTCTTTAATAAAACTATTGACATCATACAGCAGAATGGAAAACAGTATGGAGATTCCTCAAAAACTTAAAAATAACACTACTCTATACTCTAGCAATCCCACTTCTGGATATATACCCACAGGAAATGGAATCAGTAGCTCAAAGAGATACTGACACCTCCATGTTTACTGCAGCATTGTTTACAATAGCCGAAGTAAGGAAACAGTCTATGTGTCCATGGATAGATGACTAGATCAAGAAAATGCCAGATGTACATATTATACACACATATACACACACACACACAAACACACACACACCTGAATATTAGTCAGTCATGAAAAGCAAGAAATCCTGCCATTTGTGGCTACATAGACGAACCTGTAGGACATTATGCTAAGCGAAATAAGCCAGGCGCAGAAGAACAAATACTGTATGATCTCACCTATATGTGAAATCTAAAAAAGTCAAACTTACAGAAACAGAGAGTAGAACAATGGGCTGCCAGGAGCTTAGGGTTGGGGGAAATGGGGAGATTTTGGTCAAAGGACACTAACACAGTTACAAGATGAAGTTCGGGAATCTGATGTACAGTACGGATGGTATGGACATGTATATTAATTTGATTTTGATAATCATTACACAATGTATACATATATCAAATTATCACATGAATCACCTTGAATATATATAATCTTTATTGTCATTAATATTTTAAAATTAAGAAAAAACTATTAACTGTATACTTTTCTGTATTTTCTGTTTTAAAGAAGTTTCTCTAGGTTCTTTTTATTGTTTTACTTTGGCTATGTCCTTTATAATGGTTACAACACAATTATAAAACAATAATAATAAATAACATTTTGATATATTTACTCTGTGCCAGCTATACTTAACACTTTGCTGATAAAGGAACTAAAGATTTTCTCAACTAAAATCTATAGGTTTGTTTCTTATCGTTTCTTCTCTCACTTTAGAGCATAGAAAGTCAATCTCTTTTTAAAGGTTTTAACAAATTTCTACTTTATTTCCTTCTACCTTTTCTAAGTTTTATTTTCTGTTTCATTGAAATCACTATATGTCTATGGAGTACAGTATGATGTTTTGATACACATATACATTGTATAATGATCAAATTATGGTAACTGGCATATCCATCACTTCAAACATTTGCCATTTTTTTGTGATGAGAATATTCAAAATTCTTTCTTCTAGCTATTTTGTTGTTGTTGATGTTGCTGTTGTTGTTGTTGTTGTTTTTGAGAGGGAGTCTCATTCTGTTGCAAAGGCTGGAGTGCAGTCGTGCAATCTCAACTCACTGCAACCTTCACCTCCTAGGTTCAACCAATCTTCCTGCTTCAGCCTCCCAAGTAGCTAGGATTATAGCTACTATGCTGAACAGTAGAGAGCGGGTTTCGCCAAGTTGTCCAGGCTGGTCTTGAACTCCTGACCTCAGGTGATCCGCTAGACTCAGCCTCCTAAAGTGCTGAGATTACAGGCATGAGCCACCTTGCCCAGCCTCTTCTAGCTCTTTCGAAGTACACAATATTTATTGTTGCCTATAGTCACCCTACTGTGCAATGGAATACCAGAACTTATTCCTCCTATCTAAGCGTAACTTTCACCCATTGACCAATTTCTCCCCATCCTCTGGTAACTGCTATTCTACTCTCTACTTCTATTAGATCAACTATTTTATATCCCACATAAGAATGAGACCTCTACCTATAAATAGTTGTCTTTCCAACCTGTCTGGATTTATCATAGTATATATTGTCAAACAGCTTTTCAAATCACCAGTCACAACAGTGCGCAGTGAGGCCTTCTGTGGTTTGGATAGGGTTTCCATGGCACCCCATCAAGTCCACATTGAAATGTAGTCCCCAGTGTTGGAGGTGGGCCTGGAGAGAGGTGTTTGGGTCATGGGAGTGAATCCCTCATGAATGGCTTGGTGCTGTCCTCCCAGGAATGAGCGAGCTCTCACTGGATCGGTTCTCACAAGAACCGATTATTGAAAAGAATGCAGCACCTCCCTCCCCTCTCTGTCTTCCTTCCTCACTCACCATGTGATGCTCCCCTTCACCCTACACCATGAATGGAAGATTCCTCAGACCCTCACCAGAAGTAGATGCTGACGCCATGCTTCTTGAACAACCTGCAGATACATGAGCCAAATAAACTATTTTCTTTATAAATTATCCAACCTCAAGTATTCCTTTATCACAACACAAAGGGACTAAGACAAGACCAAAATAAATGCAAAGAAGTGATGGTGATAGAACAAGAGAGGAAGAAGATCATATAGTTGTGTTCACAAGAACTAGAAAGAAGGTAGTAGGATATGAAAAAATAAACGTACCCATAAGCCATAGAAATTTGTCTACACATATAATGTAAATTTTGTTCTTATTACACTTCTATTGCAAAACATTAATATTATTCTATTACTACTTACTATTTTTGAAGCAATGTGCTTAACACATCAATGTACTTTTAAAAATAATAAGATTGCTCTTCTGAAGAACGGTCTTTCCCTAACCAGTTGTAAGCTTTTTGGGAACACGATCCATGCTTCTACATCTTTTATATCCCCTACATTGCCAAGAACACAACACAAGGCTTGCTGTGAAGCATTTGGTGAACACTGGTCAATAAGTGTAATGCAGCACTTCACTGACTCCTTTCGTAAATATTCTAGAATCCATGTGGCAGACACTGCTGTAGGCACTGGGTGGCTTACAGTGTGCACTGTCCACAAAACAGGAGCAGTCTTTGCCCTCATGGAGCCTATATTCTTCAGGGGGAGATTGCATTTTTTCAAACAAATTGTAATTACTAATTATAAGTGCTCTGAAGGAAAAATGCAGGGCCAGGTAGAAGAGATGTCCAAGAAGGCTTTCTTGGAGAAATGACATTTGAAATGAGATCTAAAGCATGAATAGGAGTTAACCAGGTGAAGGGGGAGAGGCAGTGAGCAGGTAGAGGAACAGTTTACACAAACTTGATGCACTCTAGAAGCAAACCTTTCAGGCGATCATCATAGTGCCTCCCTAAGAACATCAGGAAAAGGCCGTGGAGCAGGTGGGAGCAGGGGAGAATAATGAGAATAATTACACAATCCCATAATATCAAAGAAATTAGCTGAAAAGGAAAGTGTTTAATTACTGCTAGTTGTTTCACCCAGCAGACACCAAGTAACTGCCTTGTCTATGTTCTTAAGCTCCAGAGACTACCCCAGCCACTGTCCTTGGAAGCTTTAGCCATTCTGGAATCATAGACCAGTGATTGATTAGGATTCCCTACTGTCTGGTTCCTAAGATGCCTACCAGCAACATAGCCATAAGTAATCCCATGTCTTAAGCTAAACAAAAAAGAGTACTTTCAGACAAAGTTGTAGAGAGATAAAACCTTTTGCCTTATTTTCTCAAACTCTGCTCATCTTGCATTTTCACCTCTATCACCATGACAATATATATGCAAAACAAATAAAGTATTTTTGCTTCTAACATAGGGTAGAGAGGAAGAACAAATCTAAAACAATGTTACCTTCACCCCACAAGGAAGATCTTGTCTCCAGGTGATGCTCATGTCCCTGTCATTTTCTCTAGGCTCTGGGCATGGTGTGACACCTCCCCAGGTGCACTGAAAATGTCAATTCATGAGATCCTGGGAAGTTGGTATCCTTACAGCCCAAGTCCAAGTTTTTTTCCCAATGTCTAATATCGACCAACAAAAGAATGTAATTACTCAACAATTACATACTTATTAGTAGGTGGTGCTCTCTCTCTCTCTCTCTCTCTCTCTCTCTATGTCTCTCTCTCTCTCTCTCACCTCTCTCTCTCTCTCTCCTCTCCCTCTCTCTCTGTCTCTCTCTCTCGACAACTTACAGCATTGATGAGGGAGAAAAAAAGGAGAAGATACAGGTCATGGAAGCCTGAAGCCATATCTTTGCTCTATTCAAATATCTGCCTTTTTAGACCTACCCTCAATAGTGACTGGGGTGAAAGGTGACTATTTTCATTGTATTTAAAATGCCAGTTGCTTTGGTTTGTCAAAGTCCGAAATGAAATGATCTTTTGAAAAGAGTTTCTGAGGTATGTAACACTCAGGTTGCATCTCCTGTTTTGAAAATCAAGGCAATTTTCTCGTGCCCTTTTCTCAGCTGTAATAAAAGCCCTATTTTTCAGTGGGAAGATGGATGGAAATTCCTCCTCACAGACGCAGTGCACCATCAGGCAGGCACTCTCTCATTGGAGTGGCATCTTTAGTCCCCAGCGGGTTGTTCAGTGTCAGAGGCTCCAGGCTTGATCAACATCCTACACATTTTCTTGACAGATGGGTATCTTTGGCACCTCAGCTAGTAAACAACAGCACCAGTGCCCATGATTACCTCCTCATCTCTTCTGCCAAGCTATAAGAAAAAGGTTTCTCTTGCCTTTAAAAAAACTGTAAACGTTGTTCCCTATTTTAAATTTTTTTTGTTATTCTAAAATAGATCCTAAAGATACTATACTCAAGTTTTGGTTCTTTAATGCATTTGCTTTGGTAAACACTATGCAGAAAATATCCACAAAGGACTCAAAATCCATTAAGAAAGAAATAATGTTGCTTCAGATTTGCAGGTTGTTTTGATGATCACTGAGTAGAGTTAGTATTTCTCCCTCCCCAGGCTAGAAAGGAGAGCCAACAGAGACTCTCAGGGATCCCAAGTCAAGTTTCCCACCCAAAGAAGGGCCCATCAGAATTACTGGGGGAAATTTTTCAAACCAGTCATATGCTTCCACAGATGATTGAGATGTACTTCTCTCACCAGTTAAGAACCATGGAGACAGACAGCATGATTTAGTAGTAATAGCCAACATTGTCTAAATAACAGTTGATGCATTCATTACTCATGTGATATCAGACAAGTTAATAACCTTTCTTCACTTCAGTTCCTCATCTGCAAAATGAAGACACTGATACCTTACAGAGTTATTAATTATGGCTAGGCTTGGTGTCCCCATGCGAATCACATCTTGAATTGTAGCTCTCATAATCCCTGTGTGTTGTGGAAGGGATCCAGTGGGTGGTAAATTAATCATGGTGACAGTTACCCTCTGGTGATAGTGAGTGAGTTCTCATGAGATCTGATGGTTTTATGAGGGGCTATTCCCCCTTCTGCCTGGCACTTCTCCTTGCTGCCACCATGTGAAGAAGGACATGTTTGCTTCTCTTTCCACCATGATTGTAAGTTTCCTGAGGCCTCCCCACCCATGCTGAACTGAGTTAATTAAACCTCTTTTCGTTATATTAATAAATTACCCAGTGATATGGTTTGGCTCTGTCCCCACCCAAATCTTACATTGAATTCCCATATGTTGTGAGAGAGACCCAGTGGGAGGTAATTAAATCATGGGGTCAGATCTTTCCCTTGCTGTTCTTGTGATAGTGAATAAGTCTCATGAGATCAGATGGTTTTAAAAAGGGGAGTTTCCTTTCACAGGCTCTCTGTTTCCTGCTGTCATCCATGAAAGATGTGACTTGTTCCTCCTTGCCTTCTGCCAGGATCCTGAGGCCTCCCCAGGCACATGGAACTGTAAGTTCATTAAACCTCTTTCATTTGTAAGTTGCCCAGTCTCGGGTATGTCTTTGTCAGCAGCATGAAAGCAGACTAATACACCCAGTCTTGGAGATTTCTTCTCAATAGCATGAAAACGGACTAATATCGTTATTATGAGATTTAAATTAGATGAGCACAGTGCTTGGTACATAGTAAGCACTCCACAAATGTCATTTTTCTCTCCACCTATGACAGAAAATAAGAAAGCTTGGGTGTCAGACAAAACTGGCTGCCCATTCTTGTCAGTCTACCGAGTTAACATTGTCATTCTTTTGAAACCATATGTTATTTGACACATCAAATACATCAATTTCTACACATATAAGTCAGATTTATCTCTTTATTTTTAGAAAGCAATGGGTAGTGAAAGGAAAAAGAGAGGGTCAGAGGATGAAGAGACGCGGAAAGACAAAGAGAACCAAATTATCTTGGGCTACTCTGGGCTGGGTGCTTTCCAGATATTTGTATCCACTTAATTGTTCACATTCCTGTTAGAGATAGATAGATATTGTTGTCCCTGGTGTAGAGATGAGGAAGCTGAGACTCACCCAGTTCAGAGTTAGAGCATATTGGAACTCAATGCTCATTTTTCTATATCCTTTATACATTTTCTGCATTATGGTGCATTGCCTTGCTCCTCTTCTCCATTTAATTCTTCCCTTCACTGTTGCTTCTTCTTCTTCTTGTTTGTTTGCTTTCTACCAGCATTCAACTAGTATCAATGATCTGTTTCTCAAAATAACCTGAGAAACCTGTGAATTACTTTTGATAATAATTCATGTAGGCCTAAAGAACGGCTTCATTAGCGCTCAGTAGATAATGAATATTACAATTCCATTATTACTAATATTGTCACTAAAGACTTAGAGGATTGAAGATATGGAGAGTTAAAGGAAATAAGTTAGTGATGAATTTCACAAGTGTTCTTCCTGCCAACTACTAATAAGGTATATGGAAATCCATCCTTATAAAGTTGTTTCCCTTGAGCAGATTGTTGATGTGATTCAAATATTGAAAATCAATGTTATACATGTCCATACTTTCAAAATATTTGATTCACTAGTTCGTTAGCACATTTAGTACAAGATGCTTGGCAGAATGATTGATCACTTGGAATACACATGAATAAATAAAATTACAGTAAAAAAGCCTTTAGACTTGTTGATAATTTTCCTTTTTTGAATTCTTAAAATATTCTTGTCATAGTCTCTAACAAAAAGTCTACAGCTAACAGTGATCTGGGTTCTGGCATGTAACTATCCTTTTGCTCTATGAAGAACTTCAAGAAGCTTCTAGAATAAGGCTGTGATATCAGAGAACAGGTAAGAAAATTTCAAGGACAGAGAATTTTATGGACACGATTCCCACGTTACAAAGGCACCCAGAAAATTGTAGAAAGCTCAATCCTAGTTCTCTCAACCCAATTCCTTGTTGGGCATGTTATGTAGAGAAGGCACCAACCCAGAGGGATAAATTTTCCCCACTAGGGCTTCTTGAGCACATCCTATTAACCAGAGAATAGGGAAATGCTTGAAAGAATAAAGCCCAATCCCTAAAAGCTATTGGCTCTTCATATTAGCCAGCTCTAAAAATTATCCCATATCAGCACTATAAAGAGGGACATAAGCAATTCAAAATTGCTTCTAGCTAATAAAATATTTCCCCTTGCTCAGTATTCATCTCCCAATTAACGGAATGGATAAAGGAAAAATTTACCATTACAACAAAGCACAACCCCACCTCTTCAGTTCCATCTCCCTGGAGGATGACAAGTGTATTACTAAATGTGTTAATCAACTGGGATGGGAATACTCTGAAAAGTATGGACACATAACATTGAGGTGCAATATATGAACCACCTCAAAACCATATTCAAACAAAATTATAGTAAAAAAGTGGAATTCCATATTCCAAATCAGTCTATTTAGTCTCTTTATAACCTCATTGGTAATGTTCCCCATCTAAAATGTTCTCCATAGGATTCTTCATGTATGGAATCCTATTCACTCACATCAAAATCCAACTAAAATGTTACTTTCTCTACAAAGTTTTTCTTTACCATCTGCACCATTTCCTTCCCAATAAATGAATCATTTGTAATGATCAATTACTCCTATAAAATTCAATTTGTTATTGATTCACTCAACAAACATTTAGTGTACACTATCATGTATAGTCACTGTGCTAAGGGTGGGAAGTCAAAATATAAATTGTGACAGTCATGATCTCAAAGTTTTGAATTTTAAAAGATTCAAGCAGTTTCTTAATTCTTAATTGTACTATAATGAGCTGAACGGACTTACAGAGAGATGTACATGTTTGCAGAGCATATTATGTAACTCATAGGTGAGGTATAACTTGGCCTCAAAGGGTGGGGTCTAGGGACTTCATTTAACTTGTAGCCTCCCTCACTTTGCATTTACACTGTAACTTGTTAGTTATGTTTTCATAAGTGATTTCATGTTATCCAACTAGACCGAAAGATTTTTGCACACCAAAACATGCCTTTAATTTCTAAAAATTCTCTTAAATATCCTAAACAATATTTGACACACACAGAATACCTGTGTGTGTGTCACAGGTATTAGAATACCAAACTATTGATAATAGATGGATTAGTTGCATATCTAATAACTAGAAGAAATTTTCTAGAATTTTTGAAACAAGAAATTGCAAGCTAAAAGAACTTCAGGCCAGTCTTCAATAGTATTTTGTTTGTTTATTTGCTTGCATAGAGTTTTAAAATCTTTAACCTATGCTCATTATTTCAGATTTGATACACGTCACATAAAAACCTAGATTTATGCACTGACTTGGAAAATCAGACAACTGGGTAGAATTTGTACAAATTCCCTCATAGCAACAAATGACTGGATTTGAGAAGGAGCTATCATCATATTAGGGCTTTCACTGTCCAGGTTCCTAGTGTCGACTGAGATGATTTTACTCATTTGCATTACCTATGAGACCTCTGTATATATTGAGTTTGCAACCTATTCTAAGCATGGAGATCTTAGTAAAGGATTTGTCATCTCCAAATTCCCATGTGCCCCAGTTGAGCAAATAATTTGCATTCTGCATGGCCTGCATCTTTACTCCACATTTGAAGGCACTATCAAGGACTTAACCATTATTTATGGGAGAATAGAAAATAAGAGGGTGGCCTATAAAGACAAGTGGTGTAAACTGAGGGCACTCATGGCTTAGGAAGAAAAAATTGTTTCTTATTTTATTCTCCAGCTGAGAGCTGTCTACCTATGCTACGTTCTCAAAAAAATTTAAAAAGTAGGGGAAGAAGAAGAAAGAAAAACGTGCTTAATCCAGCCAGCACTGCTATTACAGTGAATGCATGAGTTCATTTTGGGGCTCAAACATTTTGTAGAATTTACTGGGGTTTCTTGTGGGAGGAAAACAAAGTACATTAACTTAGCCTTTTGTTATTAATAAAAAGAGTATGAATAAATGAGACTCATCCTTGAATCTGCAAAGAGTAATGTCACCCATTAGACTACATTAACAGGAAGATTTTTCTCTAATAAAGTCATAGAAATCTAATTCATCATCATCAACCACAAAACTAATCATCTTGCTGGATACCTGAACAGATAACAAACTGGCAGCTGAGAGATTCAGGAACACACTCATTTTTTCTGGGCTTCAACTTCTTGATCCATCAAATGAAAGGGATTAGATTATGATTTCTGAGATTCCTTTAGCCCTAAAACTTGATGATTTATTCAAGGCACTTCCTGGATGCTAAAGATTTGAAGAAATATAGACAGTTCTCTATTCTTTAGGAGTTTTGTAGAGGAAGACGGGTTCCTAGAGAAACACAACAAATAGCTTTTCCAGCTGGTTGTACCCCATGCCCAATAAGAGAACAGACAAAAAATACAGAATTTCTGGCAAGATGGCTGAATGGGAACAGCTCTGGTCTGCAGCTCCCAGCGAGATCGATGCAGAAAGCAGGCGATGTCTGCATTTCCAACTGAGGTACCCAGTTCATAACACTGGGACTAGTTGAACAGTGGGTGCAGCCCCCAGACGGCAAGCAGAAGCAGGGTGGGATATCACCTCACCTGGGAAGAACAGGGAGTCAGGGAATTTTCTCCCCTACCCAAGGGAAGCTGTGAGGGACTGAACCTGAGGAACCGTGCACACTCCAGCCCAGATATTCCGCTTGTCCCATGATCTTCGTAACCCACAGACTAGGAGATTCCCTCTGGTGCCTACCCTACCAGGGCCCTGGGTTTCCACACAAAACTGGGCAGCCATTTGGGCAGACACCAAGCTAGCTGCAAGAGTTTTTTCTTTTCTTTTTTTCTTTTTTTTCTTTTTTTCCATACCCCAGTGGTGCCTGAATCACTAGTGAGACAGAACCGTCCACTCCCTTGGAAAGGGGTGCTGAAGTCAGGGAGCCAAGTGATCTAGCTCAGCAAGACTCATCCCCACAGAGCCCAGCAAACTAAGATCCACTGGCTTGAAATTCTCGCTGCCAGCACAGCAGCAGTCTGAGATCAACCTGGGACACTGGAGCTTGGTGGGGGGAGGGGCGTCCACCATTGCTGAGACTTTAGTAGGCGGTTTTACACTCACAGTGTAAACAAAGCAGCCAGGAAGCTCAAACTTGGCAAAACCCACTGAAGTTCAGCAAGGCTGTTGTGGCCAGACTGCCAGAATTCTCTCTGGGCTGGGCATCTCTGAAAAAAAGGCAGCAGCTCCAGTCAGGGACTTATAGATAAAACTCCCATTTCCCTGGAACGGAGCGTCTGGGGAAGGGGCAGCTGCAGACCCAGCTTCAGCAGACTTAAACGCCCCTGCCTGACCACTCTGAAGAGAGCAGAGGACCTCCCAGCACACTGTTCGAGCTCTGCTAAGGGTCAGACTGCCTCCTCAAGTGGGTCCCTGCCCCCCGTGTATCCTGACTGAGAGACACCTCCCAGTAGGGGCCAACAGACATCTCATACAGGAGGGCTCTGGCTGGCATCTGGCAGGTGTCCAAACTTCCAGAGGAAAGAATAGGCAGCAATCTTTGCTGTCCTGCAGCCTCCACTGGTGATCTCCAGGCAAACAGGTTCTGGATTGGACCTTCAGCAAACTCCAGCAGCCCTGCAGCAGAGGGGCCTAACTGTTAGAAGGAAAACTAACAAACAGAAAGGAATAGCACGTCCACTCAAAGACCCCATTGGAAGGTCACCAACATCAAAGACCAAAGGTAGGTAAATCCACAAAGATGGGGAGAAACCAGCACAAAAAGGCTGAAAATTCCAAAAACCAGAATGCTTCTCCTCCTCCAAAGGATCACAACTCCTCTCCAGCATGGGAACAAAACTGGATGGAGAATGAGTCTGATGAGTACACTGAGGTGGGCTTCAGAAGGTGGATAATAACATACTCCTCCAAGCTAAAGGAGCATGTTCTAACCCAAGGCAAGGAAGCTAAGAACCTTGAAAAAAGGTTATTCGAATTGCTAACTAGAATAACCAATGTAGAGAAGAATATAATGACCTGATGGAACTGAAAATCACAGCACGAGAACTTCGTAAAGCATACACAAGTATCAATAGCTGAATCGATCAAGTGGAAGAAAGGATATCAGTGATTGAAGATCACCTAATGAAATAAAGCAAGACGACAAGATTAGAGAAAAAAAAATAAAAAGGAATGAACAAAGCCTCCAAGAAATATGGGACTATGTGAAAAGACCAAACCTACATTTGACTGGTGTACCTGAAAGTGATAGGGAGAATGGAACCAAGTTGGAAAACACTCTTCAGGATATTATCCAGGAGAACTTCCCCAACCTAGCAAGATAGGCCAACATTCAAATTCAGGTAATACAGAGAACCCCATAAAGATACTCCTTGAGAAGAACAACCCCAAGACACATAATCATCAGATACACCAAGGTTGAAATGAAGGAAAAAACGTTAAGGGCAGCCAGAGAGAAAGGTCAGGTTACTCCATCAGACTAATAGAAGATCTGTCTGCAGAAGCCCTACAAGCTAGAAGAGAGTGCGGGCCAATATTCAACATTCTTAAAGAAAAGAATTTTCAAACCAGAATTTCATATTCAGCCAAACTAAGCTTCATAAGCGAAGGAGAAATAAAATCCTTTACAGACAAGCAAATGCTGAGAGATTTTGGAACCACTAGGCCTGCCTTACAAGAGCTCCTGAAGGAGGCACTAAACATTGGAAAAGAACAACTGGTACCAGGCACTGCAAATACATACCAAATTGTAAAGAACATCGACACTATCAAGAAACTGAATCAACTAACGGGCAAAACAACCAGCTAGCATCATAATGAAAGGATCAAATTCACACATAACTATATTAACCTTAAATGTAAATGGGCTAAATGCCGCAAACAAATTCAAAGCCTGGCAAAGGACAAGAAATAACTAAGATCAGAGCAGAACTGAAGGCAATAGAGACAAGAAACACCTTCAAAAAATCAATGAATCCAGGAGATAGTTGGTTGAAAAGATCAACAAAATAGGTAGACCGCTAGCCAGACTAACACAGAAGAAAAGAGAGAAGAATCAAATAAAAGCAATAAAAAATGATATAGGGGATATCACCACTGATCCCACAGAAATACAAACTACCATCAGAGAATACTATAAACACCTCTATGCAAATAAACTAGAAAATCTAGAAGAAATGGATAGGCCGGGCGCGGTGGCTCAAGCCTGTAATCCCAGCACTTTGGGAGGCCGAGACGGGCGGATCACGAGGTCAGGAGATCGAGACCATCCTGGCTGACACGGTGAAACCCCGTCTCTACTTTAAAAATACAAAAAACTAGCCGGGCGTGGTGGCGGGCGCCTGTAGTCCCAGCTGCTCGGGAGGCTGAGGCAGGAGAATGGCGTGAACCCGGGAGGCGGAGCTTGCAGTGAGCTGAGACCCGGCCACTGCACTCCAGCCTGGGCGGCAGAGCGAGGCTCCGTCTCAAAAAAAAAAAAAAAAAAAAAAAAAAGAAAAGAAATGGATAAATACCTGGGCACATACACCCTCCCAAGTCTAAACCAGGAAGAAGTCAAATCCCTGAATAAACCAAAAACAAGTTCTGAAATTGAGGCAGTAATTAATAGCCTACCAACCAAAAAAAAAGTCCAGGACCAGATGGATTAACAGCTGAATTCTACCAGAGGTACAAAGAGGAGCTGATACCATTTCTTCTGAAACTATTCCAAACAATAGAAAAAGGGGGAATCCTCCCTAACTCATTTTATGAGACCAGCTTTATCCTGATACCAAAACCTGGCAGAGATACAACCAAAAAGGAAAATTTCAGGCTAGTATCCCTGATGAACATCAATGGGAAAATCCTCAATAAAATACTGGCAAACTGAATCAAGCAGCACATCAATAAGCTTATCCACCACAATCAAGTTGGCTTCATACCTGAGAGGCAAAGCTGGTTCAACATATGCAAATCAATAATTTTTTTTTTAATTTATTTATTATTATTATACTTTAAGTTGTAGGGTACATGTGCATAACATGCAGGTTTGTTACATATGTATACTTGTGCCATGTTGCTGTGCTGCACCCATCAATGCGTCATTTACATCAGGTATAACTCCCAATGCAATCCCTCCCCCCTCCCCCCTCCCCCCTCCCCATGATAGGCCCCGGTGTGTGATGTTCCCCTTCCTGAGTCCGAGTGATCTCATTGTTCAGTTCCCACCTATGAGTGAGAACATGCGGTGTTTGGTTTTCTGTTCTTGTGATAGTTTGCTAAGAATGATGGATTCCAGCTGCATCCATGTCCCTACAAAGGACTCAAACTCATCCTTTTTTATGGCTGCATAGTATTCCATGGTGTATATGTGCCACATTTTCTTAATCCAATCTGTCACTGATGGACATTTGGGTTGATTCCAAGTCTTTGCTATTGTGAATAGTGCTGCAATAAACATACGTGTGCATGTGTCTTTATAGCAGCATAATTTATAATCCTTTGGGTATATACCCAGTAATGGGATGGCTGGGTCATATGGTACATCTAGTTCTAGATCCTTGAGGAATCACCATACTGTTTTCCATAATGGTTGAACTAGTTTACAGTCCCACCAACAGTGTAAAAGTGTTCCTATTTCTCCACATCCTCTCCAGCACCTGTTGTTTCCTGACTTTTTAATGATTGCCATTCTAACTGGTGTGAGATGGTATCTCATTGTGGTTTTGATTTGCATTTCTCTGATGGCCAGTGATGATGAGCATTTTTTCATGTGTCTGTTGGCTGTATGCATGTCTTCTTTTGAGAAATGTCTGTTCATATCCTTTGCCCACTTTTTGATGGGGTTGTTTGTTTTTTTCTTGTAAATTTGTTTGAGTTCTTTGTAGGTTCTGGATATTAGCCCTTTGTCAGATGAGTAGATTGCAAAAATTTTCTCCCATTCTGTAGGTTGCCTGTTCACTCTGATGGTAGTTTCTTTTGCTGTGCAGAAGCTCTTTAGTTTAATTAGATCCCATTTGTCAATTTTGGCTTTTGCTGCCGTTGCTTTTGGTGTTTTAGACATGAAGTCTTTGCCCATGCCTATGTCCTGAATGGTACTACCTAGGTTTTCCTCTAGGATTTTTATGGTATTAGGTCTAACATTTAAGTCTCTAATCCATCTTGAATTAATTTTCGTATAAGGAGTAAGGAAAGGATCCAGTTTCAGCTTTCTACTTATGGCTAGCCAATTTTCCCAGCACCATTTATTAAATAGGGAATCCTTTCCCCATTTCTTGTTTCTCTCAGGTTTGTCAAAGATCAGATGGCTGTAGATGTGTGGTATTATTTCTGAGGACTCTGTTCTGTTCTATTGGTCTATATCTCTGTTTTGGTACCAGTACCATGCTGTTTTGGTTACTGTAGCCTTGTAGTATAGTTTGAAGTCAGGTAGCGTGATGCCTCCAGCTTTGTTCTTTTGACTTAGGATTGCCTTGGAGATGCGGGCTCTTTTTTGGTTCCATATGAACTTTAAAGTAGTTTTTTCCAATTCTGTGAAGAAAGTCATTGGTAGCTTGATGGGGATGGCATTGAATCTATAAATTACCTTGGGCAGTATGGCCATTTTCACGATATTGATTCTTCCTATCCATGAGCATGGTATGTTCTTCCATTTGTTTGTGTCCTCTTTTATTTCACTGAGCAGTGCTTTGTAGTTCTCCTTGAAGAGGTCCTTTACATCCCTTGTAAGTTGGATTCCTAGGTATTTGATTCTCTTTGAAGCAATTGTGAATGGAAGTTCATTCCTGATTTGGCTCTCTGTTTGTCTGTTACTGGTGTATAAGAATGCTTGTGATTTTTGCACATTAATTTTGTATCCTGAGACTTTGCTGAAGTTGCTTATCAGCTTAAGGAGATTTTGGGCTGAGACAATGGGGTTTTCTAAATATACAATCATGTCATCTGCAAACAGGGACAATTTGACTTCTTCTTTTCCTAACTGAATACCCTTGATTTCTTTCTCTTGCCTGATTGCCCTAGCTAGAACTTCCAACACTATGTTGAATAGGAGTGGTGAGAGAGGGCATCCCTGTCTTGTGCCAGTTTTCAAAGGGAATTTTTCCAGTTTTTGCCCATTCAGTATGATATTGGCTGTGGGTTTGTCATAAATAGCTCTTATGATTTTGAGGTACGTTCCATCAATACCGAATTTATTGAGCGTTTTTAGCATGAAGGGCTGTTGAATTTTGTCAAAAGCCTTTTCTGCATCTATTGAGATAATCATGTGGTTCTTGTCTTTGGTTCTGTTTATATGCTGGATTATGTTTATTGATTTGCGAATGTTGAACCAGCCTTGCATCCCAGGGATGAAGCCCACTTGATCATGGTGGATAAGCTTTTTGATGTGTTGCTGAATCCGGTTTGCCAGTATTTTATTGAGGATTTTTGCATCGATGTTCATCAGGGATATTGGTCTAAAATTCTCTTTTTTTGTTGTGTCTCTGCCAGGCTTTGGTATCAGGATGATGTTGGCCTCATAAAATGAGTTAGGGAGGATTCCCTCTTTTTCTATTGATTGGAATAGTTTCAGAAGGAATGGTACCAACTCCTCCTTGTACCTCTGGTAGAATTCAGCTGTGAATCCATCTGGTCCTGGACTTTTTTTGGTTGGTAGGCTATTAATTGTTGCCTCAATTTCAGAGCCTGCTATTGGTCTATTCAGGGATTCAACTTGTTCCTGGTTTAGTCTTGGAAGAGTGTAAGTGTCCAGGAAATTATCCATTTCTTCTAGATTTTCCAGTTTATTTGCGTAGAGGTGTTTATAGTATTCTCTCATGGTAGTTTGTATTTCTGTGGGGTCGGTGGTGATATCCCCTTTATCATTTTTAATTGCGTCGATTTGATTCTTCTCTCTTTTCTTCTTTATTAGTCTGGCTAGTGGTCTGTCAATTTTGTTGATCTTTTCAAAAAACCAACTCCTGGATTCATTGATTTTTTGGAGGGTTTTTTGTGTCTCTATCTCCTTCAGTTCTGCTCTGATCTTAGTTATTTCTTGCCTTCTGCTAGCTTTCGAATGTGTTTGCTCTTGCTTCTCTAGTTCTTTTAATTGCGATGTTAGAGTGTCAATTTTAGATCTTTCCTGCTTTCTCTTGTGGGCAGTTAGTGCTATAAATTTCCCTCTACACACTGCTTTAAATGTGTCCCAGAGATTCTGGTATGTTGTATCTTTGTTCTCATTGGTTTCAAAGAACATCTTTATTTCTGCCTTCATTTCGTTATGTACCCAGTAGTCATTCAGGAGCAGGTTGTTCAGTTTCCATGTAGTTGAGTGGTTTTGATTGAGTTTCTTAGTCCTGAGTTCTAGTTTGATTGCACTGTGGTCTGAGAGACAGTTTGTTATAATTTCTGTTCTTGTACATTTGCTGAGGAGTGCTTTACTTCCAATTACGTGGTCGATTTTGGAGTAAGTATGATGTGGTGCTGAGAAGAATGTATATTCTGTTGATTTGGGGTGGAGAGTTCTATAGATGTCTATTAGGTCTGCTTGCTGCAGAGATGAGTTCAATTCCTGGATATCCTTGTTAACTTTCTGTCTCGTTGATCTGTCTAATGTTGACAGTGGAGTGTTGAAGTCTCCCATTATTATTGTATGGGAGTCTAAGTCTCTTTGTAAGTCTCTAAGGACTTGCTTTATGAATCTAGGTGCTCCTGTATTGGGTGCATATATATTTAGGATAGTTAGCTCTTCCTGTTGAATTGATCCCTTTACCATTATGTAATGGCCTTCTTTGTCTCTTTTGATCTTTGATGGTTTAAAGTCTGTTTTATCAGAGACTAGTATTGCAACCCCTGCTTTTTTTTGTTCTCCATTTGCTTGGTAAATCTTCCTCCATCCCTTTATTTTGAGCCTATGTATGTCTCTGCGTGTGAGATGGGTCTCCTGAATACAGCAGACTGATGGGTCTTGACTCTTTATCCAGTTTGCCAGTCTGTGTCTTTTAATTGGAGCATTTAGTCCATTTACATTTAAGGTTAAGATTGTTATGTGTGAACTTGATCCTGCCATTATGATATTAACTGGTTATTTTGCTCGTTAGTTGATGCAGTTTCTTCCTAGCCTCGATGGTCTTTACATTTTGGCATGTTTTTGCAATGGCTGGTACTGGTTGTTCCTTTCCATGTTTAGTGCTTCCTTCAGGATCTCTTGTAAGGCAGGCCTAGTGGTGACAAAATCTCTAAGCATTTGCTTATCTGTAAAGGATTTTATTTCTCCTTCACTTATGAAACTTAGTTTGGCTGGATATGAAATTCTGGGTTTAAAATTCTTTTCTTTAAGAACGTTGAATATTGGCCCCCACTCTCTTCTGGCTTGTAGAGTTTCTGCTGAGAGATCTGCTGTTAGTCTGATGGGCTTCCCTTTGTGGGTAACCCGACCTTTCTCTCTGGCTGCCCTTAAGATTTTTTCCTTCATTTCAACTTTGGTGAATCTGGCAATTATGTGTCTTGGAGTTGCCCTTCTCGAGGAGTATCTTTGTGGCGTTCTCTGTATTTCCTGGATTTGAATGTTGGCCTGCCCTACTAGGTTGGGGAAGTTCTCCTGGATGATATCCTGAAGAGTGTTTTCCAACTTGGTTCCATTTTCCCCCTCACTTTCAGGCACCCCAATCAGACGTAGATTTGGTCTTTTTACATAATCCCATACTTCTTGCAGGCTTTGTTCATTTCTTTTTCTTCGTTTTTCTTTTGGTTTCTCTTCTCTCTTCATTTCATTCATTTGATCCTCAATCGCTGATACTCTTTCTTCCAGTTGATCGAGTCGGTTACTGAAGCTTGTGCATTTGTCACGTATTTCTCGTGTCATGGTTTTCATCTCTTTCATTTCGTTTAGGACCTTCTCTGCATTAATTACTCTAGTCATCAATTCTTCCACTTTTTTTTTCAAGATTTTTAGTTTCTTTGCGCTGGGTACGTAATTCCTCCTTTAGCTCTGAGAAATTTGATGGACTGAAGCCTTCTTCTCTCATCTCGTCAAAGTCATTCTCCGTCCAGCTTTGATCCGTTGCTGGCGATGAGCTGCGCTCCTTTGCCGGGGGAGATGCACTCTTATTTTTTGAATTTCCAGCTTTTCTGCCCTGCTTTTTCCCCATCTTTGTGGTTTTATCTGCCTCTGGTCTTTGATGATGGTGATGTACTGATGGGGTTTTGGTGTAGGTGTCCTTCCTGTTTGATAGTTTTCCTTCTAACAGTCAGGACCCTCAGCTGTAGGTCTGTTGGAGATTGCTTGAGGTCCACTCCAGACCCTGTTTGCCTGGGTATCAGCAGCAGAGGCTGCAGAAGATAGAATATTTCTGAACAGCGAGTGTACCTGTCTGATTCTTGCTTTGGAAGCTTCCTCTCAGGGGTGTACTCCTCCCTGTGAGGTGTGGGGTGTCAGACTGCCCCTAGTGGGGGATGTCTCCCAGTTAGGCTACTCAGGGGTCAGGGACCCACTTGAGCAGGGAGTCTGTCCCTTCTCAGATCTCAACCTCCGTGTTGGGAGATCCACTGCTCTCTTCAAAGCTGTCAGACAGAGTCGTTTGCGTCTGCAGAGGTGTCTGCTAAGTTTGTTCAGTTTACTGTGCCCTGTCCCCAGAGGTGGAGTCTACAGAGACAGGCAGGTTTCCTTGAGCTGCTGTGAGCTCCACCCAGTTCGAGCTTCCCAGCAGCTTTGTTTACCTACTTAAGCCTCAGCAATGGCGGGCGCCCCTCCCCCAGCCTCGCTGCTGCCTTGCCGGTAGATCACAGACTGCTGTGCTAGCAATGAGGGAGGCTCCGTGGGCGTGGGACCCTCCCGGCCAGGTGTGGGATATGATCTCCTGGTGTGCCTGTTTGCTTAAAGCGCAGTATTGGGGTGGGAGTTACCCGATTTTCCAGGTGTTGTGTGTCTCAGTTCCCCTGGCTAGGAAAAGGGACTCCCTTCCCCCTTGCGCTTCCCAGGTGAGGCAATGCCTCGCCCTGCTTCAGCTCTCGCTGGTCGGGCTGCAGCAGCTGACCAGCACCGATCGACCGGCACTCCCCAGTGAGATGAACCCAGTACCTCAGTTGAAAATGCAGAAATCACCGGTCTTCTGTGGCGCTCGCGCTGGGAGTTGGAGACTGGAGCTGCTCCTATTCGGCCATCTTCGCAAATCAATAAATTTAATCCATCACATAAACAGAACCAACAACAAAAACCACATGACTATCTCAATAGATGCAGAAAAGGCCTTCGACAAAATTCAACACCCCTTCATGCTAAAAACTCTCAATAAACTAGGAATCTGTGGAACGTACCTCAAAATAGTAAGAGCTATTTATGACAAATGCACAGCCAACGTCATACTGAATGGGCAAAAACGGGAAGCATTCCCTTTGAAAATTGGCACAAGACAAAGTTGCCCTCTCTCACCATTCCTATTCAACATAGTGTTGGAAGTTCTGGCCAGGGCAATCAGGCAAGAGAAAGAAATAAAGGCTATTCAAATAGGAGGAGAGGAAGTCAAATTGTCCCTGTTTGCAGATGACATGATTGTATATTTAGAAAACCCCATCGTCTCAGCCCAAAATCTCCTTAAGCTAATAAGCAAATTCAGCAAAGTCTCAGGATACAAAATCAATATGCAAAAATCACAAGCATTCCTATACACCAATAACAGACAAACAGAGAGCAAAATCATGAGTGAACTCCCATTCGCAATTGCTACTAAGAGAATAAAATACCTAGAAATACAATTTACAAGGGATATGAAGGATCTCTTCAAGGAGAACTACAAACCACTGTTCAAGGAAATAAGAGAGGACCCAAACAAATGGAAAAATATTCCATGCTCATGGATAGGAACAATCAATATCGTGAAAATGGCCATACTGACCAAAGTAATTTATAGATTCAATGCTATCCCCATCAAGCTATCACTGACTTTGGTCACAGAATTTAAAAAACTACTTTAAACTTCATATGGAACCATAAACGAGCCTGCATAGCCAAGTCAATCCTAAGCAAAAAAAACAAAGCTGGAGGCATCATGCTACCTGACTTCAAACTATACTATAAGGCCCTGTAACAAAAACGCGTGATACTGGTACCAAAACAGATATATAGACCAATGGAACAAACAGAGGCCTCAGAAATAACACCACACATCTACAACAATCTGATCTTTGACAAACCGGACACAAACAAGCAATGGGGAAAAGATTCTCTATTTAATAAATGGTGTTTGGAAAACTGGCTAGCCATATGCAGAAAACTGAAACTGCACCTCTTCTTTACACCTTTAACAAATGTCAACTCAAGATGGATTAAAGACTTAAACGTAAGACCTAAAGCCATAAAAATTGTAGAAGAAAACCTGGGAAATACCATTCAGTACATGGGTATGTGCAAAGACTTCGTGTCTAAAACACCAAAAGCAATGGCAACAAAAGCGAAAATTGACAAATAAGATCTAATTAAACTAAAGAGCTTCTGCACAGCAAAAGCAACTATCATCAGAATGAACAGGCAACCTACAGAATGGGAGAAAATTGTACAATCTATCCATCTGACAAAGGGCTAATATCCAGAATTTACAAAGAGCTTAAGCAAATTTACAAGAAAAAAATAAACGACCCCATCAAAAAGTGGGTGAAGGATATACACAGACACTTCTCCAGAGAAGACATTTATGTGGCCAACAAACATATGAAAAAAATGCTCATCATCAATGGTCATTAGAGAAATGCAAATCAAAACTGCAACGAGATACCATCTCACACCAGTTAGAATGGCGATCATTAAAACGTCGGGAAACAACAGATGCTGGAGAGGATGTGGAGAAATAGCAACGCTTTCACAGTGTTGGTGGGAGTGTAAATTAGTTCAACCATTGTGGAAGATAGTGTAGCAATTCCTCAAAGATCTAGAACTGGAAATACCATTTGACCCAGCAATCCCATTATTGGGTATTTACCTAAAGGATTATAAATCATTCTACTATAAAGACACATGTACATGTATGTTTATTGTGGCACTATTCCCAATAGCAAAGACTTGGAACTAATCCAAAAGTCCATCAATGATAGACTGGATAAAGAAAATGTGGCACATATACACAATGGAATACTATGCAGCCATTAAAAAGGATGAGTTCATGTTCTCTACAGGGACATGGATGAAGCTGGAAACCATCATTCTCAGCAAACTATCACAAGAACAGAAAACTAAATACCTCATGTTCTCACTCATAAGTGGAAGTTGAACAAGGAGAACACATGGACAGGGAGGGGAACATCACACACCAGGGCCTGATGGGGGTTGGGGGACTACGGGAGGGATAGCATTAAGAGAAATACCTAACGTGGGTGACAGGTTGATGGGTGCTGCAAACCACCATGGTACATGTATACCTCTGTAAGAAAACCACACGTTCTGCACATGTACCCCAGAACTTAAAGTATAATTTTAAAAACTGTGGTACATATACACCATGAAATACTACTCAGCCATAAAAGGGACTCAAATATTGCAATTTGCAGCAACCTGGATGGAATTGGAGATCATCATTCTTTTTTTTTTTTTTTTTTTTTTTTTGGAGACGAAGTCTTGCTCTGTCGCCCTGGAGACCATCATTCTAAGTGAACTAACTCAGGAATGGAAGACCAAATATCATATGTTCTCACATGTAAGTGAGAGATAAGCGATGAGGAAGCGAAGGTGTAAGAATCACATAATGGGCCAGGCGTGGTGGCTCACGCCTGTAAACCCAGCACTTTGGTGGGGGCCAAGGTGGGTGGATCACCTGAGGTCAGGAGTTCGAGACTGGCCTGGCCAACATGGTGAAACTCCGTCTCTACTAAAAATACAAAAAGAAATTAGCTGGGCATAGTGGCACATGCCTGTAATCCTAGCTACTTGGGAGACTGAGGCAAGAGAATTGCTTGAGCCTGGGTGGCAAAAGTTGCTGTGAGCGGAGATCATGCCACTGCACTCCTGCCTGGCTGACAGAGCGAGACTCTGTCTCAAAAAAAAAAAAAAAAAAAAAAAAAGACAGAATGATGATATAATGTAGTCTGGGGACTCCGGGAAAAGGGGCAGGAGGTGGGTGAGGGATTAAAAAAAAAATTTTTTTTTCAAATGAAGAGGCAAATTCTGAGAGTGAAGGTCCACCAAGGGAGTGGTACTTAGGATGGGCATTGAAATATGGGTGGATACCTCCCAGCACAAATTAGAAGAGGCTCACAGGCAGCCTTTCCATCAGAGAGAAGCGTGTGTAGATCTGTGACTGCTTCCACAGAAGAGAGAAAGCTTCTTATGAAATCCTGCTTTCTTGTCCGTTCCCTCAAATCCAATTTCCCTACCACTGAGTCTTATAAAACGTAAAAAGATCATCTGACTTTCTTGTTTAACCCTCAATGACGATTATCTACCAGAAATAGTCTAAACTCCCCAAAACGGCACATCAGAGCATCTGGGATCAGACTGCTGCCGGTCCCCCCAGGCTCATGTCCTGAACCTACTGACTTGTTCTCAAACTCCTACAAGACACAGACACCAAAGCCCCTCAAGGGATCACACATATGTTTACTGAATACATTCAGCATAAATTTACTTGCTGGAGCTGCCCTCACCTCTTCAAATGCCCTCTCTACCCTCTT
This sequence comes from Macaca nemestrina, assembly GCF_043159975.1. Classification (NCBI taxonomy): domain Eukaryota; kingdom Metazoa; phylum Chordata; class Mammalia; order Primates; family Cercopithecidae; genus Macaca; species Macaca nemestrina. The sequence continues at coordinate 120,456,091 of NC_092127.1, read as the reverse complement.
TGCCTGGTTCATTTCCACCCAGCCCTTAAGGCTCAGCCACTCTCTCTTGCTTTGCAAACTCTTCACTTATTATCCTTGTAACTAATTGCTCAGTGTCTATTTTCTGTACTAGATGGTAAAGAGAGGGAATAGGTCTATCCTATTTGCCCGTGTATCTCCAATACTTATTAAAATATCTAGCATATGGCGGCCTCTTAAGAAATATTTGTTCAAAAATGAATGAATGAGTTAGGAAAAAACAAAAGGAACAAGGAGACCGTAGTGCAGGGAGCACACATGGTACCCTGCCGCAGCATTCAAGATAAATGTGACCATCTTACATTAGTATTACCTAGCTTTAACAAGTACATTGGCATAAGGCAACTATAAATATCTTTGGTGATAGCCTGAGACACAGAAGTCAGGCAGGATCAAATGCTGCACAATATCACACAGCGTGCCTGTGCTTCCACAGTATCAGAAATGCAGTGCTTGGACATTTGAACATGAATGCTGTCAGGTTCAAACTTCACTATGAAGTTCAACCATGTTGCTATAGAAAAACAAGATCCACTTTTGATCCTACCATGTAGAATTTGAATTTCCTGTCTGATGTTTTTAGCTATAATGGAAAACAGACTTAGACGAATAACTCATAATTATGGCAAGAGCACTGAAGACGAACTAAGAATTTAGTATTTTGAATGCCAATGCATCTTTTATCCTATCGTAAATTATTGTCAATTCTGCTTTTAAAGGAAAATGAGAGTACATTGCAGGTGATGACCACTTATTGAGAGACTGCAGATGGCATTAAATATTTCAGACTCACTGGCTTAAAATGTTATTCACTTTTGTTTACTCCTTCCCTTGGTGGAATTGGAATACAGGCTTAAAATTCCCTCTAATGCCAAACAGCTGCTACTTTGCTTTGTTTTATTTAAAATTGAATGTAGCTGCCCCAGATGCCCTGCCCATGTGGATCTGCAGAAGATGTCACTGAGCATCACCACCAAGCCCTGAAAAATTATATTATGCCTATATATTAATGAGCCATGGAGTATTTGTGGAGGAAGAGGGAGAAGACAGGGGATTCGCCTGTTTATTATACTACAGCACTAATATATGACTATCAGCACATTAAATTTTTACTCATATGGCTTGGGGTCAAATATTTAGAGGTAAGGCATCTTAGAAATTATCTGGTCAGATCCCCTTTATGATTAGAAAACCCAGCCCAGAGAATTTTAGTGATTTGCCAAAGTCACATATCTTATCTGTGCCAAGGCTTCGCCCTTCTCCCTTGACAATGCACCCAGCATTCAGTATCATGAAAGCACTTTTTTAACATTTGGGCTTTCACTCAGCTGTCACCATCTTAGGACACAATCAATACCTAGTGAACTCCCACTTGCTCTCTCTCCCTTTCTCGAAATCACTTTTTTCCCTCAGCCAGAAATTCTACTTTGATCTTGGTAACTGTTCTTTATATCATCCCAAACAACAGGCAGAAGCAAACTCAGTGGTAATTTTCACTCACGTGAGTAATATGGACAGTTCCGTACCAGGCACAAAGGGAAACAATCTCAAAGAACTTGAGAAGTTTTAACATTATGAAGTAGTATCAGCTGAGAAAATGTGGCTATGAAATATATTAACTATTCTTTGAAGCCTCTTTCTGCCTTTCCTCAATCTCAATTTCTTCATGAAACCCAGTAGACATCCTGTTACTGACAAAGGCAGAATGTTTGAATAGATAAAATTTAAAGGCACTCCCTAGTCTACGGTAATAGAATACACATAATAGTTAGGTCAAGCTAACTGTTGGAACAAGAAAATCCCCAAAATACATATTTTGTCTAATATAAAGAGGTTTATTTCTTACTCACCTAATAGTACTGGGCAATGAAGGAGGTAGTAAGCTGTCCTTTGTCTAAGTAGTTATTTGGAGATTACATTGATGGAGATGACAGAGGCTTTTCCATCTTCTATACATAGCTTTCAAGATGCACCTGAAGTCATGGACACTCAGGCCATCTAGAAGGAAAAAGGGAGCATGGAGAAGCACATAGAAGTTTCAATGAGCCAGGCAAGCAGGACGGTGGAGCATAACATTTTCATTCACAATCCATTGGCTAGAATTCAGTCACATGGCCTCAACTAACTGCAAAGGGATGCTGGGAGGCAAAATCTGGCTGAATTTCCAGGAAAAACAGGACATACCACTGGAGTGGAATAGAATCTATCTTAGCCCCTATGATATACCTAAATTATGTTTTTAAAACTCCCAGGATTCAATAAATAAATAATAGCTTTGATGAAATCTTATTTATGTACTCAAATTCTTCCATTATTAGATGATTAGAAAATCAGAGAGACACATTGCTCCTCTCAATCCAACTAAGGATTTCTAAGATTAAAGATGTAGCTAATGTCGTAATTTAATAAATAACAAATCCAAGCAATAAATCAAGTATTTGCAGAGAGCATTACAACCCATCAAGGCAAATATTGGTTTTGGCTGATTTTTTTTTTCATTAAAACTACACACCCACATATATCCAATCAGATTTTCAATTAAATTTTCTAGGAAGTTCAGCCTTAAAACTAAACATATTCAATTAGTCATTGGAACAATCTTATAGAAACTCCTTAGAAATTTCTACTTACTGAGCATTTTGCTCTTCATCAGACACAGACATGGGGCATGATACTATTATGTCACCCATATTGCAGTGGGGAAAACAGAAAGTTGAATAATTTGTTCTAGGTAAGTTTCAAACCCAGGCCCATCTAACTCCAAAGTACTATGGTTTCCCCTGTTGTACACTTTTCCCAGTTGGTCCTTTCAAACGTTTAGATAAGTTGCATGTTTTAGTTAAGACTCCATCACAGTATCAGGATATTCTCAATATGAGCTCAAAAAGGTTTGCAGAGACTTAGAGTTAATAGCACTATCAAGACTTGACAGGACAAATCACCTGCCTCCATGTCCATCCACTGCTTACCAACAAGGGGAATTACTACAGCACAGAGAGAATCTTGATGCTATGCCTTTCCAGCCTCTGCTTTGAGAAATGCAGACTAGGAAGCAAGGATCAAGCCTGCTCAGAAACACAAGCCGAGGTATTATCCTAGCAACTCCCTAAAGCAATTGTACAACATTGTTTGCCTAAGCCTTAAGTGCTGATGCCTGGCAGTGAACAATGCAAAGTTCAAAGGTTTGCTCATTACCATAATGGGATATAAGCCTTTACTGTTGGCTGTAGAATAATGAAGATAATTCTTTTGGATTGTTCCTTCAATCTGTGTTTATTTAGGTTAAATACGTGTGTTGAGTAGCATTTTTTCTTTTTCTCACTCTCTTTTTAAACATTTTTTTTGAATTTTTTTCTGTGATTAATTTTAAGATAATATTCAACAATAATTAAGATAATATTTAAAATATCTTAAAATTAATTTTAAGATAATTTTAAGATAATTTTCATAAGGGGCAGAAGGTTATGAATTGAGGTCCCCCCACAAGCCAGCACAAAACATCTAATCCTTTACCTTTCCATGGTCAATAAATAGCACATTACATTAGTATTTCTGTATTTGCCAATAATGAGAAACTTGTTAGCCTGACAAAGCCAGATTTAATTAAAACACACACACACAACAAATATGTTCATACTAGTAAAAAACATTGGCAGGAAACAAATGAGAACATATTGGAAAAAACAGAACATTTCTTTACCCTACGTGAGAACTTGAGCTCTAGCAGTGGTAATAAACTCACAAGGCAAAATAAAATAAGGGTTTTCATCAATGCAGTTTTAAGGTTAATTTTTAAAGATAAATTTTCTTACCTCTTCTTGACATGCCCTGATACACTTAGACCTTAAGTCAAAAGCCTATAAAGAAATTGATTTTTTAAGTCATTCTTGCCACATACTCATTCTAGAGGTGCACATTCCAAAAGTGCTAATGCCTCTGGTTTGGGACAACTGACCCAAAGAGAGAAATTGGGGGATTTAATCACAGTGTTCCTTGTGCCTTGGAATGTTTGGAGCCACTGTCAGCTCATAGGTCCTTCCTGTGCTGACAGCAAGGAGTCTGTTCAGAAACTGTTACCCACAAGTCTACAATGAAATAAGGAATTTGAGCACTAATCTAAAAGACTTGTAATAATTCCCAGAGTTGGGGATTGAAGAATAAAAGGAGCAAAGATACAGTCTGCCTTCCACCTTACTCCTGAAGACTCCTGCAAGATGCTGGGGAACCATTATAGTGGTCACACCTTCCTGAGTACCTTTATCCTAACCTGCCCAGGTTTATCTGATTCAATGGAGATATGAAGAATCTTTGTGTAATGGCCAAGTAACTCTCAAAAGAGGGATGGTCCAGAAGAAACAGTGGTTGTAACTTTCCTTCAGATTCACCTTTGCTTTGTGCCCTGAGGAAGAGGGCTTGCAGTCCCTGACTTACAGGGATATTTACCATCTCTTAGCTACTTTTTCATCTCAAGCATTCCCTCCCTTCATCAAGCTAGGTTGGTGATCTTACTCCCTCCCATGGTGCCATGGTTTGAATGTTTGTTCCCTCCAAAACTCATGTTGAAACTTAATCCCCAATGGAACAGAGTTGGGTGCCATCTAATAAGTGGTGTTTAGGTTATGAGGACTCCATCCTAATGCATGGATTTAATGTCACTATAAGGAGGGCTTCTAAGAGTGGGTTTGCTCTCTTCTGTTCCTCTGCCAGGTGAGGAAAATCATTCCTTTTCTCCAGAGGATGCAGCATTCAAGGCACCATCTTGAAAGTGGAAACCAAGCCCTCACCAGACACCAAATATGCTGGCACCTGGATCATGTACCTCTCATCCTCCAGAACTGTAAGAAATAAATTTCTATTATAATGTTTATAAATTATCCAGTCTGTGGTATGCTGTTATAGCAGCACAAAATGAACTAACACACTTGGGAAACTGCACTACCCCCCTGGAAAAAGGAGAATTCTTGGTAGCTTCTCGTGAGGCTTCAACACTAAAGTCCCCAGGCTTTATTGAGGTGTTAATTGAGATGCTCAGTTGCAAACACAGAAAAGGAGGGAGAAGGGAAAAGGTGAAATCTGGTGCCAAGAGCAAAAGCAAAGATATTTCCACAATTCTGTTTCCTCCACCCTCTCAGGGAGAACTTTAACTGGCTTTCTCATTACTTTATCTAATAAACAAATACATGCCAAGGTAACCAAGAATTTTTCCCTGAGGATAATCAAATCTAATTGTTTGTGAAGAAAAGGCATTTCTTCTATCAACATGTCTTGAGGTGCTGTCCTTTATGCAACAAGAATCTTGGTATTTCAGGACTAGATGTTTTTGGCCCTTCCCTGAGCCACCATAGTAATTGAGACTAGCTCTTTCTTTGCTATCTAGGAGAGATGTTATCAATTCTAATAAGATCTTTTTTTATTACAAATTTTTCTCACCAGTATCATAAACATGAGGGAGGGTATTTCTTCCTGCCACTAATGCAAAATGCCCTGCTTGATTATGCAGGTAAAAAAAAGAAGAAAGAGACTCCAACTTATAAGACATTTGCTCTCTAGTAGTACTATATTGGCTACCTGTTGATTCAAAATAAGTTGCCCCAAAATGTAGTCATATAATACAACAAATATTTATTATAATTGTACAATTTCTGTAGGTCAGGATCTGGCTACATGTTAGCTGACTGCCTCTGTATCAAGGTCTCTCATGAGGTAGCATTCAAGCTGTCAAAAGGCTGAAGTCTCATCTGAAAGCTCAATTAGGGTGAATCTACTTCCTCACTCACTCACCATGATCCTTGCCACGTGAACTTCTCTGTGTGACAACTTCCTTTCTCCAGAGCAAAAAATCCAAAAGAAAGTAAAAGTGAGTGCTCAATACAGGAGCCACAACATTTTTGTTAGCTAATGTCAGAAGTGACATCCCAAAACCTCTGTCATATACTGTTCTTTAGACTAGATCAATAAATCCAGCCCACATTTAAGGAGAGAGGATTGCAGTAAGTATACTAGGTGTAACAATAGAAGATGGGGATCACTGGGGGATGTCCTTGAGATTACCTACTACAAAGACACAATAAGACATGCAAAAACAACTAAGCAAATTATCTTGCATGATAAATACAAGTTTTAAGGAGGGAGAAATCATTCCTGCTGGAAAAATGAGAGAAGGTTTCAGCCTCATGAGATAGGTTTTAAACTGAGTCTTAATAAATGGGCAGCACTGTGATAAATAGTGGTGATTGGAGGGCGTTTTAAGCTTGGGAAAAGACATGAGCAAAGATAATGAGACAAGAGAATGTAGAATGCTTAGGGAATGACACTTAATTTGATTAACATGTGGGTCTAAGGAAATAAATGGTGGTCTTGATTTGTTCATTCTGTTTTTATAGGTATAAGATGAGCTCCTTGCAATAAAAAGCAACAACATGATGGAAGAAAGTTGAACTCAGAACCCAGTGACATCTGAGCTCAAATTCCAGCTTCTCCACTTAACTACTTTTGTCTCCATAGACAGATTATACAAATTCCCTGACCTTCCTTATCTGAGAAATTGTGAGAGTTCTGCCTTGCAGGGTGGGTGTGAGAATTAAAAGCATGGGACATACCTAGCATAGCCCTTGGCATATAGTGAACATTCATTTGTCACCTCCCTCTTAAAGAAAATAATTATCTTTTATTCTCTGTATCCCTTTTATTATCTCCCACACAATAGTACCTCAATAAACTTTTGTTAAATAAATAAATAGCTCCACTTCTCAGTCAAGTGGTGAGTTTCATCACTATATTGTTCTTCTTTGGGCTTCCATTTCCTGCTAAAATAACAATGCATATTTTATCTACCTGACCAAGAAGGAGTGGGTGTTAATTAGATTAATGAGTGATATTCAAATAAGTGACCTGTATAAATTTGTGCTATCATTTGCTCATGCTGAAAAATGATAGATAGTAATTTTTTAAATTTAATTTTATTTTAAGTTCCAGGGTACACATGCAGGATGTGCAGGTTTGTTACACAGGTAAATGTGTGTCCTAGTGGTTTGCTGCACCTATCGACCTGTCATCTAAATATTAAGCCCAGCATGCATTAGCTATTTTTCCTGATGCTCTCCCTCCTCCCACCACCCTCCCAACAGGCCCCAGTGAATGCTCTTCCCCTCCCTGTGTATATGTATTCTCATTGTTCAGCTCCCACTTATGAGTAAGAACATGTGGTGTTTGGTTTTCTGTTCCTGCTTTAGTTTTCTGAGGGTAACAGCTTCCAGCTCCATCCATGTCCCTGCAAAGGACATGATCTCATCCTTTTGTATGGTTGCATAGTATTCCATGATGTATATGTACCACATTTTCTTTAGTAAGAAGTGCCCTTTGCCCTCTGACAGGATTCTGAAACCTCCCAGCCATGTGGAACAGTAAGTCCAATTAAACCTCTTTTTCTTCCCAGTCTCAGGTATGTCTTTATCAGCAGCATGAATACAGACTAATACACATGCTGAGCTTCTTTTCATATGTTTCTTGGATGCATAAATGTCTTCTTTTGAGAAGAGTCTGTTCATTTCCTTTGCCCACTTTTTAATGGAGTTGTTTGCTATTTTCTTGTAAATTTGTTTAAATTCCTCATAGATTCCAGATAGTAGAACTTTGCCAGATAAATGGGTTGCAAAAATGTTCTCCCATTCTGTAGGTTATCTCTTCTACCTGAAGATAGTTTCTTTTGCTGTGCAGAAGCTCTTTAGTTTAATTAGATCCCATTTGTCAATTTTTGCTTTCATTGCAATTGCTTTTGATGTCTTGGTCATGAAATTTTTGCCCATGCCTATGTCCTGAATGGTACATGTATCTCCATTTTATTTTTGTCAGGTTTGTCAAAGATTGGGTGGTAGTAGATGTGTAGTCTTATTTCTGTGTTTTCTATTCTGTTCCATTGGTCTATGTGTCTGTTTTTGTACCAGTACCATGCTGTTTTGGTTATTGTAGACTTGTAGTATAGTTTGCAGTCAGATAGTGTGATGCCTCCAGCTTTGTTCTTTTTGCTTAGGATTATCTTGGCTATATGTGCTATTTTTTGGTTCCACGTAAATTTTAAAATAGTTTTTTCTAATTCCGTAAAGAGTGTCAATGGTTTTTTTATGGGAAAAGCATTAAAGCATTACTTTGGGCAGTGTGGCCATTCTCACGATATTGAGTCTTCCTATCATAAGCATGGTATGTTTTCCATTTGTTTGTGTCCTCTCTGATTTCCTCGAACAGTGGTTTGCAGTTCTCCTTGAGAAGGTCCTTCACTCCTCTTGTTAGTTTTATTCCTAGGTATTTTGTTCCCTTTGTAGGAATTGTGAATGGGAGTTCATTAATGATTTGGCTATCTGCTTGTCTGTTTTTGGTGCATAGGAATGCTTATGGCTTTTGCACATTGATTTTGTATCCTGAGACTTTGCTGAAATTGTTTATCAGCTTAAGAAGCTTTGGGGCTGAGGCAATAGATGTAGAATCAGATCATCTGCAAACAAAGTCAATTTGACTTCCACTGTTCCTATTCGAATACTCGTTGTTTCTTTCTCTTGCCTGATTGCCCTGGTCAGAACTTCCAATACTATGTTGAATAGGAGTGGTGAGAGAAGACATCCTTGTCTTGTGCCAGTTTTCAAAGGGAATGCTTTCAGCTTTTGCCTGTTCACTATGATATTGGCTATGGGTTTGTCATAAAAGGCTCTTATTATTTTGAGGCCTGTTCCTTCAATAGGCAGGTAGTAATTAAGTAGATTCCTAGGACAGCTCATTTACTATTTATGTATATATTAATACTCTCATTCAGTCATCAGGTAGATTACAAAAATAAAAGTAATCCTTCAAGATTTCCCAAATGATATATAAGTCAGCAGTAAGCAAAAAGGAATATCAATAAAGGTAAGGAGAGGTAGCGCACAAATATACAGCCCATAGGATCCCACATTATTAGGAACATTCCAGTTATTGAAATGTCTTGTATTGTACCTAATTTTTATCACTTCTCTGTTCTCTTCCTCTTACATCATTCATTGTTTTTTCTTCCATTTTCAGCCTTTTCTTCCTCTTCTATTTCACTTTGCTTACACATTGTTTTCTTCTTTCTCAAAGCTCCTCCTGATGTGGTTTGGCTCTGTGCCCCACCAAAATCTCATCATGAAGTATACTCCCATAATTCCCACGTGTTGTGGGAGGGACCCATTGGGAGATAATTTGAATCGTGGGAGCAATTCCTCCCATACTGTTCTCGTGGTAGTGGATAAGTCTCACAAGATCTGATGGTTTTATCAGGGGTTTCCACTTTTGCATCTTCCTCATTTTCTCTTGCCACCACCATAAAAGAAGTACCTTTCACCTCCTGCCATGATTCTGAGGCCTCCCCAGCCATGTGGAACTGTAAGTTCAATTAAACCTCCTTTTCTTCCCAGTCTCAGGTATGTCTTTATCAGTACCATGAAAATGGACTAGTACACCTCCCTTTCTCATAAAAACCTATTGCTTCTATTCTGCTTACACTCAGCCTAATATTATCCTTGCTATCAGCAGAAGGGACAAAAAGTGATTATTTTTTCAAATCAATTAAAGACAATAAGGATATTGGCTGACCTATATCTAACATTTACTGCATGGCCAATCCAAGTCAGGTAAATTCTTACCTGATATACTTACTGCCTACTAATAAAAGAATGAAAACTCGCAAAACCTGGGTACTGTCCCAAAATATCCACCAATCTCTTGACTTCTGGGACCACTTTGAATGAGGAATTGTCTGAAACTTTGTCTTGTACCCAGGAAAAGTCCACTTTGTCAAAGTAAACAGGAACTCTGTAAAAATCATCTGAGATGCTGAGAGTTATTTGAAGCAGGAGGCACCATTATTTATAATTATCAAGTTTTTAAAAATTGTCTTGGGTCCTAAGAAAGCAAGACAGTCAGACTATCAATCATGAGAATTTTGCTCTGGCACTACCACCTGAAGAGTGTTTCTGCAAAAGTACTTGGTTACAGATGGAGAAGATGTGATAGGGATTTTATCTATTCACCAAAATACTTTGTCTTTTTCTGGAACACAGCTAACTAAATTTCTCACCTTCTATTGAAAACATTACTTTTTGGGGGGAAAAAAACAGCTTCATTGAGGTATACTTGACATACAAAAATATTTAATTGTACAATTTGATGAGCTTGGACACATGAATATATTCATGAAACCACCACCCCAATCAAGTTAATAGATACATCCATCTCTCCCAAATTTTCTTTATGTTCCTTTGTGGTTTGAGTGTTTTTGTTATTTTTTTGTTTGTATTTTGTGTTTTTATATAGCAAGAACACTTAATGTGAGACATATTCTCTCAATAAATGTCAGTCAATAGATAATGGATATGATAATGTGATATACACATATAGTGTCATATTATTCAATCTTTAAAAAGTAAAACCATCCTGCCATTTGTGACAACATAAATAATATTGCATTAAGTGAAATAAACCAGTCAAATATGAGCAAATATAGTTTGATTCCACTTATATGAGGTACCTAAATAATCAAACACATAAAAGCAAAGAATAGATCTACGGTTACCAGGGGTTGAGATGAGGGAGAAAAGGGGACTTATTGTTCAATTCCTATAAAGTTACAGTTATGCAAGACGACTTAGTTCTTTTTCTGGAACACAGCTAACTAAATTTCCAGTCAAACTTTTCCAGTCAAAACCAGTCTGTGAAAACTGAAATAAGTACCTACTTCTTCACATGCACAGATATCAATGCATAACCACAAGGATCAAGAACAATCAGAGTAGGATGACATCACCAAATGAATGCAATATTTGCTACTGACTGACAATAAAGAAATAAAGATGTATAGACTGCTTAACAAAGAATGAAAATAACTTTATAAGGAAGCTTGATGAACTTCAAGAAAATACAGAGAAACAATTTGATGATGTGAGGAAAACAATAAGTGACTTACATTTTGATGGAGATATTTAAATATTTTTCAAAAAATCAAACTGAAAATATAGAGCTGAAAATACAATGAATGAAATAAACAGTGCAACAGAGAGCATCAACAATAGAACTGATCAGACAGAAGAAAAATCTGTGACCTAAAAGACATTTATTTTAAAATATACAATCTTAGGAGAAAAAAAGAATAAAAAGAAATGAAGAAAGCTTATGAGATTTATGAGTCAGTATCAAAAGAGCAAATTTTTAAGTCATAGGAATTTAAGAAAGGGAAGAAACAAATAAAGGGTTAGACAGCTTATTTATAGAAATAGTAGCAGAAAACTTTTCAAACTTGGAGAAAGAAGTAAATATCCAGGTACAGGTAGGTCAAAAGTCTTTAATTAGATTCAATCAATACACGAAGACATATTGTAATCAAACTGTCAAAAATTAAAGACAAAGAGAGGATACTGAAAGCAGCAAAACAAAAGAAGCAAATAGCTCGTAAGAAGTTCTAATACAGCTTGCAGCAAGCTTCTTAGCAGAAGCTTTACAGGCCAGGATAAAGTGTGATGATGTATTCAATATTATGAAGGATTTGAAAAAAAACTGGCAACCAAGAACAGTGTACTTATAAGGCTGTTCTTCAGAAATGAAAGACAGATGAAGACTTTCCCAGACAAACAAAAGCTGAGGGAGTTCATTACCAATTGACCTGTCTTGCAAGAAATGCTCAAGAGAGTTCTTCAAGCTGAAAGAAAAGGATACTAATAAGTAATACAAAAAGATCTGAAAGTATAAACTCACTGGTAAAAGTAAACAGTCAATCAAATGCCAAAAAACACCTAAAACTGTAATGGTGGTATGTAAATTCCTTGTATCTTTAGTTTGAAAGTTAAAAAACAAAGCCATAAAAAATAATAATAATACCTACAAGAATTTCTTAAGGGTTATTCAATATAAAAGGATGTAAATTTTGAAAATGTGAGTGGGAAATGGTGTCAAAGTATAGAGCTTTTTTGTGTGTGATCAAAGTTATGTTTGTGTCAGCTTAAAATATCCTATTACATCTATAAGATAGTTCTTGTAACTCTCATGATAACCAAAAGCAAAAGCATAATAGATAGGCAAAAACATTAAAATCAAAGAAACAAAACATACCACTAGAGAATATCACTTAGCCAAAAAATAATACAGTCAAAGAGGAAGAAAGAAGCAAAGATCTACTAAACAATTAGAACACAATTGACGAAATTGTGGTAAGTTCTTACTTATCAAGAATTACTTTGAACATAATGGATTAAAATCTCCAACTAAAACACAGAATAGCTGACGAGTTGAAAAAAAGGACACAATTATATGCTGCTTACAAGAGACAAGAGACTTACCTTCCCCTATAAGAACACATACAAACTGAAAGTGAAGAGATGGAAAAAGATGTTCCATGCATATGAGAACCAAAAGAGAGCAAATGTAGCTATACTTACATGAGATAAAATAAACTTTAAGTCAAAACTGTAAAAAGAAGGTCATTATATAACGATAAGAAGAGTCAATTTGGCAAGAGGATATAACAATTATAAATATACATGCACCTGACATGACATCTGAGTTTCTAAACTCACAATGCAAATATTTATAGATCTAAAGAAAAAATATAGACTGCAATACAATAATAGCAAAAAATTTCAACTCCCCACTTTCAGCAATGTGCAGATCGTCCAGATGGAAAATCCATAAGAAAACGTTGGAATAAATTACATTCTAGATCAAATGGACCTAACATACATACACAGAATATTCCATCCAACAGCAGCAGAATACATATTGTTCTCAAGTGCATACAGAACATTCTCCAGGATAGATTATATGTTAAGCCAAAAAAAACCTTAACAAATTTAAGAAGATTGAAATTATATCAAGTATTTTTTCAGAACACAATAATATAAAACTAGAATTAAATAACAGGAGGAACTTCAGAAAATTATCCAATATGTGGAAATTAAACAGCACACCCTCTGAACAACCAATGGGTCAATAAAAAAAATTAAAAGAGAAAAGAAAAAACTTCTTGAGACAAACAAAAATGGAAACACAATGTACCAAAACCTATGAGATACAACAACAATAGTACTAAGCGAAAAGTTTATAGCCATAAATGCCTACATAATAAAGAAGAAAAATCTCAAATAAACAATTTAATATTGTACTTCAAGGAGCTAGGAAAACAAAAACAAACGAAACCCAAACTTAAGGAGGAAAAAAATAATAAAGATTAGAATGGAAATAAATAAAATTGAAACTAGAAAAACAATTTTTATTTGTTTTTTTGTTTTTTTTTTTTTGAGACGGAGTCTCGCTCTGTCACCCAGGCTGGAGTGCAGTGGCCGGATCTCAGCTCACTGCAAGCTCCGCCTCCTAGGTTCACGCCATTCTCCTCCCTCAGCCTCCCGAGTAGCTGGGACTACAGGCGCCCGCCACCTCGCCCGGCTAGTTTTTTGTATTTTTTTTAGTAGAGACGGGGTTTCACCATGTTAGCCAGGATGGTCTCGATCTCCTGACCTCGTGATCCGCCCATCTTGGCCTCCCAAAGTGCTGGGATTACAGGCTTGAGCCACCGCGCCCGGCCTAGAAAAACAATTTTTAAAATCAACAAAACTAAGAATTGTTTTTTAGAAAAGAAACACAATCAACAAACCTTTTAGCTAGGCTGAGAAATAAAGAGAGAAAACTCAAATAAATAAAATCATAAATAAAAAGTAGATATTACAATTGGCACAATAGAAATACAAAGGATCATAAGAGACTATTATGAAAAAGTATATATCAACAAATGAGATAACTTATAAGAAATAGATACATTCTGAAGCACACAAAAAATCAAGACTGAGTTATGAAAAAGTGAAAAACCTTAACACACCAATACCAAGTAAAGCAATTAAATCAGTAATCAAAACTCTCCCATCAAAGAAAAGCCCAGGACCTGGTGGCTTCACTGATGAATTCTATCAAATTTAATGAAGAACTGATACTAATTATTCTCAAACTCTTCCAAAAAACTGAAGAGGAAAAACTATGTCCATGTTTATTTTACAAGAACAGCATAACCCTGATACCAAAGCCAAAGACACCACAAAAAAACTACAGACCAATATCCCTGATGAATATAGCTGCAATAATCCTCAATAAAGTGTTAGCAAACCAAATTTAACATAATATTAAAAATATCATTTACCATCATCAATTGAGATTCATCCCAGGGATGCAAGGATGGTTCAACACATGTAAATCAATAAATGTGATACATTATATTAACAGAATGATGGATAAAACCAAATTAATATCTCAATACCTGCAGAAAAAGCATTTGACAAAATTCTGGTCAGGCACAGTGGCTCACACCTGTAATCCCAGCACTTTGGGGGGCCGAGGCAGGCAGATTACCTGAAGTCAGGAGTTCAAGACCAACCTGGCCAATATGGTGAAACCCCATCTCTGCTAAAAATACAAAATATTAGCTGGGCATGGTAGTGGGCTCCTATAATCCCAGCTACTCAAGAGGCTGAGGCAGAAGAATCACTTGAACCTGAGAGGTGGAGGTTGCAGTGAGCCAAGATCAAGCCACTGCACTCCAGCCTGGTGACAGAGCGAGACTCCGTCTCAAGAAAAAATTTGACAAAATTCAACTTTCTTTCATGATTAAAAATCTCTCAGCAAATTAGGTATAGAAATAATGTACCTCAACAGAATAAAGGTCATATATGACAAACCCACAGCTAATATCATACTCAATGGAGAAGAGTGGGAAGATTTTTCTCTAAGATCTGGAAAAAGACCAAGATGCCCATTCTTGTTACTAGTACCCAAAGTATAGTACTAGAAGTCCTAGCCAATGCAATTAGGCAAGAGGAAAAAAATAAAAGCCATCCAAATTGAAAAAGTAAATTGGATGAAATTAAACTATATCTGTTTGTAGATGGCATATTCTTATGTAAAGAAAACCTTAAAGACTTTAGAACTAATAAATTCAGTAAAGTTGCAGGATACAAAATTAACATACAAAAAGCAGTGGCATTTCTATGCATTAATAGCAAGCTATCTGAAAAAGAAATCAAGAAAACAATCCCATTTATAACAGTTAAAAGAATAGTTAGGAATAAAGTTATCCAAGAAGGTGAAAGATCTGTACACTGAAAATTACAAAACATTAATGAAAAAATCGAGGAAGACACAAATAAATGGAAAGATGTCCTGTGTTTGTGGATTGAAAAAAATAATATTAATATTGTTAATGTTCATTCTACCCAAGCAGGGGGGCAGAGAGTGAGGATGATTAATGCACACAAAAATGTAGTTAGACTAAATAAGATCTAGTATTTGATAGCACAAGAGGGCAACTACAGTCAACAATAATTTATTGCACACTTTAAAATAATTAAGAGTATAATCAGATTGTATGAAACACAAAGAAAGGATAAATGCTTGAGGTTTTGGGTAACCCATTTACCCTGATGTGCTTATTACACATTGTATGCCTGTATCAAACTATCTCATGTATCCTATAAATAATACACCTACTATGTATATACAAAAATTAATAATTAAAGAAGTTTTTAAATTAAAAAAAGTTCGTACTACCCAAAGTGATCTGCAGATTCAATGCAATCCCTATAGAAATACCAATGATGTTAATCACATAAATAGAAAAAACAATCCTAAAATTCCTATGGAAAAACCAAAGATCCAAAATAGCCAAAGCAATCTTGAGAAAAAGAACAAAGCTAGAGACATCACACAATCTGACTTCAAAATACACCATAAACTGTATTAACCAGAAAGCATGGTACTGGCATAAAAACAGATGCGTTGATCAATGGAACCAACAGCCCAGAAATAAATTCATGCATTTATAGCTAATTGATTGTGATTATTCATAAAAGCCAAGATATGGAATCAACCTAAATGTTCATCAATAAATGAACTGATAAAGAAAATGTGATATATATATACATAATGGAATACTATTCAGCCTTTAAAAAGAAGAAAATCTTGTCATTTGCAGCAACATGGATGAATCTGGAGGACATTATGTAAAGTGAAATAGGCTGGACACAGGAAAACAAATATCACATTTGCGTGTGGGAGCTAAAAAAGTTGATCTCATATAAAGAGAGAGTAGACTGGTGGTTACAAGCTGTGGTGGTTATGAGTTGAAGGAGGAATTGAAAATATGTTTTGTCAAAGGATCCAACTTTCAGTTAAGCCGGAAGAGTGTGTTCAAGAGATCTACTGCATAACATGGTGACTGTAGTTAATAATATATTGTATTCTTGAAAAATGCAAGAGTGGTTATAAAGCATTCTCTCCACAAAAATTACTGTGTGAGATAATGCATGTGTTAATTACCTAGAGTTAGTCATTCTACAATGTACGTATACTTCAAAACATCATGTTGTACATGGTAAATACATACAATTTTATCTGTCAATGTAAAAAAATACTACTACATTTTTTTAAAACTTAAAAAAATAAAAATTGCCATCAGAATCAGTGCTCATTGGACTCACAGTCTACTGGATCTAAACAATGAAATATTTTTGCCTACACTCTGTCCAACTCACCTTTAAGAACTACAATAATTTAACTGCAAATTCCCATCAATCTCTATTGTCTTCCAAAATCATCAGTAGTATCCCCTTCTCTCAGATCTCTTACCCATTCCAGCACTGGTACAGCCCTCTCCGTTGCTGCCCCAGGAAGCTGGTGAGGAAGGCACCTGTGAGACTGAGACTTCTTGGCCTCTACTGGTCATACGCAGCAACTGCCTGAAAAGTATAGCATCCTGGAAGCCCTACAGCCTCCTTACCTCATCCCATTAACCCTTCAGGGTCCTCCACTGCCCCAAAAGAAGACTGATATTTTGCAGAGTATGATAAACTTTGCAGAGTATGGACAGACTCTGGAAACACTGTGACATAATCTTGCTCTTCACAGTTCTGCATCCTTTTCCCATTTTCTCTCTTACATATTTCCCTCCTGTTACTCTTTCTTTTATGTTTAATTACTTCAATTTTTGCATATTTCTGTCTATGTCTTGGGCTTGCTGTTGAAGTTCCTCTCAGCACTGCTTAAAGACACAAATTCAGTTTTATCTATGAGTAGACTGAGCCTAAGGCACATTATTTCAAGCATTCCAGGAAACAAGACACCCAAATTCTACATTCCTCTATTACCAAAATTATTTTCCAAAATGTCAATAATGACTTACAATGCTTTACTTTATTCAGTAAAGATGTATTGAACCTCTACCATGCAACAGGCACAGTTCTAGGCATTGGGGATAGAACAGCAAACAAAACATTAAAATATGGGGCAAATATTTTTATTCCACAATTAGGGCTTCCTTTGAATGCAAATATTGCTGAGAGGTAACACAGATTTACATAAACATTGAATTATTCATGCATATCATCAATTTTTTTGTGAAAGTCATGCATCAGCAGGCAGACAGGGGGAACTATTTAAGGAGCAGCTCTAACCCTTTTGACTCTCCTGTGGTCAAATCACAAAAGTTATTATGACAACATAATTTTTTAGAAAGAACACGCACATTGCAGCTACAAATACAGGGGTTTAAAGATAACTCCATTTACTTGCAAACTCTGTGACCTAGAGTAAGATAACTAACTTCTCCGAATCTCTGTGTTTTCCTCTGGAGAAATAGAGGAATCAATATCAATTTATCAGGATTATAGAGCAAGATTGCATGTGTAAGCCCCTAGAGCATGATTGTGCCCAGTCAGGCCTCAGTAAACATGAGCTTCCTTGTCATTCCCAAAGCATCCTGGTTTATGGCCAGAGACCAGTGAGCTAGGGTGACTCTAATAACACCTGCACATAATGGCTGAAGTTGCTTTAATAAGGGATAGAGACTTTGACTTCACAATTAGAGGTGTTTCCATAATTAACAAAATTGCCACCCCTAGTTTGCGATCTGATTATACCTACTCCTTTTGCATGCCCAGCCTGCCCTGGCAACTCATGAGACCAAACACAGGAGGTGAGGCTCCCTCTGAGCCCTAGAAACTGTTCGGGGTATTGGTCCTTTCTTCAACGAATGAAGGCCAGGCCAAGGAGTGCATGAAGTCGAGCGTTGTCAGACCTCACACAATATAGGGAGGGAGAAAGCAGGCATTAAGGGCAAGAAGACAGACACTTACTTAGTGTTATTTCTCCCCCTTTGATGTCAGTTTGTGTCATTTTATTTACTGCCTCTAGGGAATCAATTAAAACAGTGCTAATTTATGGGTCTTAATGAACAAGGTATTATGCAAACTGTAAGCATGGCAGCCTTCTTGAATTGGAGAACATTCAAAAGCACAATCACCTGATGTGACATTCTCCCTCCCAGATTCCAAAACAGCATAGGAATAAACATTATGAATACAATTGTGTGTGTCTGTGTGTGTGCGCGCACGTGCACGTGTAGGATGCATGCTGCATGTATAACAGTCTACACTTCTTCTCACACCTACTTCTCTCCTCTCTAAGAACCCAGGCAGAATGTTTGCTAAAAAATACAAAGTTCATCTGCATAATACACAGTGGTGTTTTGCTGTACATGTCACTTCTTGGACTAACAGAGAAATGTATCCCTTAATTGTCCACTCATGTAATTGGTACTTTCGAATCCCTGCGATTAGATAGACACCATCCCAGGCTCCAGAAATGTTAAGGTGAAAAAGTACAGTCTGCTACTTTAGAATCACAGGCAGTTGGAGGAGGAAGACATCTAAATGACTGTAGCGCCTTATTATACCATAGAGGAAAGATACTCTGGGGAGTGTGGAATGGAGTAGAAGTCAGGACAAGCTTCACTGAATCACTTACAAAGAAAATATCCCCTCCCTCTCCTGTGTTGATCAGCCTGTGGTTCCCCTAGAGCCCTCCCTCCTCAGTCAGCACCGTGAAACTCTGGACTGAATTCCATTTCCTGCCTGGACAGAGAGCCCTGGCAGGATTTGTGCATGAGGACTTTTTGTCAGTGGACTCCTCTGGCCTGAAAAGAGGGAGTAATCCTCGGCTGACATGCTCATGGCCAGTGGACCTGGTCACAGCCAAGTCCCATTCACCAGGATCCAAGCCTCCTGCCTGCCACCCAAACAGTTGGCCATCTGTGGCACTCAGTTGAATTTGAAGCTGAACCTTCCAAGGGCAGGCTAAATCACAGCCACTGCCCAGATAGAAAAACGAAGCCAGCCCTACAGAGCATGACCATTTCATGATTTCAGTTGATTTTCAGCCAAGCATCCTCGTGTTTACCTGTGCTTATCTCACTGCTGTCACTGTCATAATATGCAGCTTGTAAAGCTCATCTTTACTTGCAGAGGCAATGTGGTGCTGGGTGGCTATTAGCCCAGGATCTGAAAACAGATTTCCAGGTTTGAATCCTAGTTCCACCACTTGCTTATTATGTTCCGTAAGAAAAGTCATCCACTGTGTGCTTCAGTTTGCTCATCTATGAAGTGGACATAATAATAGCTCATTCCTGATAGGCTTCAGTGTAAACGGTAGAACAATATGTATTTAGGCAGCAGCAAGGGCAGACACGGCACCCTGGAGTGTTTCCCGTCACAGTCTCAGCCAGCCCTGCCTGCTCTGCTCCTCTTTTCTGGAATTTTAGCTCTCATGGCTTCTGCTTCTCTTCCATCATCATAACTTTCACCTCCATGTTTACATCCAATGTCATCTTCTTTCTTCTCTTCTTTCTTGGTGGCATATGTGAGCTATGATGGGAAAATAAGAGGCATATTCCTCAAAATGTCAGGATTCCAAACCAAGGGACAGATTTGTATTTACAAGGTTAACCTGATGAAACCTAAGCATAGCAGACATGTTCCATGGAAATGTTTGCCAGTGGTATGGATAAAGGAGCAGTGGAAAATGCTTTTGAAATTAAAGCTTTGTCCAGCCAGTTCATATATGGGTCATAACTTCCTCTCCTTGCTGTTGGGAGTTTATAATGAAGTATAGTTTAGTACATCTCAGGACAGTTTCCTTGGCATATATGGTAATTTCTCTAGTCCACAACTTACAGTTCTGTTTACTAAGATTCTGGGTCACATCCAACTTGCGAGAACTTTGCATCCATCTCCTTGAACCCGGCCTTGGGGTGCAAAGAGACAAACTCCTGGTCATCTTACTCCTCACTCCTTACTTATCTGTCTCCTGCTCCAAACTATGTGGTGCCAGATGGCAAAACCATGCCTTATGAATATCCATATCCCCAGAACCAAGTCTAGTGCTGGCATGTAGTAGACACACCATCAGTATTTGTTTAATAAATTGATTTGAAGGTAAGGTCTTTGTTCTTGGAAGCATTTCAGTAGTCCCCACAGGCAGATGAGGATGGGCAGTTTTGTTTCTGATGAGGAACCAATAACACAATGTGCATGGTGACTGACGGCACACAAGTCAATGGCACACAGCTAGCAAATCGGGGTGGTCCTGCTGGAAGGGGAGGCTAATAATGCCAATGCTTACTGCCATCTGTTGCATTTAATCCATTTTCCCTCTCAAGACAGAACATCTTGGAGAAACTAAGGCAGCACAACATTCTTATACTTTCTTAAAGGTAAACTTTCCTCTCTGCTCATAGAAAGGGAGTTTGCGGCTGACTATGGGGATAACAGAACATGGTGCTTAGAGACAGGGAGGAGAGCCAAACTTCCTGGGTTCCAAGCTCAGTCCAGCTCTGCCAATCACTAGTTACATGACCAGGAGCAAAGTGTTTAACCTCTCTGTGTCTCAGTTTCTTGATCTTAAAAAACAAGGCTTATAATATTACCTCCCTCAAAGGAGTGTTGAGAGGTGAGAATTGAATAAAGTAACATGAGTACAGCACGTAGGGCATGCTTGGCTTGCGATGTGCTGTGTCGGTGTTTATTTAGTAACAGTATTATCCAAGTATGATGTTGGATGGAAGTCTTGTAGGATGAGAATAAGGGGAAATGCCAAGAGGGAAAACCAACTAATGAAGAATGTTCCTGTTATTTCTGGCCACCGTGGGCCAGGCCTGGCTGGGAGCAGTAATTATTGTAATTAAAAGCAAGTTTCAGTGTCTCAGAGACCCAAGTAGGATGGAGCCGCTTGTCATAGGTTTTGCCTTATGAGAAGGCAACGTTGTAATAGGCCATAAAATTGCTCTAACCTTCCGTTCCTAAGTTGTCACATGCTGCCGGATCGATGCCTCCCTGGCACCTGCTGTTGCTAGTAATTTCGGCGCGCTTTCAGCAGCACCTCTCTGCTGCTGCACCCATGCCAAGAACAGCTCAAGGGACTGATAAAGAGACCTAAGTGCTAGGGCCACACAACCCAGGTTGACAAGAGGGCAGGGGGAGGAGAGACTGGGGGCAGCAGGGAAAGGGAAGTGAGAGCGATGAAAGCAAGCAAGCCAGTGGCTGTGGGAGTGCCCCATCTTGTTTTCATATCCTTCTGACCCCAGAAAGAGAAATGACAGTGGAAAGCTTGCTAATAGCAACAGGACACAGAGCCAATCTTTTCTTTTCTCTACTTTCCAGGAGACCTAGGTGACACCACAGCCTATTTGTGTTCTCTGTGCTCCCTGGTATTTGGCCTACAGGTCTCTGCATTTTCTCTCCAACCTTTTAAAGCATAATAACTGACCAGGCCTTTCTGAAGCATGTGTTGGAGACAAAGAACACAGGAATATGTCATTTTCTATAAAGGCCAGAAAGGGTGTTGTGACCAGCGAAGTGCTAAAATGACATTTGCACTTAGGTGACAAACAAGCCCATTCCATTCCAGGTAAAGACCAGAGCTTTTTCCAGCAACAATAAAACACAAGAAAGTAAAGGCTGCCCTCGTCAGGGTGCTCTGGGAATGACAACTGCTGCTTCGGAAGGCAGCAAGTTGCACTCTGGAGGCAGACCTTGGATGAAAGATCAGGAATGAAAAGCCACATCTGCTTTCAGGTGGACGCTGCCTAAGGTCTTGTCCTTGAGCAATATTCTTCCAGGCACCAGTACATTAGGAAAGAAGCAAAGAATCAGGAAAGAGTCTTGTTTAAGCTGCCCCCTCACATAAACAAAGCCTTTGAAATATGAATTTAAATAAACTGAACTTGAGAAACAAGATTTCTAACACTACAAGAATCTGTGAATAGGTGCATTAGACTGTTACAAACTGTTAGCTGAATCCAGTGCATTTTCAGACGAGGGAGACAAGCAGCCATTCTCCACACAGCTAAAGAAGAAAAAATAAAAAAGTGGCAGTTGAGAGGCGTAAGAACACTCCTGGCTCCATCACAAGATTTGCTGCCTGAAATTGGGCAAGGTACTTGCCCGCTGTTGGACTCAATTTCTTCATCCGTAAAATGAGGTGCCTTGGCTAAAGGATGCCTGAGATTCCTTCCAGCCACGACATGCTATGATCCATGACCTTCATTTTGTACTCTCAGCCAGCAGTATAAGTGCTCCAAAAGAAATAAATGGAGCAAAGAAAAGAATAAAATAAAATAAGAATGTCACGCCAGCCCATCCGTTTTCTACAACCTACGGGCTCACCCCATTTGAGGGTCCTTGGAGTTAGGGTGAAAGGGTCTACAGTCCTGCCTCACACTTCTAATTGCTGGTGTGATTCTCTTTAATTTGACATACTGAAGTCATGGAATCTTTTTGCATTTTATTACTCAACAGATAACAGAAATGTGATTGTTAGCAGAAGACAAGCTTTTATTTTTTAAGAAAGATCCTCTACTAAAAGGGTTTAAAATCTTACAGCTCAGGGCTTAATCACAAAGTTCCCTAGAAATAAAGCTCTCAGATGAAAGCTTTTTACACACACACACACAGACACACACACAGACTCCATCTGAAATTCAGTGCTAAAAGCAATCACAATTAAACGTAGAACAAAGAGCCCTCACAATGAGCTGCAGTCAGTGACAAGCCAGCAGAATCTTTGGGGCATTTCTAATTGGGGAGGAGGAAAATCCATAACTGCAATAAGCCACTATCAATGGATAAGCTCATGAGCTACAGAAGGATGATTTAGAAGTTGTCCTTTTGAAGTCTGTTTCCTTACCTGGGCCCCACACAACGCCCTTCTCTCCCTCACACTCATCTCTAATGTGTGTGAAATACTTATTTTTAAAAAGCCAAGTTTTCTTATTTTAATCTGCCAGCCCATAATATGGTTCAGTCGACCCTAAGGCTGTTTTCTTGGCTTTTGCTCTGAGGAGTTGCCAGGAAGGAGAATTACAGCTCCAGACTACTTCTGCTTTACAAAAAAATTGAGGCAGCGGCTGGGCACAGTGGCTCACGCCTGTAATCCCAGCACTCTGGGAGCTGAGGCGGGTTGATCACCTGAGGTCAGGAGTTTAAGACCAACCTGGCCAACATGGCTAAACCCTGTCTCTACTAAAAGTACAAGTATTAGCCAGGTGTGGTGGTGGGCACCTGTAATCCCAGCTACTCAAGAGGCTAAAGCAGGAGAATCACTTGAACCTGGGAGGCAGAGGTTGCAGTGGGACGAGATTGCCCATTGCATTCCAGCCTGGGCAACAAGAGCAAAATCCCATCTTAGGAAAAAAAAAAAATTGAGGCAGCAACCTGGATTCTGGGCAATTAAGATACCAGGTCAAGTGATTTTTATGAGTCAGATCTGCCAGCTGTGTAAAACCAACATTCTCCTGCCCTTAGAAAGGCAGATGGCAGCAGGAAATATTCGACAGCAGCTTGCTCCTGGGGCCCAGCAGACCTCTCTTGCTTCCCTGCACCGGCCGGCTGCAGGAGGACCACAAGAACGGTCCCACCCAGTTCTGGAGGTGCCTTCACCAAGATGGAGCCCACTGTGAACCACAAGCTGAGCATTGTGCCACTCAGAGTGTCAGCGTGAAGCCTCTCACAACTCTTTCTCAGTTCTTCTCTTTACTCTTCTCTTGGAGACACAACAGAAAAATAAACCCCGAAAGTATAGTAATCAGAAAGATAGGGTGTTAGAGTTGCTGTTCTAGCCCCGTCGGTTCTGGATCTAACCAAATAAGGGAACACTTTAGAAGAGGTTTACTCTCTTACAGAGTACATGACACTCAACTCACCCCACACTGAAGCTGGACCCCACATTTCCCTGACTATACTAAAAATTTCACAGTATAAAAAAGATTTTCTTATGTAGTAGGACAAAGCTGTCAGAACCGAAACTGATGCTCTTTCTGTTAGGAAAAAAAAGGTAGAAGGAGGAAGGAGAGAGAAAGAGGGTGGTTTGTGTGAAGATGAGGTATTACATAGTCCAGGAAAGTTGGTGTTTGGAGGCACAGAGGTGCTTTGCTGGGGACACACAGGAGGCGGGGCCAGCACGCAGAGGTGGACAGCGACAACGCACAGGGTCTGCAAGAGCAGAGAGTAGGTAAGAATGAACACATCCAGCTCAAGATCATCAGCACCAATGCTCAGGAAGCTTGAAAAAAAAGTCACACATTCAACCTCAAAAGCTAGTTGGTGAAGGATCTGTTCAAATCTATTGACCATTTTTTACCCGGTTGTTTTTTCCTTTTTTTTTTTTTTTTTTTTTTTTTTAAGATGGAGTCTCGCTCTATCCCCAGACTGGAGTGCAGTGGTGCAATCTCAGCTCACTGCAACCTCCGCCTCCTGGGTTCAAGTGATTCTCCTGCCTCAGCCTCCCAAGTAGCTGGGACTACGGGCGCCCGCCACCACGCCTGGCTAATTTTTTGTATTTTTAGTATAGACAGGGTTTTACTGTGTTACCCAGATTGGTCTCGATCTCTTAACCTCGTGATCCGCCCACCTCGGCCTCCCAAAGTGCTGGGATTACAGGTGTGAGTCACCACTCCCATCCTCTTACTGACTTTTGAGAGTGCTATATGTATTCTACATGTAAGTCCTGGTAAGATATGTATTTCACAAATATATTTTCCCAGTCTGGTTTGTCTTTTCATTTTCTTGACAGTGTCTTTCAAAGGGTCAGAGTTCCTAAGTTTGTGGAAGTCTAATTCACCAATTTTTCTTGTTTAGGGTCCATGCTGCTTACGTCCTATCTACGAATGCTTTGTTTAACCCACCATTACAAACATGTTCTCTTGGGTTTTCTTCTCAAATTTTTACAGTTTTAGGTTTTACCTTTTGGTCTATAAAACATTTTGGGTTAATTTGTTGTATATGGTGTTAGGTATAGGTCTGGGTTCATTCTTTTAGACCAATGTCCAATGCTCTCCACAACACTTGTTGAGAAAACTATCCTTTCTTTATTGAATTACTATGGTACCTTGTAGGAAATCAATTGTCCATATATGAGTAGACTATTTCTGGACTCTCTTCTGTTCCATTAATCTACATGCCTATTTTTTCACCAGTGCCACAGATGTCTCACCATAGAAAAAATGTGAATGCCAAATAAGCACATGAAAATATGCCCAACATCATTTCTCATTAGGGAAATACAAATTAAATCCACAATGAGATTCCACTATACACCTGTTAGCATGGATAACATAAAAAATGTTGAGGCCAGGCACGGTGGCTCACGCCTATAATCCTAGCACTTTGGGAGTCTGATCACGAGGTCAGAAGATCGAGACCATCCTGGCTAACACAGTGAAACCCCATCTCTACTAAAAATACAAAAAATTAGCCAGGCGTGGTGGTGGGTGCTTGTAGTCCCAGCTACTCAGGAGGCTGAGGCAGAAGAATGGTGTGAACCTGGGAGGCGGAGCTTGCAGTGAGCTGAAATGGCCCACAGCAGTCCAGCATGGGTGACAGAGCAAGACTCTGTCTCAAACAAAAAATGTTGAAAATAAAAAGCAATGGTGAAAATGAGGAACAAGTGGAACTCTTATACATTGCTAGTACAAGTACAAAGTGGTGCAGCCGCTTTCAGAAAGAACTGGAAAGTTCTTATTAAATTAAGCATACCCTTTTTCATATGACTGACTTCTAGGTCATCAAGAGAATTTGACACATATGTACACATAAAAGCCTGTAGGTGAATTTTTAGAGCAACTTTAATCCTAATCACCAGATACTGGAAACAAGCCAAAAGTTTGTCAAATGGCAAGTGAATAAACAAACCCAAGCACATTATGCTGTACAATGGGAAACTACTTAACAATAAAAAGAAACAAAATGATCCATTCCACAACATGAATGAATCCAAAAAGCAGATTATGCCTAGTGGAAGAAACCACAATCAAAAGACTGCATATGGCATGCTTTCATTCATATGACATTAAGGAAAAGGCAAAACTATGCTGACAGGAATCAGTGGCTTCCAGGAGCTGACGGGAGTGGAGGGGATTGACTGTAAAAGAGCATGAGGGGCTTTTTGGATAATGAAAATAGTCTTTGTCCTTACTGTGGTGATCACACAACTCTATATATTTGTCAACATTCTTGGAACTGTACTCCTAAACAAGGAAATTTTATTAGATGTAAATTATACCTCAATAACTCTGACTTTAAAAAAACTGCTAGCTGGCAGACCCTCACAAGATCAGCAATTTGGTGGTGTGGAAGAAGGGGGAGCTCTCCAGCCTCAGGTACCAGCCGCTGAATTAATGTTGTTTTATGTTAATTAAATTTATTAATATAACTCTGCGATAAGAATACCTGTCTTCTAGTTCCAATATTCCCAATAGTGATGGGAGCAGGGGAGATGTGCCAACCTGGCAATATTCTGTGAAACTAATTACCTCAGGAATTTGTGTAAGAATGAACCAACACAGGTGCTACACTCAAATAACAAATTAAACACACCCGCCCTCAGAGAGATTTTGCAATATACCCGCAAGAGTTTGTTGCTTTTTGTGAACCTCATGCATAAAACAGGGTTTATGGTTATTTTGCGGTTTTGCCACCTCTATCCAATATGGGCATTGGAGGGCGTGCTGGTGACTGCATTTCTCTTTACTGAGTCTTCCTCTGTTTCCTTTGATCCGCCAGCCAGTGGCTGCTGTCCATGGTCCCTGAGTGGCAACTCACAGGTGTCTCCTGGGCAAATTTGATAACGCATAGGAGATCCAGTCAGTCCAAGGCAATGGATCCCATCAAAACAGTCACACAAGCAACACAAACCTGGGGCTACTTATTCTACACTGCAGGCCCCAGAACAAGAATCACAGGCTCTGAATCTTTGCATTTGGCCCCAGTCACAGAGATACCAGCATCTCCCAAGTCCAGGCAGTGTCAGATGAAGTGGGTTGTGCTGGCCTTCTTTCTAAATCCCCCCGGACAAAGAGTTTTTTATTTTGTTTTGTTTTGTTTTCTGAGACGGAGTCTTGCTCTGTTACCGAGGCTGGAGTGCAATGGCATGATCTCAGCTCACTGCAACATCCGCCGCCCGGATTCAAGTGATTGTCTTGCCTCAGCCTCCTGAGTAGCTGGGATTACAGGTGCATGCCATCACGTCCGGCTAATTTTTGTATTTTTAGTAGAGATGAGGTTTCATCATGTTGGTCAGCCTGGTCTCAAACCCCTGACCTCCTGATCCACCCTCCTCAGCCTCCCAAAGTGCTGGTATTACAGGCATGAGACACCACGCCCAGCCAAAGAGTTGTTTTTAAATGACAAGCCATTTGAGTCCCTCTATTCCTCAGCCCCAACCATTCTTTCTAATTTTATTTCCTGACCACCCCTCCCCTACCCCACCTTATACCCATCCTACACTCCAGGTACATCAGACTGTTGGGCTGACTATAAGCCCAAAGGGCACTGATTCATTTATATTCCTTTGTCCATATTTCTTCAGCTCAAATGCCCTTCCTGTGAAAAATCTCCCCCTATGTAAATCATAGTCTTTCTTCAAGGCCCAGCTCAAAGGTCTCCTCCTCTGTGAAGGCCTCCTGACTTCCTCAATCAGAATTATTCTCCATGACTTCTGTTTCCTCAGGGTGCTCCCCTCCATCCCTCATGGCCTCTGGCTCTCAGTGCCTATCAAGGGCCCACACTTAATGGGGCACTGTCAACATTTGTCAAGTTAGACTGTACTCGTCTCTATCACGAGACATCCCTTGCTTAAACACTCCCTTGAATATTTCCAAATAAAATAATGTCTTGTATCTGGCTCTTTTTCAGATTACTATTGTTTCTGCGTGAAAATTTCCACTCTTGTATTGAGGCTATGAACATAGACTCCAAAATAAAAAGCAAAGGAAACTCAATCAATCCAAATATTAAGTCTTATTGAGCAATAAAATAATTGCCTTGTTAAATTCAACTGCTTTTTGAAGAAAGCTATATTCAGTCACATTGATCTGGGTGTAGACATAGACTAATGTTCCCATTAGGTATTCCAAGGCATGTTTTTTCATCTTTAATCCATCACATCAATTTTGAGATTATTTCTTACAGAGTATTTCTATGTTTCCTGGAAAACCAACAGGATATGAAAATGTTAAGAGACTTTTTATCAGAGAAAATGTACTGCCTTTATTTTGTCTATAATCTTGTCTTTCTGTGAACTTCCACCTGCTGGTTAGAGAAAAATAAATTAACTAAATGTCTAACCTGGTTTAACTTTAGCTTGATCCAATAATTTAAACAGCCGCTTTAGGGAATACCCAGTCTCTCTTGAATAAAATGCTCTTTCGAACAGCCTTCCTCTTACCCTGCTTCTCTCACGATGATGGCAGTGAGTGTGGGGGGGGGAGGGGGAAGGGGGCTTAGGTGTCCCGCAGCTGCAACATCAGACCTGTTGGTTTTTGACTAGGCATCCCCATTAAGAGGAAACCAGAGACCCTCAGTGTGCCAGCTAGATTCTCTTCTTCTCCAACCAACTGCTCTCCCTTCTTAACTATGTGGGCCTATCCCATGATGGTTAGTGTTGGCCCCTCCCAGAATCTCAAAACAAAAACCCATTATCTTCACAGGATATCTTATATGTCTTCCTACTCCCTACCCTCAGGCAAAAAAGAGAACAGGAAAAATACACACTGACCACCTCACTTCTTTCTCTCTTCTGTCCTACGTCTTCCCACTCTTTTTTGGAACAGAAAGCTCAACTGAAGCGCTAAACCAGCACCCATCTTTAGCCCCCTCCCCAGCTGACTGTGCCTTTACTAAATGATTCTTTATCCTGTCAATATATAAGCCATGTTGTGATCTTGTGAAAATTCTCTGATGAAAAATATTATTCTTTCAATTCTCTAATTAAAAGCAGCTCTTCCTTTTAAATAAAACTATGCCTGCCTTGTTTTATTTGCCATTGGTTCAGGCTGATGGTAGGCAAACACCTCTGTTGTGTCTCCTGAATATGAATGCATCATGCCACAATGGAATTTCAATGCCTAGTGACAAGCTGTCAATTTTCCTAAGAGAAGCATCAGAGTTATACGGATGCTTTGTCAAAAGGCATTTAGTCAAATGCACATCTGACCTTTCCTCTTCTGTCTATCACAAATTCAACCATAACCATTCCCAGTCTGTGGTTTCCCACATCACCTGGCTTCACCTGAGCTCAATTCTTCTCTGCCTTCACCTTTACCCTCAGCACTATAGTACTTGTAGCGCTAGCTTTTTAAAAATTCCTCTACTATAATTCTTTTTTCTCAAAAAAATGGAAATTTGCTTACACAACTTTGAGACCATCTTCAACATCAATGCAGTTTCCAAACTCAGAAGCTCATCTCATCCTTCCCCTCTTTATTCCTCTGTGTCACTTCTTACACCAGCCAGGAAGACCTTCTCCAGGACCATCTGCTCTCCTGGAACCTGGGAGCCCCTTTTATACACAATTTTGCAACTCAAAAAGGGGACTCCCACCTGGCCTCAACTTTCTTAGGTCTTAGTATCAGAACCTCTGGCTACTGCAGTCTCTATTCAAATGCAATTCTTGAAATGAATTCATACTTTTTTCTCTCAGCTGTAAAATTTTTACCTGGCTTGTTCATCTCTGACACGTGCACAGGGACTGCTCCTTGGACTAAAAGTCAAGAAATCTGGAAACCTCTGACTCCAACACAAATAAGCCACGTGACCTTGAAGGTGTCATCTCACTCTTCTGAACCTCAGAAGACTCATCTATAAATTAAGAAGGTTTGAAGTAAGTGATGGCAGAACTCATTTCTACTCTAATACCATTTGTTTCAATAAATTTCTATCCTTTTTAAACACGACTCTTTGTTTTCAATTGAGGCAAACAGTAGTGAGAACTTTCCTCTCCTCTTTGTACACCTGCTGTACCACCAAATTAGGATGAATTAAAAGCAAAGCTTCTAACAATACAGGTTGCTTTCTTTCCTTTCCAAATTTTAATTGGCTCTTTAACAGGTGTGCTTTAACCTGCTCTCCACTCCAACATTTTAAATAATAATATTTTTCATCACATTAGCCAGAGTGTGCCAGCATTATTAAAAATAAAGCAATCACATTTAACAGAGGTAAATGAACACAAGAAGCTACTTTTGTCCAGAGTGTTCAATTATATTAGGGCAGTATGTACATCTATATATCAGCCAAGAACACACATTTTTTCTTACATCTTTTATTTACTTCCCACACCTATTTCGTAATTTTAACACTGGCCATTCTAGCTCTCAGAATGTTTTTCAAAATTCCTAATTTGCTCATTCATTGCATTGTTTTCTGAAACCTCTTTCAGTCTTTTCAGGTGTTTGGTTTTATTTTTGTCTCATTATTGTTGCTGGTTTTCCTTTGTCTCTATAATACGCCTACTCTGTGGTCACTTTATTTGGGTTTATTTCAGAGCCTGTCTCTGAAGATTTTGAAATCAAATGAGAAAAGATCCTTCGCATTACTTGTCATTATTTCAAAAGAACTATGTCCATCTGAATAAAATTAAATATTTTATACAAGATAGTGAAAGTATGGAATAATTCTAATTTTCTTACACAGGTACTGCATATATATGTTGATTACTTGCTAATGTGTATCTTCAGGGATGGGAGAAAGGTTAGTATGAAAATGTTTTGCTACCTTCACAGAAGGTCTGCACTCTGGTTGGATCAAACAATTGGTTAATTCAACAAAGTTGCCAAAAAATAGCAATCAATTCAGTGAAAAGAAAATCAATCACAGAGGTAGTTTGGTTGCTTTGTAGACAAAACAGTCAGAAGAGTGATTGAATTTTTCACTTTTCAATGAGTTGTTTTGGCCTTGTGTGGATGCAGCCATTAACTCATTAATCACCCAGAACTCCTCAGTGGCTGAGAGAGGGAAATCATTACTTTCCAAGTATAGATCGCATATTAACAATATGCAAAAGGCCTGCCAGGGTGAATGTGCTCAATGACCCCATTTGAGAAAAATGAGTTTCACAAATATTTTATAGCATCTGGAGGTAAACTGTACCTGATTTATCATTTCACTTTCCAATTGTGAAACTCTATGTCTGCTAGTGTAAGTTTGCAGAGAATTTAATATACATAAAATATATTCATTTAATCCTTAAATTAGAGTGAATTTTAATTCATAGAGTACTACAAAAATAATTCTTGCAACATATTGGGCTTCCCCACATTGATTTTATGCAATATCAAAATGGAGGAGTTTTGCACACATCACAATTAGCTCCCACCCGTGCAGTATACATATATGCCATTCTGATAAATATGTATATTTTCCCATATGGTGTTGAATGTTAGCGTCTAATTTACCTCTTAATTTTTAATTAATTTTAAATTACATTCTAAATGAAGCCGACAGGAGTCTAATTTGCATGCTTATTTGCATATCTGTAAACACACTGTTTGCATTGTTTATCTAGTCCCTGTCCCCATGACATACAGAGGTTTTTCTCACCCCGTGTGGCGAATTGAGACTGCCAAAGCATCAAGGTGCCCTCTAAGACTTGCAGACACTATTCTAATCTAGAACAGATGATGCTGGCTCTCTTTTCTCCACAATGGCCACAGAGGATTCTGAAAGGCCAAGGTCAATGATAGCAGTTAAGCCCTCTGCTTTCTCAGAGGAATAGCAGTATCTGTGATTCATCTTTAGAAAATAAAACTATATACTTTTTGAACACTGTGGATTTTTTTAAATGTACAATGCCCTAAATGACTGAAATAATAACACCAAATCAGAAAAACAAAGTCACGTTATATTATCTTCTGGACTGATAGCTTCCTAACCCAGTCAGAAGAAGGCAGCACAGAACAAAAGCATTTTCCTCTGCAACAAGCAATGGATTATTTTCCTTGTCTGAGTAGGCTATCCTCTGGCAGCACTAATGGCAGCTGTGGCCTGTTGGTACCTTGCCTTTTGACAACAACATACCATACGTGCAACTTCAGTCAATCAATATACAAGCCACCTCAAAGACCCTTTGGAGACTGACAAGCAGTTCAGGATTCAAGGAGATTTGATGTATTTTTGTACACGAATCTCACCAGCAGACAGGACTACAGGACTACTTTTCTCCCGAAAAGTACTGTGATTCCCCTCTTTGTTCATAGCTTCAATAAGCAAAGATATTGTGGAAAATGATTTTGTTTTGCTATAAGGCAAGTACTATACTGCGTGTTAATAGGAGTTTGCTGATCCTGTTTGAGGTCATACCTATCCGATTTCTAATTCCAACTTTTCTGTGACCTTGGGCACCTTCCTTAATCTCACCGAAGCTTTACCATCTCTATTATTGACTAAAATCTTAGAAATGATTATCTTTTGAGGTTGTAATAAAGACTAAGCAAAACGGAAATCTCCTGGAACATTTTTCTGTATTTTTCTTTCCTCTCCAGTGGAAATAGATACCAAGTCCCAAGCCTGGCAGATGTTAAATGTGGTATCTCATGGCACATAAAGAGAACAGACTAGACCTGGGGGAATTGTATGCTGCTGTCTTGATCTTTACTCCAATAGTACCACCTGCTTTCTTGTTGTAAAAAACTTCCATGGCTGCCCTATCAAAAGTAGACTTTCCCTTTCAGCTCTTTGTTTTCAAAACCAAGCCAGCCCTCAGTGGACCAAAAGTAATATTAAATGTGTCAAAGTGATGGTCTTTACAGCTGGATTGTCGTCATACAACCAATCAATCAACCACAAGAACAATAACACTTTCCCTACAAAGAGCAGAAAAAATATTCTTCCTTCCAAAATAGCCAGGAAACATGTACATCAAACACTGACTGGTGCACAATTTGTTGTACCTGGTCATTCCGTACACAAGAGCCTACCTGATACCTCTCGGAGGGGATGTAACTCCAAACTCACTCACTCCACTCCACTTTCAAGGATTTGAATCAACCAGCAAGAATGAATGCAGTTATATATAAAAATGTAAATAGGTCAAAGAAATCACAGCAAAGATAAAAGAAAGGTACGTGAGACCAAATGGAAAATCAGCTCACTGAAACATATGTGAAGAGATTGCACATAGTTATAAAAATAGGAATCTTAATGTGGTTCTGAGTTTCTATGCATCCAAAAAGTATTATTTAATCTATTACAGGAGACACATTCTCCATAAAATAAAATAATACCTGTTTCCCAAGAAAGCAATGCTTCCAGGCACTAAACTCTTAGAGACATGTCTCCTGCTGACACCCATAAAGGGAAATCTATGAGTCTGAAACTATTTACCTACAAACTTATCCCATAACTCTGTGCTTTTTAAATAGATAAAAGACTCAAAATTAATCTTTCGGTCCTCTCTGCTCCTACATGTTTTGCTCTCTATAATGGAAGCTTTACAGAGTGACCTACTTCAGGCAAAGGGTCACATCTTGGCGTACTCTAGAGTTGCTGTGTACAGCTGTGCAGCCTGTGCACTGCATTTAACTAGACTATGGTGAGTGATGCCCCTCTGGGGCTTAGCAATGCAGTTTGCAGCATGCCACATAGTATCTTCCTTGTAGAAAGCATTCAGTCAATATTTGCTTTATTACGTAAACATACCTCTGCAGTAAACACAGGGGTTATGCATGTCTGTCCCTGCCTGGATGTGAATTCTAGCTCTGCCACTTGCCAACTGTGTGACCTTGGAAAAGTTACCTAACCTTTTGGCACATGTATTTCTCATCTATAAAACGAAGATAGTAAAAGTGCACACCTAATAGGATTAAGTACTTTATGTATGTAAAGAGCTCAGAACAGTGCCTGGCACAAAGATTCTGCATTAGTATTATTCCGGTTTATTCTGGTGTAGAAAATATACAGGTGGATTTCTATTTTAGTGTTCTTAATGGGCTATTCAAATAATTGTGCTCCTTCTTAAAAGTACCTTTTAGATAGGAATGTTGCAATGGTACAATGCATTAAGGAAGTCTACAATTCCAAGAGAATACAATAAGGAAGAGGAAGGAGATTAGCCCTTTTGATCACCTATGGTATGCCAGGCACTGAGCAAACACTTCATGTATGTGGTCTTATTCAGTCCTCACAACTATCTGATAAGGTAGAAGTATTATGTGTGCCCTAAAACAAGCTTAACCAGTCTGTGAGTGCAAATTGTGTTACATCCTCAGTAAGCATCCCGCCATCATCAGTTAATACAGAACCCAGCCCTGACAAAATCTCTCCATCTTTGCCTCTGGGTCTCCAAGGCTATCTCCATGCCTCTCAGAGGGGTTGTAACTCCAAACTCACTCACTCCACTCCACTTCCAAAGATTTGAATCAACCAGCAAGAATGAATGCAGTTATATATAAAAATGTAAATAAATCGAAGAAATCACAGCAAACATAAAAGAAAGGTACATGAGACCAAATGGAAAATCAGCTCACTGAAACATATACCAAGAGATTGCACATGTACAAAGCCCATTGGTCAGATGCCTCTTGCATCTGCCAGATATCACTGTCCCTTCTGCTAGGCATGGATCCTGAAGAGACAGCTGCCAGATCTGCTGGCAGCTTCTGTATCTGCCCAGTATTGCCACCTTTGCTGGGCACTAGACTTTCATTGCGTGCTGCCACATAGGCTGGGCATCATCACTGTTGGCAGTCTCCCTTGCATTTCCTCCTGGCCTCTAGTTGCTCTTCAGCTACTGTGCTGCTCCCCCTGCATTTTGCATTATTGAAGTACTAGTAGAGATTGTAGGAGGAAAGTCACTCTCTCCACTTGGGGCACTTGTACCTTTCCAACAGGTCATCAAAACAGGAATGCTTGTGCCTTGGTGTCTCTCATTTCTTAAGAAAACATCAGGACAGGAGCTGTGGCTCACTCTTGTAATCCCAGCACTTCGGGAGGCTGAAGTGGGCAAATCACAAGGTCAGGAGTTTGAGACCAGCCAGGCCAACATGGTGAAACCCCTTCTGTACTAAAAAAAATACAAAAATTAGCCAGACATGGTGGCACGTGCCTGTAGTCCCAGCTACTCGGGAGGCTGAGGCAAGAGAACAGCTTGAACTGGGGAGGCAGAGGTTGCAGTGAGCTGAGGTCATGCCACTGCACTCCAGCCTGAGCAACACAGTGAGACTCCATCTCGAAAAAAAGAAAGAAAGAAAAAGAAAAAAAAAAACCATCAATTTGGCCGGGTGCAGTGGCTCATGCCTGTAATCCCAGCACTTTGGGAGGCCAAGGCAAGTGGATCACCTGAGGTCAGGAGTTTGAGATCAGCCTGGCCAACCTTGAGATCAGGTTTCAACAACAGGTGAAACCCTGTCTCTACTAAAAAATACAAAAAAAAAAAAAATTAGCCAGGCGTGGTGGTGGGCACCTGTAATCCCAGCTACTTGGGAGGCTGAAGCAAAAGAATCGCTTGAACTTGGGAGGCGAAGATTGTAGTGAGCCAAGGTTTCACCATTGCACTCCAGTCTGGGCAATAAGAGAGAAACTCAGTCTCAAAAAATAAACAAATAAATAAATAAATAAATTTGGATTTGTTTTACATTCAATCTTCTCTATATCCAGAACCCAGATGAAACGAGGGCGATGTCAGGGATATATCTGAAGCTTTACACTGCCCAAAACTTCCTTCTGGACCCCAGGGGCTTGCCACTAGACCAGCCTACAAGCTATTGTAGAGTTTGAAAGATTTTTTGAGAGTGACATAGTTGCTTTACTAATTTTTTAAAAAGAGCTTTTTTCTGATATATCTGTGTCTAGAGTCAAGATAGAAAATATGCGGATATATGCTACATTTATCTAATGTCACTATATCCCATGTTGTAAACATTAATAACAACTTCAGAGTCAGGGGGAAATGTAAGGAGAGTGTGATAGAGACAGAGCCTAGAATAATAGAAAAAGTAACAATTCTGAGACCAAATAGATGTGGGTTTTATCCCAGCTCCATGTACCTTCCAGTCAATTACTTCACCTTAACTTTCTTATTTATAAAATTGAAATGATAATAGCACACTTGGAAATTCAAGAAATAGAGTTATTGTGCATGAAATGCCTGGTGTATCGTATGTGCTCAATAAATGATCATTCTTTTTTTTTCATTATCATCACTTTGTAATTTTCTTTGGATATGGACTTTGGGGGCTCTAAATCATGAAAAGTGACAGGCAGCTGAAAGAACAGTGCTGCTCCATAATTATTTATTGAATGTCTCCTGTATTTAACTTTGCATTAGCTCAGAGGGATACAATGGAGAACAAGAGCAACAAAGCTCCCACTCTTAGAGCCTACACTGTAGGTGAGAAGATATAAAATACATAAACGAGTAATAGTATTATAAATGCCATTAGTACTCTGAAATGAGTGTACAAAACATGGTAGGAATAAATAATGTGCAATCTATGAAGAGTTTTATGGGGAGAAGAGTGAAATGATATAATTTATATTTCTAACAGATCACAGAGACAGTTTGTGGAAAATGGAAAGTTGCAAGTGTGAAAGTGAGCAAGCGAAAGTCATTCTCTGCTGCAGGAGAGCGACATAAGCTGGCCTTGCTTGACTTCAAAATAGTTTTCAGTGCAATCAATTCACCATTTCCGTGTGGAGAAGGTCTGTTGTTCAGACTCATTGGAGGCTAAAAAAGGTTCTTTATGGTGAGAGCTGGTAAGTCAGTGAAACGGCTCCCAACTCGAAGTTGGATCATGGGCTATTGCAGCAGAAGACTCCAAAAGTCACAGATGAAAGAAGGTTGCGCCAAATTTAGAATAAAGAGATTTAGAAGGCTGCTGGTCGGCTTGAGGCACAGATTTCAGATGGCACAGGAGGAGATAGCAAGCAGTGTTGGACAGGTCTTCATGTAAGGAAGGAGCCAGGACCTGCTCTTACCAGAAAGCTGAGCTCTGCCATTTGATTTCTTTTAGTGCCATGTAAGTCTCTCCATCCCCGAGGTAATTTGATACAGTCTGAGAAGGCTCCTGCTCTCTATGAGCTGGGCTTTTGCAAGAGATGCTGCAGAGAGAAAACCTATGTTAGACCTGTGTACATGTTTATGTCTGTGTGTGTATATATACATACATACATATATATGACCATTTTAATTTATTTAATTTATAAATCATTTTGCTATAACACAAATATCTTGCAAAAAATGTTATAGTCTACGAGTTCCTACAAAATCACAAGCAAGAACTAGAGACATGTACTTGACATAATGTGAAATCTTGTGCTCTGTGCTTCTGCAGGAAGAGATGAGGTGATTCTTCAGACGCTGATCAAAATTCCCTGCCTCTCTCAGGGTCGCTGAGCCTCGGAATGGCAGGAGCACTGCGCCATCTGGTGGGCAGATGCACTGCATCAACGTTCATTAGCAGAGGCTTTTTACACACACACACACACACACACACACACACACACATGCTTTTCAAGGAAGACTCAAGAACAAATGCAGAAGCTGAGCTGACAACTACAAAATATCATCAATTAAAGCTATTCTTTGGTAAGTTTCACAACAGATTAATTTATAAATGAAAAGGATTGAAATGTGGTACCACTGTAAATCTTTAATTTTTCAGTAGGATATATATTATCTGTTAATGGGTGTGTACCCTGTGCCAGGTAGGTGCTAGTCTATGTACTTTACACGTGTTAACATATGTCATCCTCACAGCAATCCTATAAGATAGGTACTATTTCCATCCCATTTTACAGGTGAGGAAACTGAAACAGAGAGGTTCAGTACCTTGCCCAAAATTGCACAAGCTGGTATGTGGCAGAGCAAGAATATAACAATGTTCTTGAGCTCTTAGGCACTAGGCTAGGCTGCTTCTCCGATATACACAATGTAGCACAGTGAGATTGGGTGTCATTAAGACAGAGGTCAGAAAACAGGATTTTGAAAAGCGTGTTCCGAAAGCATAAGATTCTGTTTTCAAATTGCTTCCCCAAGCAAAAGAATACAAAACTCTGAGCTTCCTATAAGGCAGAACCTTTATAAAAAGCAAGTTTTTGAAAACTGCTTTACAAAAAAAAGTACACTTTTTAGAATCACCAAATTTGGAACTAAAGAGCAAGATCCCTTGATGATCATAATTGTGGTAGTTAATTGTATGTGTTGACTTACTGGGCCATGAAATTCTCAGATACTTGGTCAAACATTATTCTAAGTGTGTCCATAAGAGTGTTTCTGGATGAAATTAATGTTTGAATTGAGAGACTGAGTGAAGCAGATGGCATTCCTAAATGTGGCAGGCCTCGTCCAATAGGTCAAAAAACTGAGTAGGACCCAGAGACTCACCCTTGCTTGAGTAAGAACAAGAGGAAACTCCCTCTTCCTGACTGCTTTGAGATGGGACATCAGTCTTTTCCTGCCTTCAGACTCAAACTGAAATATTGACTCTTCTTCGGTCTCCAGCTTGCCAACTGCGTATCTTCGGACATTCTATTGGCTCTGTTTCTCTAGAAAATCCTTACTAATGTGATGCTCATTGTGTCATCATCACATTGCCATCATCATTGTGGTCACCCTCAACATCATCATCATCATCTTCTCTACCTCACACTGAGTGTCCCCCCTTGCAGGTACAGTGTTCGGTGCTCTGAGACTGTGTGTGTAAAAGTGCTTATTTCACAGATGAGTAAACCGAGGCTCAGTGAATTTGGAACATGTACCCAACACCTCACCAACAGTCAGTGGTACAAGTGAGACCATGGTTATGAACAACCCAGGGCATTTTTCTCTATGCCAAGTGGCATCTCCCACTAGATGGAACAGTCATCAACAACAAACATTTGGAAGGATGATGGCATGTTTTCCATCTTCAGATATCTTATTAACTCTAATTTTCTCCAAAAGTGCTTTCTCATTCCTTTGAAAGCCATTATTTTCCTTCTTTTCCGGGGTGACATGTCATTTTAGCTTGGTTACTTTTGAGGCAATTTAATCTGATTTTGGTAGGAACCAGTTATTCTTCTTACATCTGGTCATTCAGCAACTAACAGGCATTTTCCACAACTGCAGATACAAAAGAGACAAGAAAAAGTACAGCTCACCTTACATACCCTGATTCATCTGAGCTGGGCATGATTCAGCTACTCATGATATTGAATTTGGGAAATATGTGTGTCTTCAGACTTTTTCCCCTCTCTGTATGGGACAGGACTGGAAATTCAAGCAACAGAGGGATGAACTTATACACAAGACTGCTGCAGCCTGCATAAAAATGTACAAGTAGACCTGGCTGCCAAGGACAAGAGAGGGTGGGGCATCAGTCCAGCACATGCTCCCATGACAACTTCCAAAGGAAAAATAGATTATAATTATTAGAAACGCAATTGCCCTATTAAAATACATGAAATAACTACATAAATTGTGAAATTGAAGTAATGGGGTTTTTTTTTTTAAAGAAGTGAAAGATATTTGTATCCAGAAAGAAAATTTAAACCAAGATATATATCTAAGTAAACTGTGCCCTTCCCACCCCTAAGCCCCAAAATGTTAATCAGATGTATAGTCCCAGAGTCAGGACCTCTTGGCCCATGGTGAGTTCAACTTGGACAGACTCCTTTGAAGAGATAAACTATCTAGGATAAGAAGAGAACTTGCTGGAAATAGCCAGATAAGTAACAGTAGATTGTAGCCTATCTGCCGGGAAGCACACTTTTTCTCCAGCCATTTGCAGGAAGAGCTAGAGAAGTAGGTTGCTATGCCATTAC
Organism: Macaca nemestrina; assembly: GCF_043159975.1. Lineage (NCBI taxonomy): Eukaryota > Metazoa > Chordata > Mammalia > Primates > Cercopithecidae > Macaca > Macaca nemestrina. Next base: position 120,416,135 of record NC_092127.1, on the reverse strand, counting down.
AAGTCATTTTCTCTCCTGAGCTACGCCAGCCCATGCTCCTTTTTCATTCCAATTGCTGCATTTCTAGAGGATCATACTGCCATTTTTCTCTTCTCTGTCTAACACCAATCGCACTTCTGGGCTGTTGCCCCCACTGCTGATGGTGTTAATCTCCATGGGAACTAATGTGACTCAGAGGGTCAATGTGTACTTGGCAAGTCCTATTACGATCATTGCCAGCATGTTACCAGCAACGGCAGCATAATCCTCAGTGATCATATTTTTGTTTTGTGAATTTTGCCTGTGAGTCATGCAGCTTAAAGGCAACAGCCTCAAAGGAAATCTTAGCTTAGCACTTTGGAGTAAATCCTATCACAGCCACCTTCTCTGCAAGCTGCATTCCAGCATCCCCCCTTTCAGAAGTCATGGAGTCCACTATTTGCTCAGGAATTACATTTTCTTGGACTTTTTCTGTATCTCTTACCCTGATTTGGGATCATGCATTCTGCCCATAGACAGTAGGAACTATTTAATGGGAATAGCAATGCCCATGGAAATAATGGCTTTCCTTTTCAATAAGATATTCTAATTTTTCTATTGTTGTTGTGATGGTAGTGGCAATGGTTTTCATTTAATAACATGAAATCTACCCTGTGGCCTCCTATAGGATGAATCCAATGAAAGAAAGCTGTTTGATCAATCAAAAATTGTCTTACAAAGTTTGAGTTGCTAAAGATAAGCTAGAGATCACTGAATCCAACCTCCCACCTGGTACAGGTTCTAATAAATGCATCCAGCATCTTTTTGATTAGTGGAAAGCAAAGATAGTCTCCCAGTTATTTTCAAGAAGTGTGCCCTCTAATGCTGGATCACAAATTATTAGAGAATCCTTTCTTACAATGAGTAAAAATCTGCCCCCTGTAACTTTGATCCATCTATTAGCATTCTGCTCTCTAAGGAATAAAAAAAAAAAATACTTTCTCTCCTGTACTCCCATTTTATCTCTACTGGGGTCATCTAGTACCCAATCCTTCCTGCCTCATCACATGAGACTCATCACCTGTTTTTCATGTATCTGTCTCCTTCACCAAATGTAGCTTCTGGAAGACAAAACACATGTCACATTCTTTGAATCATGAGTGCTTATGTTTAATGACACACCTTCAAATACTCCATGCTACTTTGTCTTTCTCCCCTGGTCATTGTATTAGTCTGTTCTCACACTGCTATGAAGAAATGGCCAAGACTGGATAATTTGTAAAGGAAAGCGAAGAAGTGGGCACCTTCTTCACAGGGCAGCAGGACAGAGTGAGTGCAAGCAATGTAAATGCCAGATGTTTATAAAACCATCAGATCTTATGAGACTCACTCACTATCATGAGAACAGTATGGGGGAAACTGCCCTCATGATTTGATTACCTTCATCTGGTCCAGCCCTTGACACAAGGGGATTATGGGGATTACAACCCAAGATGAGATTTTGGGTGGGCACACAGAGCCAAATCATATCATTCCACCACAACCCCTATCAAGTCTCATGTCCTCACATTTCAAAACACAATCATACCTTTCCAATAGTCCCCAAAGTTTTAACTCATTCCAGCATTGACCTAAAAGTCCAAGCCCAAAATCTCTGAGACAAAGCATGTCCCTTCTGCCTATGAGCCTGTAAAATCAAAAGCAAGTTAGTTACTTCCTAGATACAAGGAGGATACAGGCATTGGGTAAATACACCCATTCCAAATGGGAGAGATTGGCCAAAACTAAGGGGCTACAGGCCCCTTGCAAGTCCAAAATCCAATAAGGCAGTCATTAAACCTTAAAGTTCCAGAATGATCTTTTTTGACTCCATGTCTCACATCCAGGTCACGCTGATGCAAGAGGTGAGCTCCCATGACCTTGGGCAGCTCTGCCCCTGTGGCTTTGCAGGGTACAGCCCCTCTCCTGGCTGCTTTTACAGGCTGGCGTTGAATGTCTGTGGCTTCTGCAGGCTCATGCTGCAAGTTGTCAGTGGATCTACCATGCTGAAGTCTAGAGGACAGTGGCCCTCTTCTCACACCTCCACTAAGCATTACCCCAGTGGAGACACTGTGTGGGGGCTCCTACACTACATTTCCCTTCTACACTGCTCTAGCAGAGGTTCTCCATGAGAGCTCGGCCCTTGCAGCAAACTTCTGCCTGGACATCCAGGCATTTCCATACATCCTCTGAAATCTAGGCAGAGGTTCCCAAACCTCAATTGTTGACTTCTGTGCACCCACAGGCTCAACACGATGTGGAAGCTGCCAAGGCTTGGGAGTTGCACCCTCTGAAGCAATGGTGTGAGCTGTATCTTGGCCCCTTTTAGCCACAGCTAGAGCTGAAGCAGCTGGGATGCAGGGCATCATGTCCTGAGGCTGCACAGAGCAGAGGGGCCCTTGTTGCAGAAAGTCAGAGACCCCAAATGGAGGAACTGGCTGAAGTCATGGCAGAAGAACATAAATTGTAAAGATTTCATGGACATTTATTAGTTCCCCAAATTATTACTTTTATAATTTCTTACACCTGTCTTTACTGCAGTCTCTGAACATAAACTGTGAAGATTTCAGGGACACTTATCACTTCCCCAATCAATACCCTTGTGATTTCCTCTGCTTGTCTTTACTTTAATCTCTTAATCCCATCATCTTCATAAACTGAGGAGGATGTATGTTGCCTCAGGACCCTGTGAAGATTGCGTTAACTGCACAAACTGTTTGTAGAGCATGTGTGCTTGAACAATATGAAATCTGGGCACCTTGAAAAAAGAACAGGATAACAGCAATGTTCAGGGAACAAGGGAGATAACCTTAAACTCTGACTGCCGGTGAGCCGGGTGGAACAGAGCCATATTTCTCTTCTTTCAAAAGCAAATAGGAGAAATATCGCTGAATTCTTTTTCTCAGCAAGGAACATCCCTGAGAAAGAGAAAGCACCCCTGAGGGTAGGCCTCTAAAATGGCCGCTTTAGGGGCAGCTGTCTTTTACTATCAAAGACAAAGGGATGTAATAAGCCCCAGTCTCCTGTAGCGCTCCCAGGCTTATTAGGATGAGGAAATTCCCGCCTAATAAATTTTGATCAGACCAGTAGTCTGCTCTTAAACCCTGTCTCCCGATAAGATGTTATCAATGACAATGCGTGCCTGAAACTTCATTAGCAATTTTAATTTCACCCCGTCCTGTAGTCCTGTGATCTCGCCCTGCCTCCATTTGCTTTGTGATATTTTATTACCTTGTGAAGCATGTGATCTCTGTGACCCACACCCTATTCGTACACTCCCTCCCTTTTTGAAAATTGCTAATAAAAATTTGCTGATTTTACAGCTCAGGGGACATCACGGAACCTGCCAACATGTGATGTCTCCCCCGGACACTCAGCTTTAAAATTTCTCTCTCTTGTACTCTTTCCCTTTATTTCTCAGACCAGCCAATGTGTAGGGAAATAGAAAAAAAACCCACGTTGGCTATCGGGGGTGGGTTCTCCCGATAGGCCCTGGGCCCAGAAAACCATTTTTTCCTCCTAGGCCTCTGGGCCTGAGACAGGAGGGGCTGCCCCAAGGTCTCTGACATGCCCTGGAGACATTTTCCCTATTGTCTTGGTGATTAACACTCAGTTCCTCATTACTTTTGCAAATTTCTGGAGCGGGCTTGAATTTCTCCCCAGAAAATAGGATTTTCTTTTCTACTGCATCATCGGGCTGCACATTTTCCAAACTTTTTTGCTCTGCTTCCTTTTGAATGTTTTGCTGGTTAAAAATTTCTTCCACCAGATACTCTAAGTCATCTCTCTCAAGTTCAAAGTTCCACAAATCTCCAGGGCAAGAATGAAATGCTACCAGTCTCTTTGCTAAAGCAAAGCAAGAGTGACCAACAAATTCCTCTTCTCCATCTGAAACCACCTCAGCCTGGACTTTATTGTCTATATCACTATTAGCATTTTGGTCAAAGCCACTCAAGAAGTCTCTCGGAAATTCCGAACTTTCTCACATTTTTTGAGCCTCCCAAACTGTTGCAGTCTCTGTGTGTTACCCAGTTCCAAAGTTGTTTCCAACTTTCAGGTATCTTTGTGCTGTACCCGACTACCTTGGTACCAATTTACTGTATTAGTTTGTTCTCACACTGCTATGAAGAAATACCTAAGACTGGGTAATTTATAAAGGAAGAAGATTTCACTGACTCACAGTTCTGCATTGCTGGAGAGGCCTCAGGAAACTTACAATCATGGTAGAAAGAAAGGGAGAAGCAGGCACCTTCTTCACAGGGTGGCAGGATGGAGAGAGTGCAAGGAGGAGAAATGCCAGACACTTATAAAACCATCAGATCTCATGAGATTCACTCACTGTCACAAGAATAGCATGAGGGAGACCCCCCATCATGATTCAATTACCTCTACCTGGTCCCACTCTTGACACATGGGGATTATGGGGATTACAACTCAAAACGAGATTTTGGGTGGAGACACAGCCAAACCATATCAGTCATGCTAGTTCAGGCTAAGAATTTCTAATTCCTTCAACTATTTGTCAAATCACCAGGCAGATACTGGCCTCTTTTCACCTCCTTCTCCAACAAGAGCACAAATGAAGTGAAAGAGGCAGATTAAATCATATAATGTCTCTGTGACAAAAACTATACTTTCAAATATCACACTATGTGGTGAGGGTAATGAAGTAGTTCAGAAAGTCTATAAAGGGTGCTCTAGGTCCTTCAAACAACCTTGAAATTCTACAATAAATGAGATTTTTGCAACCAGAAGAGACTGTAGATCCCACCTCACCCAATCAGTACTAAGGAGAATATGGGGACCTGAGAATCAGAGTGAATTGCCCAAGGTCACAGAGCCAGTTACTGGATGAGCTAAAACTAGCTAAAATTAGCACTTCTTTTTCTCTCTCTCATGTTCTTTACAACACACCACACGAACTCAAAGTGAATATTATGCCCAGGCACTTTATATGCTCCTGAATAGTTAACTGGTGATTTCAAACGTGGAAAGCATGTTCTTATATCTTCAGACCTAAATTTTAGCACTCTCTCTCCCATTGAGAGCATTTTATATGGTACTAAATATTCCAACAAGGTTTTAAGGCTTACAACTACTGTCCCTGGCAATCTTGGTTTTGATCTCAGAAGAAAGAGATGCTAATATAAAATCTTCAGAGTTTTAAAGACTGATGGAGTCTTTCTTATTCACGTTTATCTTACACAGCACTTAGCACAGTGCCTGGCATATGATAGTCATTTAAAAAATGTTTGCTGACAGATTAATAGTTTTATAATTATTCATTAATAAATTATCCATGACAAAATTTCAAATCAGGCTAAATTTCCCTATCTCTTGGCCTATTTCCTATGTCAAGGCCACATCCTCAATAATCAATTGGTTATTGTTCAAAGAATGTAAACAAATACTAATGTTTATCCAAGCAACACATACTTTGAAACTCAAATATACTAAAAATATACATACAAGACAATTCCAACTTGCAAATAGATGACATTCTGACAGAGCAGATGCACACTAAGAACTAGAACTTGAAAGATACATTCTGGAGGAGAAAAAGTAACAAGAGGAGGAAGAGGAGGAGTAAAAAGAAAGAGAAAAGTGGCTGGTGTAAAATTCCCTTTGTGTTGGTGAAGCACATTGTACAGAATATGACAGAGTAAAAGAAGAACCTGTTTCCATCTCTGCTTCTCTCTATAGCAGCCTCTATGACCTTGAGATAAATAGATTCCCAGGTCTGTGAAACAAGATCTATTTAAGATACTGTTTATTTAGGAAACATGAGTTCCCCTTCACCAGGAACACAAATCCCAGCTTCTAAAGTTATAAAGCCACTGTCACGTTAGAAGGAAATTTATTCCACACTCATTGTGATTGAAAGAAAACTTATTATCCCTGAAGAGAGAACTTGTTAGCCTTTCTACCCAATCTTTCTTAGCATTGTGCAATAAAAAAACTTTCTTTTTCAATTCAATCGAAAAAATTAAGTATAAAAGTTGGTTCAAGTGAAAAACTATTAAAATACATACCTTAAATATTTTATTTCAATGTCAAACATGTAAGTGTACATTCATGTGTCCATCTCTGAGATATAATGGAGCAGGCACTATCTAAATTTCCTTAAAGTTTATTTTTGCATAAACCACTCCCAAAATGCCTCCTTTACAATTGGTGGCTTCAATTTTTTTAATATGCAAAACATTAGGACAATTTAAAAGCAATCTGACTGCATAAACTTTCTTAATTTTTATGTTTTTAAGTCAAACTCCAATCTTCGCAAAATATTTTGTTATTTTGCAAATAAATAACTCTTCTTCCACACTCATACTTTACTCATTAAATATATATTATTATAATATTGCAAAATTACAAGTGCAATTGACAAAAACAGATTTGGGAACAAACACAACTGATTGTTGGTAAGCATACAGCTCAACTCTTGAAAGTAGGATTTGGGCAAACCACAGAGTCATCTGCCAGCACAAAGTATTCAGTCAAGCATGGGTATCCATCAGTATCCTGTACAGAGGACATTAAGAATATCAGTTCATCTGGTAAACCAGTTTAAAGCGTTCCTACTTTATTTACAACAACAGCGCCACCACGAGTCTTGTGGGACAGTGTTACTGCCCACTCCCCAAACCTCCATTGACTATACTTTGATAAAAACCTCCTGTATTAGTTTCCGAGGACTTTCATAACAATTTATCACAAACTAGGTGTTTAAAACAGCAAATTCTTTTTTTCTCCCACAATTCTGGAGGTCAGAAGTCCAAAATCAAAGTGTCAGGACTATGTTCCCACCGAAGGCTCCAGGAAAGAATCTTCCCCTGCCTCCTTTAACTTCTGGGTTCCCAACCATCATATCTGCAAATACCCTGTTTCCAAATAAGCTCACATTCTTAGGTTCTTGGTAGACATGAATTTTTGAAAGGCACTATTCAACTGGTCTACCACACTTTGACAAACCCTCACCTCTACATGCTTAAATAGCCTCAAACATGCTATTTCCTCTTCTAGAAAACCCCCTCCCCCATTCTTTGACATGGTAAATTCTCATATGCTTCCTTGCTCATATGCTTTTGGCTGTTCTCCCAGAAGAAGATCCTTGCCTCCTTATTATAATTCACTTTCTTATACTGACCTTGTCTGTTTTTCTTATCTATTTTTACCATCACACCCACTTTTTCAACTATTTATTGAGCACCTGCTAAATGTCCACACTGTTCTAGGGGCTGAAGGTATATTTCATAGTAATGACTAAGACCACATTTCCTGCCTTTTGAAGGATAGAAAGCTTCAAGTCTTTAAAAGGAAGGAGCATAAATTTATTTTTGATTCCTCAAAGCCAGGCGTGCTACTAGTCATACAGTAAGCACTCAATACACATTTGTTGAGTAAACAATTTCAGAGGGCAAAGCAAATAATGGGCAGAGTGGGACAGTTGGAGGTCTGAGGATACAGATTTTTGCCTAGAATGAAAACTTTCAAGTAACTCAAGCTATGACCAGGAAATGCACTCCCTCTGTTTTACTAAAAAATGCTCAAACAGAAATCTGTCAATGGAAGATCAGCCTGCATGGTTTCTAAGGCTCCTTTCAACTCTATTTCTTTTCATTTCCTGATAGATTAAATGATGGAGAGAGGACATTTCTCAGTTTTGCCTTTTTTCCTATGCAAATTCAAAAACTTTTATTCAGTACTAACAATGTACTAGGTATAATGCTAAACATTTAATTCCTATTAAGTGTTAACTAAATTCTCACCACACATCACACAAACAGGTAAAATAGTAAAAGAAACCACTGACTGTTCACCAAAGAATACGTCTTCTCTTTTTCCTGAAACACAACTAGATCACATTTCTCAATGTTCCTTGCGTTTAGGGGTGACCATGTGACTGAGTTCTAGCCAATTGAGCACAAACAAAAGTGAAAGGTGCTACTTCCAGGCCTGGCCCATAAAAATCTCCCAGGTGTACTCCTTCACTCTCTTTTTCCTTTCTAGATGCTAAAATGGAGATAACTTACAACACATGCATTCTCCGTGTGGGTAATATGGCTCCCAATAACTGAGCATTGTTGCTTGGGGGAGCAAAAACATCTTTGATATTGCAATGGTATGTGGCCTTTCAAAGCTCATATCTACCTAGTAAAATCTTATTTCTTAGCATTTAATTTCTCTTATTAGGGAGAAGTTAAATTTAATTAATTTAAATTAATTGGGTTTAATTAATTTAAATTAATTGGGTTTAATTAATTTAATTTTTCTCCTTAGGGGAGAAATAATGAGAAAATATTTGAGAACTACTACTCTAAAGCAACCCTGAAAACTACATATTAAAGATAGTAAAACTTCTTTCAGCTTGAGTCTCTGAATGACTAACTGGAGAAGAAACGTTTTGGTCACTACCAAGTACTATTAATGAAAAATCTCATTTCTATTGTGTTTGAACCATTATATACTTAGGAGTCTGATATAGCAGTTAACCCACCCTAAATGTTATAACTATTCTCTTATCCATTTTACACATGGAGAAAACTGAGCTCAGAGAGCGTAATCCTAAGGTCAAGCCTGCTGGTAAATAGTAGAGCAGAGATTTAGAACTTGTCTGATTCAAAAACCTGAGCTATTGATCCTTATGCTCCATTGCTTCTCCAACTGTCAGAAGCTACATGTCTCCACTGTATGAGACCATTTCCAATCTGAATTACTGGAGGATACTGAATGTGATCTCTAGTTTGGGGATTAAAGTTGTACTATTTTTAGTTATACTATTTTTATGCATTCAAACTTGATAAATCCTTCCAAAAATCTTAACTTTAATTCACACTTGCAAAGTTGTGCTGCAGCAAATCTCTTGTAATCAAATGTGCACAGTAATAAACAGTGAAATCAAACGTGTGGAAATAAATTATTTTTTTTTTGATAAAGACACAAAAACGAGATGCATCAGGTCTGGGTGAAACCTATAAAAAATTCAAGTAAGTCAAAGGCCCATGGAATTTGGTTTCATAAGCATTCAAAAACATCCAAGTTTCCCCAGCTGAGAATGCAAAGTCAGGATGAAGATTTCATGAGATCTAAGGAATTACGTCATTGCTCTTCAAAGCATCTTACTATGTACGATCATATCATAGACAATGATGGGCTTTGTCCTAAAGTTGCGAATCCACAGTTTTCCCATAGAAATTGCATAGGATGTACCTATGTGGAAACTATTTAACTTGCATTGTCCCCAGAAAAGTATTATCAAAACACATAGATGTCTGAAAGAGCTTTTCATTGTTCTCCATGTAGGTGTATGCACGCTTAATGTAGTGTAAGTCTTAGAGCTGCTGAATAAAAAAAAGAATAACTTTTTAAAATGTTGACTAACAATGTTTACTGTGTTGATAGATGGGAAGAGCATTGCTCAAATCTTTAATTCTCTATACAAGTTTTACTGTGTGCCCTTTTCTGATGATCTTTGGATACACAATTCAACGATGCTCCTTAGAGAATTTCCCCCTTTTTTGCTTCCTTTTATTCCATTGCTACTTAAATAAGTTAATTTACTGCTCTGAGATGCATCACATTCCAACCTGAAATACAGGAGATGTGAACAAAAAGTGGAACTATTGAAAGCTAGATAGAGATTATAGGATATTTTAGGTAAAGATTGAAGGAGGAATTACTTGTTTTTGATTCTTATGTATTTAAAATGGTGCTACAGCTTTGGAACATATTTCCAGATGCAAAATTAATATTATAGAGAATCATCAGGTTCACGGCTTTTGAATCTAATGCCACCTCTTCTGTATGCTGTGAGTAGCCCTACCTTTTAGCATTTAAGAGATAAAGCTCTATGTTAAATTTTCCAATTATTACCTGTCTGGTACAGTTGCAACAGGACCATATCAAGTATTTGAGTTTTACTAGGGAAATGTAATTACAGTTTGAAAAATAGTAGAAAATGCATTCCTATCACATCCTTAGTGGCAGTTTATATGCTAAAAAGAAAAACGCTTAGGGTCTAATTCATAAGAGCTTTATGCTTCATTTACATTTTTCTGTGCAGTTTACTTGGAAAAGAGCATAATGCATGTTTTTCAAGTAAAATATGCCATTTAGGGATTCATTCAACTTGCTTTCCATTGTCCTCATCGAGGGCCAAGCGTTCTTTTCTGCAGTCCTAAAGGGCACTAGTAAATGGGGTGGGTGGAAAGCCCTCACTATTAACTAAAAGGAATGCCTAAAACCATTGTACAGATTATTTGGAAAATTTACAGCAGTCTCTAGCAGTCAAATCTTGAAAAGCCTGTTGTACATTTACTATGCAGACTGTTTCCCATGCCCTTTGTATAGAATATTGAGCAAATTACCTGACAATATGGATATTTTTGAGGTCTGCTCAGAATTCACAAGATTCTGACCATTTCCCAAGCCATCCATGTCCTTTCTTTAGTTCAGTGTTTCTCAAAACATGGTCTGTGGGCCAGCAAACATCAGAGTCAACTGAAATTCCTGTTAAAAACATGATTTCCTAAGTTCCACAACACTGATCCAAAATTGTTGAGGGTAGAGACCTGGAATTTGAATTTTACAAGCTATGATGATGAGCACCAAATTTAAAACCCCATCCCTGTATTTTGGACTAAGGCAATCAAGAGGGAGTTCACTCTTAGGTAGAGAAAACACACTCTCTTTTAGTAACCAGTGATTTTTTTTTAAACCAAGTTTTCTAGCCCATGTAAGATCAACCTGGAGGAGGACAAAATCACATTTGCAAGAGATGGCTAGTTGGTCTCAAGCACAAAGTTATAACCCTCAACGGTATGATCTACAACATTCGGCCTTTCTGTCTTCTTCCTAATCCCTGTAACTGTTTTCTACAGTTGCTGAAAGAAAACGATGTAACCAAAACGCACTTCTCACAGTGTTCACTGATGCACTGGAAAATGAATATTGCAGACAATCAGCTCATTGTTTATTCTACACACTATCAAAACTGGCAGGCCAATTTTCCTCTCCCCCTGAATTCACTGAACATATTCAATGGCTTTGGCATCCTATTAAGATCACTATAGCCCTATATTAGGGAAAATTTGAGGTCAAACATATTTTTTCCAAAAAGGTATCCCCTCTGCCATTACAAAGTAATACTTGTAATACTTTTAGTGGATGAAGGCCGCTGACCTTGACTAGTTTGGCTAAGTTTACTCTGGGTTATCACCAAAACTTAGTATGTCTTTGTCGATTGATAAAAGAAAAATCTCATGTAGTAGAAATCCCTGTGTCACCCACATCTGGTTTTCCTCTCCTTCCTGGCACATATGAAGATTATACTTTCATGCCCAAGTGAGCAGAATTGAGTGATATGTGTCACTCCCAGGGCAAAGCATTTAATTGCTGGAATAAACACCCTAACACAGTCCATCCCTGCGTGATGACCAAGGAGCTGCAGGTTCCCAATGGAGCAATTACAGAGCATTTATTATCCCCAGAAAGTCACTTGGACTTATTCAACTTTGTCATCAAGAAACAAACCTTTCTTCTGTGAAGCTACTGAGATATGGGGGTTGTTTGTCACTACAGCATAACTTATCCAATCATGATTAACATAACAATGCAGTATCACACTTCAATGTATTGACATATATTCAACATATTTTAGCAAACGGAATACCCTAGACCAATACCTGACAGGAAGGTCATGATGAGCAAACCGCTTCTTCCCAAAGAATGTTTCATCTCAATGTGCTGGGTGGTATCAGCCTCCAGATGGTAATAAAGTGTTTTGAAGCCTTTTCTGAGTCTGAGAAGGCTTTTGGGATCCAATTCAGAAGAGACTATTCTGAAGATCAAATGGGATAATGTATGCCAAAGTGTTCTGTTTAGCACACAGAGCTACACAAATAGGAATTAGGCTCGACAAAAAGCCCAGTTAGATTGTACTTAATTTCACATAAATTTTAAAGTTATTACTCTGCCTTCTTGCTTTCAGTTGGAGGGGCTTTATTTGATATTTTAAAAAGAATAAAATGTGTTGGATTAAAGGACATCCACATCTTATAAAATGAAAGTACATTTCCTATTTTGTCATTACTGTCTACATTTATAGTCATGCCCTTGCTGGAAGTACTATAGGAAGTGCTGTGAGAGATAGAAAAGTAGACAACATATTTTTTAAACAGGCCTTCATTTTCATCATCTGTGCAATGCAATTAACAGCTGCTAATCTCTCTCATGTTTCCACCCATAAATACTATGAATAAAAGTGCTATCATTTCTGCTATTATCTTTGAAAAAAATATTTTGGTAACAATAGAATTTGGTAGGTACCTTTAAAATTCAATTTTTATCCTTGTAAAGTTCTTTGAATAAGGTTGTTTTTCTTTTAAGAGCTGGTAGGATTGATTAAGCAATGCTATCTGGATAAGAAAAGGTTAACAAAAATATTAAAATCCTTAACTCACTACTACATGTTTTTAAAAAAGAGAGAGAGACTTTTTTTTTTTTTTTGTCTTTTCTAGGAGAGAGAAACCATGATGCTGTTTTCTTCTATGTCAGTTTGCCCAGAGGGATGCTGTTTCCTGAGCTTAATAAGGGCCCTATTTCTTTTCAGCCCTTACAGTCTATTAATTACTGCGGTGGGTGCTTAGAGATGTCGAAGCAATCATTTGTAAGATGATAAGAGCCCTCATCATTCTGAGATGTGGATTTTAGCCATCTAAAATTACCCAAATGAAACAGATGTTGCAAATGTGAGTCCTTATTAGAATGTTTTCTTTTCATTCGCCAGCAGAAAGCTGTGTTCCTCACACTCCAGTCTCACATAGCAGGACTGCCTAAGAAACCTCGGGCTGGGTGTGCCATATTCTACAGGACCTGTGGGTGACCAAGGAGTTCTGGTTTGAGTCACTGACACAACACAAAAAGCCAGACCAGAAGCAGCCCACCAAGATCCAAGAACTGGACTGCCAGGTAAGCTCAGTACCCAGCCCCTCCTGCACATTATTCAAAGTAAATTTCATGGTGTCCTTTTGCACCTAGGAGGCTAGAGCTGCACAAAGCTGCTTAATGAGGAACTGGGGAAAATGGCCCTGTAAGCATGTGGCTAGAACTATACAGTTCATTTTTGTATAGTGGAACATTCTTCTGTTTATGGTGAGTAGATCTTTGTAATCCAAAAGAGAGAAAAAGAAGAAAGTTAAGTGGTGACATATTTTGATAAATGGTAAATGCCATTTCCTTTCCCCCTTTCTCTAATCCTCTGGCACCTAAACTTCATATTCCACAATTAAACCCCTCAATAAATACCAAATACTAACTATATGCTGGGCATTTTTCTGGTCACTGAGGAAACAGCAATGAAATAGACAAAGTTCCAGCTCCCACGGAGCTAACACTCTAGTGAGAGACAGACTTCAAAGAAAGATATATAACACAATACTGGGTATATACATGTTTAGAAGAAAACACAGAGCAGAAAGAACGGACACAGAAATGGCTCTGACTTTCAATAGGTTAGCTAGGAAAAGCCTCACTAAAGAGGTGATCTGAAAGAGACAAAGAAGTGAAGTGAGGGAATGACCCATGGGAAAATCTAGGATGAGAGTTCCAGGCAGAGAGAACAGCATGTGCACTGCCCTTAAGGTGGAGGCAAGCTTGGTGTATTGGAGGGATGGCGCAGGTGGGAAGGTGACTGGAACTGCAGGATGTGGGGGGAGCTACATGAAATGAAGCCAGAGAGTCTAGTAGACCACTTGAAGGACTTTGGATTTTGTTCTATCTACAGCTATTGATGGGAAACTATTGGAGGATTAGAGCGAGTGAATATACAATCTGATTTTTTAAAGTTCATTCTGGCTGCTATTTGGAGAATAGTATCAGAAGGCAAAGTGGGAGCAAGGAGACTAATTGGGGATGGGAAAAGAAATCCAAGTTCTCTTTTGGATGATGTATGGGATCACACCCCCTGTATACCAACTCAGATCCCCATCACTGCCTATTTCTTTTTCTCTACTTTGGAACCCACCTATGCCAGGCAGTTCCTCCACTTTAGAACTTAGGTAAAATTCAGCACTAAGGGTAATAAAATCTATTTTCCCAAATGGCATGACTGAGGCTGTAGGACAACCCAGAAGTGCCGGAGAAGTTAGCTCTCCATGGGTGAAACTTGATCAATAAGAAATGCACAATGGGAGGGAAATGGACAAATAAAGTTCCCTCCCTTTATCTTTCTTTAAGACTACTCTAAAGGGCAGCTCTTCCTTACAATCCTATAGGAAACCTATGTGCGAAGTAAACAAGCCTGAGGGCCACATGCTGTGTTTCTTCATAGCTTGGTTCACCACTAGGACCAAGCAGAAATGCATCTCATGGCCAGCCCTGCATCTTCCTTGTTTCACTTCCCTTGCATCTTTGCCTCTACAACCTGGACTTGCACATTTAAAATAAAGCAGTAGCATCTTATGCTGGCTTCAAGCTCTACTTTCCAGAGGGCCACCTTAAGATATGCATGTTAAATTGAAAGCACATATTAGACAACTGAAAGAAGATGGGTACACAAACCAGAATTTCAGGGAAAATATTAAAGCTAGAGATATTCATTTTGGAATTATGTATAAATGATATTTACATATCATTTATCCTGTTCAGTGAGGATCACCAAGGGAGAGTAAACAGAGGGGAGATCTGAGGCTTTATTGAAGGACACTGTGGCACTTAGGGGTAGAAATTAGAAGAAGCCATTAAAGGAGTTTTAGAATGAGATTGAAGGAAAAGGAGGAAAGGGTGGCATCCTGAAAACAAACTGGAAAAGGTACTTCAAAAGGGGAATGTCAGCAGTTGCTGGTACATGAGAAAAATGAAGAGTGAGGACCAACAGTTGGGTTTGGAAACATGGAAGTTGTTGATGACTCAACAAGAGCAGTTCTGCTGAGTGGTGAGGGTAAAAGCTTGATGACAGAGGGTTAAGAGAGATTTGGCAGTAGAGAAAGGGCAGACAACTCCTAAGAGGAATTGTGCTATGAAAGAAAGCAAAGAAATTGGAGAGGTATGTTTGTCTAGGTCTTTCACAAAGCAGATTCCAAGCCTGGATTAAACATGTAAAGATTTTATTACGGGGAAATGCCTATGTAAAAAGAGGTGGGGGAGCTGTCGGACGCTAATGCAAGTCTGAGGCTGAGTGGGCTTAGTGGAGGAGAAAGGAAGACAGGAATGAGTGGAAGCAGGCTAGACTGCCATGCAGTTCATGGAAAGTTTGACAAAGTCATCAGTTCTCGAGCCAGAGTCAGCCAACAAAGGAGTCCTGTGTCTCCCAAGAAGGGCTCTGTCTTAGTATTACCACCTAACTCAGCCACTGGCAGGGAGTAGTCCGAGGAAAGCATTGCCTCAGTACAAAGGGAGAATAGATTCCAAAGCACAGCAGCTGGAGCCCTGGGTGAAGAATGCTCCCTTTAGTAGGATGTTTTCCTTAGCAGGAAGGCCACCACAACATGTTAATGGAAAAAATGAAGGGTCAAGGGAGAATATTTTTACGTAGGATGAAAGATGACACAGCCTGTCTGTGGAATGTTGGGGTGACCTAGAGAGAGGATCATAAATATGAAGCTGTAGAGAGGGCCCATGGCAGATGCAGGGTCTTTAAAAAGGTGAAAGAGGGACAGAATCAGCCACACGAGTGAAGGATTTTACCTTCAATGGGACAGGGGTTCAGGACAGAAAACAAAGTCCACAGTACAGATTCAGTGGATTGGTAAATTACGTGGTGAAAGATTGAAGTTGTCCTTTTCTGTTGCCTTAAACTTTCTCAAGAAAGTAGAAAGCAAAACCATCAACCATGAGTGAGAAGAGTGGAGGAAGTAATGAAAATTTGAAGAGAAAGGAAATGTTGTAAAACAATCACCAGCAACAGTGGGAGAGTAAATCAACTAAAGCAATGTGGTAGAATTGTGAGCTTCACTGTATATGAACAAGAAAACATGAGCGAGCTTATTATAATGTAAATAAAATAATCGCAGACACTAACTTACAGGTGGTGAATGACAAAAATCACTGTAGCAAGAGCTTTCAGACTAATTTCCATAGGCTCTAGTGCAGGGCTGCTCAGGCTTGATTTCCCACACCTGTCATGTATAACTACCTATTAATTCCCATGTTTCCCACTTATCCTACTGCCTGGTGGCCTGAATATTTCATGCACCTCACAGATGACAACACAAGGATAGTCCACCTGGCTGGTACCACAGTGGCAGGGAGGGCAGCTGCACTGAAGACTTCTCCCACCACCACTGGATCCAAGGGTGTGTTCTGCCCCCATTCAATTACATCCAAACTCCCTTTGATATATCAGCAAGTTCCTTCGTCGATGTGCTTGAAAGGAGATATTAGCCATATGTGTCTGGAAAGAGTTTGGAAAGTTATTGCTGGTCATTGTTCAGATTAAAGTGAAAATTCTGTGCACAGAATGGAGGTGTGGAGGAAAGACCCAAGCATCAGTATTTTTTTCAACTTCCTATTGATACTCACGTGCATCCAAGATAGAGAACCACTGTGCTAAAAGAGTGAAGAAAAGAAAACAATTCAATTCAAGTACGAAAATTGATCTTTTTTTTTTTTGTATATACTTGAGGTGGGTCATATAGTAAAATTTCAGTGGATAGAATGAGAAAACGGGGAATTCTAGGGCTAGAGGAAAGGATTAAGATGAAAAAAACACTCCAAGAGCAAAACAAAAATGGTAAACTTAGCAAATGTTACATGGTCCTTGAGGCTAAGATATCAAGTGCAAGAAGGAGGATGATAAAAAGTCAGTGCCCAAGGGTCAGATGAAAAAGGGGAAGTTCAGCCTATCCCAGGCAATGGGAGCCATTGCAACAATTTAAGCATAGAATGACAAAGTTATCAGACCAAGTGAGTTTTCACACACTCACAAAATTAAACACCAGTTACAATTGTGATCCTATGAAATCCAGGGAAGTCTTCTTGTCTTGGTCATTTTTTACGTAATAAAAACACATCTTATCTTGTTTTGTTGTCTCACCAATTCAGCAAGTGAAGAGATTTCTAAATAGCTTTTCAGTTTGGATAATTTTCCTAAGATAATTAATTAAATTGAAGTAACACATTGGGAGTAAATGGGGTCAATAATTCTGTATGCAAAGTGTCAGTGCAACAGACTTTATTAACTCTTGTTAAAATGTGCACTTCTAGCTAGGATACCAACTCACTTAGGTCATTGAGGAAAGAAATTGGAAACATTTCAATTTTAAATATATATTGATTGAATTGTGTCCTGTTTTTCAGCGCTATGGAAGAGCAATCATGGTTTAGTTAATCCAAACTCCTGAAAATATGCAATTTGTATATATACCCTTAGGAATTCATTTTAGTATTTGCATAGAATTTACTTTCCTGCTTATAATTTTTATTCAATTAATATTAAGATCAGTTTACATTTTCCTTGAAGATAAATCACAATGGCAGAGAGAATACAGAGTGTGGCAGCACCCCTATGGCAAATGGAGGTCAATCTTACATTTCCTGTTTGTCCCAGTGAATATTCCCACAAAGTAACTATTTTCCAGGTGGTTAAAATGGGAGCTGGTCACATGTGATGGAATTTGAGAACTGTGTTCTATCTCCACAACCCAGAATAAGAAAGAAAAGAATGAGCTCAAAATTCCTTGCAAAAGATGTAGATCAAAAGAACCAGTAGAATTTTTTTAAATGCAGTTTAATGTGAGTAGATTCCCCCGGAGGACATGTTACATCTCCTCAGAGCTCTGAGTATAATGAAAAAGTAGTTTCATTCTGAGTTCAGTTATTCATGGATGTTATGAAAATAAAAATTCAACTAATGAAGCCTTCCTCTTGTTAATGTCCTGCTGTGTGATGTGTCTAAAAGCATTATTATTTTTTTCTTATTAATGTTTTTAATATTATTAATTAGCCAAGAAACATAGAGTCATGCAAAGACCTGTCTTTAAAATGGACTTGCAATGAGAATGAGCCAGCACCCCACACAGTAGGGAATGGAAATGCACTCAGCAGACACAGTGACAGCTCAGAATTGGGTGAACAGCAATTATGCCTGAAGGAAGAACATCAGCTCCAGTTTTCATGCTTTATTTTAGTCCAGTGGGTTTTTAGGTTGATGCCGTCTGACATTGACAGAGCTCTCCTTCCTGCAGCCTCCCATGTTTACCCTCAAGTGTGCTCTGTGTAACTTCCCTTGGGTCTGAATCCAGCCTGATTAGTTGAGACCGGGGCCACTGGACAAGGAGTGTGACTAATTCTGCCTCAACACACACCCAGGATGGCACTTGCACTTCCATATGTGACAAAACATTTGAATCCCCAGAGAAAGAGTGCCAAGGAAAGCAGACCTGTGAAAGCAACTGAGTAAACCATTTTTTTCTCTTTCCCTAGCCCATCCACAGTAGAAACCAGTGATTCTGCGAGGCTTGGAGCCACATCTAACGTTTTCTATTGCTTACATTTCTTGAAAGGCAAATTTAGCCCTCTACTTCTACTTCTCTTTCATTCTCCTCTCCCCAGGTAAGGTAGAGATCAAACAGGTTTCCTTCTTTCTCTCTCCTTTTTTAAACATGAGAAGATGAACCCAACAGGGCTTACAGGTCCATTGAAATCTCCAGCAGCCAACAAAGTCAATAGCATACAAGTCAACTTTGATTTATACAAAGCCAGAGATGTTGCATTGGGGGAAAACAATGCATCTTTTTGAATAAACGCATTTACAAAAATATATACTGACTGATATGTCTTAACCATCTTTACTCATGTCTGTGAAAAATGCACCTGCCAAAAGTGATAGACAAATTTTTTTAAAAATCACATAAGAAGAGGTGCTTTCAGGTCCTGGGAGGATGATATGATTTGGCTCTGTGTCCCCACCCAAAGCTTACCTTAATTGTAATAATCTCCACATGTCAAGGGCAGGACAAGGTGGGAGGTAATCGAATCATGGGGGCGGTTTCCCCCATGCTGTTCTCATGATAGTGAGTGAGTTCTCATGAGATCTGATGGTTTTATAAGCATCTAGCATTTTCCCTGTTGGCACTCATTCTCTCTCCAGCCGCCTTGTGAAGAGGTACCTTCTCCACGATTGTAAGTTTCCTGAAGCCTCCCCAGCCATGGGGAACTGTGAGTCGATTAAACCTCTTTTCTTTTTAAACTACCCGGTCTTGGGTGTTTCTTCACAGTGGCATGAGGACAGACTAATACAGAGGGATATGGGACATAGCAACCAAATATCATAATCTGGGCTTTATTACTATTCCCTTGATTAGAAGTTTTCATACTCAAATAAATAAGTGCTTTGTCTTACCTGAATTTTTGTATTTTTGTTAGTTTGAGACCATGTTTCCAAAGCTTTGAATCCTGGAATGTAAATGTATCTTAGAAATTACCAGCCCTTTCATTAGCCCTGATATGTTTTATATATAATAAGCCATCTAAGATGGCTTATTAGTTGTTCTGGATCCCCTGGAACAAAAGAGGATGGAAAATGATGGGAACACCAGGAGGGCATGCATTAAGTGCAGTGGAGCATCAGCTCATAGTGCTCAGGAGACCTAAGAGAACACATTTGCCTACCAGAGATCCTACCTAATGACTCCCAAGGAGTAGTGTACTTACCGCAGGATTTATTTTAGAGGAATCCTACAGCTCAGTGCCTCTCCTGATGGACTCCTGGGAACCCATGGATATGTTTTTAGTCATCTTTAGGTTTCATGATTATTTAGTGTCATGTTTTATTTTAATGATATTTCAAAAATCCGGCTGCAGCCTTACAACGAAGCACCGCCAAGTAGGAATGACCAAAAGTAGTGGCAGGTAACTTTTAATGAGAACTCAGAAGAGTCCCAGGCTATCAGATAATGTCCCATGGAAATAAAAAAACTTCGCAGGTATAGGGGCCACAGCTGTTATCCAAGGCTAAGGATTGAAGGACAGCATTTCTCTTCTTACTCTTCAATCTCAATATATTATACACTAACATATTTCCTCTTCAAAATATTTTTTCAAGGCCAATAATAATATCTCTTGTATTCTGTAACCAAAAATCAAGGGAAATGTTCATGAATTAATTAGCCTCCATACTGTCTATTAAGACCAGAGCAACAGCCTTCACACTTCTTTCCTGGTTCTTTGTTTTAGCTCCCATTTAAGGTATGCTTTGTCATCTGTATTGACTTCTGGACTGGCATAGCCACATACATACTGTGTCTCAGGAGCTATTGAGAAATCCTTGCTAGTGCCTGAAATGAACTCAGAAGAGCCCCAGGCTATCAGATAATGTCCCAGTAATGCGTACAGGTCATCATTATTCAGAGACTGTGGAATGAAATTCCAGTCAGAGCAAATTCCTTCTGACTTATGAATTTTCTGGGGCTCATTAGGATGAACCAACCTGGGAAGAAATGAGTGGGGAAAAAAAAGCCTCTAATATCCCCCCACCAGGAAAAAAAAAAAGAAGTGTAAGCCAGTTGAAAACAGGGAGCTGATTTCCCAGACGATGTTGTGGATTGATTTAGATGCAGCCAACCCAAAGCTCATACAGTCCTGATTAATACCCACTTTATCTCCCTCTGTTGCTCACTTTCACACAGATGAATTAAATAATGCCTACCTGTGCCACCCCAAGTCCTGCAGGAGCACAACCTGATTGCTCAGAAGTAGTCTATTATGGCGAGCGTGGAAAGCAATCATAATAAATTACCACTTTTAACTCTATCCCACATGCATCCCAACACTTCCTCCTCTTCCCACTGTGGCCTCACGGCAGCCCTCGTGCCTCAATAGGCCATTTAAGTAGCATGATATAAATATTCAGGTTGAAAATGAGCCATCTCTCTTCACAGCTACCGGCAAATCAAACAAAACTTTATTTTATTTGGAGTTGGGGGCAATTAATACCTGACACTTTTCTGACCTTCAACACTGCAGGTAAAATCGCTCTTTGCTGACCCTTCTCATTCCCTTTCTCCCCTCTGCCAACACTTCCTGCATTAGCTGCTGCACATTCCCGCTAGTTATTCCTCTTTAACGAAATCAGTGCTTTGATGCATGTCTCTCTCATTGCTCTCTCTGTCTCTGACTTTCATGAGCCATTCAGAGGAAGCAGAAGCAGAGGCAAGGCTGCTTCTAAGAAAAGAAGACAAAGAAAAGGAGCGACGGCATTGTCCTCTAATCACCAGCTCAATCAGGAATTTGGCAGCATGGAAATGTCATGCATAAAATATGGAGCAAGCACTTTTCAAAGTGGATTATAGGGATTTTTTTCTGATATAAAGCCAGGCAATTTTTCACTGATGTAGCTAAATAAAGTAATTCTTTCTCTGGTCCTTCACTGACGGCTATTTAATATTGTGTTGCGTTATGAGTTGTTTTTCTTCTGCATGGGCTTCTTTCCCCCATATTTACTTAATAGATACACATTCTTGAAATTTTTCCTGTAATATTTTTATACGTTGTCCTGCCATTGTATGAAGGTGACAAAAAATAAATGAGAAAAGGCATCTATTTTCTTTCACCAGCTTTTGTTTTTGTGAACTAATAATGTTGCTATTAAAAATCCCTCTGGATCAAAAGAAGATATGCTGAGCTTCAGATACAGGAAGAATAAAATTTAACTGCAGCTGATAAAATAGTTGAGTGTTGTTATATCTCAGGGAGCTTGTAGTAAATGTGATTAAAATCACTGTGTTGGAGAAACAGACCTTAGATACTATTTAGTCCAACCGACTCTCCTGCACATAAATCTGCTGAGTTATAAGATCACCTTACAGAGGTCTGATATTAAAACAGAATTGGCTCACATCACACAGTGAATCCATCAACAAAGTCCCTTACCACTACCTTCAAAATGTACCCCAGCTTCAAATAATTCCCACCACCTCCCCTGCCACCCCGCCCTGCTCCTGCCACCATCCCTTCTCACCTGGATTGTTGCAATAGCTGCCACACTTCCACGCTTTCTCCCAAGAGACTATTCTCCCTATAGTAAACAAAGACATTCTTTAAAATGTGAGTCAGATCATGCCATTTCCCTACTCAAAAATTTCCAGTGTCTTCCCATCACAAAATCCAAAGCCTTTTCCATAAACCTAAATACCCTACATCACCTGGCTGCGGCTGTCTCTCTGATGTCATCAGCTTCCTCTCTTCCCCTGGCTCACATTGCTCTAAACATGCTTTTCCTTAAACACAATGAGCAGGCTCCACACTCAGGGCCTTGACTCAAGCAGCTGCCCTCTAGAGGGTTCTTTCCTCCGGCCACCTCATGGCTCACTCCTTTGTTTCATTCAAATCCTTGCTAAGATGGCACCTGCTCCAGAGAAGACTTTCCTGATCCCCCGGTGTAGTCACCTCACTCACATCTTCCATCTCTATTCTTCCCCTCCCTCACCTCCGTTTTTGTCACAAAGCTAACCGACATCCCATTGTATCTTTTTATATTTGCCTACTTATATATTGACTGTATCCCCTCACTGTTAAGTAAGAGAGCAGTGTCTTTGCCATTTTCATTCAATGTTGTATTCCTGGAAGAGCTGAATCAGGCAGGA
Source organism: Macaca nemestrina (assembly GCF_043159975.1). Classification (NCBI taxonomy): domain Eukaryota; kingdom Metazoa; phylum Chordata; class Mammalia; order Primates; family Cercopithecidae; genus Macaca; species Macaca nemestrina. Next base: position 120,393,558 of record NC_092127.1, on the reverse strand, counting down.
AGTCCCAGCCATCAAACCTGCAGCCTAGTTACAACTCTCCATGTATCAAGATCTAGGAAGAAAAAAGTAAAGCATGTCTGTTTCCCTTATATGGTTTATAAATTATCAGATTTATAATATTTGAGGTTTAGTATGAGGCAAGTGAGGATCTAGATTTGGTTACTGTAAAATTTTAAGGGACAAAATAAGGTCTCCTGGGAAGAAGGTCAAACACTCTAGTAGCAAACTCTTTCTCTTTATAAAGTTCCCTTGGAGGAGTGAGGTTGTTTATAAGAAGATGTTAGATATTTGTACTTTTGATAATTACAAAATCTTTGTCAAAGTTCAGGTGGGAGCACTGCTTGACATTCATGTTGAGTAAGTTACAGGAACAATTGCTAAGGCTTTAGAGAGTTTATAAGTTCAGACAGTTGGCCCTCTGTTTCCATGGGTTTTGTGTCCTGGGGTTTAAACAACCATGGATCAAAACCTGCAAATACAGAGGACCAACAGTATGCATTTTTCACTTGTGGTTGGTTGAATTTGCAAATGCAGAACCCACAGATACAGAGGGAAAACTGTACTCTGCCATAAGGGACTTGAGCATCTGAAGATTTTGACATCCCCAAAGGGTCCCGGAAACAATCCCCCGTAGATACAAAGGACAGATTATACTCTGGCCAAAAGCACATACTCTGGAGCTACATTGCTTGGACCCAAATCCCGGCTGAGCATTTCCATGCTGTAGTGGTTAATTACATGTGTTAATTTGACTGGACCACAGACTGCTCAGATATTTGGTCAAATTATATTCTAGATGTGTCTGTGAAGGTGTGTTTGGATGAGATTAACACTGAATCAGTACATTGCCCTCCCTAGTGGGGGTGGCCTCATCTAATCAGTTGAAGGCATAAATAGAACAGAAATATTGACCCTCCGTAGACTAAAAGGGAACTGCTATTGCCTAATTGCCTTCTAGCTGGAACATCAGTTTTTTCTAGCCTTTGAACTAGAGCTATACCATCAGCTCTCCTGGTTCTCAGGCCTTCAGACTCAGACTAGAGCCATACCATTGGCTTCAGATCTCAGGACTTCTTGGGACTTCTCAGCCTCCATAATTGTGTAAATCATGTAAGTCTCGTTATTGATAATAAATCTTTCTTCCTTTCTTTCTTTCTTTCTCTCTCTCCCTCCCTCCCTCTCTCTTTCTCTCCCTAGCACATAGTAAGCTTTATGTCAAAATTAGCTATTATAATAATTCTCCTAGCCAGGAAATTTTTAAGAACAGTGTTTTTGCATGAACAATTAGCCCTAGGTACAGTTAAGGAAGGAGTATAGCAACTTTTGTCTTATGTAGTTTAATTTACCTTCCTCCAAAACCCTAGGAGATATGATGGAATATGAGTTACCCATTAACAAAACAATTCCTGACATGTTTACCTAAATATCTGCAACAACTGAAATATCCCCAGTATAGTTATCTAACTTTTTTTTTTTTTTTTTTTTTGAGAGGGACTCTCACTCTGTCACCAGGCTGCAGTACAGTGTTGTAATCTTGGCTCACTGCAACCTCCGCCTCCCGGGTTCAAGCAACTCTCCTGCCTCTGCCTCCCAAGTAACTGGGACTACAGGCATCTGCCACCACGCACAACTTATTTTTGTATTTTTAGCATAGACGGGGTTTCACCATGTTGGCCAGGATGGTCTTGATCTCTTGACCTCGTGACCCTCCCACCTTGGCCTCCCAAAGTGCTTGTATGTAAACTGAAGGCAAAATATTGGGACTCAAGCTCTAAAAAGTTATTTTTCAAGCAACAACTAAGTTTAAGCTTGCTACTCCAAGTCCGCTTTACAGATAAGGAAGCAGAAAGAAAGGATATTGCCATAACCAAGGCCACACAACATTAAGGGCTGCAAATTCTCTAGCCCATCATTTAATTCACTGAATTCACATAATCAGTGACAAGCCAAATCTGTCTCTTAATGTCCTTGGTGCCTGACACCTTGAAGCCACTGGCATCCTGCTATGGCGTGAAGGTGTCCCCCAAAGTTCATGGGTTTGAAATAATCCCCAGTACAAAAGCGTCAAAAGGTGGGACCCTTAAGGGTTAATTAGGCCTTACGGGCTCTGCCCTTATGAATGGATTAATGTCATTATCATGAGAGTGAGTTTGTTATAAAAGCGGATTTGGCTCCCTCTTGTTCTCTCTCAGTTGCACACTCTCTTAACCTTCAGCATTCCGCCATAGTATGATGCAGCAAGAAGGCGCCCTCACAAATGTGGCCCCTCAATCTTACATTCAGCCTCCAGACTGTGAGTCAAATAAATTTCTGTTCATTATAAATTACCCAGTCTCAGGTACTCTGTTATAGCAGCACAAAATGGACTAAGACAAATCCCATGTTCTTTCTGAACAAAGATTCATCTCACATTAACTACTTCAGCCTCCCCAGGCCAGTCTGCGACTTATGGTTTAATTAAATCCTGTGGAGTTGCATTTTTGAAGGAGCTATTATCTTTAAGTGATTCTGGTTTATAAGTGTCTAGGAAAAGAGGAGAGAGGGAAAAAAAGAGAAGAGGGAGAGCAAGAGGTGACAGAGATGAGAAAGAAAGGGTACAAATCAAGCATCTTTGATCTAAGTTGATTACTTATGCATTTTGCCAGTGGTAATTGAAAAACACAAGAAGAATGTGAATTACCCACGGAAAGTGTGGGTAGTGTTTAGGAAATACCCCTTCTCCATTACCTCTGTCAGTGGTAGAAGTGCAGTGCTGACACTGCATCATGGTTTTCAAAAGGCAATTTTGGACATCACGTAAAACAGTTCTTCATCCTTACCATTTACATTTAGATGCTGCAGAAGTAAGTTATGGAAGCAAATCTAAGTTGAGTTTACAGTTTCAATCAAAATTTCTCTTTTCTTGTGATGTTTATTATTCATCACATACAATGCCTGTGCAAAAAGAGGAGATTTAAAAGAATAATATTTTTGCATCGCCCAGTTTGCCTTAGGTCTGGTTAAGGCAGGGGTACAGCTTCTTTTACTAATAAAAATTAACTATTCTTTAGCATGCAAAGTGCAATTTTGGATGAACAAATATTTGGGGGGTTCAGGAAATAGTCAAAGCTGGTATATGGTGCCCTTTTCCAGACATTTTTTATTCCTGCAGTATAGAAACAAGGAAACAGCACCTTTCCATGCAAATAGAATGGCCCCAGGCTTTTCTTTGCAATATTTATGATCAAATTATATTTTTAATGCCTTTAGATCTCTGGAAACAATTGGAACTACATGATTAGCTGACAGTGCTATGTTTTTAGTACACACAATACATCTAGCTGTAATTTTCATTTCAATATTGCATCTAAGGTTGTTCGCTACTTGATCTTTAAATTTCCGCATTTGGTGCAATCTAATTCAACACATAATAATTGCCTGCTATAGACCAGACACTATGTTAGGCACTGTGGGAGCCAAAAATCAGGAGAACACAGTCCCTACCTTTAATGAACTCGCAGTTTAATGAGAAGATGGGGCTTGCCAAAGAGAAAAATAAGGTCACAACCTAAAACAAAATGTAGAATAAGATAGTATCATGCCAATGCACACAAGGTGCTATCTGAGGTTGAAATATTTCTCCCTTTGCTCTGTAAAGTCACACTACCAACCTTATACCACCCATTCATCCTCCCTGCAGACCAAGTGGTTACTTCTAATCACCCCTGAAAGATGTAGCCTCTGACTCACTGTCACTTTCTCCACCACTACACTTGGTAATTTCAATGTCTACTCAGAACTCCTTCCAATATCCTGGCCTTTCAATTTTATCACATTCTCAGCTACAATGATCTGATCTTCCACCATACACTCTCCAGCCTCCTTCTTTGCTATATATACACACTGTCATTACAAATGACTGCTCTACTTCCATTGGCTCAGGTTCAAGCATCCCGTTCTCCGAGCTCCATCTGCTATCTTTCTGACTCACTCCATAGTACCCCAACTCCAATAATCCATTGATTGCTGTCCCTCTTCACCCTCACCCAGATTCCAGAGCCCATCATTATTGATCACTGCATTGCACATGGCCTAACCTCCCTTTCCCCCAACCCTAATTCGTCACAAACCCCGCTCTGAACTGACACCTGAATCACAGACACCCAAGCCACTGGATAGATGAACACGTAATTATGCTGATTGGTTTCATTTCAAATTTATGACTCCAAACTCCAAGCAGGATCCTGCTGCTTCCTGGCATGCATATTATATTTCCCTAATTCATTCTCAGTCTCCCACTCTCCGGAGGAATAATCCATATTTTGTTTTCTCTCCTAAATTTCCAACACCCCTTCTGCTACCCTTCCTCTCAGTTATGACCTAGATCCTTATTCAGTAAGTAAATGGAGGCAGTCAGAAGAGATTTCACATCTTCCCACAGCCAAAAGCCTGCTAGCACCTCTCCTCATATACTCTTTCTTCCATCTTGTTAAAATGGGTGAACTGTTCACACTGCTGTCAGAGGCCAACCCCTCTATTGCACATGGGATCCTTCTGCTCTTTCTCTCCTTTCTCCTACATCATGGAATTTCCCTTCTCTTTAGGATCATGCCCATAAACATAAAAACATATTATGAGATCACCTATCTTATAAGGAAGCCCTCCCACACCTCACAGTCTCCTCCAACAACCATTATTTGCTAACTTTTATGGAAAATCTTAAGAGAAACAACAGTTATTTATACTTGCAGTATCAAATTCCTCTCTGCAAATTATCTCTTGACCTAGACTTTTGTCCCACCATTCCACTGCTACTGTCCTTAGTCTCCATCATAGCAGTGGTCATTTCCCAGTTCCATACAACTTCTTACAGTTGCATATATTTCACGGCTTATTATTTCCTTCTCCTTGAAACATTTTCTTCACTTGACCTCTAGGACAAGGATCAAAATATAAACTAGCAACTTTAGAGTTGATCCATCCAGCTGTAACCTCTTCTCAAGTTCTAGCCTTGTATCTCCAACCTTCAAGCAGACACTACCACTTGGATATCTAACAGGCATCTCAAACTTGACATATACAAAAACTGTGCTTAATTTTTTCCCTCTAACCTGTTTCTTCTACAGTCAACCGTCTCTCAAAAAAAAAAAAAAATCAATCCCATCTGTCCAGTTGCTCATGTCAAAAATTTTGAAATTATCTTTGACCCTCTAGCTCTTTATCCATATTCAGTTCAGCAGCAAATCTTGTTCACACTACCTTTCAAACATAGCTGAATCCAACCACTTCCTATCACTTCCATGGCCATTAGCTTAATATATCTAAGTCAACATCTTTCATCTGGATTTTGCAACAGCTTTCTAACTAGCTCCCCGCATTCACTCTTGCCCCCCTACATTTCTCTCTTCACAGAGCTACCAGAATAATTTTTTTGAATGTTAGTCATTCATGTCATTTCTCTACGCAAGATATTGCTGGAGATTCACATTCTCATTCAGAATGAAAGCCACAGTCCTCTCAAGGTCCACAGAGTCCTCAGAGTCTCTCTGGTGTCCTCTCTTACCACTGGCCTGCTCTGTTCCAGCTGCGACTTCATCCCGGCAATACCCCAAACACATGCCAAGCACAATCTCACTTCAAGACATCTGCCCCTGTTATTTCCTTGGCCTAGGACACTTTTTCCCCAGATATCTAGAAGATTCACTGCCTCTCATAATTCAGTGCCTGTGATGTGCCAGGCATTCCTCTAGACACTAGGCACATAATAGGGAACTCCACTGGAATGTCACTGTGTCCAATTTACCCAAATTTCCTATAAGTCATCCCCTGCCTGCCTTGTCACACTCCATCACTTTACTGTACTTTACTTTCCATCTTAGCACTCACTATCACCTAAAATATTGCATATTTATTTGTTTATGTGAAATGATAATGAGTGCCATAAGGGCAAGGAGTTTATTTTGTTCCCTACTCAGTGCTCAGTGTCTAGAAGAATGTCTGGCACATCATCGGTACTAAGTACGTACGTATTGAATGAACAAGGAAACATCTGCCACTCCTCCTATTCTTCCATTCTTCATATTGTCTTGGCCACCTAATAGCAGTGTGAAGAGAAGTGGGAGTAAGAAATAGCCTTTCCCCATAATTTGTATACATTCCCTTAACTCTGATCCAGTAACATACAACTCTCATTTGCTAATTCAGTCTCCCAACTGGTCTTCTACTCTCAGTCCCCAATGTGTCACTTCTCAGGGAGCCATTTCCCAATCATCCAATCCAAACACTCTCCTTACCCCATCACCTTTTTTTTTTTTTTTTTTTTTTTTTTTTTTCCTGAGACAGAGTCTTGCTCTGTCACCCAGGCTGGTGGTGTGATCTCAGCTCACTGAAACTTGCACATCCCGGTTCAAGTTATTCTCCTGCCTCAGCCTCCCGAGTAGTTGGGATTACAGGTACCTGCCACCACACCTGGCTAATTTTCGTATTTTTAGTAGAGACAGGGTTTCACCGTATTGACCAGGCTCGTGTCGAACCCCAGACTTCATGATCTACCCACCTCAGCCTCCCAAACTGCTGGGATTACAGGCATGAGCCAAAGTGCCCAGTCATCCCCACCAACTTCTAAAGCCCTGTTTGTGTTGTTTTCAGATTCTTTGCCACTCTCTGAAATTAAAGTACACCTACTTTTCCTTACCACTTCTGCCACCACGAGACACACAAACACACAATGGAATGGGAACTCCTCGAGATCAGGGACTTATTCAGAGCTTCATCTGGAAGAATGCCTAGCACAAGGCAGATCCTCAGTGTGTATCCATGGAATGAATAAATTTTCCATTATGAAGCTTATGGGATCTTTCTAAAACAAATCAGACCATGTAATTTCCCAACCTGAAATGCTCCAGTGATGCCTTATTGTGTTTCCAGATATAATTCCTGCTCCTTAGCAAATTTCTAAGTTCCTTCATGAACTGTCTCTGCTTATTTCTCTGGTTTCACCTTGGACTACCCTCCCCTCATTCTCAAAGGAATTTTCTCCACTAATAGATTTTGTAACTGAGTTTTCCTCTGCCAAAAGTACTTTCCTAATGCAACCCCTCCTTTTGACTGATTACCTCCAATTTGTTCTCAGGCGTTAGGTCAGACGTTGCCTCCTCTAAGCATTAGATGCCCCTTCTGTATAAGGACACTGTACTAGTCACTGGGGTACAACTGAGGACTGTGATAGACATCAGGTGTCTCCATCCATTTTGTGCTGCTCTAATGAAATACCACAAGCTGGGTAATTTATAATGAACAGAAATTTATTTCTCACATTCCTGAAGGCTGGGAAGTCCAAGATCGAGAGATCAGCATCTTGCAAAGTCCTTCTTGTTGCATCATCCCATTGAGAAAAGTGGAATGGCACTAGAGGGCAAGAGACAGAGAGAGAGTGAGAGAGAGAGGGAAAAGGGTGCTGAATTCATCCTTCTGTAAGGTACCCATTCCCAAGATAACAGCATTAATTCATTCATGAATGTGGTGCCCCCATGACCAAAACACCTTTCATTAGGCCCCACCTCCCAACACCAATAAATTGGAGATCAAATTTCTAACACATGAACTTTGGGAGACACATTCAAACCATAGTACCAGCGCTCTGGCTAAACTACAGTGACAAGTATAAACATGACCTAACCCCATATGGGCAGCAGAACTTGATCTAAAATCTAACTCCCAATTCTGGCTGTAAATCATTGTTTATGGGGTTAATTATTACTGTTATAATAATATAACAGTATATTATTACTGTTGTTATTTTTGCTGTGATTCTGTTATTATTGCTACTGTAGTTATGCTGCTTTTATCCAATAGCTTTCATTATTCAGAACTGCCTGAAAATTTAGAAAGAAGTAAGCAAGTTCTTTGAGTAGCCAGGTTATTATCACAAAGCTGACAAACCTGTTATAATATGGCCCCATAGGCTGTCTCTTAGAACCTGGTTATGGTTCAGAGTACCATTATTTAAAACACACTTCTAATAGCCTTGGCTACTTAATTCCCCAACCCATAGATGATAGAATCAACCAGTCAACAACTGTTTTACTAAGTGTTTAGTATGCACAGGAAGACATTGTGCAAAATTATGGGAGATACAAAAAAGTTTAAAAGTCCCTGCTCCCATCACCACCACTACCCCCTTTTTTAAAGAGGCACCCCAAATAAGAAGACCAGGTACCACTAGAGGCAAATAGATTAAATGAAACCTGAATGTAGGATATAGGAAAAAATATAAAAATCAGAAATAACAAGTTAAAAGCACGGCAGTTTAGAGCTACTTATTGAAGGGATGAAAAACACTATATGAGTGAAGAACCTCTGATCTAGTACAAAGGGAAGCACCTCAGCTAAAAGCTGAAGGCTGAATTTTTATCTGCATCTCTCTTTGCCTAGCTGTGCAGTCTTCAAAAAGTTACACCAGCTCTCTGGACCTCCTTCTCTTCCTGTCTATTGTGAGGGAGTGGAACCAGACAATCTTCATCAAGTCCCCGTCCCCACTCTAAAGTCCTATGATTCTACGTTCAAAGTTCTGCCCCTGAGCCATCAAGATAAAGCTAAAATATATTCACTATATTCTCATTTAAAAGGCAGGCAGGGAAAAATATCATATACTTTAGAAGGCTTTATATAACACAATGTAATTTTTTTAATTTTGCAACTTAGCAGGATAAGTTTCAGTTACCTGGAAAATCCACTTAGGTGGAACACCTCTATCCCTCATCATGCTAGATAAGTGAGAATTTCACAGTATTATTTAAACAGCCCAGCAGGGGCTGACCAAAATAGTGCAAGGCCAAAGAAACAGAGAGAGACCTGCTAAAGATTCTCTTTCCCCTGCAATTTCGGTACAAAAGAGTGGCAAATGCACCCGCCCATAATTCCCAAAGAGCACATAGGTGAAGCGTATCCTTCCCCCACGAGGAAGGTAAGTGTTGCAGGGATGTACAGTCAGCTCCTAAAGAAGATGGACAGGAACCATTGCACTCTACCTATCCATGTTCCATCACACTTCATCCCTTTCTGAGCAAAGTAAAGACGTGCTCTGACAAAAACTGGGACTGCCCCTCCTCACAGAGCCTTCCACCAAAAAAGTGGTGTTAGCCAGTGCAGGATGCCCAGCTGCACGCTCATCTAAATGGCTGTTGTTTTAATGTTTTAAAACTTAAACACTTGTTTCCCTTTATGTTGGAACATCACATATAAAAACCACTTCTTGCCCCTAAGGTGGCCAATGAATGAGGTGCCAGTTGTACTGGCTGTGACTGGATGGAGGGAAGCTGCCACGCTGAGAGAGCCTGCTCATATCTGCACCCAGTTGCAGCAGGGAAGGGCTGATGCTTCAGCAAGCTCATGCATTCCTTTCTTCATTCATTCATTCCGTAAATAATGTTAAGCTTCTACTATGTGCCAAGCACTGTGTTATACCCAGGAATTTAACTGTGGGAAAATAGCTAGACATATTTGCCCTCATATACTTAACTCTTCATAAAATTAAAACAGTCTTAAGAGCTACTGAGGATTAGTAATGGTTAAGAAAAATTGAGGCACAGGGGTTGACCTAGTTGTGGAGACAAGGGGAAACAGAGAGGACTTTTCAAAGAGAGAGCATTTGAGCTGAGAGCTCAGGGTTGAGCTGGCATTAACTTCCAACCCTTTATTTATGGCAGCCAATCAATTATTTGCCATCATGTATCAATGTTTTCCAACCTAGTGTGCACAAACTCACCCACCTAAGTTTACTGGGAAAACACAAAGTCACTAGATTGCTTGGCACAGCTTCCATGCTGTCAGTTTTAGTCAAAATCTTTTAGGGAAAAATGTTTATTCTTTTGAAGCCAACAGAGATTTATTATAGCAGGAAAAAAAGCAATATTTGAGATGTTCTTCATCTTTTTTTAAGGAAAAAAATGTCAAACTTTTAGAAAATTCTAGTCTTCTAGAACTCTGTATTCACTTCTACCTGTCATTAGGGCTACTTCAAAAGAAAAGCATGAGAAGTTATTAGGGTTTCCCACAAATAGAGCCTCAGATCTGATTCTGAATTATTTTTCTCACTAAGCTTTAAGTAATTTGATGGATAAGTGTTCATTTCTAGTAGTAGCAGTGTAGTAGTAGTAATAGTTGCTGTTGTAGTCAGATCAATAGTAGTACTAGTTGTAGTTGTCACAGTCATTATGTTACCAGCAGGGAATCCACACAGGTGTGCAGCCACCTCAATTCTTGCCTTCTCAGAAGAAGGAATTTGACAGAGGGCCATTAGGCAGAAGGAAAGACCGAGGCAAGTTTCAGAACAGGAGTGAAAGTGTATTAAAAAGTTTCAGAGTAGGAACAAAAGGAAGTAAGATATACTTGGAAGACGGCCAAGTAAGAGACTTGAGAGATCAAGTGCACAGTTTGACCTTTTGACTTGGGGTTCTATACGTTGGTGTACTTCCAGGGTCTTGTATTATTGTCCCCTGATCCTTCCCTTGGGATGGGCTGTCCACAAGCACAGTGGCCTGCCAGCACTTGGGAGGGGAGCACGTGCAGTGTGTTTACTGGAGTTGTGCATATGCTCACTTGAGGCATTCTTCCCTTTCCGGTCTAGCATTCTTACAGGAAGGTCATATACTAATTAAACTCCACCGTTTTACCTCTTAATGTATAGGCTTAAACCCACTCACCCAACCCCTGAGATCTTGCTGGGAAGCTGCTGATTACCAGTTTCAGGTGTTTCTGTCTGTTGAGAGACTGCCCTTCCCTGGAACTGCCTGTGACCAGTGATTGTTCTAGAGAGAAAGTTAACAACTGCCTGACCATCACCTGGTGGTCACCTGACATTCCTGCTTTGTTTTTTGGGAGGAGGGGGGCCCTCTCCTGCCTGGCTCATGCCTGACTAGCTACCTACTGTAACAATAATAGTAGTAGTAGCTGTTGCTGATGTAGCAATTACAATAGTAGTAGCTGTTGTATTTGCAGTAATAGCAATAGCTAAGAAGTAGTAGTCATTATCATAGCAGTTGTAGTAGTAGCAGTGACAATAGTCATAGTTAAGAGCTGTGTTGGGTCTGAACTCCATACTTACCAGCTGAATTAGACTGAGCAAGTTATTTAAATTCTCTACATCTTTAGAATGCGGTTAATAAAAACATCTAGCTCTTAAGCATTTTGCAAGAAATAAATGAAATATGTATAAGGGAATGTGCTCTCACAAAACAAGCACTCCATAAGTTTAACTATTCTTATTTTCTTTATTATTAGAGTACTAGTAGTGTCACACATTTCTATACCCTACAAGAAGCTGGAGTAATGGAAAAGCACATCAAGGTACGTTTGGGATTGAGGAGCAGTGAGTATCATCTATCTTCATTCTGAATCTAACCCATAATCATCAACACTTTCATTAAAGAAGAAATGTCTATGCATGGTTGCCATCATCACTTTGTTTTAAAGTACTTTGTAATCTCCAATTATGCTCTAAGGAAAGTCAAAATAACCCATGTTTCATTTTTTATGAGAAAGAATTGTGTCAAACCCTAGACAGGGAATGGGGAACTTGGTGTTTTCAAGGAGCTAGACCCAGGCATGATTTTTTCTATTTATAGTTACCTGTTTCTGACTGCTTTCACCGCTCTGGAGTAGATTACCACAGAATTAATTAGTCCCTGGTTTTCTGCAGTACATTCTTTTAGAAAAAAGCAAGTCATCCTTAGTTATTTAATTCTCACTGCAGAACCCAAAGTGCTAACATAAGGCATAGAACTGCTATTCCTTATGGTTGTCCATATCCTAACTGTAAGAGCCTTTCCCTCTTCAAAGACCAGTTTGAACCTGTGTTCTGAGGACCCAGGTAGCTGGACACTTAATCTTCTTAGCCCAGAGCACAATGGCTTCTTTGCAGACCTCGTAGGAAGTAATATAAACATTTTGTCCTAAAGGCAAACTTAGTTGGTCTACATGCAAATAATTTAATCCTTTTTTTTTTTTTCTTTTTCTTAGCTGCTGAAAGGCAGGCATATTCTCTTTAGAGATTAGTCAGAATGTGATGACTTAATTCACATTTACTTACACGCCTGGCTTAACATACTTGTGGATGTGCTTTTGAACATTCTTCCTAAAAGCAACTGCTGTCATTTTCGCTGAGAAAAGTGCCTATGAGTCTATTCATTATAGCAGGGGTCCAAAGTACTGAAAAATGTGCAGGTGAATGGCTGGGTTTACTGGTTCCAACCACATACAAAGAGGCAGCAACAGAGGTCATTATTAGTGCCAGCTCTGATGGGCAACATGAATCACAGCTCAGTGGCTTGTCGGCATTTTCTTGATGGATGGTGATAAACTTTAGCAGAGTTTGGGATCAGAAGAGGTTATATAGTGCTATATAGTGTTCAGCTATACTAAAGTAACTGTGTCTATAAGTTTGTATAGACACAGAGAACTGTGAATTCAGTATAGTTTGTCTTCCTCTCTTTTTTATTCTTTAATTTTTTTAACTCACATTTTTTGAGCACATACTAGGTGCCAAGCACTTCACATGCAATAATAACAACATCCAACATTCGTTGAGTGCTACTATAAGTCAGATGCTATTCTAAATGGTTTAAATATAGCAACTCATTCATGTTCACCACAGCCCAATGCAGCTGGAATTAATGCTATCCCCATTTACAGACAGAAGGAACCCAGAGGGTTTAAATAACTTGTACAAGATCCCACAGCTAGGAAGTGTCATCTGCACAATTTTGGAAATGCTGTCTGAGAGCAACCATGGGACTGAAGTGAAAATTAGCAGTGAACTAGGGGGATGAGCAAGACTTTCTGGGCTATTACTGTCTCCTTCTCCAAAGTCTTACTGTGACAGAAGCATGTGCTTTATAAACATCATCCAAAACTTAATGGCAGAATAAGAGCTACCATTATCAAGGGTGGGCAGTGAAGTGTTGTTTTGGAACAAGTGAGCCTGACCCTGAAACCTTATCTCATACAAATTTGTGGATAGAGTCCTTTGTTATTCAGAGCATCTGAATTTGAATTCAGAGGATCTGAATTCTAAATCCAATATGTAAGCCTGGACAAGTAACTTACACTTTCTAAGTCTCCATTTTCTCATGAATTAAGAGGGCTATCATGCTAACACTACCGCATGGAATTGCTATTAAGCTCAGGGAGAAACATTATGAGAAAATGTTTTATAAACTGAAGAATGTCATGCAAATGTGTGCTATCACTTGTTTTACATTGAAATGTGCTTATTCTGTGGGAATATTTTCTACACAGATACAGGATTCATTTCTGGCACTTCCTAAGAAAAAGCAGCTTTAATTACTCTTGTGTGTGGCTTCCATTTCACTCTAAGACACCGTAGCTTGATTTTAATGCGAGCTATTGACTCTGTCCTTGACCAGAAACCACTAGCAATTTTCATTTCTGATATTCCAAAGAAATCTTAATCTTGGACAATCCAAACCAGGCCCTGGGCATCTCTGTATCATCAAGATGGCTTGAAAGGACCCATCTATCACAGAAAAGGAAATAAGAGTCCAGTGATTGAGGTAACTATGCTGAAAGCACCTGGCATGTTTAGAAGAAAACCTTTTCTTCTAAACTTCACATGGTTCAAAAACATATAAACATAACAAATCATAAGTATTCAAAATATAAAATTTGATTTAAAATTTGAGATAAGACAAATGATTTTGCAAAGTAACAGAGCACCTAAAAAGCATTTTACAGAATACTATGCAAATCTGAATTTGCCCTTAGGATTATTAGAAAATAGAATAACTCTAGAGCCCAATTCATATTTTTTCCTCAGATCAAAATTATGATACATCTATAGACTTGGAGCACAAAGGTCAAAAATAAAAAGGTTTGAAAGGCCATGGGGAAGAATGGAAAAGTAGATTAAAATATCAGCACTGGCTAATATCTTCTTGGTTCCATTTCTCCATTATTCCATCTATTTTCCTCACTTAACCAAATGATTCAGAGTGTGAATCCCAGTTCAAAGCTAGTTGGCAAGGCTTTCTCAATCTGAATTTCCTCACCTATAAATTGGGGGCAATAAACCTTCCCCAAAGTTTTATTGAGAGGATGGAATGAGATAACATAAGTAAAAAAATATCTGACGTGGAGTCCTTAATAAATGCTGCCTCCTTTAACCCTCTTTCTGTAATCAATCTCATCTCAATCTCTTCCCATATTTTAGAATATTTGTCTGGTCATCAGACACAGTATTTCCCTGGCAATTTGCATTCTTCATTAGAAGTGGGGTTTTGAGAAGTCAAAGCCCCTCCACAGTTACAGAGCAAAGCTCTTTAGCACAAACATTTCAAATGATGCTAATAAAGCCTATTCTCTCTGTCATGGTGAGACTTTGGAGAATTTAGGAATCAGTAATGTCCTATAAGGTCTTGCTTGTCCTCCCGTAGGTTATCTTTCAAAGTGGACTATATTCTAATTTGTCTCAGAAGCCACTTACAGATATAACTTTCACAAAGTTCACCAACACATTTTATTTATACTTCCCAACAGGATCATCCCTTTCTGAAATGAGTTCCATAAATATAGAAATCTCTAGACTAAGAGTAGTGATGATAAATATCTCTAGACTAAGAGTAGTGACAATGAATATAATCAATCTATTCTACTACTGGCAATTTTCACTATTGATTTGGACATAATTAACCCTTGTTTCCCATTTAACTCTTTTATTTGTGTTATTTTGTTATGCTTGTTATTGCTTACTTCTATTTTCTATACATGTGACAATATACATTATCATCAGCCACAAGGCACAAAAATGATTCCGACATTCATATGCTGGAACAGACAAGAAGAGCCAAGAAAAACAACTGATAAGAAGAATAAAAGGGGCTGGAGGGCACGCCCAAGATGGCCGAATAGGAACAGCTCAAGGCTCCAGCTCCCAGCATGAGCAACACAGAAGATGGGTGATTTCTGCATTTTCAACTGAGGTACCGGTTCATCTCACTGGGACATGTTGGACAGTTGGTGCTGGTCCACAGGTGCAGCCCAACCAGCAAGAGCTGAAGCAGGGTAAGGCATCACCTCAACTGGGAAGTGCAAGGGGGAAGGGAATTCCTTTTGCTAGCCAAAGAAAATTGAGACACACAACACCTGGAAAATCAGGTAACTCCCACCCTAATACTGTGCTTTACCAAGGGTCTTAGCAAACAGCACACCAGGAGATTATATCCCAACCTGGCCCAGAGGGTCCCACGCCCATGGAGCCTCCCTCATTGCTAGCACAGCAGTCTGAGATCTAACTGCAAGGCAGTAGTGAGGCTGGGGGAGGGGTGCCCACCATTGCTGAGGCTTCAGTAGGTAAACAATGCCACCTGGAAGCTCGATTTGGGTGGAGCCCACCACAGCTCAAGGAGGCCAGCCTGCCTCTGTAGCCTCCTCCTCTGGGAACAGCTTAGGGCAGAGCTAAAAAAAAAAAAAGCAGCAGAAACCTCAGCAGAGGTAAATGTCCTGTCTGACAGCTTTGAAGAGAGCAGTGGATCTCCCAGCACAGAGGTTGGGATCTGAGAACGGACAGACTGCCTGCTCAAGTGGGTCCCTGACCCCTGAGTAGCCTAACTGGGAGACATCCCCCACTAGGTGTAGACTGACACCTCACACCTCACACGGCGGGGTACACCCCTGAGACAAAGCTTTCAGAGCAAGAATCAGACAGCAACACTCGCTGTTCAGCAATATTCTATCTTCTGCAGCCTCTGTTGCTGATACCCAGGAAAACAGGGTCTGGAGTGGACCTCAAGCAAACTCCAACAGACCTGCAGCTGAGGGTCCTGACTGTTAAAAGGAAAACTAACAAACAGAAAGGACACCCACACTAAAACCCCATCAGTACGTCACCATCATCAAAGACCAACAGCAGATAAAACCACAAAGATGGGGAAAAAGCAGTGCAGAAAAGCTGGAAATTCAAAAAATCAGAGCGCATCTCCCCATCCAAAGGAACACAGCTCATCGCCAGCAACAGAACAAAACTGGATGGAGAATGACTTTGACAAGTTGAGAGAAAAAGGCTTCAGTCAAACAAACGTCTCAGAGCTAAAGGAGGAACTATATAACCAGCGCAAAGAAACTAAAAACCTTGAAAAAAGAATGGATGAATGGATAACTAGAATAATCAATGCAGAGAAGACCTTAAAAGAACTGATAGAGATGAAAACCATAACACAAGAACTACATGACAAATGTGCAAGCTTCAGTAACTGACTCGATAAACTGGAAGAAAGAGTATCAGCGACTGAAGATCAAATGAATGGAATGAAGCGAGAAGAGAAGTGTAGAGAAAACAGAGTAAAAAGAAATGAACAAAGCCTCCAAGAAATATGGGATTATGTGAAAAGACCAAATCTACGTCTGATTGGTGTGCCTGAAAGTGACGGGGAAAATGGAACCAAGTTGGAAAACACTCTGCAGGATATCATCCAGGAGAACTTCCCCAACCTAGTAAGGCAGGCCAACATTCGAATTCAGAAAATACAGAGAATGCCACAAAGATACTCCTCAAGAAGAGCAACTCCAAGACACATAATTATCAGATTCACCAAAGTTGAAATGAAGGAAAAAATCTTAAGGGCAGCCAGAGAGAAAGGTTGGGTTACCAACAAAGGGAAGCCCATCAGACTAATAGCAGATCTCTCAGCAGAAACTCTCCAAGTTAGAAGAGAGTGGGGACCAATATTCAACATTCTTAAAGAAAAGAATTTTCAACCCAGAATTTCATATCCAACCAAACTAAGTTTCACAAGTGAATGAGAAATAAAATCATTTACAGACAAGCAAATGCTTAGAGATTTTGTCACCACCAGGCCTGCCCTACAAGAGATCCTGAAGAAAGCACTAAACATGGAAAGGAATACCAGGTACCAGCCATTGCAAAAACATGTCAAAATGTAAAGTCCATCGATGTTAGGAAGAAACTGCATCAACTAGAACTACAAACCGCTGCTCAGTGAAATAAAAGAGGACACAAACAAATGGAAGAATGTACCATGCTCCTGGATAGGAAGAATCAATATTGTGAAAATGGCCATACTGCCCAAGGTAATTTATAGATTCAATGCCATCCCCATTAAGCTACCAATGAGTTTCTTCACAGAATTGGAAAAAACTGCTTTAAAGTTCATATAGAACCAAAAAAGAGCCCACATTGCCAAGACAATCCTAAGTCAAAAGAACAAAGCTGGAGGCATCATGCTACCTGACTTCAAACTACACTACAAGGCTACAGTAACCAAAACAGCATGGTACTGGTACCAAAACAGAGATATAGACCAATGGAACAGAACAGAGTCCTCAGAAATAATACCACACATCTACAGCCATCTGATCTTTGACAAACCTGACAAAAACAAGAAATGGGGAAAGAATTCCCTATTTAATAAATGGTGCTGGGAAAATTGGCTAGCCATAAGTAGAAAGCTGAAACTGGATCCTTTCCTTACTCCTTATACGAAAATTAATTCAAGATGGATTAGAGACTTAAATGTTAGACCTAAAACCATAAAAACCCTAGAAGAAAACCTAGGGAATACCATTCAGGACATAGGCATGGGTAAGGACTTCATGTCTACAACACCAAAAGCAACAGCAACAAAAGCCAAAATTGACAAATGAGAATCTAATGAAACTAAAGAGCTTCTGCACAGCAAAAGAAACTACCATCAGAGTGAACAGGCAACCTACAGAATGGGAGAAAACTTTTGCAATCTACTCATCTGACAAAGGGCTAATATCCAGAACCTATAAAGAACTCAATCAAATTTACAAGAAAAAAACAAACAACCCCATCAAAAAGTGGGCAAAGGATATGAACAGACACTTCTCAAAAGAAGACATTGATACAGCCAACAGACACATGAAAAAATGCTCATCACCACTCACCATCAGAGAAATGCAAATGAAAACCACAATGATATACCATGTCACACCAGTTAGAATGGCAATCATTAAAAAATCAGGAAACAACAGGTGCTGGAGAGGATGTGGAGAAATAGGAACACTTTTACACTGTTGGTGGGATTGTAAACTAGTTCAACCATTGTGGAAAACAGTGTGGTGATTCCTCGAGGATCTAGAACTAGAAATACCATTTGACCAGGCCATCCCATTACTGGGGATATACCCAAAGGATTCTAAGTCATGCTGCTATAAAGACACATGCACATGTATGTTTACTGTGGCACTATTCACAATAGCAAAGACTTGGAATCAACCCAAATGTCCATCAGTGACAGACTGGATTAAGAAAATGTGGCACATATACACCATGGAATACTATGCAGCCATGAAAAAGGATGAGTTCATGTCCTTTGTAGGGACACGGATGCAGCTGGAAAACATCATTCTTAGCAAACTATCACAAGAACAGAAAACCAAACACCACATGTTCTCACTCATAGGTGGGAATTGAACAATGAGATCACTTGGACACAGGACAGGGAACATCACACACTGGGTCCTATTGTGGAGAGGGGGTAGGGGAAGGGATAGCATTAGGAGATATACCTAATGTAGATGACGAATTGATAGGTATAGCACCCCAACATGGCACATGTATACATATGTGACAAACCTGCACGTTGTGCACAAGTACCCTAGAACTTAAAGTATAATAATTTAAAAAAGGGGCCAACACTATCAGATATTATAAAAAGCCAAAAAGCACAGAAAACTGGAAATCTCCTTGTGATCTTACTTAACCTTCTGTTCCCCTAGAAAATGAGAGCTTAACATGTTTTCCCCCAGCTTTCTTATGGTATAATTAACAAATAAAAGATGTACATATTAATAGTGTACAATGAGTTTTGATATATCTAGACAGTATAAAACAATTAAATCAAGCGAATTAATACATCCATCACTTCACTTTTTTTTTTTTTTTTTTTTTTTTTTTTTTTTTTTTTTTTTTTTTTGCGGTGAGAACATTTAAGGTCCCTTAGCAATTTTCAAGTACACAAACATTATTGTTAACTATAATCACCGGGATGTTCAAGAGATCACCAGAACTGATTTATCCTGTCTAACTGAACCTTTGTACCCTTTGAATAATTTTCTTTACCCCCGTTGCCCTCATCATCACCCCCAGCAATCACCCTTCTACTCTCTGCTCCTTTGAGTTCAACGTTTTTAGAGTCCACACATAAGTGAGATCATGCAGTATTTGTCCTGCTGTAACTGACTTATTTCACTTGGCACAATGTCTTCTAGATTCACCCATGTTGTTACAAATTATAGAATTTCTTTCTTTTTTAAGGCTGAATAGTGTTAACTTTTATTTTAGATTCAGGTACTACATGTGCAGGTTTGTTATGTGGATGTATTATGTGATGCTGAGGTTCGGAATGTGATTGATCCCATCACGAAGATACTGAGTAGAATGCCCAATAGTTAGTTTTTCAACCCTTGCCCTCCTCCCTCTCCCCCTCCTCTAGTAGTCCCCAGTGTCTATTGTTGCTATCTTTATGTCCATGTGAGAACATGCAGTATTTGCTTTTCTCTTCCTGCATTAATTCACTTAGGATAATGGCCTCCAGCTGCATCCATGTTTCTACAAGGGATATGGTTTCATTCTTTTTCATGGCTGCATAGTATTCCATGACAAATATGTACCACATTTTCTTTATCCAGTCCACCAGTGATGGGCACCTATGTTAGTTGCATGATTTTGCTATTGTGAATAGTACTGTGATGTACATATGAGTGCATGTGTCTTTCTAGCAGAATGGTTTATTTTCTTTGGGATATATACTCAGTAATGGGAATGCTAGGTCAAATGGTAGTTATGTTTTCAGTTCTTTGAGAAATTTCCAAACTGCTTTCCACAGCAGTTGAACAAATTTATATTCCCACCAACAATGTATGTGTTCCCTTTTCCCCGCCACTTTGCCAGCATCTGTTGTTTTTTGACTTTTTAATAATAGCTATTCTGACTGGTGTGAGATAGTATCTCATTTTCATTCCAAGCTTTTTAAAGACTAAATAGCATAAATCACATTGTCTTTATCTATTCATCCATTAATAGATACTTAGGTTGATTCCATATCTTGGCTATTGTGAATAATGCTGCAATGAACATGGGAGTGCAGATACATCTTTGACATACTGATTTCAATTTTTTTGGATATATACCCACCAACAGACACCTTCTTGGTCAGAACAACGAAACGAGCAAGTCATTCTGCTAAAGTCTTTTGCTGTGGATTAAATGTTACTGCTGCCCCTTGCAATCACAGAGGGAAGCAACAGAACAGACATAAAAATATTTTCTTTTTTTTTCCATAAGTTATTGGGGCACAGGTGGTGTTTGGTTACATGAGTAAATTTCTTAGTGGTGTTTTGGGAGATTTTGGTGCACCCATCACCCAAGCAGTAAATGCTGCACCATACTTGCAGTCTTTTATCCTTCACCCCTCCCATCCTTGCCCCTAAGACTTCAAAGCCCATTGTATTGTTCTTATACCTTTGCATCCTCATAGCTTAGTTCCTACATATCCGTGAGAACATACAATGTTTGGTTTTCCATTACTGAGTTAATTCACTTAGGATAATAGTCTTCAGTCTCATCCAGGTAACTGCAAATGCTGTTAATTCATTCCTTTTTATGGCTGAGTAGTACTCCATCATATATATATATGTATGTATGTATGTATGTATATATACACATACATATACATATGATGGAATACTACTATATATATATCTATATATAGATAGATAGATAGATATCTCTCACAGTTTCTTTATCCACTCGTTGATTGATGGACATTTTTGGTTGATTCCATGATTTTGCTATTGCAATTGTACTACTATAAATATGCATGTGCAAGTATATTTTTTGTGTAATGGCTTCTTTTTCTTCCTCTGGGTAGATACCCAGTAGTGAGATTGCTGGATCAAATGGTAGTTCTACTTTTAGTTCTTTAAGGCATCTCCACACTATTTTCCATAGTGGCTATACTAGTTTACATTCCCACCAGTAGTGTAGAAGTGTTCCCTGATCAATGCATCCATGCCAACATCTACCGTTTTTTTATTTTTTTATTACGGCCATTCTTGCAGGAGTAAGGTGGTATAGTTTTGTGGTTTTGATTTGCATTTCCCTGATCATTAGTGATGTTGAGCATTTTTTCATGTGTTTGTTGGTCATTTGCATATCTTTTTTTTTCTTTTATTTATTTTTTATTTTTTTATTTTTTTAAATTTATTTATTATTATTATACTTTAAGTTGTAGGGTACATGTGTATAACGTGCAGGTTTGTTACATATGTATACTTGTGCCATGGTGGTGTGCTGCACCCATCAACTCGTCATTTACATCAGGTATAACTCCCAATGCAATCCCTCACCCCTCCCCCCTCCCCATAATAGGCCCCTGTGTGTGATGTTCCCCTTCTTGAGTCCAAGTGATCTCATTGTTCAGTTCCCACCTATGAGTGCGAACATGCAGTGTTTGGTTTTCTGTTCTTGTGATAGTTTGCTAAGAATGATGGTTTCCAGCTGCATCCATGTCCCTACAAAGGACACAAACTCATCCTTTTTGATGGCTGCATAGTATTCCATGGTGTATATGTGCCACATTTTCTTAATCCAGTCTGTCACTGATGGACATTTGGGTTGATTCCAAGTCTTTGCTATTGTGAATAGTGCTGCAATAAACATACATGTGCATGTGTCTTTATAGCAGCATAATTTATAATCCTTTGGGTATATCCCCAGTAATGGGATGGCTGGGTCATATGGTACATCTAGTTCTAGATCCTTGAGGAATCGCCATACTGTTTTCCATAATCGTTGAACTAGTTTACAATCCCACCAACAGTGTAAAAGTGTTCCTATTTCTCCACATCCTCTCCAGCACCTGTTGTTTCCTGACTTTTTAGTGATCGCCATTCTAACTGGTGTGAGATGGTATCTCATTGTGGTTTTGATTTGCATTTCTCTGATGGCCAGTGATGATGAGCATTTTTTCATGTGTCTGTTGGCTGTATGAATGTCTTCTTTTGAGAAATGTCTGTTCATATCCTTTGCCCACTTTTTGATGGGGTTGTTTGTTTTTTTCTTGTAAATTTGTTTGAGTTCTTTGTAGGTTCTGGATATTAGCCCTTTGTCAGATGAGTAGATTGCAAAAATTTTCTCCCATTCTGTAGGTTGCCTGTTCACTCTGATGGTAGTTTCTTTTGCTGTGCAGAAGCTCTTTAGTTTCATTAGATCCCATTTGTCAATTTTGGCTTTTGCTGCCGTTGCTTTTGGTGTTTTAGACATGAAGTCTTTGCCCATGCCTATGTCCTGAATGGTACTACCTAGGTTTTCCTCTAGGATTTTTATGGTATTAGGTCTAACATTTAAGTCTCTAATCCATCTTGAATTAATTTTCATATAAGGAGTAAGGAAAGGATCCAGTTTCAGCTTTCTACTTATGGCTAGTCAATTTTCCCAGCACCATTTATTAAATAGGGAATCCTTTCCCCATTTCTTGTTTCTCTCAGGTTTGTCAAAGATCAGATGGCTGTAGACGTGTGGTATTATTTCTGAGGACTCTGTTCTGTTCCATTGGTCTATATCTCTGTTTTGGTACCAGTACCATGCTGTTTTGGTTACTGTAGCCTTGTAGTATAGTTTGAAGTCAGGTAGCGTGATGCCTCCAGCTTTGTTCTTTTGACTTAGGATTGTCTTGGAGATGCGGGCTCTTTTTTGATTCCATATGAACTTTAAAGCAGTTTTTTCCAATTCTGTGAAGAAACTCATTGGTAGCTTGATGGGGATGGCATTGAATCTATAAATTACCTTGGGCAGTATGGCCATTTTCACGATATTGATTCTTCCTATCCATGAGCATGGTATGTTCTTCCATTTGTTTGTGTCCTCTTTGATTTCACTGAGCAGTGCTTTGTAGTTCTCCTTGAAGAGGTCCTTTACATCCCTTGTAAGTTGGATTCCTAGGTATTTTATTCTCTTTGAAGCAATTGTGAATGGAAGTTCATTCCTGATTTGGCTCTCTGTTTGTCTGTTACTGGTGTATAAGAATGCTTGTGATTTTTGCACATTAATTTTGTATCCTGAGACTTTGCTGAAGTTGCTTATCAGCTTAAGGAGATTTTGGGCTGAGACAATGGGGTTTTCTAAATATACAATAATGTCATCTGCAAACAGGGACAGTTTGACTTCTTCTTTTCCTAACTGAATACCCTTGATTTCTTTCTCTTGCCTAATTGCCCTCGCCAGAACTTCCAACACTATGTTGAATAGGAGTGGTGAGAGAGGGCATCCCTGTCTTCTGCCAGTTTTCAAAGGGAATTTTTCCAGTTTTTGCCCATTCAGTATGATATTGGCTGTGGGTTTGTCATAAATAGCTCTTATTATTTTGAGGTACGTTCCATCAATACCGAATTTATTGAGCATTTTTAGCATGAAGGGCTGTTGAGTTTTGTCAAAAGCCTTTTCTGCATTTATTGAGATAATCATGTGGTTCCTGTCTTTGGTTCTGTTTATATGCTGGATTATGTTTATTGATTTTTGAATGTTGAACCAGCCTTGCATCCCAGGGATGAAGCCCACTTGATCATGGTAGATAAGCTTTTTGATGTGTTGCTGAATCCGGTTTGCCAGTATTTTATTGAGGATTTTTGCATCGATGTTCATCAGGGATATTGGTCTAAAATTCTCTTGTTTTGTTGTGTCTCTGCCAGGCTTTGGTATCAGGATGATGTTGGCCTCATAAAATGAGTTAGGGAGGATTCCCTCTTTTTCTATTGATTGGAATAGTTTCAGAAGGAATGGTACCAACTCCTCCTTGTATCTCTGGTAGAATTCAGCTGTGAATCCATCTGGTCCTGGACTTTTTTTGGTTGGTAGGCTATTAATTATTGCCTCAATTTCAGAGCCTGCTATTGGTCTATTCAGGGATTCAACTTCTTCCTGGTTTAGTCTTGGAAGAGTGTAAGTGTCCAGGAAATTATCCATTTCTTCTAGATTTTCCAGTTTATTTGCGTAGAGGTGTTTATAGTATTCTCTGATGGTAGTTTGTATTTCTGTGGGGTCGGTGGTGATATCCCCTTTATCATTTTTAATTGCGTCGATTGGATTCTTCTCTCTTTTCTTCTTTATTAGTCTTGCTAGTGGTCTATCAATTTTGTTGATCTTTTCAAAAAACCAACTCCTGGATTCATTGATTTTTTGGAGAGTTTTTTGTGTCTCTATCTCCTTCAGTTCTGCTCTGATCTTAGTTATTTCTAGCCTTCTGCTAGCTTTCGAATGTGTTTGCTCTTGCTTCTCTAGTTCTTTTAATTGCGATGTTAGAGTGTCAATTTTAGATCTTTCCTGCTTTCTCTTGTGGGCATTTAGTGCTATAAATTTCCCTCTACACACTGCTTTCAATGTGTCCCAGAGATTCTGGTAGTTGTATCTTTGATGTCATTGCTTTCAAAGAACATCTTTATTTCTGCCTTCATTTCGTTATGTACCCAGTAGTCATTCAGGAGCAGGTTGTTCAGTTTCCATGTAGTTGAGCGGTTTTGATTGAGTTTCTTAGTCCTGAGTTCTAGTTTGATTGCACTGTGGTCTGAGAGACAGTTTGTTATAATTTCTGTTCTTGTACATTTGCTGAGGAGTGCTTTACTTCCAATTACGTGGTCGATTTTGGAGTAAGTACGATGTGGTGCTGAGAAGAATGTATATTCTGTTGATTTGGGGTGGAGAGTTCTATAGATGTCTATTAGGTCTGCTTGCTGCAGAGATGAGTTCAATTCCTGGATATCCTTGTTAACTTTCTGTCTCGTTGATCTGTCTAATGTTGACAGTGGATTGTTGAAGTCTCCCATTATTATTGTATGGGAGTCTAAGTCTCTTTGTAAGTCTCTAAGGACTTGCTTGATGAATCTGGGTGCTCCTGTATTGGGTGCATATGTATTTAGGATAGTTAGCTCTTCTTGTTGAATTGATCCCTTTACCATTATGTAATGGCCTTCTTTGTCTCTTTTGATCTTTGATGGTTTAAAGTCTGTTTTATCAGAGACTAGTATTGCAACCCCCGCTTTTTTTTGTTCTCCATTTGCTTGGTAAATCTTCCTCCATCCCATTATTTTGAGCCTATGTATGTCTCTGCGTGTGAGATGGGTCTCCTGAATACAGCAGACTGATGGGTCTTGACTCTTTATCCAGTTTGCCAGTCTGTGACTTTTAATTGGAGCATTTAGTCCATTTACATTTAAGGTTAAGATTGTTATGTGTGAACTTGATCCTGCCATTATGATATTAACTGGTTATTTTGCTCGTTAGTTGATGCAGTTTCTTCCTAGCCTCGATGGTCTTTACATTTTGGCATGTTTTTGCAATGGCTGGTACCAGTTGTTCCTTTCCATGTTTAGTGCTTCCTTCAGGGTCTCTTGTAAGGCAGGTCTAGTGGTGACAAAATCTCTAAGCATTTGCTTATCTGTAAAGGATTTTATTTCTCCTTCACTTATGAAACTTAGTTTGGCTGGATATGAAATTCTGGGTTTAAAATTCTTTTCTTTAAGAATGTTGAATATTGGCCCCCACTCTCTTCTGGCTTGGAGAGTTTCTGCCGAGAGATCTGCTGTTAGTCTGATGGGCTTCCCTTTGTGGGTAACCCGACCTTTCTCTCTGGCTGCCCTTAAGATTTTTTCCTTCATTTCAACTTTGGTGAATCTGGCAATTATGTGTCTTGGAGTTGCTCTTCTTGAGGAGTATCTTTGTGGCGTTCTCTGTATTTCCTGGATTTGAATGTTGGCCTGCCCTACTAGGTTGGGGAAGTTCTCCTGGATGATATCCTGAAGAGTGTTTTCCAACTTGGTTCCATTTTCCCCCTCACTTTCAGGCACCCCAATCAGACGTAGATTTGGTCTTTTTACATAATCCCATACTTCTTGCAGGCTTTGTTCATTTCTTTTTCTTCTTTTTTCTTTTGGTTTCTCTTCTCGCTTCATTTCATTCATTTGATCCTCAATCGCAGATACTCTTTCTTCCAGTTGATCGAGTCGGTTACTGAAGCTTGTGCATTTGTCACGTATTTCTCGTGTCATGGTTTTCATCTCTTTCATTTCGTTTATGACCTTCTCTGCATTAATTACTCTAGCCATCAATTCTTCCACTTTTTTTTCAAGATTTTTAGTTTCTTTGCACTGGGTACATAATTCCTCCTTTAGCTCTGAGAAATTTGATGGACTGAAGCCTTCTTCTCTCATCTCGTCAAAGTCATTCTCCATCCAGCTTTGATCCGTTGCTGGCGATGAGCTGCGCTCCTTTGCCGGGGGAGATGCGCTCTTATTTTTTTAATTTCCAGCTTTTCTGCCCTGCTTTTTCCCCATCTTTGTGGTTTTATCTGCCTCTGGTCTTTGATGATGGTGATGTACTGATGGGGTTTTGGTGTAGGTGTCCTTCCTGTTTGATAGTTTTCCTTCTAACAGTCAGGACCCTCAGCTGTAGGTCTGTTGGAGATTGCTTGAGGTCCACTCCAGATCCTGTTTGCCTGGGTATCAGCAGCAGAGGCTGCAGAAGATAGAATATTTCTGAACAGCGAGTGTACCTGTCTGATTCTTGCTTTGGAAGCTTCCTCTCAGGGGTGTACTCCACCCTGTGAGGTGTGGGGTGTCAGACTGCCCCTAGTGGGGGATGTCTCCCAGTTAGGCTACTCAGGGGTCAGGGACCCACTTGAGCAGGGAGTCTGTCCCTTCTCAGATCTCAACCTCCGTGTTGGGAGATCCACTGCTCTCTTCAAAGCTGTCAGACAGAGTCGTTTGCGTCTGCAGAGGTTTCGGCTGTGTTTGTTATTGCCCTGTCCCCAGAAGTGGAGTCTACAGAGACAGGCAGGTTTCCTTGAGCTGCTGTGAGCTCCACCCAGTTCGAGCTTCCCAGCGGCTTTGTTTACCTACTTAAGCCTCAGCAATGGCGGGCGCCCCTCCCCCAGCCTCACTGCTGCCTTGCCGGTAGATCACAGACTGCTGTGCTATGAGGGAGGCTCCGTGGGTGTGGGACCCTCCCGGCCAGGTGTGGGATATGATCTCCTGGTGTGCCTGTTTGCTTAAAGTGCAGTATTGGGGTGGGAGTTACCTGATTTTCCAGGTGTTGTGTGTCTCAGTTCCCCTGGCTAGGAAAAGGGATTCCCTTCCCCCTTGCGCTTCCCAGGTGAGGCAATGCCTCGCCCTGCTTCAGCTCTAGCTGGTCGGGCTGCAGCAGCTGACCAGCACCGATCGTCTGGCACTCCCCAGTGAGATGAACCCAGTACCTCAGTTGAAAATGCAGAAATCACTGGTCTTCTGTGTCGCTCGCGCAGGGAGTTGGAGACTGGAGCTGTTCCTATTCGGCCATCTTGCTCCGCCCCTCATTTGCATATCTTCTTTTAAGAATTGTCTGTTCATGTCCTTACCCCACTTTCTGGTGGGGTTGTTTTATTCTTGCTGATTTGTTTGACTTCATTGTAGATTCTGGATATTAGTCCTTTGTCAGATGTATAGATTGTGAAGATTTTCTCTCACTCTGTGGGTTGAGAACAGACAGAAAAATATTTTCTTATAACAAGTCTACAGAGAGGGACTCTTTATTATTTGATATGAAATACCACTACCCACACCATCAACATACATATTTGGATATATGTTGCAATTATTAATCTAAAGTCAAATTATCTCTGCTAAATATTCTTCTTGTTAAATCTCATCCCACAAAATAAGGACATCTAGGTATTCCAACACAATAGGATTAATTATTGGAATCATCATGAATGCTGCTTGCCACTCATCTCCAGTTCCAGGTAGCATTGCACATGGTAGATTTGCACTTTCTGCTTGACTTAAGGCCCTACGACTTGCTCTGGACCTTGAGTGATAGTGGAAGTGATAGGGATTTCTATGCTTAACATTCATTTGTCAGTGTGGTGAGAAATGCTTGGGTACCCTTGTCCCTCAGCATTCGGTAAGCAGCAGCATTCGAGATGACGAAGCTCCATCATGCTGAGTCACTGTGTGACTCTAATGAGTAGAGGCTCTCTGCCAACCCACAGCGATGCCTACCATATTCTCCTTTGAACTCTAAATTTTTAAAACTCCCGTACCAGATTGTAAGCTCTTTGAGAACAAGGACTAGATCTATATTTTATACTTTGCATTAAGCATAGCACCTATGGACAGCAGAAGCTCAAAACCATTTGCTGAATAACTAAATTGACAACAAATATCAACCCTATAAAGCAATTAAATATATTTTTATACTCTACAAAAACATATTCCTATCTTATTAAAGTATTATTTCTACTAAGATAATCGTTGAACTTGTCATTCTGTGCAAACCAAGTATTTTCACCTTGAGCAGAAAATATGTAGGTTTTCCAATATAATAGGAACAAAGTAAAAAAGACAAATATTTATCATGTAGGTGAGGAGATTTCACACATTAAGGCAGACACACCGACTCCTTATAATGCAAATTATTTTTCAATGTTAGTGAAGGCCTAAGCCCAATCCATTTACTTGTGATTATGGTAATGTATACCCATTCTGACACAGAGTAAGCTAGGTAACCAAAACGATAATAATAAAAATAATGACTTGGGTGAACACAATTGTTTTTCACATCTATTGTTTTATTTTTCTCTAGTGACTATTAACATTTTGACCAATGATGCCTTTTTATGTTGTGAAATGAAACTTCTAAAGTTGGATGTTGCTATCAAATAAAGATAACATCTTTATTCCTTTGTCTATTTGTGTTTATTGTTTTATAATAATAGATCTACCATCTCCTGGGTTTAAGTTTCTTCTAAGCAGCTGGATCTATTCAATCTATTTCTTGTGTTATCAGCAGAGGATTAGACTAATAAAACTTCAGTTAAGATACACTTTTCCATGTAATTTGTTAACATATTTGATATATTTGATTATCTGTCTCCCCTCCACACAGAGTCACTCCACAGAAATCCTACTATAGCAAGCACAGATGCAGAATCCTTTCATTTACCCAAATATTTTGTAAGAATTCCAGTATAGCTAGTCAACATTTAGAAATAATATCTTCCAAAAAATTCTTGTGCTTTTTTTATATCATTTTAATTACTCATAATACTTTCCATCACTACTATTTTAATATATTTAGTTTGTAAAAATTTATATAATGAAATCCAGACAAAACTATCTTTTAAATCTAAACAATCCCTCAAAATTCTCTTAAATGTTTTTGGTAACGATAATTAAAACAATTGACTGGAAAAATCCTATGCTCAAATTCTCCTTTTTACACGTTTATCTGTGAGCAAACAAATGCTGCCACATAATTCACCTTTCCTTCTCTTCCTCTGAGGAAATAGAAACATATTTCCCTTTTTAATGACAGAGTTTTTATTTTAACTTGGATACATAAAATAAGAGTGTGAAGAACGTTTCTTCTCCCTACGTTTTGAAATTTTAATTAAAATGTCTCAGCTGATCTATCTGCTAATGATTATTTGGACAATGATGCAGAGAATCCTTTTTCTCAAAGGAATGAACACCTTTTAAGCCAAGAACAGCTTTGGGTCCAGATGTTACTGTTGTTCGTTCTCACTATTAATCACCAAACATTGCAGTAGGACCCACCATGGATATTATTCAAACAGAGACTCAATTAAATTCAGAGGCAGTCCATTTAATCTTCATCAGCTCAAACAATGGCAACTTCATTTTTCTCAACCAAATGTTGCGTCAGAGAGGAGAAACTTCAGAGATTTTCATTTCATTCGATATTGTTATAAAGTAACTGGATTGACAGTTTGACTTTGGACAAAGGAGAGCCACAGCATTCTGCTAGAAGGCAGTACAACAGGAAAGGTGAAGCATCCTGGACCAGTAAGCATAAAGTGTAGTAATTTGTGTTAAAAAAGATTCATTTGCTTTCTTAAATGCTGTAATAACTTAAGAAAGAAATAAGATATTCGTTCTGACTCTGCCACGTGAAGATAGATGTAGGGCAGGAAAAGGAGGCAGAAAATTAGAATGAGAGGAGAAAGGGAAACACCTCTAACTCTTACATTGTTTGCTTCATCTAAACCAAGGGGGGAAATGGCTCCTGAGATGGCCCCTGCTAGAAAGCAGCCTGTGGGCGTGATGAATGAGGCACCTACAATTAAGCATAGCATCACACTGCTAGAGACCTTTCTTACTGTGGTCATGACATTGAAATTGACATTTTTTTTAAGGTGAGTAAATACCAAAGGAGTACTAACTAGATGTCTTTACCCATTAGCTTGGATCATGACTGCTTTCTCTAGGGATCTCAACTGGGAAAAATAAAATCTTATTTGGAAACCCTTTCCAAATCATCTCTGCATTAGTCAGGGTTTTACAGAGAATAGAGAAGAGATATATATATATTTCCTATATAGAATGATATTTTCCATCTATCTATATCTCTATATATATATCATATATAGATATTATACATATACATATATATAGAGAGAGAGAAAAGCAGAGAGAGAGAGAGATGAAGAGAAATATATACAGCAAGAGAGAGAGATTCTTTTAAAATAAGAAATTGACTCACAGGATGATTGAGGCTAAAAAGTTCCAAGATCTGCAGCCAGCAAGCTGGAGACTCAGGAGAGCCAATCTGTAGTTACCGTCTGAAAGCCAGCAGACTCATGACCCCAAAGGAACCAACTTTTTCCAATCAAATCCAAAGGCAGGAAAAGGCCAATGTTCTAGTTCAAGCAAGTAGGCAGGAGGAGTTCCCTCTTACTCAGGGGAGGGGAGGCCTTCCTGTTCTGGTCGGACCTTTAATTGACTGAATGAGGCCCACCCACATTAGGGAGACAATCTGATTTTCTCAGTCTAACTATTCAAATGTTAGTCTCACAAGCACGCCCTCACAGACACATCAACAATAATGTTTGACCAAATATCTGGGCACTCCATTGCCCAGTCAAGTTAACACATAAATTAACCAATACAATCTCCTAATACCCTGGGCAAGTTCCAGTAGTCTCCCTACATGAACACCCTGTAGATCATGGGGGAGAAGAGGGGATTTGATGAAACTTTAAGGGTGTTAGTGCTTCTTTCTAACCCATTCCTAAAGCAACAAGACTCTGGCAAAAGGAGATGAGTGATCCTATTAAATATAAGAGCAATAATAATAATAGAAAACACATATATGAAACTTACCATGTGCCAGGCATTGTGTTAAGTGCATTTTATGAGCTCCATCTATGCTCACAATGACCCTTTAAGGTGGGTGAATAAACTGAGGCACAGAGAGGCTGGGTAATTTACCCAAGGTCACAAAGCTAGAAAGTGATAGAGTCAGAAGTCTCATCCAAACTGTCTGGCTCCAGAAGTCCCACAGACTATTTCTCTTTTTGGTGAGCATTCATTGAATGCTCATGAATTGACGATGAGCAGGATTTCATGCCTGTAAAGCATGTACATGCTTGCTTTACATGCTTGCATGCCTGCTTTACAGGCATGAAATCATGGTCCAGTGGGGCAGCAGAATTAACAAAGGCTGTGATGCCTATAGAATGAATCACTCACTTTGCTCCAGGGACCAGGAGGACCTCACCATCTGGGGGATTTGTAATGTAGGAAGAATAAAACTTATGGACCATCCAGTCCAACTTCCATCCTTGCGCCTCTCTCCGTTTGGCTGAGCTCACCTCACAGAGCGGGTGACACTAGAGCAGGGCCTTTAAGTTACACCTCCCTGGCCTGGTTGGCCTAACTACTAACTACCACCTGATTTATCCACAATTACTAAGCCCTTTCTGGTCTATTCCTCAACCAGCCTCCAGAGGTATCTTCACAAAACAAAAGCCCAAGTCAGTGGTATACACCACATTCCCCTGATGAAAGCCCTTCCATAGGTTTCCATTGTTCCTGGGATCAAGGTGCTTGAATCCGAGGATAAGCCTCATCTCCCTTCCAAGCTCATCTTACCCACTGCACTCTCCCCTGCTCCATCTGGTCAAGCCACCAGCCCTCTTTCAGTCTTTGTCCTAACCACGCCCCTCTCTGCTGCCTCCATTGCTCATGAGGCTCCCTCTGTCTGGATAATTTGTCCCAGAAGCGTTTCTGATTACAATCACAACTTTTCTGTCCTTTTTTCTCAAGGTAGAGAGTCTATTTGACTTCTGCAGCCATTAGAACCCCCAAGGAGCTCAAGCATCTTTTCCTTGGGAGAGACCACTGACCTCTCTAACTAGGTCAGATCCCCTTACCATGAGCCCTCCTGGCATCATAGCTCTCTTCTTTACAGTACCTGTCACAGTTTCAGTCTTACATCTGTGGTAGTTGTGGAGCCCTAATAAGACAGAGTTCCACGTTGGGGAGAACAACTTTTCTGAGAAATGGCTAATGAGAGACAACCTGCTGGCACAACATCCTGTTCCCAAATACCTCACTCTGCATGTAGCCTCTCCAGGATAATCTTATAAAACTTCCTACCAGCCCCTGCCTCTTTGCAGACAGCCGCTTCTCTGCTATGCTGCCCATTGCACCCTTGCAACGTATCTTCATACCTTCTCTAATACATTTGCCTTTCTTTATCTATGACTGTCCTGATAAATTCTTGGACTGCCTTTGACACCAGCCCCAGTCAGTGGCATCCATGACAGTAGATCAATAAGATCCCAGAGGCCAAGAACAGAATCTCCCTTTGCCACTGTAGTATAATACAAAATAAATTATGTCTTTATTTCCAGTTCTTGGAACAGAGCTCCTAAAACCCTAGGAATCTGCTGAAGGATGAGTGTGTTATGTATGCTAATGAGATGATTCACTGTAGGGGCCCCTAGATAGCTTCAGAATGGGGGCTGGTCCCTAGAAATACCAACTCATGATTAGAGAGTTGGAACTTCCAGGCCCACTCTCTAACTTTCAGGGAAGAGAGAGAACCTGAAGATTGAGCTCAATCACCACTGGCCAGTGATTTAACCAATCATGCCTATTTAGTGAAATCTCCATGGAAACCCCTAAACCACAGGGTTTGGAGAGCCTCTGGTTTGCTAAACAGAGGAGGTGCTGTGTCCTGAGAGGGCACAAAAACTCTCTGTCACCACCTATCCCCTACACCTTGCCCTGTGGGTCTCCTCTATTTCACCATTCCTGAGTTGTATTCTTTATTATATACCAGTAAACATAAGTAAAGCATTTTCCTGAGTTCTGTGTGTCATTCTACAGAATTATCAAAACTGAGAGGGAAGTTGTGGGAATCCTTGGATTTATAGCTGATTAGTCAGAAGTACAGGTGGTTCCTGGGACTTGCAACTAGCATCTAAAGTAGGAACAGTCTTGAGGACCTGAACCCTTACCCTGTGTGGTCCATGCATTTTCTGGAAGTTAGTGTCAGAATCAAATTGAATTGTTGGACACTGAGCTGATGTTAGAAAGTCAGAGCCTTACCACTGTACACCCAGCCCATTGCCTGAAAATAGCAAACAGACAGTAAAAATACGATCTGAATCAATGGATGACAGAGTAGCAATCTTGAAGAAGAAAAAAATATGAACAAAATCACTGAGGCAAGAAAGGGCATAGCATATATAAAGAATCATGAGAAACCAAGACAATCAGTTAGATCTAGAACTAGAATGATGCAGAGATAGGACTAAGAATATTGGTTAGGGCCATATGGTAAAGGACTAGAAATTCCAAGTTAAGGAGTACAGGCTTTCAATTCCACAGGCAATGGGGAGCCATCATGGGGCTTTTGAGCATGAGAAATGGAACCAGAAATGTGATTTAGAACAATGATTTCAGACATGGTTGCACATTGGATTCATCTGGAGAGTTATTAAAAAATGTTGTTGCCAGAGGCCAATCCCAAGGGATTCTGATTTAATTGGTGTTAACCATGATCTGAACATCAAATGTTTTAAGAACTCCCTGGGTGATTCAGATATGAAGCAAAGTTTGAGATCCATCACTTTATAAAAATTATTTGGAATCGGTGTTTTTTATCACATTGGAGAGAGCCACGCTGATGGCAGAGTAAATCGGATAGGAAGCTATCTTAATGCAAGCAGAGTGCATCTAGGGTAGATCTCGTTCACAGAAGGGATGGTCGCTTCTGAAAAAAATGTTGCCAGGGTCAAATGTCAGGCTGAGATGGCAAATTGGACATGAGAAATAAAGAAAACTGGAAAATGATTCCAGGGTTCCCAGCTGGGGCAACAGCACAGGTGGCCCTGGGATAAATTAGCAAATTAACAGTGAAAGGAAACAGGAGAAGAGGAGTAAGAGTGGGAACAAGAGAAAAGAGGAAGCCGAGCCAATCCCTGTCAATGTGGTCTTCACCCTCTTCCTCCACTCTGGATCTGTCAGCATTAAGTCAACATTAGTGCCAAAAGCTCTGCCAGGAACCAGAGAAATTCAACAAATTCAGGCTGCCACAGGAAAACAGGACAGCTATTCCACCATGGATGGCCCTCTCCTGGGACCTCTCTGCCTGAAGAGTCCCAATATAGAATTCTTTCCAGGAGGACTTCAGCTAGTTTCAGCTGTCAATGGTCCCTGCAAAGAAAGAGAGGGGGCGCAATTAAGAAGTGAGGATCCAATCACTGCAAGCCCCATAGATCACAATCTCCACCTTGAATTGTATCCCCAAGCAAATGGGAAGCCAGTGCAGAACCCAGAGCACAGATGCAATGTGCTCACCAGGAGCATGAATGAGCTGTGAGGTTCCCCTTTTTAATTCCTCATCTGATAACAAGCTTCCAGGCCCCTGATCAATATTTCCAGCACACTGCTGTGCACCCCACTGGGCATCCTTTGTTGTCTATTACTCTTTTTAGGGAAATAATTACCCATGCACGCACTCATGTAAAAATTATTTATAGTTTATTCTTTCGCTCCCAAAATGAAACAATTAAAGACGTTTTTAAAACAACAACATAAAGGGTTTGTTTCTGCCCTTTACAGTAAAAGCTTGTCAAGAAAATTGCAGTTTTGTAAAAGTAAGGTTTGATCCCCTAGGATCTGTAAGCAGAGGCTGTGAAAGTGAAAAAGACGTGGCAGAGTATAATTCAATATAATGACTTGAGGACAAAATACACTGTCACGTGTCTGAATAACCTTTGAAATGGCCAGCTTTAGCAAAAATGCAGGCCAATCTGCCTCTTCTCTGCCTCGTAGAAACAAGAAAAGCACCAGACCAATCAACAACTCTTTGAGAGCCATAAGCTGAAAAGGGGCTTCTTGACACATTTTCTCTTGAGGATGGGGCATGTCCTATTGTGATGCCACTCTGCTGGCCATAGGGAACTCAGGGACTTTCTCCCCATTTATTAGTTACTTACGGTGTCTCTTAGGAGCTTATGGGAGCAATTTTTTGCAGTCCCTTTGCCTGATTCCCTCACTTTCTTTCCACAAAGGATAGCAATGTCCAGCCTGGAGGCACAGAGTGGAGTCTACCCTCTGGTCACCAGTCTTATCCCCTAAATATTCTTCTTGAGGCAAGTTAGAGAACTCTGATGATTCTTTTACTAAGCAGTGGTATTGGATTCAAAGTCTGCTTCTGCTACTTACTAACTCTGACCTTGAGCAAGTATTGAACTTCTCTGTACTTTGGTTTCATCTATAAAGTATGTTAATAATAGTATCTGGCAAAGGAAGGATTAAGACAGGCATGTGCCATTCCTGGCACATAGCAATTGTCCCCAATCTGCTGGGTGCTATCACAATTTTTTTAAGAAGCAGTATAGTTTCATGACTAAGAGCATGAACTCCACAGCCAACCTGCTTGGGTTCAAATCCTTGCTCCACCACTTCTTGGTTATGCGATTTAAGACACATTGCTGAACTTCTCTGTGCCTCTATGTTATTTCACCTAAAAAAGAAGCAGCATAGTATCGATCATCGATGATTATTAAGTTAATTTTACATATACACAAACATAATAATTAAAACAATGCTTAACAAATAGTAAATAATAAATGTGTTAGCCATTTTGTTATTATAATAATTACTCTGGGTTAGGAGGACAACCTACACTAAGCAGTAAAGCAACAGTTCATACAATGAGAAGCTTTGAGTCATCTCTCTGATATGCGGGAAGAGCCGTGAATTTTTACATGATAACTCTTCCCTCCGTATCTCTGAACTTCATTTTCCTCAGCTGTAAAAGGGGATAATAAGATCACATAACTCCTGGTTTGCAATGTTATTTCAAAAATTAGAAATTAGGCTCGTAGAGATTTGTGTCAAGGGACTGAGGCAGATTCCTGCCTATGTCCCATCCTGACCCTATCACCTCTGGAGTCTGGCCAAGGGAAGTATGTACACAAGGGGTTCAGCCAGATACAAAACTAAGTGCCTTTTTATAACAGACTTGGCAGCACAGATACCGCACTATAGAAAAATCTGAAGTGGGTGGTATGCCGAATGCAACCCAAACCATATCACCTAAGAGGGCAGGAGGGGCTCTGTTTTCCTGCATCAAAAGGCTCCCTGCCCTTCTGCCCAAAAAGCCAGGCCCCACTTATCACCTTGCCACCAACATGGGTGCAGTGTAAGGGAAAGTGGGAAAGGGTCAGCAGCGTCTGGGTTCAGGACATGAAGGAAGTTCATTGCATCATCCTATGATATCAAAATGCAGAAACACAACCCACAAACAGAGCATAGTTCCCATTTGTGTTGCCTCCAACCTTGGAGTGAAGCTAATAATGGGAACAGACACAGGGGGCTCTGGATGGATTGCTTCTCCTTTATGGGGCAAGGCCGAAATAAGGAATGAAAAGCGGCAACATTCCCCCTTCATTGAGTTTACCAGATCCTATGGAATATTTAGAACATACTTATACCAAACAATTATTTGTTGTTTACTTAAAATTCCAATTTAACTGAGCCCTTTGTATTTTTGTTTGCTAACTCTGGCAACCCTAGACAAGTAGTATAAGTATATATGCACACACACTTATCTCTTCTTAGGTCATAGACTCGCTACATAAAATATATGTCCTCATAGTTGGAATAGTTTACATTGTCTTCAGAGCAGAATTCATCTTTGAAATTAGTCTGGCATCATCCTTGTTGCTATACTTTTCCAAGACACCAGCTTCAAAGAGTCACTTCAAATCTTGCATTATTTCATAGCTTTCACTGAATGATTGCACTAATATGTGAATGTCTTGGATTTAGATGATGCAATGCACTTTTGACACTAACTACCAAAAGTTAGATCAGACTTCACAAGTTAGTGCAGTCCTGCACAAGACTGCCATCACTTCACACTTTAGCCACAAGCTCCAGGGTTGCCAGGCCACCCACACTTCTGAGCAACTGGCTACAGACTTGAAGGTTCCCACTATTCCCACAGGTTCAGTGCTACAATGACTCATAGAACTCAGGAAAGTGCTAGACTTAAAAATATACTTTTATTATAAAGGATACGAATCAAGACAAATCAAAAGAAGAGATGCACTGGGCAAGGTCCAGGAGAGTCTGAGATGCTGACGTGTGATTCCTAACCAGAGCCTGGGCGTAATTATTGGCCACAAGAATGTACTCAACTTCCAGCCCCTCCTCCCTTTCCCAAGGTCAGGTGGCTCAGCTGATATCACTTGGCCCAAAGCCCGACCCTCTAATCATAGGGTTGGTCTTTCTGGCGTGGCCAGGACCACTGCTGAAACTAGTGGCCCAAGGTTAGTCGCCTCATGAGCATAAGCTCAAGTGTGGTTGCCTGTGGTCCCCACGAATAACAAAGAGATCTCTATCATTTGGAAAATTCCAAGACTTTAAAAACTCCCTCCCAGGAGCCCGGGACAAAGACTAAACAACATTTGTTTGTTTGTTTGTTTGTTTGTTTGTTTATACAACAGATGGGAAGCTTATAAATGACATTTTGAAATGGTTTTCTTTCAACCACCTTCTTGATAAGGCAAGCTCTAAAGGATATTAAACTGAAAACTTTTTCTTAACTGTAATCATATTCAACTAAAAAATGTAGACCATCGCAGCATATAGATCTCCACTTTTTAATGTTAATAAGAATCATAACAAATGACAACAATTTATTGAAAACTTAAAGACACCACTCACTCTACCTCACTGAAATACATACCAACCCAATTCACAGGAAAAAGAACTGAGAGTTAGAGGAACGAAGCATTAACTCATGGGAAGGTCAGCAAGCAAAGGCCCATAGGCAAAATCCAGCTCACCATCTGTTTTTGTTTGGCCTAAGAGCTGAGCATGGTTTTTACATTTTTAAGTGATTAAAAAGGATCAAAAATAATATCTGTTGACATGTAAACATGAGGAGAAATTCCAAGCCTATAGATAAAGTGCTATATTTTGAGCGCTGTGTCCCCCCAAAATCCACAGGTTGAAACCTAATCCCAATGTAATGGTGTCAGGAGGTGAGACCCTGAGGAGGTGATTAGTTCATGCAGGCATAGTCCTTATGAATGGGATTAGTGTCCTTATACAAAGAGGCCCCAGAGAGCTAGCTGGTCCTTTCCATCACGTGAGGACACAGCTAGAGGCTCCGCTGCATCTGCCAGAGCCTTGTTCTTGGACTTGCCACACTCCAGAGCTGTGAGAAATAAATTACTGTTGTTTTTTCACTACTCCATTTATGGTATTTTGTAATAGCAGCCCAAACAGATGAAGACATAAAGTTTTATTGGAACACAGTTCTGCCCATTTGTTTATGTATAGTCTGTAGCTGCTTTCACACTACAATGGCAGAGTCAAATGATTGCAACAGAGACTATGTGGCCCACAAAGCCAAAATATTTACAGCTGACCCTTTACAGAAAGTTTGCTGACCCCTGGCAGAAGGGCACTTAACCATTAGTGGGATTTAAAGCTGAGTTTCTCTGGCTCCAAAGTGAGTCACAGTAGCAAATCTCTTCATTTTGTGTCTACTGTGTCCTGAACACAGTCAGAGCCATGTTTAAACATCTCATTTTAGCCTCAAAAATTATCAACATTTTTTAGTTAAGAAAACCGAGGTTAGAGACCTTAAGTCACTTACCCAAGGCTACTAAACTAGCTCTGTGCAGCTCCATGCCCTCATTGCTATTATGCCCACACCTGAACGCCGCTCTACTCCAGAAAAGGACAAACAGCCTCTTATATTTAACATTGTCATTCCACCCACTGAAAACTATAGCCCCTAGGTGCTATGGTTTTTCTCTTTCTGGTGTAGGAAGAGCAGGAAAACCTAAACTGAGGCTCTGACCCAGAGAAACACAGGTCAGTTTCAGTCGGAAAGACTGAATAGCCCGAAGACCGTTCATCCAAATGTTTTTACCTTTTTATTTCACTCTGAGAGCCAGGCTTCAGAAACCTCCAGCTGTCACACATTTGGTGAAAACTCAGAAAAGTAAAACTGATGTGATTGAAGGACTGAAGATGAATATCCCAGGTTCACAACAAAAAAGGCAGGGAAAACGTCTATGAATATTTGAAAGATCGTACATCAAAGTAGAAAGGAAATGAGAAATTTCTTGGTGTTATCCGAGGAAAATTGTACACTGATAAAATGGAGCATCAAGAAGCATAAGCTATTCAGAAGCATAGAGAGTGTGCAGCACACTCAGCCCAAAGCAAGATTTCTCAGCCCCTTCAAGAAGGGACGGGGACCCGCCAAACTGGTCAGCCAGCTCCAGAAAACAGAATGTTCCAGTTGGGCTTTGCTCCTTTTGTGCTGGTACAGTGCAGGTTCTTTCCTTGAAAACTTGATAATGGCAAGAAAGAGATGGATTGAGAATGGCTGCTTCTTACCTTGTGGAGTCAATGAGACCCTCCCTCAGAATTCACAGGAGCAG
Source organism: Macaca nemestrina (assembly GCF_043159975.1). NCBI lineage: Eukaryota > Metazoa > Chordata > Mammalia > Primates > Cercopithecidae > Macaca > Macaca nemestrina. Next base: position 120,353,764 of record NC_092127.1, on the reverse strand, counting down.
GTTAGATTGAGGTATGGAAGCATGGAGGCTGCAGAACACACTCTCCACTCACATCAGGTATCTCCGGTCCCCTGCAGGACCACTTTGGGATGAGGAGAGGGGAGTGCAATGGTTGTACCTGAGACAGGAGATAGGACACTTTGATGGAGGAAGAAACTATAAAGGAAGACATAGAAGAGGCATTGATCAGAGCCCATTGGGATTCCTTGGGCAGGTTTTGGGTCCCCATAAAGAGGAAAAAGATGGGCACAAGTAGATCTATGTCAGGAACCTGAGATAGTATGACTGAGATGAGAAGGAAGCTCTATGCCCTGCCTCTGCTAGGACTCAAACTCAGATCTGGTGCCCAAAACCAAAAGCCTTGGGAGTGTGCAGAGATGTCACCCTCCGTGTGAACACCAGTATTCTCATGACATCAGAGAATAGCAAAAATGCTTCGCCAAAGGGTCTGCTGCAACAGGTACGGACAGGTAGAAGGCAGCTTTCAGAGGAAGAAGTTGATGGATATAAGAAGTGGATGTTAGTGACCTCAATCAACTGACTGTGAATCTGGAAAGACTCCCCAAAATAAGGGAGAGGATGCATTTTGGATAAGGGAAGATCTAAAGTCTTACTATTTTTCTCATGAGGTAATATTGAGCTAGTAGATATGGGAGCTATATCTATATCAAATCAACTATAAATATTTTTCAGCATTTTCTGTTAATTTCTATTGCTCATCACTATGCAGTTTAAAAAACCTCTTCCTGGCAGAGGTTGTCAGTAGCTTTTCTCACTTGGTCTTGACTGAGCCTATTGTTCTGTACTCCAAGCTCTTCCACAACCACATGTGTAGGCTGCTTATTGGTATCAGAGCCTTTCTCTCAGTCTCTCTGTCTTCAGTTGTTCAGTGTTTCCTTTTTAAGTACAGCAGCTTCATCAACTGAAATTCTCCAACTCTAGACACACTCATTCCCTGATTTGCTTCTGCAGATGTTCTTGCAATAGACTTGGTTCGTCTGTATATTCTCCGCACAGGACAACAGGCCTGCTACCCAGAAAACAGATTTTCTCTTTTTGCATGATGCCTCTTTCTGTCTCTTGCTTAGTCTCTCTCATTCTGTTCCTCATAACTCTGGTGTCCCATGCCACAAAATCAAATATGGATTTTTGGTGAAAAGAAAAAAAGTTTCAGGCTGCCTATTATCTGGAAAAAGATTTCCCATATAGAAAAGTCAGTGACACCTAGAGTCACATTGTCAAATGTCCCATAGCACAACGTTGCCTGGGATTCAATGATGAGCCAGCTCTTGCCCAATATTTATATCTGACACACATACACTAAATGGTCAAGCCTTTCACAATACAAATTTTGAAATGTTGTGTTTGAAACTGTAGGAAATAGTCTAAAGCAATGTCTGTAGGAAATAGTCTAAAGCTGCATTTGTTAAGCAGATACATTTTCTAGAAGCATTTTTAATTTCATTGCATCTTCACAATAACTCTGCGAAGTGGGCATTACCCTCACTTTATAAAAGAAAAACCAGAAGCACAGAAAGCTTAAGAAACTAGTAATCTCTTCAAGGTCAAATTGAAGGTAGGAGTGCTAGAAATCTAACCTGGGTACCTGCATCCAAAGTCTGGTCTCCTTCCCCATTGCTTCATTGTCCAGCAAGAGAATAACATATTACGTTTATTCACTTTCTAAAATGTATACTGTCCAAGGAAATTTTTCATCTTTTATTATATCAGGGCCATCCTGAAAGTACAAGTGCAGTCGTTTGTATTAAATGAATAATTGAGTGTTAAATATCATAATTTTAATCTGTCAATTTGATAAAGATGAATAGGGTTTGATTTTAGTATGTATATCTTCAGTTACTAATGAAATTTGACTTTTTTTTAGTATTGGCCATTAATTTTATTCTTCAGTAAATTGCCTGTTTATGTCCTTTGTTCTTTTTTCTATTGTGATTTGAGAGTTTTCCTTATAGATTTTGAAGATCTCTTTATACAGTAAAACCATTAATCATTTAGCCATCATCTTCGTTGTAAGTACTTTATCCCAATTTATCATTTGCCTTTTAGTTTTGATTAAGGTGATCATTTATATGCAAGCACATAGAATACTTGCACATTTGAATAAGTCTTTAGATTTGCCTTTGCATACAATGTTCCTTTAGCTTAGCACCCAATCATCTCAAGAGTGGTAAGGTGCAAGTGGAATTGTGTTGCATTAACCAAACTTCCATAGATGGCTTTATAAACTAAAATATGAATTTACTAATTTACAATGAGGACTACACCCTAGCAGTAACACAAATACCACACGGGCAATTTGGGATGTAAAAATCACTTTGCCCCATTGTGTTATAGCTTAGAGTCCATATGTATTAGTTCTCATGCTGCTAATAAAGATATACCTGAGACTGGGTAATTTATAAAGAAAAAGAGGTTTCATGGACTCACAGTTCCACATAGCTGGGGAGGCCTCACAATCATGGTGGAAGGCAAAAGGCACATCTTACATGGTGGCAGGCAAGAGAAAATGAGGGCAAAGCAACAGGGAAAACCCCTTATAAAACCATCAGCTCTCACAAGACTTATATATTATCATGAGAACAGTATGGAAGAAACTGCCCTCATGATTCAATTATCTCCCACTGGGTCCCTCCCACAATACATAGGAATTATGCAAGCTAAAATTCTAGATGAGATTTGGGTGGGGACAGAGCCAAAGCATATCACCATATTATATCTGGAGCTGTTTCTTTCGCTTTCTAACAGGGAAAGAATCTCAGAAAAGACTCAGAGTGACAGAGGTCAATCACAGCATAACCAGAAATGAGCATTCAAGTCTCTTCGTCACTGTCTTTGGTTTAAAAAAATATAGATAGATAGATAGATAGATAGATAGATAGATAGATAGATAGATAGAGATCAGAACGCAGCTCTTTAAATGTATCGAGCATGAAAAAACAACACAAACATTTTACTTTGCCAAATGTATATATCATTTAAAACTTTAAAAAAGGAGGAAAACAAATGTAAAGTTGTCTAGGAAAGCAGACAACTTTATGATTTGTTTGTCATCTTCTCCCTCTTCATCTTAACATAATATGTAGTATATCCCATGACAGCTCATAAAGTGTACCACTGCCACCAAACCACTAACTTTTATGGAGACAGTAATGAACATAAGACACCTTAGTAGGAGTTATAAAAATGTAGACACTTCTAACATTAAAAAAACACACAGAAGTATTTTGTAAACCAAAAACATTCAAATGCCTTGAGAAATGGGGATGTTTGAAACCAAAACTACTACATAAATATCTGCAGTTTTACCCATATGCTATTTCTCCAGGATTTACAGCTATTCACTGTTTTTAATACTCTGCGCCTGACTTGTTCAAAAATAGTTTGCAAGTGTTTTGAGGAAGTCCCAATTGATTTTAAAGGAGATAGGGGTGAGGGCGATGAAGAAATTTGGACAAGCAAACAGACAAGATTGCCCCCAAATGACAACCATTTGCCACCTCCTTTTGCTTTGTGTTTTTCTAAGCCTCTGCATGCCCTTGGTCAGACAAGTTTTGCTCACATAAAAGTGAAAACGTTCTCTCCTTTTTCCTCTTCCATATTTTAAGGATTAAGACATTTCAGTCTCCTCTGAGTTCCAGGGCTGTAAAAGCCCCTTGGCATCTCAAATATTAATATGGCTCACAGTGATGTGACTTAAATAGCCTTTTTAAAATCTAATCTATAATACTATGCTTATTTACTGTTCCTTGACAGGTACCAGACCTAATTGAAAAAGAGTTTCTCCAAACATTAAGTATTCTGAACAGTCAAGTAAAGATAAGAAGAAAGTATTAAAGGATTAAGGGCAAACAGAAAATGAAGATGAGGGCAGGAAAAAGAAAATTAAAATAGCAAGGAAGTGAGATTCTGAAAAATGGCATTTGTGAGGGACAAATGAAATTATCCTCAACTCCATGTATCATAGAGTACAATTTCTGCAGTGTTTAAGACAAGCCCTTCAAGTGTTTCTCATTCTGAATGCTGTTAGTTAGCACTTATATTCCTATGCTATTCACCATGTTATTAGCAACTGCTCAAGACGGCCATGTAAAATGGGAGTGCATCATTTTCCTATGGAAAGAACAATGCAGGTGGCTTTGAACCATGCTTTACAGCAAAAAAATTTCAAAAAAATTAAAAGACGGAATTCAGACTACTACAAACGGTACTTACCTTTCTATTTCTTACTCCCTTCTCACCATTGATGGAAACATCTTCAGAAAGTACTTATTTCCAAAAGCCTTTTTCCTTCATTTTCAAAATAAAACATATTTTCAAATTCTTGGAAAGGCTTTATAGAGAACCCTGCGACTTCCTCAATTAAAGCATCCGTTCAGCCCAAATGGCAACCATTGCCAGTTGCTGGGCTCTAGACAGCAAAGCATTGCCACTCTTTGAGATTAGCAAGGAAATAGCAGGCATATTGTCAAATGGAATGTTGCACTATTTTGGCCCTCAAAAGGGATGTTAAGAGCATGCTGTTCAAGAAAGAAGACAATCAGCTTTAGTAAGGAACTCACAAACACTGCCCATTTTGGACTGAAATGTGTTCCCCCAAAATTTGTATGTGGAAGCCCTGTTATGGTTTGACTGTATTCCCCAAAATTCATGTGTTAGAAACTTAAATATCCAATGCAACAGTGTTGGCAGGTAGAACCTTCAAGAGGTGATCAAGTCATGAGGGCTCTGCCCTCATGGATAAATTGATGTCATTACCATGGGAGTGGATATTTTGTAAAAGTGAGTTTGGCCCCTCTTGCTCTTTTGTGCGCTCTCTTGCCATGTGATACTTTCTGTCATGTTACAGTGCAGCAAGAAGGCCCTCACCAGATGCAGGCCTCTTGACCTTGAATTTCCCAACCTCCAGAACTATAAGAAATCAATCTTTATTCATTATAAATTACCCAGTCTGTGGGAATCTGTTATAGTGGCACAAAATAGACTAAGATAAGCCCTAACCTCCAATGTGGCTGCATTTGGAGATAGGGTCTTTAAGGAGGTAATTAAGGTTAAATTAAGTCAAAATGGTGGGCCCTAATCCCACAGGACTGGTATCCTTATAAGAAGAAGAAGAGAACCCAGAGATCATTATTTTTCTCTCTCAACACATGGAGAAAATATCATGTGAGGACACAGCAAGAAGGCACCCATCTATAAGCCTGAAAGAAAGATCTCATCAGAAATCAAATTTCTAGCACCTTAATCTTAGATTTCTAGCCTCCAGAACAATGAGAAAACAAGTTTATCCTGTATAAGCCACCAAGTCTGTTGTATTTTGTTATGACAACCCTAGAAGATTGCCCTAAATGTGAAGAAACTTATCTTTCTTTTTTCAATAGAGAGGTCCAAAGTAGATACCATTACCATTGTATATTTGAGAATATTATCCATTTCCTGAAAATCAAAGCTTCTCCAGTAGCCTACCTATTAAATACTTATAGGGCATATGTAGCAACTATGAGTATGCCAGTGACTGTCAAAGTGTGGACACTAGACCAACATCAGCATCACCTGAGAGTCTGTTAGAAATACAGATTCACAGTCCCCACCTGAGAACTAACTACTGAATCAGAAATCCTGGGGTTGGGGTCCAGCAATCTGTACCTTGACCTGTCCTCCAAGTGATTCTGATGCTCACTAAAGTTGAAGAACCACTGCTGTATGCAATGTTGTTTTTAAATCCCATTTGAGCACAGAAAACATTATTGTGATTTAGGTATAACACACTTGGCCAGAACAAATAATTTCAACTCTACTGTCTTTAATATTATTGCTTTACAGCAATGTTGTCACAATACCTTTTGAGTATCTGATGACAAACCTTGGAGAATCTAGGAAGAAAATGCAAAAATGTAAGCATGCAAAATTTTCCATTGAGTTTCAGGGAAATCCTAAACACACCTGAAGCCTGTTCATCTACCCCAGGAAAGAAGCATCTGCTTTATCTTTTTCCAGGCATTTTCATCTGATTTTCATAGTAATCTGCAAAGTCAACAGGATGGGTATTATTATTTATAAAAGAAGATTTTGAAGTTCAGAAACCTAAGGGTCTTGCCCTAAATCTCACAGCTAGTAATAAGCAGAGAGAGCTCCTATCTAGGGCTCTGTTCCTTCTTCAAACTCTTTGCTTTGTATTTCTCTCCTCCTCCTGACTCCTCCCTGATTTAGGATGCTATTGGTAGAAGCTACAGCAATTGGCCTGATTTGGAAAATAAAACAGAAATGTTTTGCTGAGACCAGCTCAGTCATGGAGACCCTAATCCAGCAGCGATAGAGGAATTAAAAACACACACACAGAAATATGGCATGTGGAGTGGAGAATCAGGGGTCTCACAGCCTTCAGAGCTGAGAGCACCACACAGAGATTTACCCACATATTTATTGACAGCAAGCCAGTGATAAGCATTGTTTCTGTAGATTATAGATTTACTAAAAATATTCCTTATGGGAAACAAAGGGATGGGCTGAAATAAAAGGATGGACTCTGGCTAGTTATCTGGGGAAGGAACGTTTCCTTAAGGCACAGATCGCTCATGCTATTGTTTGTGGTACAGAAAACCAAACACCGCATGTTCTCACTCATAGGTGGGAACTGAACAATGAGATCACTTGGACTCGGGAAGGGGAACATCACACACCAGGGCCTATCATGGGGAGGGGGGAGGGGGGAGGGATTGCATTGGGAGTTATACCTGTTGTAAATGACGAGTTGATGGGTGCAGATGAGTTGATGGGTGCAGCACACCAACATGGCACAAGTATACATATGTAACAAGCCTGCAAGTTATGCACATGTACCCTAGAACTTAAAGTATAATAATAATAATAATAAAGAATGCCTTAAGTGGTTTTCCACCCTGGGTAGTCCAGGTGTTCCTCGCCCTCATTCCGGTAAACCGACAACCTTCCAGCGTGGGCGTCATGGCCATCATGAGCATGTCACAGTGCTGCAAAGATTTTTTTATGGTCAGTTTTGGGGCCAGTTTATGGCCAGATTTGGGGACCTGTTCCCAACAGTGTTTTGTTACTTGGGAGTAAAAGCACATTGTTTCCCCTGAAATATAAAGAAGGTGGAAAGCAAGCTTTCAAATACCCCTTGGTAAATGGTTGGGGGATGCACAATATGTCATTCAATGCAGTTTTTCCTGACGCCTCATTTCCTGAAACCTCATGTTTCTAGATAACTAAACCAGTCATGAGTCAAATTCAGCTGATTACAAAGAAATCAATCATGTGGGCTGTCAAAGACTGAAAGTTTCAGTTTTCTACTTATCAATTTGTTATGTTGGCCTAATATAAATCCTTAGTACTGAGGAGTATCTTCAATTCAATTTTATAAACATTTATCTGTCAGCCACTGTGTACAAAGCACTGTAAGCACTAGAGGAGGGTATCAAGAAGTATAAGGTATTGTCTCTGCTCTCAGGAAACACAGAAATAGTTAGTGAACAGTGAATAAAGATGCCATCTGACTAGATGGGTCTTGATGCATTATCAGCATGACAGCAAGGATTCAGAAAGAACCTAACTTCTTGCCCATGTATTCCTGACTATAATCAAATATTCCATGTTGCCTTGACCCCTGGACATCTCAGCTTGCTGCATCCTAGGACTAGACTTCTGGGCTCCACAAGGAGGATACAGAAGTCTCTGCATCAAAGACGGAAAGCTGCCCCAGCTATTGCAGTCTCTTCACTCAGTCACTATAGGCGTCTCTGTGATCATATGACTTTTCGATAGACCCCCCCAATCTCTGCAATCTAATTAGCCCCTGAATTGTCTGACTGTTTGCCTGTCTCAGACCATCTCTCTAACCTGCTCAGCAACATTCTGTAGTTGTGTTTCTCACTCTTCCTTTCTCTCTTCCCTCCTTCCCACCTTCCCTCCCTCCCTCTCTCTCTCTCTCTTTCTCCTGTACCATCAATTTTTCACTCTCAATCATATCATTCTCATCACCATATGACATACTGTACCGTCTCCCATCTTTAAAAGTTCTCTCTTGACCTCATATGTTCCCTAGAACTACCACCCCATTCTCTGTTTCTCTTAACAGCAAAATTCAAAAAGTTCTAACCATTCTGTCTCCTCTCATTCTCTTTTGAATCTGCCTCCTCAGTCAGGATTTAAACCCTAATGCTCCACAGGAGCCATCTTGTCAAAGCTATCAACTGTTTCCATAATGCAGAATCCAATGGTCACTTCCCAGTCCTCACCTTATTCCACACATCTCCTCTCTGAAACACTTTCTTCACTTAGCTCCAAGTCACCCTCTTTAGTTTCCTTTTACTTCACTGGTTGCTCCTCATCAGTCTCCTTTGCTTGTTCCTTCTTGCCTTTCAAACACTCAGACATTGGCATGCTGCAGCATTCAATCTTTGAACTTCTTGTCTATCAACATTCACGTCCTGGGCGATCTCATCCAGGTGTGTGTCTCTAAATAGCATACATATGCTATTTTCTCCTAAATGTTTATCTCTACACCTTCCCTTCTCCCTTGACTCCCAGCCACTTATTCAACTTCTTACGTAGCATCTCCATTTAGCTATGTCATAACTTTCTCAAGCTTAACATACTCAAAATGAAATTATTGATTTCTAACCCACTGCCACCTCCAAACTTACTCCTCCCATTGTCTTTACCTTCTCAGTAAATATCAACTCCATTCTTCCAGGTGCTCAGGCCAAAAGCTTTGCTGTCACCTTCTACTCCTCCCCCTTTCTTATGTACTACTCTTACTAATTTATCAGCAAATTATCTCAGCTTGGCTTTGGAGATTTATCCAAGATCCATCAACTTCTTATCATTTCCACTGTTACCACCTAGTTAAAACTATCTGGATTTTGCATCATTATTGTAAAACTGTCACGTTTATTCCTACAGCCTCCTAATGTATCTCCTAGCTTTCACTCTTGCTGTGTATTCCTAACATTGCTATCAAAGTAAAACATAAGGCATATTATGTCGCTACTCTGCTTAGATTTCTCTAATGATTTTCTGTCTTGTTCAAAGGAAAAGCCTAAAACCTTACTGATAAAGTCATAAGAAAGAGAAAATATGTTTGCTATTCATTAAGTTGAAGTGGATCATCGTAAAGGTCTTCATCCTCATTGTCATCACATTGAGTTGGCTGAGGAGGAAGAGGAAGAGAAAATATTGGTCTTGCTGCCTCAGGGGTGGCAAAGGTGGAAAAAAATCCATGTGGAAGTGGACCTGCATGGTTCCAACTCATGTTGTTTAAGGGTCAACTGTATAGCTATTATTATATAGTAACACCCTTATAACATTTCAAGAAATCAAGTCCTCTAGCACTCAGTCCAATTCTTTTCCTCAAACAGAACAAAATATTAATCTCCACTATTATTGAGTCAGCGATCAATTCTGAAATCCAATTTTTCAATCTTCTTCAAGACTATGGCTTAAAACAGTGTGACTCCAAATTATAATACTGAGGATATCCAAGTTGCTTTCTAAGTTTGGTACAGCACTGAGAACTCAATTGCTGCTTTCTGAGAAGGAAATGGGAAAACTAGAGCGGGCACAATGGAGCCTTCTAAGATGATGGAATGAACACTCTCAAACACAGGAATGTGGATGCACTAAACCCCTAGATATTTGAAAAATACTTTTGAAAACATGAATATATATTTTTAGGGCCTGTCACACTCCTCAGAACAATAGAAACTATGCTCAGAAGGAAAGCAGGAAACTACTTCAGTTGTGTCTATTAATAGACTTCAGGATTGAGCACAAAACTCCCTCCCACATAGTACACACAGCCAGTTTCTCATGAAATTTAGAGGACAAGAAGTTAAAAAGACAATGGCACCTGCAAACTAATGTAAGGAAGTAAGTAAATGTGTCCACATCCTACTTAAAGCCTCTCCATGGTTCTCCATCACTCCAAAGACAAAGCTTACACTCCCTGTGGCATCTATACCCTTCCAGGTGAGGCCTCTCTACCTGCGGCTGCATCATCATCTTTGTCACTGTACTCTTCACACCCTAAGTGCCAGCCTCCAGGCCTTCGTGTGTGCTGTTTCCTCTACCTGGGACATCCTTGGAGAAAACAAAAAATGAATATACAGCTTCTCTGAGCTCTGGCAGAAGCAAAATGAGCTTTTTAAGGTGAGGAGATTATTTTAAGAAGGGGAAACTGTGCTGATAGTTTGGAGTAAAAGAACTGCAGATTTGACAATCAAACCGTTTAGCAAATTATGGCATGTAAGGCTTATTTAAAATACACAAAAGTAGAAATTGATTGCCATGATGCAAAACATAGGGTAATTCAAAAAGAATTGAATGCTTTTAAAATTATATTGTTCAACCAGCCAGATTGTAGAAATATGTAGTCTGCAAGTAAATTGTATCAAAAGCCCTGTTTTGTAGTCCTCTTCCTCACAGCCATTTTACCCTCTAACTAAAAACGTGACATGCTAAAATGTGCTTGGAATGAGCTGGACTGCAGGATTAATGTATGCCTTGTTACATGAAGGGTATACCTCCTTTATTATTTGTAAATTATAGAAATAAGTATTGTGGTTCCTTTATAAATTGGTTCTGATCAAATTTTATTGTACAACCTTGTTACTGAGTAACACATTTTTGAAAGAGTGCAATTCTTTTTGAATGACTACACATACACTCATGCATATATATGGACTGAAAGAAGCTATGAAAAAATAATATTTTTGTAGTTAGCAGGGTTTTAAATTTATTTAAATCCTTGAATTTTCATTGTCGTAGTAAAATCGTCTTTCTAATATAGGCCATGGACCTAAGTCCTGCCATAAACTAGCTATATAATTTGGGGCAAGTCACTTAAGCTTTCTTAGGTTCATTTAGAAAATTGAGATCATAATTATGATCTCACAAGATTGATACGAGGATTAAATGATATATTTTGCTTTAAAGTACCCTATAAACTATAAGGCATGATACAGAAATAAATTATTACTAGTATAGTATTAATATGCAACTGTTCTCTTCTCTAATGTCATCTCCTTAGAAAGAGGCCCTTCCTGATATCCCTGTCTAAAATAATAAAACCTCCCCCATCAAAAACAATTCACCTCCATACCCTTATCAGCTTTTCTTTTCTCATAGCACTTCTCACTCCCAGAAATTATTATTTGTAATTAGTTTAGATGTTTACTGTTGTTTACCACCAGAATATAAACTTCACGAGGGTAGGAGTTTTGCCAATTACTGGGTCCCTAGCTCCTAAGAAAGCTTCCAGCACTAAATGGGCACTCAGTATGTTCCTGTGGGAGAAAGGAAAGGAGGGAGCGAGATGGAGCAGTGATATTTCCAAAGACACTTCTAAAGCAAGTATCTTCAACACCTACATATATGAAGGTGTAATTTTCTCATCTCATCAAGAAGAGATTAATAAGAATGGCCAAAGAAGAGTAAGAGCATAGTAGATAACCTAGAAGGAATTAACTGGGCAGCTCTGATTTAATTTACCCCAATCATCAGAATTCAGTACTAAATTCAAAAGAAAAGCATGTAGTTTATTTAAGTGAAATAATTTTAGTGCTATCTCCTATAGCACAAATCTATTCTCTTATCAGAAAAGGGAGAACTGTGAACTCTACTCTTAAGTTGTTGCTTTGTACAACCATCTGATCCTGATATCCTTTTCTACGAGTCTAAGTGTTTGTGTTTGCTCATTCCTCTCTAGTGGATTTTAAAATCCAAATCACTGCAATAATTCACTTTTTATTGTTCTCTTGCTCAGCTTCAACACATGTACAGTAGCAGTGTTCACTCTTCAGGGGGATAATGGCATTTTTGGAGATTTTACTGTAGTCATTACTCTTGCTTCTTTATTAAGAGACTTGACTTTAATCTTCTGCTTTAGCTATGTGGTTTATCTTATGAATATTAATATACAACCCAAAGGGATCTATCCAGCGAATATGAATTAGAGAGAGCTTGTTTTTATACTGAAGAAAGAGAAAGCCATTTGCTGGTATGCACATCTTTCTGGGGTGTACGAGCTCTAATTTAATCAGCATGTAGTCATCATGTACGCCAACAGCACTCCAGGCCACGTAGTAATTGAAATGATTCAAGCTTGTTTAATAAAGTAATTTCAATTATAGCAGGAGTTGAGTCAGAAAATGTCAGCTGTACAAAGTTTATGCTGCCTGGAATCAGCAATAGGGCACCAAATGCTCATATAGAAAGTGCCACTGTGGGAATGAGTTGTACTTTTTTAGATTTTGAGATATCTTTGTTCACGTGAGATAAACTTATCTAGAGTGATCTATTAGTCAAGAAGGCTAAATTTAATTTTGTCCTGAAAAATGGTGTAAAGAAATTTACTTATATCCAAGAACTTTGAACTGAAGGGGTCATAAAGCCCATGCTGTTATCTCTAATATAATTGGCAACTGACACTTCATCACAGTCTCCACCACTCCCTAATGCCTCAAGCCGAGTCATCATTTATGTTTGGAGCCTCTGATGACAGAATACATCTCTACAACCTTCCCTTTAAAATGCTGGGAAGGACCGGCCGGGCACGGTGGCTCACGCCTGTAATCCCAGCACTTTGGGAGGCCGAGGCGGGCGGATCACAAGGTCAGGAGATCGAGACCACGGTGAAACCCCGTCTCTACTAAAAATACAAAAAATTAGCCGGGCGCGGTTGTGGGCGCCTGTAGTCCCAGCTACTCGGGAGGCTGAGGCAGGAGAATGGCGTGAACCCGGGAGGCGGAGCTTGCAGTGAGCCGAGATCGCGCCACTGCACTCCAGCCTGGGCGACAGAGCGAGACTCCGTCTCAAAAAAAAAAAAAAATAAAAATAAATAAAAATAAAAATAAAATGCTGGGAAGGAAATTCCAGAAGTTTTTAGTAGAAAATATAAGTGCATAATAGGCATATTCAAAGTCATTTTTCCATCACCAGGTAATGCAAATCATTCCTATAATTCTCAATATGGTCCTGTCAGTCCTTCATAAACAATGAACTTCAATACTTTTTCTGTTCACTTTCATTCCTTTCCTCTCTTCCATAATTTGCTTTATTCTTCTAGCCAGTGCCTCTCTGCACATACGTTACTCATTCAAAGGCTTGAGTCGTCCTACTACCCCAAAATATTTAATCCCAAAATTAGTATTTTATAATTGTTCTTCTTCTTTTATTTACCTTTTTCTTTGATTTAGAGAATTCTTTGTACATACAGAAGGCTTGCTTAGTTGCTACCATCCCAGCATCTAGTGCTATTCCTTGCCCTTAACTGTTGAGTAGAGAGCAAGTTGGAGCATCTGTTTGCAATTCACAATCATATAACCCAGAAGGTCTTATTAAAACTTTTTTATTTCAGTTCATCTGTTCTCCTCCAAACAACACCTTGATCACACTTAGTTTGGGTCAATTTTGTTAATGTAAACAGTAATCTATTTTAGATATGAAGCAATAGTTGCCTCTTGCTGGTTTCATCGACATTACCACTGTTGGAAACATCCTTTGGTCTAGTTCTGGGAATCACGTCCATGGACATCAGAGAGGGCTGTTATTATGACAAATAATGATAATTAATATCTACTCTAAAAAGTACACCGCTTTATGCTTTCTTGGGGACTTCTACTAATCAGACATGCAGTGAGATAATTCATGTCTAACGAATGTTTCATATATATGTGGGATCATACAGCATGGCCATCTAACATCTTACTAGAACATGTAGGGGAATTAAATATAATTTGGCTATATTTTTGACAAATGCAAAATTCCCTCTGAAGCTGAGTATCAAGATTCTCAAGTGAAATTTCTTCATATGAGTTTGAGCCATTTGGTCTTTCCTATAAAACCATTTCCAAACACATATTGGAAGCTCATGGGATTAAGTAAGTCAATATAAAAACATTTGCTTTCTGCACAACTTTTAGTTTAACCTTTCTTTAAAAATCCTGCTTCCTCATCCCTCATTGATCTGCTCTGAACCCAGTTAGTAATACTCTCAGTTGAAAACTATAAAGAATAAAACCTTCGTGGTTTATATAGTACCTTCCCTTTATCATCCTCAAAGGAGTGTGTAAATGAAAGACCATTATGACATTATGAGTCCAACTTTATAGATGGGGAACTTGAGGCTTAGGTGAGCGTAAACAGCATAGCCAAGGTCAGGTTGAGTTTTTAAGAACCCAGTCCTCCTAAATTTTAATTTGCTTTATTACCCAGAAGGCCATGCTGCTGCTTTAGTAAGGAAAATGTGCTTTTATAAGTATTGACACTAAACTTTCTCTGATTAGCACTTTAGAAAAAAGAGAAGTGAGCCTCTCTCGGGTCCTCACTTCCAAGATGACAAAGAAGAGAAGGAACAATGATGGAGCCAAAAAGGGCTGCAGCCACATGCAGCCTTTTCACTGCACAAACTGCATTCAATGTGTGCCCAAGGACAAGGTCATTAAGTTCTTTATTCAAGGCATAATAGAGGCCACCACTGTCAGGGACATTTCCAAAGCAAGGATCTTAGCTGCCCATGTGCTTCTCAAACTGTCAGGAGCTCCATTACTGCGTGGCTACAGCAAGGTATTCAGGAATGAATCTCCTGAAGTCAGCAGGACTGAACATCTTCTCATCCAGATTTAGAGCTGCTACTGCTACCCCACAATGTCTAGCAAAGCCTGTGTGAGGAGCTGAGTGAGTCCTTAAAGACTGAAGAAAACTATCCTCTGGAAAAAATCAAATGGAAATTATGCTTTAAAAAAAAAAGAAAAAGAAGTGAGAAATTAAAGGTTTGAATTCTTTTGGAGTGAAACGCTTATGACAATGGTATTCTTTGCTTAAATACTCTAATTTTTATATCATTTCAGAAAAAATTCTTTTGTATTCAGAGGATTTTTGTTGTGTTGAGCTAATGATACCAACTCCTTACTGAATATCATTATCTACTTCTGCTTTTTTTATGGCTGTGGAGAGGAGAATACATTTTTTTTAAACATGACATGAAAAGCTTCTAAGGGGTAATAGTTGAATCAGAACAAAAATGCCGACAAACTGCTAACACTGTGAACAGATAAGCCACGTAAAAAGAATCCTTTCAATGTGAATCTTTCCAAAAGAGAAAATCCCACACAATTAAAAAATAAAACAAAATTGTTTCCTTTCTGATTCAATCATTCCCAAAGTTCTATGAAGTGTGTTGAATAGATACCCTGCCCAGTTCTTCTGGAACAACTGAGGAGACAGAGAAAGTAGCATGACGGGCAACACTCACAGAGGTGTGGGGAGACAGTACCAGCCTCTCCTGTCTTCCATCTGGCTTCTCAGAGTTCACGAGAATTCACTGAGGCCTGGGGAGGTCTTCATCCAGTTTCTCCAGCTGCAGGTAATATTAGGTCCCACGCAGTCCAACGCAACATGAAATACTACTTTAAAAAGGACATCTCAATATCAGCCAGTTCTCTGCTATTCCGTAAGCATAGATGCTGTCGGATGAAGTCATGGACACAGAGCCTTTATCATCTCTAATTGGAGGATTTATCATCATAATAGAGTTGAAGAATAAAACTAAGTTCTGTCATTTCCTGCAATTTACATTTGTTATGATTTGAAGACACATCATCTGATAATCTACAAACTACTCTGAGTAATAATCACATTCCTCAAGCCACTACCTTCATTCACTCACAGCAGAAAACTCCAGCTTCTGCTTCGGAGAAAATAAGGTCAATGACATCCAATTAAAGTGTTTTTCTACTCACCATTTCCCATACACACTCTACACACTATCGTGTAAACTATATCTGCACCCACATCAGTCATACTTCTTACTCTCCCTTTGGGTGGAAAAATTTTTCTTCCTTTGACCAGAGGAGCACTGAAGCATCTCTTTCTGACTAATGTGGGCCCCAGCACAGCACCTCTGCCTTACAGAAAAGTGGCCAGTTTTCCACATGGGTCCTGGCCCTCTTACTCCTCACTGGGCAAAGTCTCTAGACCTGGGCCCCCAGCACAACTACCCTGCCCCTGCCTGAACACTTCAGTTGGTGGTGGCTCTACGTTTCTCTGGGGAGGAAATTCCAGAGACAACCAACAGACCCACTCCCATTGCAGCTGCAGTGGTACCCGCCTTACTGCCCTCAGGCTGGGGAAGGAGCTCACAGCAGCCATCACACAGAATGGAGCCCAGTCCGTCTTCCCGGTGAGCCCCCACCCACTACTCTTCATCAGACCGCAGAGCAGCTGCCCCACCCCAGCAACTGAGCATTCACACCTCTAGTGGCCCCGGTTCCCTGGAGTGGAGTTTCCAGAGGCAACTGACAGCTCCCTGCCACTGCCACTGCCACTGCCAAAGCCATTGCCACTGCAGCAGTTCTACCCTTGCTGTTCCTTAGGGAAGGAACAAAGAGGCTGAGGGCTTTACTTGTGCCTGCAGCATACCACAGTCACCATAAGGGAAAGAGCCCAGTCTCTCTTCCCTGTGTGCATCTGACCCCCTGCTCTTCACCAAGCAGAGCTGCCAGCTCAGGTCCACAGTGCAGCTGCCCCACTCCCTGGCTGAACGCTCTCATTGGCTGAAGATCTGCATTTCTCTGGAGCGGAGCTCCCAGAGGCAACTGAAAGTCCCTCTGCCACAGCCACTGCAGTGGTACTGCCCTTTCTGCCCTCAGACTGGGAAGGAACAAAGGCCCTGAGTGCTTTACTCACACTTCCAGCATGCCACAGTCTCCCTAAGGAAAAGAGACTCGTCTATCTTCCCCTCACCCTTCTGCTCATCACCAGGCAAGGCCCCCCGACTTAGGCCCATAGTGCAGGTGCCCAGCCCTTGGCAGAATGCTCTGATTGGTAGCAGCCCTGCGTCTTTCTGGGGTGGAGCCCCAAGAGACAAGTGAAAGACCTTCTGCCATTGCTACTGCCAAGGTCCCTGTCCCTGCTGCCTCCAAGCTGAGGAGGGAACATAAAGCCTGAGCTCACCCCAGAACTGAGGGAATTTGTTACCACCAGACCTGCCTTACAAGAGGTCTTTAGGAGAGTATTAAATATGGAAACAAAAGACCATTACAGGCCACCACAAAAACACACTTAAGTAGATAGACCACTGACACTATGAAGGAACTACAACAATCAAGTCTGCACAGCAACCAGCTAACAACATGATGACAGGATCAAATCCGCACATAACAATATTAACCTTGAATGTAAACAGGCTAAATGCCCCAATTAAAAGGCAGAGTGGCAAGTTGGTGACCTGCACTCAATACTTGACCAAATAGATCCAACAGACATCTACAGAGCTCTACATCCAAAAACATATATTCTTCTCCTCTGCACATGGCACATACTGTAAAATTAACCTCACAATTGGCCATAAAACATTCTCATAATATTAAAAAAAAAAAATGAAACCATACCAGCCACACTCTTGGACCACCACACAGTAAAAATATAAATCAATACCAAGAAGATTGCTCAAAACCATACAATTATATGAAAATTAAATCATCTGCTTTTGAATGACTTCTGGATAAACAATGAAATTAAGGCAGAAACCGAGAAATTCTTTGAAATTAATAAAAACAAAGATACAACATACCAAAATCTCTGGGACACAGCTAAGACAGTGTTATGAAGAAAGTTTATAGAACTAAACACCCACATCAAATATTTAGAAAGTTCTGAAGTTCATAACCTAACATCACACCTTGAAGAGCTAGAAAAACAAGAGCAAACCAACCTTAAAGCTAGCAGAAGACAAGAAATAACCAAAATCAGAGCTGATCTCAAGGAAATTGAGACAGAAAAATCATATAAATGATAAACATAACCAGAAGTTGGCTGTTGAAAAGAATAAATGAGAAAGACTGCTAGCTAGATTGATGAAGAATAAAAGAGAGAAGATCCAAATAAACACAATCAGAATGACAAAGGGGACATTACCACTGACCCCTTTAAAAAAATACAAAATACCTTCAGAGACTATTATGAACACTGCTGTGCACACAAACTAGAAAACCCAGAAGAAATGGATAAATTACTGGAAACATACAACTTCCCAAGCCTGAACCAAGAAGAAATTCAAACTGAACAGACTAGTAATGACTTCCAAAATTAAATCAGTAATAAAAAGCCTACCAACCAGAAAAAGCCCAACTCCAGAAGGATTCACAACCAAATTGTACCAGAGGTACAAAGAAGAGATGGTACCATTCCCACTGAAACTATTCCAAAAAATTAAGGAGAATGGATTCTTCTGTAACTCATTCTATAAGGCCAGCATCATCCTGATACCAAAACCTGGCAAAGATGGAACAAAAACATAAAACTTCAGGCCAATATTTTCCATGAACATAGATGTAAAATACTAGCAAACTGAATCCAACGGCACCCCAAAAAGCTAATCCATCACAATCAAATAGGTTTTATCCCTGGGATACAAGGTTGGTTCAACATATGCAAATTAATAAATGAATTCATCACATAAACAGAACTAAAAATGAAAACCACATGATCATCTCAATAGATGCTGAAAATGCTTTCAATAAAATTTGGCATCCTTTTATGTTAAAAACCTTCAACAAACTATTAATAGATATTGAAGGAATAGATACCTCCAAATAATAAGAGCCACCTATGACAAGCCTACAGCCTATATCATACTGAATGGGCAAAAACTGGAAGTATTCCCCTTAAGAACTAGAACAAGGATGCACACTCTCAACACCCCTATTCAACATAGTACTGGAAGTTTTAGCCGGAGCAATCAGGCAAGAGAAATAAATAAATAGCATCCAAATAGAAAGAGAGGAAATCAAACTATCTCTGTTTGCAGATGATATGATTTTATACCTGGAAAACCCAACAGCTTCTGCCCCAAAACTCCTAGATCTGATGAACAACTTTAGCAAAGTTTCTGGATATAAAATCAATGTATAGAAATCAGTAGAATTTCTATACACCAATAACATCCATGCTGAGTGCCAAATCAAGAATGCAGTCCCATTCACAGTAGCCACAAAAAAAGATAAAATACCTAGGAACACAGTTAACCAAGAAAGTGAAAGATCTCTACAATGAATATTACAAAACACTGCTTAAAGAAATCAGAGATGACACAAACAAATGGAAAAACAGTCCATGCTCATGGATAGGAAGAATCAATACTGTTAAAATGGCCATACTGCCAAAGCAATTTACAGATTTGATGCTGTTGCTATCAAAGTACCAATAACATTCTTCACATAACTAGAAAAACTATTTTAAAATTCTTATGAAATCAAAAAAGAGCCCAAATAGCCAAAGCAATACAAAGCAAAAAAAAAAAAAAAGAGAGACAGAAGCATCACATTACCCGGACTCAAACTATACTACAAACCTACAGTAACCCAAACAGCATAGTACTGGCACAAAAACAGACACATAGACCAATGGAACAGAAGAGAGAGCCCAGAAATAAAGCTGCACACCTACAACCATCTGATCTTTGACAATGTCAACAAAAATAAGCAATGGGGAAAGGAATCTCTATTCAATAAATTGAGCCAGGATAACTGGCTAGCCATATGCACAAGATTAAAACTCGTTCCATTCCTTACACCATAGACAAAAATAAGCTCAAGATAGATTAAAGTCTTAAATGTAAAACCCAAAACTACAAAAACCCTGGAAGAAAACCTAGAAAATATCATTCTAGACATAGGCCCTGGCAAAAAAATTTATGACAAAAATGCCAAAAGCATTTGAAGCTAAAACAGAAATTGATAAATGGGACCTAATTAAACAAAAGAGCTTCTGCACAACAAAAGAAACCATCAACAGAGTAAACAGAACCCACAGAATGAGAGAAAATATTTGCAAACCATGCATCTGACAAAGGTCTAATATGCAGAATCTATAAAGAACTTAAACAAATTAACAAGCAAAAAATAAACAACTTCATTAAAAAGTCAGCAAAGGACATGAACAGACACTTTTCTAAAGATGACATATATGTGGCCAACAAGCATACGAAAAAAATGCTCAACATCACTAATCATTAGAGAAATGCATATCAAAACCACAATGAGATATCCTCTCACAACAATTAAAATGGTTATTACTAAAAAGTCAAAAAAGTAACAGATGCTGGTGAAACTGCAGAGAAGAGTGAAAACTTATACACTATTGGAAGGAATGTAAATTAATCCAGCCACCAGGGAAAGCAACTTGGCAATTTCTCAAGAACTTAAAACAGAACTATCCTTTGATTTAGCAATCACATTACTGGCTATACACCCACAGGAATATGAATTGTTCTGCCATAAAGACACATGCATGCATATGTTCATTGCGGCACTATTCACAACAGCAAAGACATGGAATCAACCTAAGTGCCTGTCAATAGTCAACTGAATAAAGAAAACGTGGTTCATATACACCATCGACTACCACACATCCGTTAAAAACAACAAGATAATGACCTTTGCAGCAACATGAATGGAGCTGAAGGCCATTATCCTAAGTGAACTAACACAGGTACAGGAAACCAAACACTGCACATTCTCACTTAAAAGTGAGTGCTAAACACTGAGTACACATGGGCACAAAGAAGGGAGCAATAGACACTGGGGACTGCTTGAGGGTAGAGGGTGGGAGAAGGATAGGGATCGAAAACTACCTATTAGATACTATGTGTATTACCTGGGTGATGAAATAATATGTACACCAAACCCCCACAACATGAAATTTTTCAATATACCCAACCTGCACATGTACCCCTGAAACTAAAAGTTAAAAAAAAAAAAAAACCTACCCTTCTGAGAGAAGTGCTAAATATGGATGGCTATCAAGCTGTCATTTAGATACAGTTCTTGGCTAAATTATATGTCTTGAAGTGTGTTCTTGCCTCTGCTACATGATAACTCTGAAAGTTCCCTGATTTTTTCTAGTGTCAGCACCTCTAAGTAAGCTTTCAATAACTGTTACTACTAATATGACACAGAAAGGGTAATCTATAAGTGTTTGTTGGTAATGATAGTTGTGATTACTCCCCTAGAGCAAAAACTGGGCTAGTTTCTCTGTTTTGGAATGTTCGTTACTTAAAATTGATAGAGGGTAGGACTTTTGGGGGCATTAGGCAAGAATTTCTATATATTTTTATAGAAATAAAATGAGAGATTTAAATGACTATGAAAAGGACCTTTGTAGAGAAAACTGAGTAACCAAGCAGCAGTGCAATGAAGTGGAATGAGAAGAGCCTAAGTCCAGCACTGCCTTCTTCTTTGGGAGGAGAAAAGGCAGTGTTTTAGACTCAATGTTTGATACATACTTCAGGGAATTTTTAGCATCATCAGTAAAGTTGCATTATTTTCCCTCTCACTGTCTTCCAGAGGGTCGTAGTCCATTTTCTGTTGCTTATAAAAGAATACCTAAAACCAGATCATTTATAAGAAAATGAATTTATTTCTTAAGTTCTGGAAGCTGAGAAGTCCAAGGTCAAGAGCCCTCATGATTCAATCGTCTCTTCAAGGTCTCACCTCTCAATACTGCCATATCAGGGATCAAGTTCCAACATGAGTCTTGGAAGGGACATTCAAACCACAGCAGAGAGTCACAGTCCAAGCTCTCCCCAATGAAGATGACTGTCCTGCATTAGCCAGCAATTGCTCTGACCACTAAATCCTTTCTTAGCATTGAAGACATATTTGGTTTAGTTGTTTTACCAATGCCTGACATGAGTACCAAGGCTGTCAAACTTCACACAACAAAAGAATAAAGCCTCCCCTCCTGCAGAAAATGGATACAACCAAAAATGACATACCTAACATTATGGATTCTAGACTGGAGTGACTCTGCATATCCTCTGCCCTGTCCCAGGACAGACTTCAAGGTTGAGGTGCTTCTCATATTCTCCATCTGGCAACATGTGGGATTTATCTGTTTTTTAAACTTGTAATTACCTAGCTCATGTAGGTATGGCTAAAGGCATTTTTCTAACATTTGTCACTTTAAGAAAAGGCACTTTTATAGAAATTGTTCATTCTTATACAATCCATTCCAAAATCCACCAATTTCCTCTTTTCATTCCTTTTCCCAAAATCCTGTATCCAAGACAAATGGGATTTAGTATAGCATGCCTTCAGTGATACCACAATGAATAAGACTATTTTAGGAATTCTATTCATCAATTCTCAATAAATATTATGATACTAGCACTTAGGCATTCTAAAGTGACTTTCCTAAGCAGATCTCAAGCTCTTTAGCAACACAGATGCATTAAACCTCCTAATTCTCTTGCAAAACAAGCTAAGAAGCTAAAGCTGAAACATGATTTCTGTAACATAACTGCATAACAAGTCATCTAGAAATGGCCCATCTCTGAAAAGAGAAAAGGTGGAGAGGGAGGGAGATTATGATACCAGCAAATTGATTTGAGTACCAGCACTGTCTCATCCATTTCCAAGTCCAATTTATCTTGAAGCATTAAGTTACAACAAAAGATCCACTTGCTTGTCAATCAGCTATTTAAGAAACATTTATTAAGTGGCTATGGGAGACTGGCTCTGGGTTAGACTCTAGGGCTATAATGAACAAAAGCCTTTTTTTTTGTGAAGTGTGCAATCCAGTAGAACAGAAACACCTACTTAAAAAACAATAACAAAATACCATGTAATAAATAATGCAAGTGTGTCTAGAACGCAGAGATAGCATGTGGGAGGTAGTGACTAACTTCATTTGTGTCAGAGGATGAAAAGATATTTTTTTAATTGCCCTAAGATGCAATATCCAGTGTGGAAGGTTAAATGGGAGTTTGACAGTGTTATAAGTATTCTGTTTCTAAAGAAAAGGTATCCTTGTTGATCGTAATAAACGTGTTGCAACAAATTTTTGTGGCTTCCCTGAAGACAGAATGAAAGATCTATGTGTGAGTTAGAAGATAATGGCCCTTTCTGCCTCCATCTGCTACTTCAAGTGTAGTGTTGTGAGGGCCTAACCAGTAAATCACAGAAAAGTACTTCTTTTTGTAAAGATATGACTGTCCTTATGGTCTCTGTTTCCTTTACTCTCACAGCTGCTTATAAACAGAGCTGGAATTAGAGCAGGAAAAATGGCAAATCCTTGCATTGTATAAATGAGGAAATTGTGGCCCTGTGAGGCTGTTTTTCCTCCAACTCCTACATAGTGAGAGTCCAAAACTCAGAGGAACTAATCGGATTGCACTCTCATTCCATAAAGAACCTCAAGGTCCACAGGTCATTCTATCTCCCAGCCACCTACTCAAAATTAATCAAACATGTGCTTACTTCACACAGACTGTGAACTGCTTAAAGGCAGTGTCTCAAGATAGAATGGGTTTTGCTGTGGAAAAAATAGACCTGAAAATCACAGTGGTTTCAAGCAACAAAAGTTTATTTTTTACTCACACAAAGTCTGAGGTGGATCATGGGAATGCCCCAGTGCTCCTCCATCCAGTGACACAGGCATCTAGACTCCATGTTGTGATATATTATCTCAATATTTGGCTTCCAACATTGCGACATCAAGGTAAGGGAGAGTAGTAGCACCACACTCACTCTTTTTTATATATATATATATACTTTAAGTTATGGGATATATGGGCAGAACGTGCAGGCTTGTTACATAGGTATACAAGTGCCATGGTGGTTTGCTGCACCCATCAACCCGTCATCTACATTAGGTATTTCTCCTATTGCTATCCCTCCCCTAGCCTCCCAACCCCTGACAGGCCCCAGTGTTTGATGTTCCCTGCCCTATGTCCATGTATTCTCATTATTCAACTCCCACTTATGAGTGAGAACATGTGGTGTTTGGTTTTCTGTTCCTGTGTTAATTTGCTGAGAATTATGGTTTCCAGTTTCATCCATGTCCCTGCAAAGGACATGAACTCATCCTTTTTTATGGCTGCATAGTATTCCATGGTGTATATGTGCCACATTTTCTTTATCCAGTCTAACATTGATAGGCATTTGGGTTGGTTACAAGTCTTTGCTATTGTGAACAGGAGCATACTCACTCCTAACTGTCTCAGCTCAGATAAACATTCCCTGTCTATTGGTCAGAACCAGTCACATGGCCCAACTGCAATGTTGGTTGAAAAATACAGGGAACTATGTGAATATTTTACGAGCACTGAGACTATGTCTAAGAGAATGAGGAATCCACTGTGTTCAAAGAGCTTTTTTAGCACTATCAGGGGATACAAAGATATACAGGGAATAATTACTGTGTTTGCGAAGCTAAGGATCTAATTTTGAATTTAAACATAAATATACAGACAAACCGAATAAAATTAGTCATACCCAGCAATATGGACTAAATGAGAAGTGAAAAATTGTTGAGATAAAGGAAAGAGAAACCAAGATTTAGAGTGATTAGGAAATCCAGTCCTGTATTAATTTTATGCTGAACTTAAAGCATTTTTCCCAATAGATCCAAAAGCCACTTGCTTCGGGGTATTGTTTTAACTCTAAGGACAAGAACAAAAAATACTCAAATAGAAACTTTAATAGTTTTGGAAATCTAGTTGCAATCACAGGAACAATTTTTAGGGATTATTTCTAACTTTTTTTTTTAAACCTAGAGAGACAAATAGGCCATATCCTATATGAATATGAAGTGGAGAATCTGCAGCTCTCTAGAGCATTCTCTACTTCATATTCGTATAGGACAGACTCATGAGGTAAGTGATCTGATGGCCACTAATACATATTGAGACTTCCTAATTGTGCAACAATAGGAAGCGATAGCCAAGGGACAGCAAAGGACACTATTAATAGAAACTCCATGGCATTTGGGGTAATATATGAATCACTTGAGAAGTATTCATTCTCTGTCCAAATGCTGGCCTTTTTCTTACCAGTTACTATTAACCTTAAGGATGGGAAATTAAGAGCCAGCCATAACATTTTATAGCAACATTTTAGCCTGATCTCAAGCTCAAAGGTTTGCAGGTACCAGGTATGTAAACTGATACAATACTTCTGGAAAAGCAATTTAGCAATATAAGTCAGAAGTCTTTAAAATATTTGTATGGTATACCAACTAATTTCCTTTGTAAAAATTCAATCCTAAAGTAATGCTGGCAAAGATTTCACATGAGGATATTCATGCAGCATTATTTATCATTGGGAAAAACTGCAAACAACCTAAGTTTGCAATTCTGGGAAATGATTAAGCAAATGAAATTACATTTATATGTGAAACTATTATGCAACCATTAAACCAAATTATTACAAATGCAGCATTATCTATCAAAATGTTAAATGGACATCCTTCAAACCCATATTTTCATTCCTAGGTCTCTCCTACACAAATGATTTACAAGCATGCAAAAATGTTTTCATGTTCAAAGATGTTTGTTGTGGCATATTTATAGTATCAAATATCAGAAAACATGGATAAGGAATTATGTAAATCTAGAAATGTTGAAGCGAACGTTCAACATTTACTAATGTCAAGGAGGAAAAAGTTGTAAAAAAAAAACTAAAATCCTATTTTCAAAAAAATGTTAGTTATATATCTAGTTATAGACAATAACTCAGATTTGCTTGAGGAAGTAGATTTCTTTTTAAAACTTTATGCATCTGTGTATTTTCAACTTTTATCATGAGCATGTGTTGTTTTAATTGAAATTTAATTTTTTCATTTAAAAACCTACTCATAATAAACACAGTGACAGGAACTCATACAATGTAGAAATTCCAACTATTATGTAGCAGAAACAAGATCATCCATTCTTTGCTCTGTCCAAAATCCTCACCCACAGAATTCATGAGCAAATAAAATGGTTGTTTTTTGATGCCTCTAATTTGGAGGTGACAGTTATGCAGCAATAGATATGTAAAATATCCCTTCTCTCAATATATAAACATATCCAGAATCTTTTAATAAGCTTCCATAATATTTTCCTTAACACAGAAAGAATAATTATAGTCTGAGGACCAGGCATGGTGGCTCACACCTGTAATCCCAGCACTTTGGGAGGCCAAGGCAGATGGATGGCTTGAGCCCACGAGTTCAAGACAAGCTTAGGCAACATGGTAAAACACCATCTGTACAAGAAAAAAAAAAAGGAAAAAGGAAAATTTAGCCAAGCATGGAGAGGCTAAGGTAGGAGGATGGCTTGAGCCTGGGGGGCAGAGGCTGCAATGAGCCAAGATCGCGCCACTGCACGCCAGCCTGGGGAATAGAGCCAAACCATGCCTAAAAAAGAAAAAAAAATTATACAGTTCTTTATTCATCTTTATTCATTGTAATTTCCACTTAATAATAACAGTTAGCATGTATGGGAGATTTTAAAGAGTTTATCATATACTATTGATTTTAAACCTCCATGTCACATGGAGGTTTTAATCCAATAGGATTAAATTTAATATTTTAATCCATTAGGTACTGTTGGTGTCTTCTCATTTTAAAATGAGGAAGTTGAAAACAAATAAGCTAAGTAACTTACATAAGGTCACACACTGATAAATAGCAAAGCCAGAATTCAACCCAGACAGCTGGTAACCAGACCCTTGCTCTAAACCACAGAGCTAGACTCTCTCTTCCTCTGTTTCTGCTCAACATACAGAAAGGCTAACCTGCCAGGAAAATACATCTCAGAGCCAGTTATGAACACAAGACAGTAATCTCATAATTCTGCTTCCTGAAAGATAGATTGTATTTCTATGTTACTGTTATTTCTTGCAGAAAAGACAAAAAAGAAAACCCCAGAGTTCTAAAGCTACATAAATTAGAGGAGAACAAAGAGAATGTAAAAAGCAAAAGGTAGAAATGGATCCCTGTGCATTGGACCCAAGCGAGTGGCCAAGAATTTCTAAAAGGAAGGCATCTAATAGTAAATCAGTTCTGAAGCATTTATTAGAATTTATAAAGGAAAGATGGATGGAAGGCAGAGAGAAATGGAGGGAGAGAAGGAAAGATGGAGGGAAGGAAGGAAGGAGGGAAGGAAGGAAGGAAGGAGGGAAGGAAGGAAGGAAGGAAGGAAGGAAGGAAGGAAGGAAGGAAGGAAGGAAGGAAGGAAGGAAGGAAGGAAGGGAGGGAGGGAGGGAGGGAGGGAGGGAGGGAGGGAGGGAGGGAAGGAGGAAGGGAGGAAGAGAGCAAGAGAGAGAGAGAGACGAGAGAGAGAGAGAGAAAGGGAAGGAAAGGGAAGGGAAGGGAAGGGAAGGGAAGGGAAGGGAAGGGAAAGGAAGGGAAAGGAAGGGAAAGGAAGGGAAAGGAAGGGAAAGGGGAAGGAAAAGGAAGGGAAAGGAAGGGAAAGGAAGGGAAAGGGGAAGGAAAAGGAAGGGAAAGGGAGGAAGGAAGGAAGGAAGGAAGGAAGGAAGGAAGGAAGGAAGGAAGGAAGGAAGGAAGGAAGTTAGTTTTGTAATAATGGAATGGTTGAAGATATTCAAGGCCAGTGTGTATGAGAGAGGAAGGGAATATGAAAAAATAAATAGCTGAAAAGAGGAAAACTACTTATAAACCCGGTTTGAGGACTTAAAAATGACCTCAACAAGGGTTACAAATAAGAGATACTGACCACTGAATAAATTCAGATCATGAACAAATTTCCACTCAATTAATTTCAGAGGTGAGAAATGCTCTGCAGTGATGAACAAATAAAAAGGAAATATATTTTCATCTGGAAACTTTATAGGACTAAGTAGAGAGGCCGGTTATTTAATAATCTGTGACCCAATTATATCTAAATCTATTTCAGATTCTCTGTGCAGTAAAGAAACTACCATGGCAAATAAGATGGAAGGGGGTAGAATGTGCTAACATTTAAGAAAATACAACTTCAACCATGAATAATATTGACTTTTTTTTTTAAATAGTTTACCTTATTTTTTTTGTTTTGTTTTGTTTTTTTATACTTTAAGTTCTAGGGTACATGTGGATAACGTGCAGGTTTGTTACATATGTATACTTGTGCCATGTTGGTGTGCTGCACCCATCAACTCGTCAGCACCCATCAACTCGTCATTTACATCAGGTATAACTCCCAATGCAATCCCTCCCCCCTCCCCCCTCCCCGTGATAGGCCCCAGTGTGTGATGTTCCCCTTCCCGAGTCCAAGTGATCTCATTAATATTGACTTTTTTAGAAAGAAGAAAGTTAATCTTTTAAAGAAACATGAAAAGTAAATCAAACAAATTTGAGAAAATGAATAAGGGACCAAATGTAAACTTTTACAGAAAAAGATGCAATAACTATATCACACATAAAGTCCCTTTTAAAAAATGTGTGGCCATAAATAAGAAAATACCACTTTTAAACGTTCTTTTATAATAAAAAAGGAAATAGACTTCTGGGAGCTCCTTTTTTTTGGGGGGAAATGTTATTGATTTAAATGAAGGACTTTGTAATCCAAGCAGAAATAATCTCAAATATTCAACTGTTTACTAAACACGTATTGACTACTCACTGTGAAGTGGGCACACTACCAGGCAATGGGAATCTAATAAATAATTGACTTAAATCCTTCTCAAACACTTCTCAAAGACTATAATGAGAAAGAAAAATCTCTAATTCTTGGATCAATTCTTGGTCTAAAGTGTGGGTCAGTGTTTCACTGCCTTTTCTTGTATCTAATACTAAGTGTTTCTCTGCCATAAAAGAAATATTCATTCATGACCTATTATTACCATTTTATCCATGTGAATTCCCAAAGGTCATGGAGAGTGTCAATCAAATACCATAAAAGGAAACTAGTCGTGAGAGAAAATCTTGTGAACAGAACCCTAAAATGAGAACATAGGTCAGCTGTTCCTTATAGGACTGTGCTAGAAACTAGCTGAATGGCTCTGTAATCATTTTGATCCTCAGTTAAACAAATAACATTGAAAAAACTTTAGCTTCATTTCACAAGTAAAGAAAAAGTCCCAGAAGTGTTTAGTTATGGAACTGGGGCTAATAACCCAGGCTTGTGCTCTTTCCACTTGCTATTTCAGGCTGCTTTTATTTTTCTTATCTTCTGCCTGCTCTTTATATGAGTGGGAGCTCCTTAATTTATAACAAAAGTCCAAACCAAATTTGAATAAAAGGAGGGGATTCATTGGCTCAAATATCCTGAGAAGTCCAGAGGCAGCAGAGCCTCAGGCATGACTCAACACAGGTATTCAACTTATATTGTTAGTACTTAGTTGTTACTCTCCTTATCTCTTGATTTTGCTTATCTCTGTTGCTCCTTCCACACACAGGACCTCCAGTTGTCCTATCAAAATCCATGAGATTTTAGCTCATTGGATCAATTTGGGTCATGCAGCAATTCTCAATATGCAAAAAGTAGACTCAGTCCCACCCAAATCACACAGAATGAGGGTAGAGGAGGGGTGATTTCACTTAAGAAAAATGAGATTACTAGTATCAGAAGACTGGAAAATGATGCTGGGTGGGAAATAAAATCCAGTGCCCATGCCACTCTCATATAAATGTAGCTGCATATGTCTGTAATTTGTATCAAGGTTTCATTAACTTTCTATTTAGGTGTCTTTAATCTTGGGTTGCATCTTTGCTTTGATCTACAAAAATTGATTTGGAAGAGTCCTATTAAAGACATGTCTACATAACTATACAAGCTTGAGAAATTATTTTCAAGTCTAATTTCTCTGAATTACAGAGGAAGTACACTTCAGGATAAGCTTTCATATCTTTCATCCTCTACAAACACATAAAAAAGTGGAGCTTCATCTTAGACTTGTCCAGGATACTCAAATCTGAAAAGAAGTGTGGACTGGGTCAAGATGGAAAAATTAAAGGAAAGAATTACCGTTGAATTGATGGTTCTTCTGTCCACCCTCCTGCTGCTCTGAAAAGAAATAACTATTAACACCTTGAAAAGACCATAATGACTTCCTGCTCTAGACTACTTGCTGTGAAAGTCCTTGCACCCAGATGGTGAAAGAGCTGGAGTGAGGTCCGCTCAGCTACCTCTGCACTGCCCAGAAATATATAATGTATAATCCAAAAGTAGAGAAACTTTAACACATGGGTGGCAGTCAGCAACTGATCTGTCCCAGCTCCCAATAATGTGCTACTGTCATAATCAGCTTCTGAGCCCACTCACAGGGCTACAAATGCTTAGGTTGCTCATCACTGTGGTTACCACTCAACTATTTGTCATCTGCCTTCTCAGGTTATTTTTGACATTTGGCATTTAGCCATTCATGTATATAAAAATGAACTATTTTATAGAACATGAAACAAGCTCAATAAGATAGGACTAGAGTTGAGAGTGTCTGATAACTCTCTACTTCAAGCTTTATTCTTTGCCTCCCTTTAAAGTAATGTTGGCAAGTTTGAGGTTGCCAATTGCACCCCCTCATATTATAAATTTGGAATCAGTTAAGAAATAGACACATAGGTCAACTAGATATCAAAATATCAGTTTAATGTCTGGCAGCACCAGATTCAAGACTGCACTTGAACCTTCCCCTAAATGGGTTTTCTAATAGTTTCTTTATGGAATAAACCCATCTACCCTTTACAATGTTGGGTCTCACTGCAGGAGCAAACTTCTTAACATATAGAGGGAGAGAAGGAAAACACAAATGTACAAAACCCAGACCAAGAGGATAAAGGTCAGAGGTTAGGAGAAGACCAGCCCTCATCACCTGAACCTCACCCAGAAGAACCCAGGCAGTGGATGTTCAACACTTGCTGCCCTGGCATAAACGTAAACTGCTTGCTGTGGTCTGAATGCTTGTGTCCCCCCAAAATTCATATGCAATACGCAGGACCCCACCTCCCGACACAGAAGTTGAAAAGTTGAGACAATTGCTTTCCCTGAACTTATAACCTAGATTTGGCCAATCAAATGTTTGTACCTAGGACATTGACACTAGATAGGTGATTTAAACAAAATAAAAAAGGAAGAAGCAGTTTGGAATTCTTTAAGTGGTAATGGCAGCCTCCTGTGCCCAAGAGCCAGTAGTAGCAGCCCCCAATATAGAAGAACTACAAGGAGGCTGACCTTGTGTTAGGTAGATCACCCTGGCTATGGTTCAAGTCTGCCAATTCACTTGATCCCTGTTGGTAATTGACTGGATTATAGTTCAGTTAACATCTATTCTCCTCAACCCCTACCTTCCACTGTAGGCTGACCATGCCTCCCTTGCCCCACTGACGTTGGGCTTGGCCATGTAACTTGCTTTGATCAAAGGAATTAGCCAAGAGGATGCACAAAGCCCTTAAAGATGCTTGTGTGGCTTGACTTAATGTGTATGCTCCAGTGACTTGCCACAAGAAAAGCATGGCCCAGGAAAGGTCTTTCCTCTCCTAGGGTCCCCGGAGGTACGCACATGGAGCACATCTAAACCCAACTCAAAGCCTGGAGCTGAGCCAGCCAACTTGCAACCCAAAGCAGAGCTACACAGCTGTATTAGTATCTTACAGCTGCTCCAACATATCACTGCAAAGATGGTAGCTCAAAATAACACAAACTTATTCTCTTACAGTTTTGGAGGCCCAAAAAGAAGTTCCACCGAACTGAAACCAAGGTGTGGGTAGGGCCATGCTCCCTCCAGAGACTCTAGGGAAGAATCTGTTCCCTTGCCATTTTCAGCTTGTAGAGCTTCCTTCTTTGGCACATGGCTCCTTCTTCCATCTTTAAAGCCAGTAGCATGGCGTCCTCAAATATCTCTCTCTCGTACCTCACACATCTGCCTTCCATGGACAATCTGCTTCTGCCTCCCTCTCATGAGGACAGTTATGATACATTTAGGACGCACTTAGATAATCCAGGATAATCTTTCTATCACTAGGTGCTTAATTATTACATGTTTGCCATTTAAGGTTATATTCTCATGTCACAAGAATACCTATTTTGGGAGGCAAATACTCAGCCTACCACCCCAACCAAGCCCATCCAGGATCCACCAACCCACAGTCAACCTTGTTTCAAGCCTCTGAATTTTGAGGTGGTTTTTTATGTAACATTATTGTGGCAATAACTGATTAACACACCGCCCCTTTCCTGAAGGCCTCCCCTTGATTTTCAGAGCACCTAATATCCACCAATAAATTGTTATTGTGTGTTTAAATGAACTAGAATCAGCATCTGTTATTTACAGCCCAAACAACCTACCTACACATTTGAGAAACTCTGACAGTGGAATATCAAATGATAATGCTGAGAACAAAATCCTCAAACTGGTTGTTTTTCTTGGTACTTGTACCATAATGATCTGTTTGGAGAAAATTAACAAAATAGAGAAGTCAGTAGAGGCAGGAAATTTACATGACTTTAAGTACTTTTAAGTGTATGTCATTTATTTTCTAACCAAAGGAAGCTAAATCAAAACTGTAACCTTCAGGTAGAGGAGATGAGTAATTAAGATATATGTTTTAACACAGAAAGCAGTTGTTAAAATGATTGCAGTAGTGTATGCTGTCCCAAAGAGGCAGTGACAAGAACTCTGACAAGACTATTGAATCAAATTGGTATTTTTTTAACTTTATTTTAACTCCTAGTCATTTCTATCCAGAAGAGATTCAGTAGGTCAGAGAAGTGGCAATGAATTAATGTCATAAAAAAGGTATAGAGACAGCAGGAAATTGCAGACCATCAGTTAAGCCCCTGATTCTTTGCCCTCATTTTACATCTTAAACAAAGTAAAAGAGGACAGGAGATGGAAAGTAACTTTAAAATGTGCTGCTCCGTAAAGGCCAGCCAACAGAGCTTCGGGACATTTATTTGAAGTCAAGACATTAGTGCCGGGGTGAGTAAAGGGACTGTAATAAGTTTACATTTTACAAAGGGGCCTGACAGTTCTGTATCAAAGGAAGAATGTCCAGGAGACAGACTGATGGGATAATAGGAAGTGGAATTAAAACTTGGCTTCCAGGGAGACAAAAAGCAGTGATAACTTGGATTACTTCCAAGGCAATGTGGGAGTAATGTGGGGGGGTTAGGGAGGACGTCAGAGCAAAGACACCCCTAATATTGGGTGGGCATAAGCAAAGGAGACTCCCCCGATAGGAAGCCTGTGTCTGCCTTCTTGAAAACAAAGACCCCACTGCAACACTTCACAAGAAGAGTCACAACTCTTTCTTCTTGAATCCATATTACTTGGACTAGGAAGGTCTTCCAGAAGACTGCTGACAATTGAACTAAGCTGATGGGAATGGGTTCTCCTTTCCAAAAAGAAAGATAGATGTTCTGGATAAAATATGATCCCAAAAAGTAATGCATACATAACTGAGTTTGAAATATAGAAATAGAAATATCCAGGTACTTAAAAGCAGAAAGAGATTTCACAGAGCAGGAAGTGTAAGCTAATCCCACAGTCTTTCTACAAAGCTATGCTCCTGGACACGTGCCCTAGGACCAGGAATAGGGAGGTAGCAAAGATTCCAGGAGACGGGGAAGCTGGAACCAGTTCTCCTACGTTAGCCCACAAAGCAAATCAGTAGGAAAAGTGCTTATTTTTCAAATGATGTTTTAAATGGCCACCACATAACCATCCAGCCAGATATACTAAAGCTCTCGATTACTTTTGCAAACCTACTGAGTAAAGCCTGTTTGTGGATAATAGGTAATTCCCTGGTATACACCTACACTTTTGGGTCCCTCAGCTACCACGCTTATCAAGAACCAATAATACTGGTTTCTAAACCTGTCACCACCTGGGTACATATAATTTTAACTCCATAATTTAATTAAATATTAAGGTAACTGATAAAATATGAGCATATAAAGAGAAGAACTTATTCTTTCTATAGAAGCAGCTTGAATTCTTTGGAAAGACTCAATAAAGATGAGTTGCTAAAAATATTGCTAAGTTAGCTATTAACTACAAAATGGCAAAAGAGTTAGTCTTAAAAATTTAGAATTCTGCAGTCAGATTGCTTAACAAATGTCTACACATTTTAGTCCACTCAAGTTCCTTTAAAGAAAGTGAAAATTAAAGATGATACTTATGGTTATCCAATTAGGACAGCTTTCACAAAATACCTGCAAATGAAGGGATATTTCACATGTTTTAAGGTAAAATAAATATTGAAGAAGTATATCTTTTTTCAACTCCCACATTAATTTATGATGAAAATCCTTATTTAAAAAGTGAATTTTAAAAATACTAATGGCTGAATCTATTTCTAAATGGAAGTCAAGAGACTGTATTGTACTAACTAGATTTCTGACTTTGAATAGCCATTCAAATATCCTAGCCTATTTTACAATCCATAAAATGAAGGTAGTAGACAATATAATTTCTAAAAATCCTTCCAGTTGGTATATTCTATAGTGTTACTATCCTGTGGAATATACCAATTGGAAGGATTTGTATTTCCTCCAATATTTCCAAGAATTGGCCCGTTTGGAAAACTATTGAGCTTGGGCTGAATTTAGGTGAAGAATCTAATCACCCCAGCAAAGGGACTTCCCTTTGGTTGGTTAACACAGAAAGCAGTTGTTAAAGTGATTGCTGTAGTGTACACTGTCCCAAAGAGGCAGTGACGAGAACTCTGACAAGACTATTGAATGTCCCAGTGTGAGTAGACAAAGCACTCACTGCAAATAACAGAGACGTTCCCTGGGACTAAAAGATATTCAAGTAAATTACAGGACTAACTTAAACCTACTAATCCAGGATGCACAGTGTTAAGACTGAAACCCTAGTCTGGTCCCCAGCATTAACTAAAGCTTTTTGTCTTTTTTCCACTACAATAGTGCCAATTAAGAATAGAGTGTCAGCCGAGAGAGGTGTATAATAGAAAACGCTGACAAATTCTTAACGCTAACAGCTAGAAGAGAGTTGCTTTAATAAGGTGTCCAGAAGCAAAGGAACTTTTTAAGAAATGGAAAAAAGAGAAAATTACTAAGCAGAGATGAGATGAGCCGTAGGTAGGAATGGGAAATGTGATGTGGGAGTCCTGCCTGAGGCTGAGCAAAAGCAAAATCAAATCACACCGGAAGCAAAGTCCCTTCTTTTAGACCCCACTCCATCCCCATCTGGCTCAAGTTAAGCCCATCCTGGCCTAACACTGTCCTAATCCAGAAGCCAGTGATGAAGGCTGTGAGCCTATCCCGGACCCCTTCCCTAGGGCTTGGCACTTTCTGCACACAGAGGAAATGTCCATGGGATAGACTTTAAAAAAAATAAAATCATGTTTAATGTAATGTCTTGTAAAGTCTCTTCAGTATGAGCAAGGTCACATTAAGTAAAGAAAATATCTCAAGTGGACCATCAAAGCAAAAACACTTGAAGTGACATTATGTAATGTGATTACCCAGAGGTATAGCAGGACTCCTCTCTGATCCTCCTTTGGGGACTTGTCTTTTACTTTTTATTGTAAAAATTTTAAACAAACCAAAAGTAGCAAGAACAGCAAAACGTCACCACATAGCCATCATCCTGTTTCAGGAATTATCAATATATAGCAAATCTTGCTTCATCTACATACCTGGCTATTTCTCCTTTCCTCCTCTGGATTATTTTAAAGAAAATTCACAGAGAAAATTATTTCACCCATAAGTATTTTGGTATGAATCTCTAAGAGAATCCTGTATTCAAGATCATTATCCTATCTCAAAAAGTAGCAATAATTCCTTAATCATAAAATATTCAGTCAGTGTTCAAGTTTATCTGGAGTATTTCTTGGAACAATAAGGGTCAGAGAAAAGACAGAAGACAAGCTAAGAGTTCTACTAATAGATGGTAAAGAATACAGATAACAGCAGTAGCAAAATAAATAAAACAGCTAACCTTGAAGTGCATACGCAGTTACACCAGAAACGCTTTCTAAACCAACATCCTGCAGTCTACAGCCAGGCAGAACCGCCTCCTGCCTCCTCAACGTCAGTCCCTCAAGTTACTCCGTTGTGGCTTATCTTCTCCTTTGAGGCCATTACATGTAATACTTATTTTACAAACAAGTATGGGCTGAATAAAAAATCCAGAGGAAGACCCTGTATCAATTCCCAGAGCATGATAGCAAGACTAAAGTTTGTCACCCAGAAAGGTCAGTATTAAACAGGTCCCAACAGAAAGCCCCAAATAAGACCCTTTGAAAGGACCCTTTTGCACCAACAGAGGTGACTCTGCCATTAACTGAAGATGTAAGAATGACTCTTGAAAGGAATGGGGGAATGAATAGTGATTAAGAAAAAGGGTTCTTGAGTTGAATTTTCTAGAATCTAATCCCAATTCTCAACTTGCATGCTGAGTAAACTCGGGCAAGCTCATTTATCTACTTGAACCTCAAGTTTCTGAAATGTTAAATGAGGTCAGTAAGAGGATCTATCTCCTAGTTTGATTTTGAGAATTAACAGGGACAGTGTATGAAAAATGCCTCAATGCTCAACCACCCTGGATGCAGGACTTTTAGTGTTAAAACTGGAAGAATACCAGACAAACCAGGATAGCTGGTCCCCATAACAGAGTATCTGTGACACAGAGAGCAACCAATACATATTATCACCTACCAGTAGCAATTGAGGCACAGTAGTGTTTTCGTTCTTCATCAAAGGAGATAATAATTGATCATTTCCCAAGCACCTCCAAAATAGAATTTACTCTTTCTCTAACTAGTGATTTCCCCAACTCTGCAATATTCAAATACCTTGAAAGCAGATATCAGGTCTAATTTAGCGTACTTGATGCATCATTGCCAAATTTAACTGACCATCAGAATTTTCTGAGGAGTTTTCTTAATATGCAGACGCCTAGGCCTCCTGGATTAACATATTTTGGTTGGGGTATGAGAATGTATATTCTTGTTAAAATTCTTTGGCTGATTCTTAGTTCCAAAATGTATTCTAACCAGAAAGTTTTATAATTCCAAGTATCTCCAAAATTTTCTTATTTCACACTAAAAATGTATTACCAGGAGAAGCAAAAGTCTAACTCTTAAAATGTTACAAAACTTTACCTCAGTGTTTTGGGGAGATGTTGTAGGGTTCAGGATTTTGTTTTGTTTTGTTTTGTTTTTAATTGGTTAAAGTAAAAATCGCACCATCTGCTTCTGAGCCTGCGGTAGATTTCTCCAAGGCAATTCAATCATATGAGAGCAAACGAGTCACTTGAGTGCCTGACTCCCCTGAAAGTGACATAACTCTGTCCTGTTCTCCAGCCTACAGCAAGAGACTGGCTGTGACATTGGAGACAGGAGAGAATGTTCCAGTGGCTGTCCTGTGGTCAGGATAATGGAGAGGTGTAAGTGATTGATATCAGGTCACCCAGCAAGTCTGGAGGCAGTGCCAGAAATAGGATTGTGTCTCCCACTTGGTAGTCCGTGGTCCATGTAGTATACACCCTGAGGATATGGGAGCAAGGTCCCTCGTCTGAGTGAAGAAGCAGAGAGGGACTTCCATTTAGAGGTTCATAAATGCTACTCTGAAAGGAAGAAGAAAATTCCCCTTTCATGCTCAAGCAAGCCTAAACCAACATGAGGGAGCAAGGAAAGGTTATTTAGTTTTATAAAATGAAAGACTGCTGTATTTACTCACTTCCCACCAGTACCATGGAGGGCCTTGTTTTTCCCAATCATTCTTCATGCTTGGCCTCACACAGTACTTCTTGGAAGGCAGACTGGGGCAAAAAGATAAGAGGTGATTGCTCTAGCTGGCCTTAGAAAAAACGGTATTTTTCATTTTCTTTATAAAGCCATATACTATCTAAGATGATTCAATTTCTGAGTGCATGACTCAATGCAGTCACTTCAAAGGTATAATAAGTAAAGTACTAAATGTCACTGGAGGGCTTGAAAAAAAGATAATTTTTTTAAATTTTATTTTATTTTAAGTTCCTGGATACATGTGCAGGACGTGCAGGTTTGTTACATAGGTAAACATGTGCCATGGTGGTTTGCTGCACCTATCAACCCTTCGCCTAGGTATTAAGCCCCACATGCATTAGCCATTTATTCTGATGCTCTCCCTCCCCCGACACCCCCGACAGGCCCCAATGTGCCTTATTCCCTTCTCTGCGTCCATGTGTTCTCATTGTTCAGCTCCCACTTATGAGTGAAAGCATGTGGTGTTTGGTTTTCTGTTCCTGTGTTAGTTTGCTGAGGATAATGGCTTCCAGCTTCATCCATGTCCCTGCAAAGGACATGATCTCATTCCTTGAAAAAAAGATAATTTATTATCCCCAAAACTTAACCTATTTTTAAGAAATAATTCTGTTTAGGCTAACCTGTTTATGTGTAGTCATGTATTTCTTTTTAGAATATTTTCATCTTTTTCATTTCTGTATTTCTGACACGTAGTTAATCAATTTAATCAGTTCCTCAAGGGTAAGAATTAAGTTTACCTTTAGACACACAAACACACACGCACTTCCTGCAGCCCACTTTAGTACCCCATACTCATGGTACTTAAATAATATTTTTAAATTGTTCAGTTACAGAAGTAAATAAACATATTATATCATTTCTATATTTAAGTAGATTAAAAAGAATTATGGATTGGATGGCAAGGTGTTATGAATTGAGGGTATGAGTAGAGGAAAGAAATGTCCATTTATTTATTTTATTTATTTATTTATTTATTTATTTACTTACTTATTTATTTTTGAGATGGAGTTTTGCTCTTGTTGCCCAGGCTGGAGTGCAATGGCGCAATCTTGGCTCACCGCAACTTTCACCTGCCAGGTTCAAGAGATTCTCCTGCCTAAGCCTCCCGAGTAATTGGGATTATAGGCATGCACCACCACGCCCGACTAATTTTGTATTTTTAGTAGAGACAGGATTTCTCCATGTTGGCCAGGCTGGTCTCGAACTCCTGACCTTAAGTGATCTGCCCACCTCAGCCTCCCAAAGTGCTGGGATTACAGGCTTAAGCCACTGGCACCCGGTCCCATTTATTTACTTTTTGTACATCAAAAATTGGATAAAATAATGTTAGAACTATTGGTGGCATTTTTATGCTTTTCTATATTCTTAATATGTATATAATGAAAAAAATAAAAATGTACAAAGCTAGCAAGTATGAATCATGGTCCACCAACACAAGTGTGCAAGAAACAGTACTATATTTTCTATAACTCAAATTGCTTTTTGACTCCAAGGCCTTTTCTCCCTGGACTGATAGCTTGTCTCTTTTTCTAGTGTCAGGGATATGGAGCAGCTGAGCGAGGATATCGGTCCACACCAGCTGGACTTATGCTTACTTATTAAAGCACAGTGGTATTCTTCCTCCACCAAGTCAGAGTTGAGCCTTGAAGATGTAGTTGGACCCTAGGGGAGAGGAGAGGAATGGAAAAGACAAAGCTGGGATCTTGGTATGATGGGGTGGTAGAAAGAAGAGGAAAGGGCACCAGAGAGGGAGACTCCCATGTAAAGCATAGCTAGCTCATTTCCAAAGAAAACAATCCACCCTGTAGATGACCATCAACACACAAAGTCCTGAGGATGGTATAAAAGATCTGTTTGGTCTTTCCTCTGAATCATCTTTCCCTCCATATGGGGGTCTCCTCAGAAGAAATTCCAGGAGTTCCTGCTTTTCCTTGATCTTTTTCATTTTCTTCAACTCCCCAAGATCCATCTTTATCTCATTTCCATCTTGGAGATATTTTGCAATGTCCTTGACTCCATGAATGCCATTCAAGGCTCTGTTTTTGTCAGGTAGAGGAGGAATCCCACAGTTCACTGTGTGCGAAAGCTTAGTTTCTTTATATCTTTTAGAGTTCAACGAGATAAATCTTTATCTTGCTAATACTGAATGACTCTTACAACTTGAGTTGAATGCGTGTTATGCAAAGTCATTGTTTATTTACTGCAACTAACAAAGATCTTCTTACCACCAAGAAGATAGGGGAGAAAAATCCCATCCTGCCATGTATAGACAGAAAGAAAATGGAAGATAAGGAAGTTAGTTCCCTACTTTGTACCCAGCACTTTATGAAAAGGAGTTAATTAACATACTTGCATGTTCTCAGAAGGTTCACAGTATAGTGGAAAGGATAGGCACAAATATCTAGCTACAATTTGATGAGTGTCTTTAAATATATATATATTTAAATCATGGTGGGGATCACAGATTACATGAAATTATTTCTGTCGAAAGGTATCTGAAAAACTTCACAGAAGAGTGATATTTCAACCAACCCTTCAAGTATGACTTGGAGATGGGCAAGTAGAAACAGTGGGATGGAGAATCACATATGCAAAGCTTAAGAAATCAAACCAGGTGGCATGTTTGTGGAATCAAGTAGAACAATGTTCTTAGCACACACAGGTGTATCAGGGAAGAGGGTAACAGTAGGGAAAGATAGGCTGTGGACAGATATCCTAAAGTCAAATAGCAAAGAGACAATTATGAATATATGTATCAATTGCTGCTCTGCTTCCTGGCCTATTAAATAAAGAACATACTATCTCTTATCTGCTCTTTATTCTGTTGGGTTTTTTTTTTTTTTCTATAAAAACCTGTGGGCTTTGTAGTATTCTCATTGAACTGAAGAATGTACTTCCACTTTACTCTCCATCTCTTCTCAAGCCAACTATTCCTCCTCCAATGGATGAATTTAAATTCAAAATCCACATTCTTATTACAGAAATGGTGTCTTTCATTTTTATTTTTTCCCCTCAATTTGCTAGTGACGAGATTGGAAGAAACTGCTTGTGCAATAGGTATTGATGCCTCCTCTTCCTTTATATTCAGTTTCTCACAATTGCAGCCAAATCCCAATAACCGGAGAGCGCGGACTGGAATAAACAAGTAACCAGTTGTATGAATGTTTATATTGGTTCAATATCTGATATTCTTCTTTTTTCTGAAATAATGGCATTTTTGACAAAATCAATAAGCTTTTGTGAGGGGAAAAAGCTGAACACATTACAAAGTTAGGTGCTAATTAGAGGGGGCAAGCTGATGTTGATGGCAACATTCTCTCAAAAGACAGGCTGCTGCTCTTATAAGATTCATCCAATGCTCGTGTTTTGGGAATTTTTTGTCTATAGGCTGTAAATATAAGTGTTTTAAATGGAAGGTTAGAGAACTGTTTTCCATCATTTCATTGCCTTTTCATGTAATTATTACTTTTTCTCTGCACCCTAATCTCTATTTGAGCCTCTCTTGGAGGAGATAGAGTATAAATCCTGGTAAATAAGAAGGAACATACACAACATTTTGCTTTAAATATTCAACTTTCCTGAGATTTCCACAGTTGACTTAACCTTGGACCAATGCCTTTTCAGCTGACTCTTGCTATACACAGAATTAACTTACCCACGTTTACAAGCTTTCTTGTTTTCCTTATAGAATAAACTATTCACATAATAATTGAAATAATTTTCATTAAGGAAATCAAGTGGTTTCGAGAAAAATGTAAAAACAATTTGATCTGGGCGCACCCAAGATGGCTGAATAGGAACAGCTCCAGCCTCCAGCTCCCAGCATGAGCAGCACAGCAGTCAAGTGATTTCTGCATGTTCAACTGAGGTACCGGGTTCATCTCACTGGGGCATGTTGGACAGTTGGGGCTGGTCCGTGGGTGCAGCCTGACCAGCGAGAGCTGAAGCAGGGCGAGGTATCACCTCACCAGGGAAGGGCAAGGGGGAAGGGAATTCCCTTTCCTAGCCAAAGGAAATTGAGACATTCAACACCTGGAAAATTGGGTAACTCCCACCCTAATACTGCGCTTTACCAAGCGTCTTAGCAAACGGCACACAAGGAGATTATATCCCACACCTGGCCTGAGGGTCCCACATCCACGGAGCCACCCTCATTGCTAGCACAGCAGTTGGAGATCTAACTGCAAGACAGCAGTGAGGCTGGGGGAGGGGCGCCCACCATTGCTGAGGCTTAAGTAGGTAAACGAAGCCACTGGGAAGCTGAAATTGGGTGAAGCCCACCACAGCTCAAGGAGGTCTGCCTGCCTCTGTAGACTCCACCTCTGGGGACAGGGCATAGCTAAACAAAAAGCAGCAGAAACCTTGGCAGAGGTAAATGTCTCTGTCTGACAACTTTGAAGAGAGGCAGCAGATCGCCCAGCACAGAGGTTGAGATTTGAGAATGGACAGACTGCCTGCTCAAGTGGGTCCCTGACCCCTGAGTAGCCTAACTGGGAGACATCCCCCACTAGGAGCAGACTGACACCTCACACCTCACACAGCTGGGTAAACCCCAGAGACGAAGCTTCCAGAGCAAGAATCAGACAACAACACTCACTGTTCTACAATATTCTATCTTCTGCAGCCTCCACTGCTGATACCCAGGCAAACAAGATCTGGAGTGGACCTCAAGCAAACTCCAACAGACCTGCAGCTGAGGGTCCTGACTGTTAGAAGGAAAACTAACAAACAGAAAGGACACCCACACCACAAACCCCATCAGTACGTCACCATCATTAAAGACCAAAGGCAGATAAAACCACAAAGATGGGAAAAAGCAATGAAGAAAAGCTGGAAATTCAAAAAATCAGAGCACATCTCTCCCTCCAAAGGAACACAGCTCATTGCCAGCAACAGAACAAAACTGGATGGAGAATGACTTTGACGAGTTGAGAGAAGAAGCCTTCAGTCAAACAAACTTCTCAGAGCTAAAGGAGGAACTATGTAACCAGCGCAAAGAAACTAAAATCCTTGAAAAAATACTTGACAAATGGCTAACTAGCATAACCAATGTAGAGAAGTCCTTAAAAGAACTGATAGAGATGAAAACCATAACACAAGAACTACGTAAAAAATGCACAAGCTTCAGTAACTGACTTGATCAACTGGAAGAAAGAGTATCATCAATTGAAGATCAAATGAAGGAAATGAAGCAAGAAGAGAAGTGTAGAGAAAACAGAGTAAAAAGAAATGAACAAAGCCTCCAAGAAATATGGAATTATGTGAAAAGACCAAATCTACGTCTGATTGGTTTGTCTGAAAGTGATGGGAAAAATGGAACCAAGTTGGAATACATTCTGCAGGATATCATCCAGGAGAACTTCCCCAACCTAGTAAGGCAGGCCAACATTCAGATTCAGGAAATACAGAGAACAGCACAAAGATACTCCTCGAGAAGAGCAACTCCAAGACACATAATTGTCAGATTCACCAAAGTTGAAATGAAGGAAAAAATCTGAAGGGCAGCCAGAGAGAAAGGTCAGGTTACACAGAAAGGGAAGCCCATCAGACTAACAGCAGATTTCTTGGCAGAAACGCTCCAAGCCAGAAGAGAGTGGGGGCCAGTATTCAACATTCTTAAAGAAAAGAATTTTCAACCCAGAATTTCATATCCAGCCAAACTAAATTTCATAAGTGAAGGAGACATAAAATCCTTTATAGACGAGCAAATGCTTAGAGATTTTGTCATCACCAGACCTGCCCTACAAGAGATCCTGAAGGAAGCACTAAACATGGAAAGGAACAACAGGTACCAACCATTGCAAAAACATGTCAAAATGTAAAGTCCATCTATGCTAGGAAGAAACTGCATCAACTAGCAAGCAAAATAACCAGCTAATATCATAATGGCAGGATCAAGTTCACACATAACAATATTAACCTTAAATGTAAATGGACTAAATGGTCCAATTAAAAGACACAGACTGGCAAACTGGATAAAGAGTCAAGACCCATCAGTTTGCTGTATTCAGGAGATCCATCTCACATGCAGAGACACACATAGGCTCAAAATAAAGGGATGGAGGAAGATCTACCAAGCAAATGGAAAACAAGAAAAAGCAGGGGTTGCAATCCTAGTCTCTGATAAAACAGACTTTAAACCATCAAATATCAAAAGAGACAAAGAAGGCCATTACATAACAGTAAAGGGATCAATTCATCAGGAAGAGCTAACTATCCTAAATATATATGCACCCAATACAGGAGCACCCAGATTCATAAAGCATGTCCTTAGAGACTTACAAAGAGACTTAGACTCCCATACAATAATAATGGGAGACTTTAACACCCCACTATCAACATTAGACAGATCAACGAGACAGAAAGTTAACAAGGATATCCAGGAATTGAACTCAACTCTGCACCAAGCAGAACTAATAGACATCTACAGAACTCTCCACCCCAAATCACCAGAATATACAATCTTCTCAGCATCACATCGCACTTATTCCAAAATTGGCCACATAGTTGGAGTAAAGCACACCTCAGCAAATGTAAAAGAACAGAAATTATAACAAACTGTCTCTCAGACCACAGTGCAATCAAACTAGAACTCAGGACTAAGAAATTCAATCAAAACCACTCGACTACATGGAAACTGAACAATCTGCTCCTGAATGACTACTGGGTGCATAACAAAATGAAGGCAGAAATAAAGATGTTCTTTGAAACCAATGACATCAAAGATACGACAAACTAGAATCTCTGGGACACATTTAAAGCAGTGTGTAGAGGGAAATTTATAGCACTAAATGCCCACAAGAGAAAGCAAGAAAGATCTAAAATTGACACCCTAAAATCACAATTAAAACAACTAGAGAAGCAAGAGCAAACACATTCAAAAGCTAGCAGAAGGCAAGAAATAACTAAGATCAGAGCAGAACTGAAGGAGATAGAGATACAAAAAACCCTCCAAAAAATCAACGAATC
The DNA here is from genome assembly GCF_043159975.1 of Macaca nemestrina. Classification (NCBI taxonomy): domain Eukaryota; kingdom Metazoa; phylum Chordata; class Mammalia; order Primates; family Cercopithecidae; genus Macaca; species Macaca nemestrina. The sequence continues at coordinate 120,309,280 of NC_092127.1, read as the reverse complement.
TGGGAGCTGGTTTTTTGAAAAGATCAACAAAATTGATAGACCGCTAGCAAGACTAATAAAGAAGAAAAGACAGAAGAATCAAATAGACGCAATCAAAAATGATAAAGGGGATATCACCACCAATCCCATAGAAATACAAACTACCATCAGAGAATACTATAAACACCTCTACGCAAATAAACTAGAAAACCTGGAAGAAATGGATAATTTCCTGAACACTTACACTCTCCCAAGACTAAATCAGGAAGAAGTTGAATCCCTGAACAGATCAATAGCAGGCTCTGAAATTGAGGCAATAATTAATAGCCTACCAACCAAAAAAGTCCAGGACCAGACAGATTCACAGCCGAATTCTACCAGAGGTACAAGGAGGAGCTGGTACCATTCCTTCTGAAACTATTACAATCAATAGAAAAAGAAGCAATCCTTCCTAACTCATTTTATGAGGCCAACATCATCCTGATACCAAAGCCTGGCAGAGATACAACAAAACAAGAGAATTTTAGAATATACCTGATGAACATCAATGCAAAAATCCTCAGTAAAATACTGGCAAACCGGATCCAGCAACACATCAAAAAGCTTATCCACCATGATCAAGTGGGTTCATCCCTGGGATGCAAGCCTGGTTCAACATATGCAAATCAATAAGTGTAATCCAGCATATAAACAGAACCAAAGACAAAAACCACATGATTATCTCAATAGATGCAGAAAAGGCCTTTGACAAAATTCAACAGCCCTTCATGCTAAAAATGCTCAATAAATTCAGTATTGATGGAACATATCTCAAAATAATAAGAGCTATTTATGACAAACCCACAGCCAATATCATACCGAATGGGCAAAAACTGGAAGCATTCCCTTTGAAAACTGGCACAAGACAGGGATGCCCTCTCTCACCACTCCTATTCAACATAGTGTTGGAAGTTCTGGCTAGGTCAATCAGGCAAGAGAAAGAAATCAAGGGTATTCAGTTAGGAAAAGAAGAAGTCAAATTGTCCCTGTTTATAGATGACATGATGGTATATTTAGAAAACCCCATCGTCTCAGACCAAAATCTCCTTAAGCTGATAAGCAACTTCAGCAAAGTCTCAGCATACAAAATAAATGTGCAAAAATCACAAGCATTCTTATACACCAGTAACAGACAAACAGAGAAAAATCATGAGTGAACTCCCATTCACAATAGCTTCAAAGAGAATAAAATACCTAGGAATCCAACTTACAAGAGATGTAAAGGACCTCTTCAAGGAGAACTACAACCCACTGCTCAGTGAAATAAAAGAGGACACAAACAAATGGAAGAACATACCATGCTCATGGATAGGAAGAATCAATATTGTGAAAATGCCATACTGCCCAAGGTAATTTATAGATTCGATGCCAGGAAGCTACCAATGACTTTCTTCACAGAATTGGAAAAAAACTGCTTTAAAGTTCATATGGAACCAAAAAAGATCCCACATTGCCAAGACAATCCTAAGCCAAAAGAACAAAGCTTGAGACATCACGCTACCTGACTTCAAACTATACTACAAGGCTACAGTAACCAAAACAGCATGGTACTGGTACCAAAACAGAGATATAGACCAATGGAACAGAACAAAGCCCTCAGAAATAATACCACACGTCTACAGCCACCTGATCTTTGGCAAACCTGACTAAAACAAGAAATGGGAAAAGGATTCCCTAATTAATAAATGGTGCTGGGAAAATTGGCTAGCCATAAGTAGAAAGCTGAAACTGGATCCTTTCCTTACTCCTTATATGAAAATTAATTCAAGATGGATTAGAGACTTAAATGTTAGACCTAAAACCATAAAAACCCTAGGAGAAAACCTAGGTAATACCATTCAGGACATAGGCATGGGTAAGGACTTCATGTCTAAAACACCAAAAGCAACAGCAACAAAAGCCAAAATTGACAAATGGGATCTAATTAAACTAAACAGCTTCTGCACAGCAAAAGAAACTGCCATCAGAGTGAACAAGCAACCTATAGAATGGGAGAAAATGTTTGCAATCTACTCATCTGACAAAGGACTAATATCCAGAACCTACAAAGAACTCAATCAAATTTACAAGAAAAAAACAAACAACCCCATCAAAAAGTGGGCAAAGGATATGAACAGACACTTCTCAAAAGACGACATTCATACAGCCAACAGACACATGAAAAAATGTTTATCATCATTCTCCATCAGAGAAATGCAAATCAAAACCACAATGAGATACCATGTCACACCAGTTAGAATGGCAATCATTAAAAAATCAAGAAACAACAGGTGCTGGAGAGAATATGGAGAAATAGGAACACTTTACACTGTTGGTGGGACTGTAAACTAGTTCAACCATTGTGGAAAACAGTGTGGTGATTCCTCGAGGATCTAGAACTAGAAATACCATTTGACCCGGCCATCCCATTACTGGGGATATACCCAAAGGATTCTAAGTCATGCTGCTATAAAGACACATGCTCACGTATGTTTATTGCGGCACTATTCACAATAGCAAAGACTTGGAATCAACCCAAATGTCCATCAGTGACAGACTGGATTAAGAAAATGTGGCACATATACACCGTGGAATACTATGCAGCCATAAAAAAGGATGAGTTTGTGTCCTTTGTAGGGACATGGATGCAGTTGGAAACCATCATTCTCAGCAAACTATTGCAAGAACAGAAACCAAATACCACATGTTCTCACTCATAGGTGGGAATTGAACAATGAGATCACCTGGACACAGGAAGGGGAACATCACACACTGGGTCCTATTGTGGGGAGTGGGGAGGGGAGAGGGATAGTATTAGGAGATATACCTAATGTAAATGACCAATTAATGGGTGCAGCACACCAACATGGCACATGTATACATATGTAACAAACCTGCAAGTTGTACACATGTAACCTAGAACTTAAAGTATTTTTTAAAAAATTGATCTGTAATTTAAAACTAAGAATATATTTTACAGGCTGTTGACCTAAGGTAGTAAATACCTGCTAAATAGCTCTGAAAATAAGCAAAGAACTGGGAAAAAAAATATTTGGAGATGGCAACAGCAAAAGGCTTAAAAACAAGAAAGACCTGTGCCCATCATAAAAGTTGTTGAACACAGAAATACCCTCCTAATGTAACCAGCTGAGCTGAGCACATTTCCATTTCATCTATGAATGTGCTTCCAACGGGTAAACAGAGCCCTGAACATAAAGGGTTTCTGAATTCCTCTTTTTTTGGTAATTTGCTTTTGTATGAAATATCTCTTTGACTGTCCAAACACAAAATAACCAATATTAACAATAGAAGAAATTGGTCCTCTCAACATGCCATTTCTGTGATACAGTACTGGCATGCCAAACTGTCCAGCCAGCTCTAGAGAGATGACAACAACTGCCAGCAATCCTAAAATAGGCCAGAAACTGCTACCATTACAGAACAAAGCAATAATTCAGAAAGCTTTGGAGCAATGTAAAATAAAATGTTTGAAGTGCAGAAAGCAGTGGATTTAATCATAAATGATCTTTGTACAATTGGCCAATTCTGAAGTCTTATTAAATAGTCCATCATAAAAGGTTTGCTTGATCCTAAAGTAGAGACACTTAGAGCTAAGAAGTGGCCTGGAATTATAAGATCAGCAAATCAGCAACTGGCTTCTACTCCTTGCTGCCTGAGTCTGAACCTCGCTTATATAATCAAATAATCACAAAATATTTCAGTTTCTGGAGACCACCATAGAGATGATAATCCAAGCTCTCAGCTTGTGGGTGATGAAACTGAATCCTAGAGAGACAAGGAGGCTTATCCAAAACCACGAGAAACTAAAATCTCCCATTCATTCAGTTCTCTTTGGCTGAATATAAAGAATACAATGGTAAATAGTACTGACACAGTCCTAGTTCCCATTTATTCATTCACTAAGTATTTACTGAGTGTCTACTATGTACACATGGTAGACACTCAAATACAATACTAAAAGTTTATATCTACTAGAGAAAACAGATGTTACAACAAATGATATTAGTATCTACTTCTTTTCTTTTAAAATAAAATACTGGTAGTTTACAATAAAAGTAAGATATGTCATTGATAAAAATTTTGAAAAATATAGAAAAGTTGAAAAGGGAAAAAAATCACCAACCACTCCAACAAATCGACTTTCAACATTTGGTGTATTGCTTGACAATCTTTTTCTTAAGTACAGGGTTTCATTCTTTCTTCCCTTATTTCCTTTCAAACAGTTGTGATCATCCTGTATTATTATGTATTCTATCTTGTAGCATACACATTTCCTCATCTTATTAAAAAAATCTGAAATCATCATTCTTAACAGCTGCAAAATATTTTATGGAGTGGATATTATCATTAATCCAGTGTTATTTCTATTTAGAGGAGTATATGCACTTACAAATTGTAAGCATCTTTTCAAAAACATTTCTGTATTTTAGACTATCTCCTTGAGAAATCAATTAATGATTAATTGACACCTCACTTTCTTCTAGGGGATTTAAGGTGGTTGTTTTACAAAATTCTCAGAATCGTAATGCAAGTTAGAGGGTATGACTCTTCTGGAAACATATCACCTCACGGTTTTTTGACAGGACACTTTTACTGCCATGAAGGACGTGAGAATTACAGTTTCACTGCCACCTTGACAACCTTGGCTTGCCCACTGCTTTCTCTCATTCAATATTCTCAACAACTGATTTGTCTAGGATGATTTATTCTGACCATGAAGTTCCCTGCCATTAATATCATAGAGAGTGCCCACCTCTTAGAGTTGCTCAATAAAATTCTGGACATTGAATTAAATTTGAATTTCAGATAATGAATAATTGGGACATACTTATAAAGTCTTCATTGTTGCTATGGCTTGAAAATATGCCTCTTCCAAAACTCATCTTTAAAATTAATTCCCATTGTGGTGCTGTTGGAGAGGTGGGCCTTTTAGGAGGTGATTCAGTCATGAGGGTTCCCTTGTGAATAGGATTAAGACCTTTATAAAAGAGACTTCACACGGAATTTGGCCCTCTTGCTCCTTTGCTCTTCCATCATGTGAGGTGACAGTGTTCCTGCCTTCCGGAGCCTGCAGAGACAAGGGACTGTCTTGGAAGCTGAGAGAGCAGCCCTCCTCAGCCAGTGCCTTGATCTTGCCTTCCCAGCCTTCAGAACTGTGAGAAATAAATTTCTATTCTTATAAATTACCCGGGCTGTGGCATTTTGTTATAGCAGTACAAATGGACTAATATAGTCATTTATCGGAAATTCAAACGTAACCTAGTGTTCTGTATTTTTATTTCCTAAATCTGGCAACTTGATCAATTGCTAATTGCCTTTTGCTAATTGCTAGATTTGGGTAATTTTCTCACATCCCTCAACCTTTTATGGAAAATGAAAATTATGTGCACCTCACAGGAGAAACACATCTCACAGAGAGACTCATAAATGCAGCTACCAGACAACGTTTTCTTTCCTTGCTGCTTCCTTGATGAGTTTTGTATTCTCTTCCTTTCCCTTAGTTACCCCTCCCCCCAGCTCTGGAGCCCACCTTGGGTTTTTTGTTGTTTGTTTGTTTTGAGATGGAGTCTCACTACCACCAGGCTGGAGCGCAGTGACATGATCTCAGCTCACTGCAACTTCTGCCTCCCAGGTTGAAGCGATTCTCCTGCCTCAGCCTCCCCGGTAGCTGGGACCACAGGCATGCGCCACCATGCCCAGCTAATTTTTGCATTTTGAGTAGAAACGGGGTTTCATCATGTTGGCCAGGATAGTCTTGATCTCCTGACCTCGTGATCCACCCGCCCTGGCCTCCCAAAGTGTTGGGATTACAGGCGAGCTCACCTTGTTTTATCCCCACCTCCGTGTAGTAGGTCTAGGATCTCCAACCCAGCCATCCATCCACCTATCCCTGTAACTTCTAAGTTTGAGGCTTGGTTCCAAGAGTGGTCCACATCAAAGGCTGCCTAGAGAGACGCTAGAATATCACAACAATTTAGTGTGATGGTGAAAGCTAAGTAGACATATTATGAGGGTACATACAGCAGAGAGAACTAACCTTGGCTACAGAATCAGACAGGGCCTTCTGAAGGAAATAATATCTGAGTTGAGAAATAAAGGATGTGGGAAAGCTGGCCAAGAAAGGAGAAAGAAGCTGGGGTGTGCAGTCTTCAAGGCAAAGAAGAGCGTGTGCAAAGACTCATGGGTCCCACACCTGACATGGACTTGACAGAGCCTAGTGGGGCTGGAACAAAGGAGTGCTGAGAGAAGGAGACTAGATCACCAAGCGTATGGGCCTTGTTAGATAATTGGATTTTTATCCCAACAACACTAGTATATCATGGGAGAGGGTCACACAGATTAAGCACAGGAGTGATATAATCTGTTTTGCAAATCAGAACAATTCCTCTGGCTGATAATGAAGGAAAGATTGGAGTGAGGATAAGACTGAAATTAGAGAGATCAGTTTGGGAGGTTGTTGCCATAATTTAGCAAAGGATGACAATTTTTTCAATTTGATTTAAATCTTAAATTAAAACTTTTTAAATTCCAGATACAGAATTAGAAATAGGTGGATACAGGGATTCAACTGACATCACAAAGGCCAGGTTTCTCTCATTCTCCATCTCCTGGTGCTATTGTTTCTGGGCTGACGCCATTCTCAGACTCCACATGTTAGCAAGGTGGCTTCAGGTGCCCCAGACCCTCCATCCTCACAACTGTAAGACCAGTGGAAATGAAAATCTACTTCAAGGCCAGTGGTCCCAGGAAATAATTCAGGGCCTCTAATGAATATGATGTAATCAAATGCTCGTGAATCAATGTGGCAAGGTCTGAAACACATGTCTGAGATGAAGTTAGCTCTCCTGGGACCTCACAGACTGAGATGAAGAGGAATGAGCCCCAAACAAAATCTGGGAGCTCTTACCAGAAGTAGAGTCAGTAGATGCCGGGCAGGTAAAAATAATAAAGGTTCACCACACCCTGTTTATCTTCAACTTTGGAAACCCAAAGTGAAGCTGAAAAGAAAAGTTCAGCAAGAACTATCCAAAAGAAAAGTTCATTTGGATAGAAGAGAATCCAAATATGCAGTCAGCTCATATCACATAAAGCAAGGGATGGGCAGTAGTCAAAATCTTTAACAACCAGTATAGTACAGCGACTGACAACTCAGAATGGATGCCAGCTGTTACATCTGTCGGTGGGAACTGGTGCACATCAGCCCTGCCAGGGACGGCTGTGCAATTTGTCAGGGTGGGGTAGATGGATTCAATACTTAGGAGTCTCCAAAGCAAACAAAACGGAACAGTTCAAAGAAAAGGAGAAAGCAGAGGAAGGAAGGACTGAGAGATCCTATTACATAACTCATCTTTTTAGAGTGATCTTAACATAACTCAAACTCAAGATTAACATTTTTTCACAATCATTTATGTCTTCCATTCATTGACAAGTAGTCTAATTATGTTATCCGTTTATTTATTTATTTATTTTTACAAATCTGGAAATCATATAGACCATGCACAGTTAATTGAATAAGTAACTTAAGATTTGAATTGTTAGGATGTGCTGGTCCCCTACACATTTCCAGTTTCCCAAGCAAATGTTCACGGGGAGCATAGAGCATGGTTTCTATAATTTTTTTTACATAGGCAAATGATCCCCTACGGTGATTATCCCATATACCAACCCTGCTGAATGTGTACATATGGAATGATGTCAACATTGAATTTTGTTAAGTCTAGTCATATCTCAAAAGTAGTCCAAACACAAATCTCTCCTGGTAAGAGAAAAATTTCATTTTGTCATGCAAATTGGAATCCTGCAGTTTGGTCACCTAATTTACAAGGTGTCATAATAGGAGCTCAGAGCACAATATTTATTGAGGGCTGACCCAGACGCCTAACATTGTGCTGATTAGGAGAGAGGATGCCAAAAGAAATAGACGCACGTGCTTTCTGCTGTTTAGGAGCTCACCACTTTATCAGACACTTAAATCCTTTACACAAATGGAACTTGTAAAGAAGAAAACAGAAGCACATAAGAGCAATATAGGTGCTAAGTGGTGTGATACATCCTGCAGGAGCCATAGAGACCAGGAGGAAAAGGATTTCTATTCATGAAATGCTTTAGCAACCTTGGATGAAAGTGTGTGATAAACACATCGCCGGCATCCGCTCACAAAGGTGGTGGAATCTAAATTCACCCCTGGGACTATAGCTTTCATTTCGGGCCTGCCACCATCTCATTCTTCCACTTTTGGTAAATTACCTCACCTCTCACTCCCTTCCCTGCAAAATGGAAGTAGCAATCAAGCCCTATTCTTCACGGCTGGTAAAGAATAAATAACAAAGAAATTGAAAACTCAGAAAAAGATGAGGGCCTAATAAATCCCGACCAGTTAATGTCCAGCACCAAAAGGAATGCTGAATAGAGCATATGGCATATGGGTTTGTAGACGGTTATGTATCAACAATTTGGTTGAATTTGTCAGGGAGGTGAAAGGGTCTGCTTATACAGCCTGTTATTAATTATCATGAAGGATATTCACAACATTGAAATGCAGATAATTTCTTGGATTAAGTGCAGACATCTGCCCCCATTGTAATGTGAGAGCATAATTGCCAACAGAAAAACCATGTTTTTCTTACATTGAAATGAAAGAATAAAGTACTACAATTGAATATGTTGACCAACACAGTGATTAAAAGGATATTTATGTCGCAGGGGTGGTTTCTAAATCAACTTTGGTGCTTTCACCTTATCACATAAGTCATATAGAAGAGAGGGTAGTGGATTTTTTTCTAACAAATTTACTTTTGTTTTTTAAAAAATAAAAAGCTTCTTTCTAAAGATGTGTTTTTTGGAAGCTGTATTTACAAATGCTTTGATCTTCAGCCTTTTCTTTATCTTTGTTTTTGCTGTTGTTGATATTAAATATGTACAAAGGAATATTTATAATACGCAAGGTATGGAGAAAAACAATGAAATGAATGCCCATGTAACCATTACCTTGCTTAAAGAACTACAACATCACCTTCACACCTCCTGCAGGCTCTAACTTAATCCTAACCTCTCAACCACTGTTGTAAATTATGCATTAATCAATGTCTTGCTTGTCTTTCTAGCTTCACATAACTGTATCTCTAAGAAATATGCAACTTTTCGTGTTGTCAAACTTTACATAAAGGGATTATACCGTATGCACTCTGCAACTTTGGCTTCTTTTCACTCAACATTATGTATGAGATTCATCCTTGTTGATGTAAAGAGCAGTGGTTCATGAATTTTCATTGCTATGTAGTACTCCAGGGTATAAGTATTCAGTAGTATGTACATTGCTGCTACAAACATTCCTTTCTGTTTCCCAGAGAATATGTGTAAGAGTTTCTCTAAGATAGTGTTTTCCAGACAAGACTCCATCCATTAGTGGAGTCAGTTTAGCAAGTCTCAACCACCAGTGTAGACTATAATTTAAAACAGCAGAATGGAATGTGAGTCATCTGGTAAATACTGTTTCATGAAACATTTGTTTCACTTTGTGGGATGCGAGACTATGTTATGTCCTAGAATGTATTTCTTACTTTAAGACTTTCTTAACATAAGTCTGTGTCAAGAATGTAAAAGAAATAGTGTCCTAGAGAAGATCCTCTAAGGCTGTAGTGTGCACATAAGTCACCTGCAGATCCTGATTCAGTGGTCTGGGCTGGAACTTAAGACACTGCATTTGTAGCAAACATCCAGGTAACCACCTCCCATGGCTATTGGTTTGGGGACCACTCTTTGAACACAGGTGCTCAGCTAAGGGATGTACACTGGTGTGTAGGATATACACATATTCATCTTTACTGGACTAAACCAAATCTTTTCCCAAAGTTGTTAGACCAATTTTCAAGTTCCCAATGATCCATATTTTCACTAAAAATTGGTATTAACAAGCTTTGCCTTGTCAACTGACAAACACCAAAGGGTATCTTTGTAGTTCTATTTTGCATTTCCCTAATTATTCATGGACAGAGTATAGTTTCATAAGATGATTGAAATATTCATAATTTAAGTGAAATGCTTGATCAAGTCTTTTGCCCATTTTTATGTTGTCTTTTTCTTATTGATTTATAGGGGTTCTTTATATATTCTTGAAACTAATCTTGTGATAGTTATATGTATCAAAAATATCCTCTTTTTTCTTACCTCTTTGTCACTTTTTTTAAACCAAAAAGGCCTCTGTTTCCCTTTGACCAGTAGCCTTACCCAGATGCCATGAGGCAGAGACAGAACCTGATTGAGATGGACAGATTGCCTTTCAGAGAAAGGAATAGGATTCTTTCCAGGTCGTTTACTTGTATGCTCCTGGACAATGAGGGAAACTAAGAAAGCCTTAAACATAAGGAGCCCACCAATGAGCAAATTTAGCAATTTAAAGACACGAATACCATAAACTTAGTGATCAGCAGAACTACAAACTACAAACAGTGACTTCAGAAAACCACTGAGCTAAGTATTGGACAGGACCAGCACCTGGACCACCTTCATGGTTGTGTGACCTAACGTACTCATGCAGGGCCTCAAGATCAGTCACTTGGTCAAATGCTCTGTCGTTGCCATCTTGAAATCTTTACTAATTTTTGAATAAGGGCCTCTGCATTTGCGCATTGCTCTGTCCCACAAATTATGCAGTCAGTCCTGTTATGGTAGCCCTGGGGTGTGGGCGGCATACTTCAGGATAATAGAAAATGAAAGCAGGGAGACCCCAAGAGAACTTTAAGTAAATGAAGACACTTCCCAACACCACTAGATTTGATGTACATAGATTTAAAACAACCTCATAATATCTGTGAGGATCAACTCAATAGCAAACCATGAACAAAGTTTACTAGGTAAGGGCTCTCACCCTTACCAAGGTGGTATATATTTTACTGCTACTTCTGTTTTGTAAATTTTTTTTTCTTTTTTTCTTTTACAAAGTCTCGCTCTGTCACCTAGGCTAGAGTACAGTGGTCTATTCTCGGCTCACTGTAGCCTCCACCTCCCGGGTTCAAGCAATTCCCCTGCCTCAGCTTCCCAAGTAGCTGGGACTACAGGCATGCACCACTTCACCAGGCTAATTTTTGTATTTTTAGTAAAGATAGGGTGTCACCATTTTGGCCAGGCTGGTCTTGAACTCCTGACCTAAGTGATCCACCTGCTTTGGCCTTCCAAAATGCTGGGATTACATGCATGAACCATCGTGACTGGCTCTCTGTTTTGTTATTGATAAAAGGTGTTTACTGATCTTTGTGAAAATGGGTTGGAGCAATTCTAAATTTTGTATTGATCCAAGATTTCCTCCTACTCCAGAAAAATGCCTTTCACTCTAAATAACTGGATCTGGAACAAATAGGGTCAATAATGCATAGTAATTTAAAGCATTGAGAAAGCATTAAGAATATGAACCCAGAAATAACTACCTGCTTCATATTCTGTCTTTGAGACTCACATTCTTGCTATTTGGATTTTAGGTGAGTTACTGAAATTTTTCTGTGCCTCAATTTTTTTATCTGTAAAATGAGGCACACCTGACCTCCTGACCTTGCCTCCAAGACCCCCTCTTTCTGGCTCCTCAGGAGGCCGTCTCTGTACCCAGCAACTGGCTCACATCTTGCTGACTCTGTTGCTCAAGTCCTCTTCCTCACACACATATCTCACCCAGCTTTTTGTATCTTCTGTAAAGTGTTTCAGTACCTCCTATAGGGAGACCATCTACACTAGGGGTTCATTGTATAGGTTCTGGAACTAGACTGCAGAGGATTGAGTCTTAGAGCCATCAGTTACTACCCATTTACACAAACAATCTGTGCCCCAGTTTCCTCATCTATAGGATGGGGATTATAACAATGTCTTTTTCACATGGTGGTTGTGAGGATAAATCAATGGCTATACTTTGCACATAGTAAATAATATTCAAGAGTTTGTTAACATTTTGTTTGTTTCATAAGAAAAAAGATATTTTAAATTTTAACCTTCCTGGACTACTTTAAACGTTTCTTAACTGATCCTTCAGCCGGTGTTCTTGGCCTGCTCCAATACATCTTTCACATAGCCACCAGTGGAATATAGATTAAATGAAAATTATCCAAATTAGAATCTTTCAAAGGCTCTCATGGCTTAGGATAAATTCTTGGCCCCTCACTGTTCCATAAAATGCTTTCTATGACCTGGCCCCATCTACCTCTACAGCCAGCCTCTCTCCACTCTCAGCCTGGACCTTGATCCATGATATCAAACTACTTGTAGATCCTGGGAAACACTAACATGCTTGTCACTGTTCTACCTTTACCCATCCGGTTTCCTCTGCTAGAATTCTTCCTGCCCCAAAACTGGATAACTCCAACTTGGCCATTATAGCTCAGTTCAGAGATTATCAACTGCAGAATACTCCTCATTCATCCCACTCCCAGCTGGGTCTCCCCTGCAGTCCTGGACACTCTGTACATCTCTTCCTCATTACAATATAATGTAATGGTTCAGTGTTGAAACTTTAGAGATAGACTACCCAGGTTTCAATCCTGGCTTGGTCACTTGTTTGCAGTGTAACCCAGAGCAAATTCCTTAAACTGTTGCGCTTCAGTTTCCTGTGTATGAGGTAAAGATAATGGCCTGGTGCGGTGGCTCATGCCTGGTATCCCAGCACTTTGGGAGGCCAAGTTGGGTGAATCACGAGGTCAGGAGTCTGAGACCAGTCTGACCAGCATGGTGAAACCCCATCTCTACTAAAAACACAAAAACTAGCCAGGCATGGTGGCGTGCACCTGTAATCTCAGCCACTCAGGAAACTGAGGCAGGAGAATCACTTGAACCCAGGAGGCAAATGTTGCAGTGAGCTGAGATCATGCCACTGCACTCCAGCCTGAGTGACAGAGAGAGACTCCATCTAAAAAAATAAATAAATAAAAATAAGAATAAAAGTACCTACCTCATGAAGCTATTTTAATTTAAGAGCATAAATTAATTTAGTCTCGTTAATACTGAAGTATATTTAGTTTTCTGTTTATGTGTGTATTCCACAGTGAGTAGGTCTAATACTTGTTTATACTGTAGTACATTTAATTTTCTGTTTATGTGTGTATTACAGAGAGTAGGTCTATACACACCTACCCCCAAAGGCCGAGGAAGCTGAGAAGTGGAAGAAAGAGGCTGACAAATCCAGTTTCTCAGAAAAAAACATTTAATAACGATTTGTGAACAGAAACCATGTCTCAGGCAGCCTTGAGATGAGATGGTGGATTCCCGCATTGCTACCTTCCAGACCCAGAGCTTATATACCACAGGACATTTCCCTAAGAGCAGGATTTATGGTAAGTATGTGTTTACGATAACATCAAGATTGTTTGACCTAAGGGCAGAATTTATGGTAAGTATGTGAAAGTAGAAATCTCAGATCCATTCCCAGAACTGGGGTTAATGAAAAGTCAGCATGGTGGATTAGCATCCAAGATAGAGTTGCTTCAGTCTCCACAGTGTGTCTGGTCCCCTGGACTCTGAGCTCCTGACACTAAGCATTATTTATCTTGGTTTAATTCCCAGTACTTAGCAAAGTGCCTGGCATTGTGTTTATCAATCCTCCTTGTCCTGGATATTCAACTTTATTTGTTTATTTATTTATTTTTATTTATTTTTATTTTCGAGACAGAGTCTCACTCTGTCATCCAGGCTAGAGTGCAATGGCGTGATCTTGGCTCACTGCAACCTCTGCCTCCCAGGTTCAAGCGATTCTTTTGCCTCAGGCTCCTGAGTAGCTGGGATTACAGGTGCCCACCATCATGCCCAGCTAATTTTTGTATTTTTATAGAGATGGGTTTTCACCATGTTAGCCAGGCTGGTCTTGACCTCCTGACCTCAGGTGAACTGCCCACCTCGGCCTCCCAAAATACTGGTATTACAGGCATGAGCAATCACGTGTGGCTGATATTCAACTTTAATACATGTTTTTGTACTCCTGCATCCACTCGCTCCCAACCTGGAACATGGAATTGCATGACAGGGTTCTGTCTGATGGAACATGAATGAGTGTAATATATTGCACTAACAGACCTGGCAATCATACATCTCAAACTTTTATAGGCTCTTTCTCTATCCATATGGCTGGATGCAAACTCCCACAGTCTTGAATATAGCTATGTCACAAGATGAAAGAGATGAAATCTCTGCCTCATCCATGGGAGGTGAACTGCCTTAGCAGGAACATGCACACTGAACTTTAGGCTTTAAATGAGCAAGACATAAACCTTTGTTGTGCAAAACTCCTGAGAATATTGTTAGCATTGCTTACCCTGACAAATATCCTAGGTATTCAATTAAATCTGTTTGAAACGATTGATTGAATGAATGAATTCAAGAAATAACAAAGAAATATTTAAATAAATGTGATGGAACCCATGAGCAGGAAAGATAAAACTAGGAATAGGAAAAGATGGTTTTAAGAGTTAAAGAAACCTAGAGACAAGAAAGAATAAGAACAAACCAAGTGAAGCGTCTCTACTACTCCTGCCCCTGCCCCAATCAGAAACAGAATTCACTTCGCCTGCTGTTCTCCGCCCTCCTTTTGTCAATCAGCCCTAAAAAATCCCAAACAGGGAAGAGTTTTCAATAGTTTCTGCTGCTGCTGGACAACTTTCTGACCCTTCAGATGGGTCAATATCGCACTGGGGATTTCAGGGTGAAATGATTGAGGTTCTTTAATAAGTATATATAGGCAGCTTTTCAAGGGGAAAAAATGTAGTCCTGGAGTTTAATCTCTCCTATTTTCAGATGCTATTGGAGATCAGATAACTGGTTATGGACCATGACCACCTACTGTTCTCAAGTGATCATAGTAACTTACCTATTTGCCAGGAGGCATCAGAAATCCAGGCAGCGGAGGGGGAAGGACTTCTCCAAAATGGAGAAGATAAAAGAATATTCACAGAGTCTGAGAGGGTTGTTGAGTGTAACAGTCTGTAAAGAAATGTAATTTTGTGTTTGTCAAGGATATTAGGGAAAGGAGAGGGGGTAAGGAGGATGATAAGGCGGGGCCCTTGAGGGGGATTCAGTCCAATCCTAGTATCCCAATACCAACCCAGACTTGTCTTTAGGTGCTTCCCTAACCTTTGCTTTGGTCTCCTCTTCTGTGGCATTTGTTTGGACTGGGAGAAAACTTTGGATGTTGTCTTGAAGGAGTCAAATAGAGTGGGACTGTCTATATGGCTGGTCAAGCTTCAAAAGCAATGTTAAAACTATACTGATAAGTAGATTTTAAGATGGTGAAAAAGGGGCAGGTCTGAGAAAAATGGAAAAGACAAAAAAAAAGTTTGTACTTTTTCACCATTTTGTCTTGAGCTACATCAATGAGTAATGGACATAGAATCAGTTTTGGCAACAATTCAATTCATCTCAATAAACATTTACTGGGCGATTGTCACGTGGCAAGCACTGTGCTAAATGCTGGAAATAAAGAAGCAAAAATGCAAGTTTCTGGTCTTCAAAGAATTCATAACACAGCAGAAAGAAGAAATGTACAATCAATTTAAGGGAAATTTAACATGGCTGGCATTTTGCTGGGTGATAGAGGAAGGGGCAGAGATGTCAGAGAAACTTAGGAAGGAGAGGACATTTGAACTGAGACTTGAAAAATGTATTGATGGGATATCAGACAGACCCAGTGAGGAAAGGCTTTCTCTAAGAGAAATGAGGGAAGAGAGAGACCCTTTCATATTGTTTTATACTGCTTTATACCCAGAAAAGGAAGGAGAAGCAAAACTAAAGGCAGGTAGCCCAGCGCCCAAACCAAGGAACCAGACCTGAAACCAGGCCTGGGCCTGCCTAACCTAAGCCAGGTAGTTAAAATTAGACCCCTGACCTAGCAACTGTTGTTATCTATAGATTCCAGACATTGTATGGAAGGACACTGTGAAAACTCCCATTGTGTTCTGTTTCATTCTGAGCACTGGTGCTCCCAGCCCCTGTCATGTACCCCCTGGCTTGCTCAATCGATCGTGACCCTCTCACACAGACCCCCTTAGAGTTGTGAACCCTTAAAAGGGACAGAAGTTGAGCACCTGATGAGCTCGGATTTTAAGACGCTAGCCTGCCGATGCTCCCAGCTGATTAAAGCCACTCCCTTCACTATCTCGGTGTCTGAGGGGTTTTGTCAGCGGCTCATCCTGCTATGTTTCTTGGTTCCCTGACCAGGAAGCGAGGTGATTAACGGATGGTCGAGGCAGGTCTTTAGGCGGCTTTAGCCTGCCCTGTGGAACATCCCTGTGGGGCACTCTGACCAACCTGAGCGACATGGATCCTGAGAGTGCTCCCAGGTAGGCATTTGCCCCTGTGGGACACGTCACCAGAGCAGTGTGTGGCAGGCCCCCATGTAGGATCAATGCAGTGGCTGAACACCAGGAAGGAACTGGCACTTGGAGTGCGGACATCTGAAACTTGGTAAACTAGTCTTTGGAACTTCCCCACTGCATTTGAGTGGAAGTGTTGCCTAATCACCCATGGCAGGCCTTTATCAGCACCTTGGTGTTGGTTTTGGTTTTGACTTGGTTTGAATTGCTTGACAGGACTGGTCTTGGGAACTTGCCTACTCCATTTGAGTGGAAGCGTGGCCTGAACATCCACCGTGTGCCTGTACCTGCACTTTGGTTTTTGTTTTTGACTTGAGTTGGATTGCTTGATACTTTGGTTTTGGTTTTGACCTGGCTTGGATTTCTTGATACTCTGATTTTAGTTTTGATTCTGGTTTGGCATAAACTGTAAAAGTGTGTGTGTGCCCTTTTTACCCATTCTTTGTTTTGTAGTGTGCATGTGATGTGAGTGTGGTGTTTTGTCTCGAGGAGAAATGGGTCAGGCACAAAGTAAGCGCACCCCACTAGCAACTATGTTGAAAAATTTCAAGAAAGGATTTAAAGGAGCTTACGGTGTTACTATGACACCAGGAAAACTTAGAACTTTGTGTGAAATAGACGGGCCAGCATTAGAGGTGAGTTGGCCATCAGAAGGAAGCCTTGTTTCAAAGGTATGGAGCGGCAGCTGCTTTGCTAACAGAAAAAAAAAAAAAAAAAAAAAAAAAAGGCCATCTACACCAATTCTAAGTTAATTTAGACTAAACAAAGTCTTATTAATAGCAAAGGATAATTGAAATCCCAAACTTATAAGGTTTTCAACAAAAGTAAAGTTTCCTAAACGTTAACAGTGTAACATGTATTATAGTAACTTCTAATCTTGTGGCCTTAGACAATCTCATCCACAGACATAAAGAAAGTTCACTTTAAAAAAAAAAAGGAATGGTTATCTTCCAAAAAAAAAGGGAGGGAAGCAGAATTTATGTAAAAAGAGTGTTATATGGTAAGTTCTTGTCCTGAAATAAATTAACTGATTGTTTAAAGAAAGAAATGTTTGTAAGAAGTCAGAAAGTTGAGACATGTCGAAGAATTGTCTGCAAAAGTTGTGAAAGAAAAAAATGTTATAAAAAAGAATTTATGCAAGAAATGTTGTATAATTTAAAAGTAAAAAGGCCTCCTGAGTACTATTGTAAAAACAGTTTATGTGCAAGGTGTAAAGAAAAGTAAAATAAACCTTTAGTAAAAGGATTATAAGGAGGCATAAGAATGTGGATTTTTACCTACATTAAAAGTATTGTTTTGAAAGTTTAAGCAAGTTTTAAAATGTTAATTGTAAAGAAAATTCTGCATGTAAACATATTAGCTAAAGTCAAAAGGATATCATCCAGTTTTTCTGTGAACTGTACACTAAAGTAAAAATGCAACAGGTTTTTCTTAAAGCACCAACTTGCTCTTTAACAAAAATTATAAAAGGTTAAAAAGAGTCTATAAAATCTTACCTTATGGTCGAACATTAAAAATTAGGTAAATATGTCTACAAGGTTTTATTAAAATTAAGTTTAACATTAATAACACACTAATATAAAGGTAAAATTTAGCTTATCTAGTATAAAAATCACACAAAAAGCATTGTTAAATATCAAATGGTGTTTAGCTTTCTTTGATCTAAAAACTAATAAAAATAGGTGCTATGGGAAACATTCATTTTACTAGAGGATCATAGAAGTTAAAGACTTAAAACAAACTTTGGCAATTAAGACAGCATACCAAGATGCAAATGCCTGGTTGGAATAGATCAAATATTCCATTTGCACGTTAAACAAAAGCAATTATTATGCTTGTGCACATGGAAGGCCAGAGGCCCTGATTGTCCCCCTTCCACTAAGGTGGTCCTGCAGTCGACCAGGCGTGGGCTGCATGGTAGCTCTTTTCCAGGATTCTACAGCCTGGAGTAATAAGTCATGCCAAGCTCTCTCTAATATATCCCAAAGTCCGGCACCCTGCGGGTCAGCCCCTGAGGGCCATCCAGCCTTCATCTCCCAACATTAAGTTCACTTCGTGTCTCTCACAACAGGGAGGAAACTTAGCATTCCTTGGAGACCTGAAGGGATGCGATGAGCTTAAGAATTTTCAAGAGCTTATCAATCAGTCAGCCCTTATTCATCCCCAAGAGAAAGTGTGGTGGTATTGTGGTGGACCTTTACTGGGCACTCTGCCGAATAACTGGAGTGGCACTTATACTTTAGTCCAATTGGCTATCCCTTTCACCCTGGCATTTCATCAACCAGAGGGAGGAAAAATAAGAATATCATAAAGTGAGAGAAGCCCCTTATAGGTCTTTCAACTCTCATATCTATTTAGATGCAACTGGAGTCCTGCAAGGAATACCAGATCAATTTAAAGCTTGAAATCAAATAGTTACAGGATTTAAGTCAATATTTTGGTAGATGACAGTTAATAAAAATATAAATTAGATAAACTACATCTATTACAACCAACAGCAACAAGCTTTTCATGAGTTAAAAGAAAAACTCAGGTCGGCCCCAGCCCTAGGGCTACCTGACCTGACAAAACTTTTTACACTCTATGTGTCAAAAAAAAAAAAAAAAAAAAAAAAAAATTGGTAGTTGGAGTTTTAACCCAGACTGTAGGGCCCTGGCCAAGGCCAGTGGCCTATCTCTCAAAACAACTGAATGGGATTTCCAAAGGCTGGCCCGCATGTCTAAGGGCGCTGGCAGCAACGGCCCTATTAGCACAAGAAGCAGATAAGCTAATGCTCAGGCAAAACCTAAACATAAAGTCCCCCCATGCTGTGGTGACTTCAATAAATACCAAAGGACATCATTAGCTAATGCATGCTAGACTAACTAGTACCAAAGCTTGCTCTGTGACAATTCGCGCATAACCATTGAAGTTTGCAACACCCTAAACCCTGCCACCTTGCACCTGGTATCAGAGACCCCAGTTAAACATAACTGTGTAGAAGTATTGGACTCAGTTTATTCTAGTGGGCCCAACCTCCAAGACCATCCTTAAACGTAAGTAGACTGGGAGCTGTACGTGGATGGGAGCAGCTTCACCAACCCCTGCAAAGTGACTCTGAAACAGATAACTAGCCCTACTCCAGTCACACCCGGAAGCTGACTGGTCCATACACAGAGCATGAGAAAACTCATTGCTGGACTCATTTTCCTTAAAATTTGGGCTTGTACAGTAAGGACTTCAACTGACCTTCCTCAGGCTGAGGACTGTTCCCAATATATACATCAAGTCACTGAGGTATGACAAAAGATTGCTACAGTCCTATTATTTTATGGTTATTATAAGTGTACCAGGACTCTAAAAGAAACTTGTTTGTATAATGCTATTCTATCCAAGGAATGTAGCCCAGTCTCTAAATGTTATGTTTGTGAAAGAACTGTAATAGGAGATCAATGGCCATAAGAAGCCTGAGAATTAGTGCCTACAGACCTGGTTCCTGATAAATTCCCAGCCCAAAAGAATCACCCTGATCATTTATAGGTTCTAAAAATCTCAATTATTAGACAATATTGCATAGCTAAAAAAAAGGAAAGAATTCACTCATTCTGTAGGATGACTTAGTTGCCTGGGACAAAAACTGTATAATGGTACCACAAAAACAGTTACATGGTGGAGTTAAAACCATACAGATAAAAATCCATTCAGTAAATTTCCAAAGTTGCAGACCATTTGGGCTCACCCAGAATCCCACTGGGAGTGGACAGCCCCACTGGGCTATACTGGATATGTAGACATACAGCCTACACTAAGCTGCCTGACCAGTGAACAGGTAGTTGTGTTATTGGCACTATTAAACCACCTTTTTCCTACTGCCCATAAAGACAGGCGAACTCCTGGGCTTCCCTGTCTATGCTTCCTGCAAAAAGTGAAACATAGCCATAAGTAATTAAATAGATGATGAATTGCCTCCTAAAAAGATTATACAATACTATAGGCCTGCTACTTAGACACTAGATGGCTCATGGGGATACTAGACCCCCATTTACATGCTCAACTGAATCATACAGTTGCAAACTGTTTTAGAAATCATCACTAATAAAACCGGTCAAGCCTTGACTATTCTGGCCTGGCAAGAAATTCAGATAAGAAAGGCTATCTATCAAAATAGATTGGTTCTCAACCACTTGCTAGCAGCTAAAAGAGAGTTCTATAAGAAATTTAACCTTACTACTTACTGTCTATGCATAGATAACCAAAGGCAAGTAGTTAAAGACATAGTTAGAAATATAACAAAACTGACACATGTGCCCGTACAAGTGCAGCATGGATTCGACCCTGAAGCCATGTTTAGAAGGTGGTTCCCAGCACTAGGAGGATTTAAAACTCTTATAATAAGAGCTATAATAGTAATAGAAACCTGCTTACTGCTCCCTTGTTTGCTACCTGTACTTCTTCCAATGATAAAAAGCTTCATCACTACCTTAGTTCACCAAAATGCTTCAGCACAAGTGTACTATATGAATCTTTATCAATCTATTGCACAAGAAGACATAAGTAGCAAAAATAAGAGTGAGAACTCCCCCTAATAAAAAATGAGAGTCTCAAAGGGGGGAAATGAGGAAAGAGAGAGACCCTCTCATATTGTTTTATATTGTTTTATACTCAGAAAAGGAAAGAGAAGCAAAATTAAAGGCAGGTAGCCCAGTGCCTAAGAACCAGACCCAAAACCAAGGAACCAGACCCGAAATCAGACCTGGACCTGCCTGACCTAAGTCTGGTCATTAAAATTCGACCCCTGACCTAGCAACTGTTGTTATCTATAGATTCCAGACATTGTATGGAAGGACATTGTGAAAACTCCCATTGTGTTCTGTTTCATTATGAGCACTGGTGCTCCCAGCCCCTGTCATGTACCCCTTGGCTTGCTCAATCAATCGTGACCCTCTCACGCAGACCCCCTCAGAGTTGTGAACCCTTAAAAGGGACAGAAGTTGAGCACCTGATGAGCTCGGATTTTAAGACGCTAGCCTGCCAATGATCCCAGCTGATTAAAGCCACTGCCTTCACTATCTTGGTGTCTGAGGGGTTTTGTCCATGGCTCGTCCTGCTACAGAACTGGGAGGACAGGAAAAACAAAGTCAGAAACAAAAGAGTTGACCGACCTTGCTCAGGGAACATCAGTAATCTGGTATGTCTAGAATTTGTGTGTGTGAGGAGAAGCAAAGAGTGATAAGTTTAGAGGGGTAGACCAAGCCGGTTTGTTGAATAGACAGCCACAAATTCATGTCAAAAATTTGATTTTATTCTGATTCTGGGGGCCATCACAGTTTCTCAAGCAGCAAGAGCACTCAGGCATCACTCAGACATGACGATGGATTGAAAAGGTGCCAGGTGACAGGCAGGAGCTGGGTTGATGAACTCTTGTCTAGATTAGGGAAGTGGTAATAAGAAGGAATAGGATGGGAGAAATACAAAAATCATTTTGTCAGTAGAATTTGGGGGTATCCAAGTGGGTTTGGGAAGGGTAATTTCTGAAGTTTGGGCAACAGAGTGGATGCAAATACCATTCTATCTTCTTGCTACCTTCTATTACCATTTAATTATCATGTAACTTTTACAACAGAAGCCCCCAACCCCAAGGCCATAGACTGGTAGAGGGCTGTTAGGAACCTAACTACACAGTAGGAGATGAGTGGCAGGTGAGTGAGCGAAGCTGAGCTCTGCCTCCTGTCAGGTCAGTGTTGGCATTAGATTCTTTTAGGGTCACAAACCCTACTGGAAATGCACATGCCAGGGATCTAGGTTATGCGCTCCTTTCAAGAATCTAATGCCTGATATCTGTTACTGTCTCCCATCACCCTCAGATGGGACCATCTAGTTGCCAGAAAACAAGCTCAGGGCTCCCACTGATTCTACATCATGGTGAGTATGTAATAATAATAGAAATAAAGTGTACAATAAATGTAATGTGCTTGAATCATCTTGAAACCATCCCCCTTGATCCCCACCCCATCCATGGAAAAAACTGTCTTCCACAAAACCAGTTCCTGGTCCCAAAAAGGTTGGGGACTGCTACTTTAGACCACCAATTAAGGGGTCCACACGTAAGTTTTCCCTTTCCCTTGTGGGAAGAGAATCATCCCTGTGCTTTACCCTTTCCTATAGACAGGTGGGTGGATACCCACATTTATACGGGGTCTGGCTATAACTATTTTCCCATGAGTTTTGTGAACCAGGGGTTAAAAAAATAATAAAAGAAATTCAACAACAAAATCTTGGTCTTTAAAGCTCTGGAATTCATTTGAATCAAATGTTGCCATGGTTTTAAGAGTCTGAAATCAACATTTCAAGGTAATCCCAAGATCTAGATATTGCTGCAGCATTCAAGTATCAAGGAATAATCAAAGTGCCATACCCCATTAGTGACATAACTCTGTTAAGGCTGTGCAAGTGCCTCAAATTGGTATTCAGCTTAATCACTGATACTGTATTACTAATTATAGCATGACACCATGCAAAACTGGTACTTTTTAAAAAGCTGGCAAATGGCATTATTTTAATAAGTCATTAGGAAATTGCTTTTTGAGGATGCAATGAAAGTACAAGTTTCTCAATTAGGGGAATTATGTGGAATTGATGAGATATTTGAGCATGCATGATCTGCAGCTAGCGGTCCATTTGAAGCAGGCCAAGCCATTCAGAGGGCTGGCTAATGAGTTCCAAGATGATCTGATTCATTGTAGGAGAAAAATGATAATAGAGGCTATAAATGGAGGGTGTTACAGGACTACTTGTCTCCCAGGCTCCAACCAATGAAGGTTCCCATCTTTCACCTTGTATTCAGAGCTAAAATAAAGATGTCAAGATAGGGCAGGCACAGTGGCTCATGCCTGTAATCCTAGCACTTCGGGAGGCTGAGGGGGGTGGATCACAAGGTCAGGAGACAGAAACCATCCTAGCTAACACGCTGAAACACCGTCTCTAGTAACAATACAAAAAAATCAGTCGAGCGTGGTGGCACATGCCTGCAGTCCCAGCTACTCTGGAGGCTGAGGCAGAAGAATCGCTTGAACCCTGGAGGTGGATGTTGCAGTAAGCTGAGATCGCGCCACTGCACTCCAGCCTGGGCAACAGAGCAAAACACTGTCTCAAAAAAAAAAAAAAGATGTCAAGATGGACCTGATTTTTGAGAGAATTATGCAACTTTGTCTAATGACATATGAGCAAGAAAAATAAATGATTATTAGTTGGCTGGACAACTCAAAAATATGGAATTTGTGTTTAGGACTCATTAGTAACCTAGAGAATAGTTGTTTGAGACAGGAAGCAAAATGAGAGGTGGTAACAAGTTCAAGAATAAAAGATCTTGCAGTTCTTTCCATGCCCAGAATATTTTGTTTAGAAACTTCCATCCAAAAAATTTATACCTAAGTTTGAAAAGCATTATGTGGGCTCTACATGTATGTGTACTGTGTGTGTTCAAGTGCGTGTATGAGATAGGATGAAGCAATGAAAGAGAGCACATTTCTTGCTTTATTTTCACATTTGGTGAAGAGTATTCATCCTACATCTCAGATTACCAGTTATACTATTTGGAAAGGCTCAGGAATGTTTTCTTCGACCATTTTTGCCTTCAAGAAACTGTCTTTTTCTAAGGCTCCACTTATTGATCATTCTCAGAAATGGGTTTCTATATATAAAAGCCAAGACACTTTTCTAAGTATGAAATTTTCACCTGGAAATTGGGAACCCTGTTTGAGTTCCTCAAGGCTCAGTGTTCCTGGAGTTTGCAGTGACTCAGCAGATTTGGAAAGGCTTGCTCAACTCTAACATCCAAACACTTCAAAATCTTTTGAATTTGATCTTTATTTTGACTTTTGAAAGAGGTTGCTTTTGACAGATGTGTTACAAATCTTCCCAGTTTGTCATCTGTGGGTGAGATTAATTGAAGTCAAATAGGAACAATAGCCATTAACACATTAGGAGCTGATGAACAATTCTTAGATTGGAGGAAGTTATATATATAGACATATAGTATGTATATACATACATACATAACATCATTCTTAAGACCAGTTAGAAGGAAAACATCTGGTGACATTAATGGAGCAGCATATATGGGCCTAAGTGGCTCAGGGCCTGTAGACTAAACTTTTCCTCCCTGAAACTTCAGGACAGATTATACATTATCTACTTGAGTTACCAAAGATACAGAGCTCAACTCTGTATTTTAGGAAATTAAACTATGAAAGAAGATTCTTAAAAATAAAATAAAGACGTGAATATTGCTTAGTCATTCTGTTAGGTATTTGACATAATTTGTAGTCTGAAGACACTGCGACTTCAGTCTTACACAGAGCAAAATTCGTGGAATGACTCGGTTGATCTCAGCATGAAGGAGAACAGACACATTTTTCAAAAGAAGCAATTGACTTGTTAAAGGTTTGACATATCACAAACATTTTGATTTTGTGATCAGACTGGATAGTGATTTACTTATCCCCTGACTTCACTGTCAGGTAATTTATAAGTTTACTTCTCAGCTGAGAACTGTGGAAAATCTTAGGAGGAATTCAGAGGGCAAAGAAGAAGGAAACACAAAGATGTAATAAAGCTATAGTGGTTGCTAAAACGACAAGAAAAACAAATGGAAACCATTTGATTTGCACTGCACCTGTGAGAGAAGAAATTATGGTCCCTTTTTATAACTGAATCTCACAGGTCTATTTTGAGAGTTGAGAGATCTGTGTGAGGTACCTCATTCACTCTTCTCAAACAGCCTTCACTTTAAGAGAACTCAACTGTGAAATTTATAGAAATTATTTCTGAAGCTAAGATGAAAGTTCAAATACCTTTTGCTTTTCACTATTTCATCAAAAATCTTCTAAAATCTCGAGACACAATGTAGTGTGGTGTGATTAAGATAGGCCAAGTCATAGGTTGCTATAGTTATTTAAAATCTTGGTTTATGCAGCACTTGTGTATAAGGAATAGAATCTCTCAACCTATCTCATGTCATTAACCTTCCCAAGGAGCAGGGTAATGTGGTTACTGCTTTTGGTACCTGAAAGATTCCAAGACTTGAGGCACTGAGAACAAGGTATCTGGCTGAGTGATCAGATAGGAGAATAGCAGAGGAACCAGTATGGATGGTTCCTGGCCATGCCTGTCACTGTCTCACCAGAAACCATGTACTTCTTTTAAGATATGACATTATTAGTTTACACTGTAGCATCAAACAAGTTACTCAAATGTTAGCTTACAAACAGTGATCATTAATTTGATATTTAATGTTGTTATTCAATAATAGTAATACAGTACATGTATTTAACAAGTATTTCTTAAATACTAACTGTGTACCAGTTACCATATTAGGTACTGGGAACCCCAAAATAAATGAGAAGTGGTACCTGACTGAGGAGCTGAGTCTCATGAAGGAGACAGACATGGAAATTAATAAACACAATTCTTGAAAGGGCAGAGAGAAACACAGTAATGTAGAAGCCCAAAGATACAGTTAATGTCAATTAACCAATATTTCATTCTTAGACCTTTCTATACGTCATTCCCTAGCATGAGGCTGGGCACATACAGGCACTTGATAAACGTGTGTTTGGATGGATGGATTGATGGAAGGATGGATGGATGGATGGATGGATGGATGGATGGATGGATGGATGGACGAATGGATGGATGGATAAATGGGTGGATGGGTAGATGGATGGATGGATGGATGGATGGTTGGATGGATGGATGGATAAATGGGTGGATGGGTAGATGGATGGATGAGTGGATGAGTGGATGGGTGGATGAGTTAAGAAGAGTGAGTGAGTAAATAAAAATAAATAGACAACTCAGGAAATAATATTCTGACAGGTCATATGTTCTCACTTTAGGTTTGGGAAATCTGGTCAAGGCAGTTGGAAAGTACAGTAGAATTCATTGACATATCTGGATATTCAGAAAGGCTTAAGATAATACTACAGATGGTAAAATAAAAAGTTAGAGAGATAGTTAATTTTTTCTCCATAGATATACATACCCAGTTAACTTCAACTCACTTGTTTATTTATTTATGATTATCCTCAGCTCAATCATCATTTTTTCAGAGATAACTTTCCAAGCTCCCAATTCCACACATGGTCTAGGCCAGGGCATCTATTAAACAATCTCAAAGGATCATGTACTGTTGCTTCACCATACTGGTCTCTGCTTGTTCTTATATATACAATAGTTTGTGTTATTTATTTTTAGATTCATGCCTGTCTCCCCTAGAAGAAGATAAGATCAATAAGAAGAGTCGTAGCCTCATCTGCTTTTGCTTCCCAGAGATAGCATCAACATCTAAGATAGTATTTGGCATGTAAAAGGTGCTAAATAAATATTTGTTGAATAGGTAAAGAGAAGCATACCTGTCTCACTGACTGAGATGCTGTGAATACGCAAGAAGCAATGCTTTTTCAAAACTCTGTAAATGTTTGTTTTTTAAAACAAAAAGTTTTTTACTGCTCATATATAGACACTAAAGAAATGTTCATTTCTTTTAAGAAAAATGTATATGGCTTCACTTGGATCACATTGGTCTCAATCATTCAGATAACTCCAGCAAGTGGAGGCTGGAAAATGTCATCATTTGGATTGTACAGAATTAATCCATAATACCCTTTTCTTCTTTCTCCTGGTTTAGGACCAATGGATAAATAAAGGTGATGCATTGATACTTATGGTACAGCACTGGCAGGCCCATTGAAAGACTGGCCTTTGTATTAGTCCATTTTCACACTGCTATCAAGAGCTACCTGAGACTGGGTAATTTATAAAGAAAAGAGGTTTTACTGACTCACAGTTCCACAAACTTAACAGAAAGTGTAACTGGGAGGCCTCAGGAAACTTACAATCATGGTGGAAGGTGAAGGGGAAGCACGCATATCTTCACAATGGCGGAGCAGGAGAGAGACAGAAAGTGAAGAAGGAAGTGTCACACGCTTTCAAACAACCAAATATTGGAAGAACTCACTCACTAGCACGAGGACAGCAAGGGGGACGTCCACCCCATGATTCAATCACCTCCCACCAGCCCCCTCCCCTGACACGTGGGGATTACAATTTGAGATAAAATTTCGGTGGGGACACAGAACCAAACCTTATCAGCCTTTCAATCTGTAACTCAAATAATTTATGACCTTTTCATGCCCCTCACCCCAACACTAGACCTTCGGAAAGCTCATGTGCAGGAAGATATGCCACTTCCA
Organism: Macaca nemestrina; assembly: GCF_043159975.1. Taxonomy (NCBI): domain Eukaryota; kingdom Metazoa; phylum Chordata; class Mammalia; order Primates; family Cercopithecidae; genus Macaca; species Macaca nemestrina. The sequence goes on along the minus strand of NC_092127.1, from coordinate 120,281,694 downwards.
GCAAGGGTTTTCTCATTTTATGTAGAGTAGTGCAGAAAGTAAATAAGAGAACATATTCCAAGATTTAGGGTCTTTTTCTTCACTTAAGAATCAGAGACCAGTGCAGGTTACTCATGTAACTCATAAAAAATAATGGGTGAGACAAGAGGCCAGAGGTCCCTGCACATAGAATCACTAAGGCCAGAAGAAAGGAGAAATCCCCATGACAGGCAAATCCTTGGTGAGCTTCCCTGTTCCAACCACTGTGACACAGTACAGTAAGTGGCAAATGAATGTGGGAAATAGGGAAAAAAAAATGAAATATGCAAGTTTTGCTTTTCCAGATGGCACAATTCATGGAAATGATCACCTTCATTTCTGATAAGTATCTGGTAGCAAATACCCAAACTTTTCTTTGCAGGAGTCATGACGTCATTTAAAAGAATTCAGGCTAGGCATGGTGGCTTATGCCTGTAATCCCAGAACTTTGGGAGAACCTAATACCAAAGAGTTGAGCATAAAGGCATAGGATAGGGGGAGGTCACAACCAGATAGGAGGAGATCCTCTAAGCCAAACATCTTTGAAGTAAGAGCAAATATTGCTGTACCAAATAGATTGCCTATTCTCTCTTTTCTTTTCTTTTCTTTTTTCTTTCTTTCTTTCTCTTTCTTTCTTTCTTTCTTTCTTTCTTTCTTTCTTTCTTTCTTTCTTTCTTTCTTTCGAGATGGACTCTCGCTCTGTCACCCAGGCTGGAGTGCAGTGGTGCAATCTCGGCTCACTGCAACCTCCACTTCCTAGGTTCAAGTGATTCTCCCACCACAGCCTCCTGAGCTGGGATTACAGGCACCCACCATCATGCCCAACTAATTGTTTGTATTTTCTTTTTTTTTTTAGTAGAGGTGGGATTTCGCCATTATGGCCAGGTTAGTCTTGAATTTCTCCCATACATTCATTATTGCATAATAGCAGCTACAATTCCCCGAACCTTGTTGCATGCCAGGCACTATGATAAACACTTTATATGCATTATCTCAATTCTCACAGTCTATACAGTAGAATGAATATCCCCATTATAAAGATGAGGAAACTGGGGCTTGTGAGTACCAATTTCTTGCCAAGATTCACATAACTTGTTATTGAAGGAGCTGAAATTCAAAGCCAAGAAACTTGAGTTCAGAGCCTGCATTCAACCTTCATAGCAGCAAAGAGAAAGGAGAAGTACCTGGAAAAACCTTCCTAGACAAAAAGAGTGCAGATTGTCACCTGTTGGCTCTACTTAATACATAAGAAAATTCAACAGAGAGGTAACATTGCTTCATCTTGTAACAACTTTTACCTCAAATCTATTCCTGTTAAAGAAATAGCCCTGAGAAAGCTTATGTTGGTGGGAATGTAAATTAGTTTAGTCACTGTGGAAAGCAGGTTAGAGATTTCTCTATGAATTTAAAACAGAACTATCATTCAACCCAGCAATCTCATTACTAGGTACACATCCAAAAGAAAATAAGTCAGTCTATCAAAAAGACACATGCACTCATGTTCATCAAAGCGCCATTCCGAATCATAGAAAAGACACAGCAAATACATGGAATTAACCTAGGTGTCCATCAATGTGGATTGGATTTTTTTTAATGTGGTGCATATATACCATGGAATACTACATAACCATAAAAAATTTTTTTTAAAAATCATGTCCTCTATAGCAACATGGATGCAGCTAGAGGCCATTATCCTAAGTGAATTAACTTAGGAACAGAAAACCAAATACCACATGTTCTCAATTACAAGTGGGAGCTGAACTTTGGGTACACATGGACATAAAGATGGCAACAATAGACATTGGGGACTACTAGAGAGGGAAGGGAGAGAGGGGAGCAAAAGCTGAGAAACCTAACTGTTGGGTATCATGCTTACTACCTGGGTGACAGAATAAACCATACTCCAAACCTCAGCATCCCTCAATATACCTTAGTAACAAAGCTGCACATGTACCATAAAAGTCAATTTTAAAAAAGGAGAGAGAGAGTCGGGCTTGGTGGCTCATGCCTGTAACCCCAGCACTTTGGGAGGCCGAAGCAGGCAGATCACCTGAGGTCAGGAGTTCAAGACCAGCCTGGCCAACATGGTGAAACCCCGTCTCTACTAAAAACAATACAAAAATTAGCCAGACATGGTGGTGGGTGACTGTAATCTCAGCTACTCAGGAGACTGAGGCAGGAGAATTGCTTGAAACCAGGAGGTGGAGGTTGCAATGAGCTGAGATTGCACCAATCTCAGCCTGGGTGACAAGAGTGAAATTCCGTCTCAAAAAAAAAAAAAAAAGAGAAAGACTGAGATAGCTCTGAATACATACCCTTGATTCCAGTTGAAGTCACTGTAACAACCAAAGAAGATAGTCACATAGGAAAAATAAGACACAGTTTTCTCTAGAACACTTCAATGAAATTCCTTTTTTGCTTTCTTTTCAGTTTTATTTTGTCTTTAGTCAACACATATTAATTGTATGTATTTATGGGTATCGTGTGAGTTTTGATACATATATACATTGTATAATGATTAAATCTGGCTATGAAGCATATCCATCACTTTAAATGCTTGTCATTTCTTTGTGATGGGCGTATTCAAAATCCTACCTTATAGCTATTTTGACGTAAACTATATTTTATTGTTGACTATAGACACTCTACTATGTGATAGAATGCCAGAACTTAATTCTAAAGCGGAACTTTGTACATGATGACCAACCTCTCCCCATCCCTTTCTTGTTTCTGATTAGATGCTGTGCTAGCTAATCTCCAAAGACAGTCCCAGTGACCACACCTCCTCATACATCCTGGCACAACCACACTGGATCTGGACTGGCCCTGTGAATCACTCTGATTGCTACAATGTGGCAGAAGGGAGCTAGGTAACTTTCAAGACAGAGATCTGCACCTCTCCTTGGCACCTCTGCTCATCTCCTCTCTCCTCTTGAAACATTTCCTCTTGTAGCCCAGTCACTGTGCTTTAAGAAACCCACATGGAGAAAACCAAGACACTCCTGTCAATTGCTAAGCTCCAAGTAGATGACCAGTACCTACTGCCAGCAGTGTAAGCACACAAATTTGCACTTTTCAGCCCTGTTGGGTCCCTAGATGTCTGCAGCCCAGATGACATGACATCACATAGAAGAGAAGAATAGCCTGGCTGAGCCCAGTCAACCCACAAAGTTGTAACAGAAAATAAAATGCTTGCTGTTTTGTGCCATTACATTTAAAGATGGTTTATTGCACAGTAATAACTGGAACACAACCCTTCTCTGGCCCCTGGGTTTCTGGAATAGAATTATTCTTACCATAAGGTTTTACTTGCAACATCATTTGTTTAAAGGATTTAACTGACAAATGTTTTCTTTTGTTCTATCTTCCTTGCTGAAAAGGTAAAGCTGAAATATTCCAAAGCAAAACATAATTACTATATTGAATGACTCTTCTACAAAGAGCTTATAGGTGAATATTATGTTTCAGATGAAAGCTATCCAGAATTAGCCTCAACCCTTTAGGAAACAAAAATTTCTAAGACTAGTTAATGGTGAAACTGGGAAGCTGGCATGTAATCAGGAGTTTAGAGAAAGAAAATGTGTAGCTTGTGGCTCTTGTCACAGCTCAAAAACAATTTGGGCTGATGTCTGTAAATAGAATATAGCTATTAGCAAATCAGTTAATTAGGGTCTTGTTGGCTTTTCTAGTGTCAACTCTAATTGTTTGTTCGATCTGAAGTGTCCTTAGATTATTTACAATCATTCCTGCCAACCAACAAAAGATAATAAAGTTCACTCTCACAAGTATGTGGAAGTTAGAGGATAGCTTTTATCCTAGATGCTTAGTCGTTGGCAATAATTTCAGAGCCTAAGCCTTTTCTTCAAGACAAAGTCTCCTATTGAAGTTAATAAATGACTAACTTTCATAATACATTTTCTAAGAGGGAAATAATTAATTAAATTTGCTTGGGGAAAAAAATCTCTAGATCCAGAGACATTTGTTCAGAATAAAATGACAAGAATATTTATTTATGTCTTATTTTTTTCTCGACAGTTATTTTCTTGCATAGGGTCTGAGAAAGAAATCTACGCTTCTGGAGGGAAACTGAGGTAGAGCATGAGTAATCACTCTATTAAAAAGCATAATCATACCTGGTGGCAGTACTCACAATCTGAGAAACTTTAATTCTACCTTCATTTCTCAAAAACACACTTATCTTTTATCAATACACAAGTCAAGTTTATTTTTCTTCGTTCTACAGCACAATCTCAGCCTAATTCTTTATCTGATCGTTTTCCACTTTGTCATAAAAGAAAAGAATACAAGTTCCATTTTTAGCTTGAGAAAAATGGAAAATTCCCTCTCTCTAGCAAGCTGGAAAGTGGCTCTTATAACAAAATAATTACCTAATTAAAGTACTCAATTGAATCAGTTACCACAAGCCCAATTAAATCAAGCTGCCAACAGGAATATATAATACCCGATAAGAAGGAGAGTTAGTGAGTAGATAGACACAGAGCATGAAGATCATGCTCTCTATTTAACTCAGGGAAGATATTATGTATTCTTCCCTTTAAAACAGTGAAACATTGTTTCTTAATATGCCAATGAAGCTACATACCTGTTAGTGAGAATGCTAAATACTTACTTGCTAATTCAGGAGCTCAAGGTCAGGTGTGTACTTTGCCAATGAACTTCTAGCCAGGGGCTTATGGAAATGAAATACATCAGTGACTAATTTATCATAAAATCATCTTGTTTCTTTTCCTTCGTGGAGTAGTGCGGGCAGGTAGTGGTCATTCAGTGTGACTGAACGTATGACCAACAAAAAGAATGCCAACCTTGAGGCAGCACAGAAATGATGGTTCTCTTTGACCAAAGGAAAATATCCATCTACTCACTTCCTAACCAGATAACCCTATTTATTTGACTTCTGTGACACTTCTTTATCATGCTAGCCAAGCCAGCTTTCTCTTCTCACATCATCCTTGCCATAGGCAAGAATTCTGGGCTTTTTTTCTCTTTTCTACTCTCAATGTCATCTATTTTGGTTTGTTTCCACATTGAGAGGAGCATCCAGGACACCCACCATTTCTCCCTGCTCTGCCAGAGTTGCTGTTCCAGTGGAGGAAATAGAACATTCCGGAAAACAGAAAAAAAGAATATTGAATTGACATGTCAGACATGTCTGCCAGCTAACCAAAAAAAGATAATAAGGTTGACTTTCAGAGGACAGCCTTTATCCTAGATGCTTTTTCTCCAATGACATATTCAGAGCCTAACCCTTTTCTTCAAGATGAAGTCTCTTATTGACATTAATACATGACTAACTTTCAAACTAAATTTTCTAAAAGGGCAATTATTAATTAAATTTGCTTGAGAAAAAAAAAAAAAACCCTAGATCCAGGGACATTTGTTCAGAATGAAGGAACAAGAGTATTTCTTTAAGTCCCAACTGGCCAAGTGGGAGGGAAAATACCTTGGAAAAAGCAGGTAAACAACAGCAGAAGAGAAGTTTTTGAGATCAATTTTTCAAAGAGACAGCAAAGAGTCAGTTCCCAGAGCCTCACTGTCTCTATTTCCAGTTCCTGTCCCCATGTACCCTTGTATCTTTAGAACAAGTTTCCTTTTTTCTGAAGATGTCTGAGTGAGTCTTAGTTGCAGCCTAACACAGGTGTGTGATACTCTCCAAACTGTGAAACAACATTAGACACAACTAGCCAGTGGCTAGATCCAGCTTGAAATGCAAAGTAAATTTTCCTGAGAAATTTGAAAAGTTTATAAAAATTCAGAAACTATCTACTTTAAATTATTTGTACCATATATCTTTCTTAAAATAGTTTATAGTTTTTACATTCATGTTACAAAGGTAATGTGATAGATATTTGACATGTGTAAAGCAGGGATTGGATATAAAAGATTCCATTTTTATGCTTTTGAAACCACAACAAAACCTAAAAATTTCTCCCCAGAAGGATGAATGAATTTGCCAACTATTACTAATTTATAAGAGCTTTTTTCTACTATCAGAGGAGAATTTTTTGACTTTGGTTCACTGGCACTCATAATATTCACTCATTTTCCAGAACTAATATTCAACTCTTTTTTAAAACATTACCAATGCTTTTTCATAAATCCAAAATATCTTTGGGAAATGTCTGTGAGTCATTTCTCACTATACTTCAGAGCCCTTTGAAGTCAGTGTGAGCTCCACGTGTGAGTCAGCCTCACGGAAAGAGAAGCCAGAGGAGAAATGGGGGAGGTACAAAAATATTCCAACATACAGAGTGAGGCCTTCCTGTCTATGATGTGTTCCACAGGGCTGGGCTCACAAATGGCTCTCAGGAGAGAATCCTTCAAGGAAAAAGAAAAACAGTTGCAAAAAGTAGCCAAGAGCTAGTTGAAATAGGAAGGAGAAAAAACAGCAATTTAATATGAATTTTAATGAATGCTGATTCCAAGTTTCAGGAATTAGTTATATATGAAGTTTGTTGGAAAGAGGTGGACTGAGCCCTGACTATAGTTAAAACACAAGGTTGCCCAGAAGGCACAACTTTGGAACTTAACAGGTCTTCTCATGTCTCCTCCTAACTCCCCATTCCCAACCTCATGGCCCAAATCTCTTTCCTACTGATAACTAAAACATCCCCTGCAGTAACCCATTCCTCTGGATTAGCTCTGCTTCAGCAGGTGTTCTCTAGGAACAGGGTACTGGGTTTTGGTGGTTTGAGTGGTATTGAGAACAGGGGACAATAAAGTAAGGAGAAACATCCCACAGAGCAGACTGAGACAGGCACTCCCTTAGTAGTACACACAACAGGTGCAGGAGATGTGTTTAAATATTTTGTTGTCTTTCCAGAAAGCAAGTTCCCTCTTTTTCTTCAGCTGGCTTCCAGAAGTCATGTAGGTGACACCATTGGGAATGTCTAGTGCTCCCTACTGTAAGAATTACTAGAACCACTCATACCATGGGCCTTTGGAGACATTAATGAGGTCGTAAGAGTGGGCTCCTGATCTGATAGGATTCATGTCCTTTTAGGAGAAGACACCAGAAAGCCTGCCCCAGCTCTCTTTCTCTCTCCCACTCTATTTTCTCTCCCACTTGCTCAGAAAAAAAGACATGTAAGGACGTAGCAAGAAGGCAGCCATCTGCAATCCAGGAAGGGAGCCTCGCCAGAAACCAAATTCTGCTGGAACCTTGATCTTGACTTGCCAACCTTCAGAACTGTGAGAATATGTTGATTAAGGCCCACAGTCTGTGGTATTTTGTTATGGCAGCCAGAGCATATTAATACATAGTACATATTCATATTCCTCCAAATTATGAAAAAAAATTATTGTATTGCTATTTGCTTTTTTCAATGTGTGATCTCATTGAAAATCACGTATTGCATTTGTAATGTCTCTTTAGTCTTTTTTAATACAGTACCCCCCATACACTTTTTTTTTAAATCATTCAAGCTACACCTTCGTTTAAACTATCACTAAGGAAAAAACAGTACTGCCATTTATAATAGTAAAAGGTCATGAATTATAAAATGAATCCTATTAAATGTTGAAATTTAGTATGTTAAAATGTGACCAAAACATGCATCTTAGAATTGAAGAAATACAATATTTCTGCCTAGATTTGTTATGAAAAGAAAATTACAGATAATAATTAAAAGTTTAGAAAATACATCCCATAAGAAAAAGATTTTTTTAACTGAGAGTACTTAGCTGGGAGAACAGGTTAGAAGGCAATTTTATAACAAGCTTTAAATTTACGAAGCACTCTTAAATGGAAGAGGATGGCAACCTTTTTCTCATAATTCTAAGAAAACAGAAGAAGAAAAAAGAAAGCAAATGAGTTTAAACCATAAAGTAAGGGCTTTAATTTAGACATAAATTAAAGACATTTTTGGCCAGAAATATTTCAAAAATTATTAAAAATAGCTGGTGAGTCTCTTTCTCCAGAGATGCCATCAGAATGTTTCAAGCAGAGAAATGAGCTTTTAGACAAATTTTGTTGAGCAAAGACACATGGCCTGGTGGGACAGGAGACAAAAAACATTTTGGAGGTAAAATATCAAGGGCTGAGGCACAGAAGTCATTATAAGCAAGTCCAAGACACGATAATAATTTGTTTGGCTGAAGAATAAAGCCCAGGGAATCATGAGAAATGTGTTTGTTAAGAATAAAAATGGAAGATCCAGAAGTTTCTTGACAGAACAAAAGAGAATTCAAGGGTCAGTACAGGACTACAGGAGTCAGACAAATGGGCTGTGATGGTGACAGTATATAATGGGCAGTCACTCTTGATTATAGAATTGTTGGTTGCCTTGGAGTAAAAGAGCAAGGGTGTGAAAACCAGCTAGAGACGGAATGCAGTGAGCCAGCCTCACACATCAACTCTGCGTGTAACCACCCCCTCCCACTCCCCCACAGAGATAGCAGAAGCCTAAAAGTCCACTGTTGGAAACTTTTTCTCCGACACTGTATAAACCTATTGTATTAGTTCGCTAGGGCTGCCAAAACACAAAAACCCCAGACTAGGTGGCTTCAAAAACAGAAATTTATTTTCTCACAAACTCTGGAGGCTGGGAAATCCAACATCAAGGTGTCAGCAGGGTTGGTTTCTTCCGAGCCCCCTCTCCTTGGCCTGCAGATGGCCACCTTCTCTCTGCGTTTCCACACGATCTTCCCTCTGTGTGTGTTGTCTGTGTCCTAATCTCTTCTTATAAGGAGACCAGTTATATTGGATTAGGGCCCCCACCATGACTCCATTTAATCTTGACTGCTTCTTTGAAAGCTGTATCTCCAAATACAGTCCCATTCTGAGGTACTGGAGGTGAGAGCTCCAAAATATGAATTTGGGGGGACACAATTCAACCCATAACACCCAATAAGCTATTGTCCATTCTTCAGAACTGAGGATCCTTCTGTTTCTGTCCTAAGGAAACATTAAGATGGGGTAGATGATTAAAACTTTGAGGACAGAGCACCCAAGAAGAGTACAGACTGTGCATTCAGAAGCCAAGCTTTGCCTCCTACACAATTTTGCCTGCTACTAGGCACCACACTGGAAATAAAACCAAAGGAGGTTTTCCTTGTTTTTCTCATACTCATGGAGACAAGGTGTTATAACTGAGATTCCATGCCCACTGGAAGCCTTTATTAGTTGTAAGGTCGGGTCAATTTTAACAATATGAAGCATGTTCCAAAATCTATTATCTAAAATATAATTCAAATCTCAGCTCCACGCTTCTTTAATTTTTGATAATGAGCATTTGGTGTTCAAGAGTATATAGCGTGGTAAATTGAGGCAGCTAATAACCCTAAGAATTAGCTCCTTTGAAATCAGTGACAAGAGTGCCCTCTCAGACTTTTTTTTTCTCCTGACCTTGACGTTCCACAACTGCAAATATTGCTGATGCTTTTAATTTCCTAGATGATAGTTCTCCTTTAAGTAATTCTAAAGAACAGAAGTCTGTCTCTGGAAACAGCCTCTGATTAAACCCACCACCTTCTTCAATTCACCGGATCACCCAATCATTCTGCCCTTAACCCCAGAACCTGGATTTCACCACAGAGTATAATGAAAAGGGGAAGGGAGGGGATGATTCAACTCTGCAGTAAGATGTGCCCTAACAGTACGGTCCCATCAGAAGTCCACTAGTTTAACAACTCTACACATGAGGCTGGGCTTCCATGAGATTTTTTTATACTGGGGCACCTTCTCTACTGGAGCTAGTAAGTGGGTATTGTCCTAAAGAAAATCCTCTAATTAGCACAAGGAGTCTTAAGAAAGTGTAACCTAAAATGTAGTCAGTACCACAGTCCTTACTGATGAGAATTCCTAAGAGGCTGCCACCAGCCCCTTCAGAGGTATCCACTCTAGGGTGGATAGGAACTGCTGCCCCCACTGCATAAGTGTTACAGGAATCTGTTGAGTTTCTTGGAATTCTTCTCCAGGGTAGAGCACGTCATCCACTGACAAAAACAACACTTTCTTCATTCCAAATCTGCAAATGAAATGCATCTTCCCAGTTCACTCTTTAGGGCCTTCTTTATGCCCCCAAAGTAATTTTGAGGCATTCTACTTAATTTCCGTGATAGCGCATTTATGAATATTAACCGATAGAAAGCAATGGTTATAGGGGAGCCCCAGGAGAGGGCTCAACTTCACTGCATTAGTTTTAACAATAATGAAAGTTTCAAAGGAGTCAACGTACCTTCCTTGGCGCATTACAAATAACATGCTACAGCTTAAGGATCTCAAAGCAAATGACTGAAACAATAAAATATGATAAGGTAAAGAAAGGGGAAATTCATCTCCCCCTAGAAAAAAAAGTCACGAGTCCCAGAGGTTACAAAAAGTGCCTCTAGGTCAGAAAGTGCCAATTGCTTTCTTTTCCTGGGCTTCTTTTAGTCCTTTGATCTGGGTCTTTAATGTGCCTTTCATTTATATGTAGATTTCTTTTAGGATGTAGATTTCTGCTTTCAGTTGGCTTTACAGCAACTTCCGAATTTTGACTTCTTTGGAATCCCAAATAGACTTTTGCTGCTCTCTGGATAGATTTTGAATATTTGCTTTTCAATAGCTTAGGTACAAAAGTTCCTGAGAACCTCTAAGTTTCTATACAACAGTGAGGTATAATTTTTGTTGTTCTATCCTAACACCAAGAGTGAGATTAGTGGGATTTAACAAATTAAGACTAAAGAATCCATCCATGGTCAAACAAATTCGGTATGTATGTACTGAGTGCCAACTACACACCAGGTACTTTTCTAGGCCCTGAGGACTCAGCAGTGAACAAGACAGAAACAAATTAGAGACATAATAAGTGACAGGTGGATCACGAGGTCAAGAGTTCAAGACCAGCCTGGCCAAAATAATGAAACCCCCCTCTACTAAAAATACAAAAATTAGCCGGACATGGTGACACACACCTGTAGTCCCAGCTACTCAGGAGGCTAAGGCAAGAGAATCACTTGAACCCGGGAGGCGGAGGTTCCAGTGAGCCGAGATCACACCACTGCACTCCAGCCTGGGCAACAGAGCGAGACTCCATCTCAAAAAAAAAAAAAAGAGAGAGAGAAAAGAAAATACATTGTATGTGAGACAGGGATAAGTACTAAGATGGAAAATAAAGCAGAAAAAGGAGTTAAGGAATGCCAGGAAGAGCACTGCAACCAGAGCAGAGCTCTGGCTGGCTGGAACTCTGGGTAAGGTCGAAGCCACTGAAGGCTGCTAGGGAGTAAAGTGAGGAAATGCTCTGGCTGCTGTCCTGAGAATTGAATTGTAAGCAGACGTTGCTAAACAGGCCTCCACGTGAACCCAGATAAGAAATGGTGGCTAAGAAGCAAGTCACTCACCTACAGCCTGGCCCTTGAGAGAAACGGGCTTCTAGAATATTCTTTGGGGTCCCAAGGAGTGGAACACTCTGTGTAAGATAGCATCACTGGGGGAAACCAGTTTACGATACAGGGAGCCTCTCTGCACTACCTTTGCAATGTCTTGTGAGTCTGTATCATTTCTAAATAAAAGGTTTACAATGGAATTATTTTATCAAGTCTAATCTTCCTGCCTTAATTCTGATCTTACCTTATTTCCTACTAATAACTTAAATCATCCTAGAACAGCTATGATGAGTAACCATTAGCCTTTGTGGTGGGGAAAAAAAAAAAACAGCTTTCCTCTTAAAAGAAGACTATTTCAAGACATTCTTTACTCTTTTATGAACTCGTGAGAAAAAGGAAAATGACTTTTATTCTGTTTCAGAGAACATGCCATGGAGATCAAAATTCTATACACTAATCTTTAAACAGATTTAACTGCTTTAGAAGAGAGGATATCTTGGGCCTGCTGCATATACACACTTCTCTGGCAGGAGAGTGGATGGATGAGATGGTCCATAAACACTGATAGAAAACCCATTAGCCGAATCACATTAGATTAGCCAAGTAGTGTTATTGAGGGCATCTGAAAAACCTCAAGTGCTTTAACATCAGTAGACTATGCATTAAATAGAGGTGAGATGGCACTGGAAGGACAAACAGAAATTCTTTTGTTATTTAAAACAAATGTATCCATATTTCCTAAGCAATTACCTATTCCTTTGATCATACACACGAAAGCTGCTTATCTATCAGGAGAAAGCAGTTTCTAAAGGCAAAGAACCAACCAGGTTTTTGATGGTTTGATACACAAGTCTCTTGCTGAAATGACTCCCATTGAGTCTGCCAAGTGCCTAGAATTAGGTAGTGCTTTGCGATAAGTCATTATCTCTCTAAAAGACCTTTGCAAAAGCTAATAGCTTAGTTTAGCACATTAACTTCCCAGGCCCTGGTGATGCACACGAGCTAGCTGAAACCTTGGCAAGCATGGTACCAAAGGAAAGTAATATAAGCGGGCACTGGCCCAGCTACATAAATTTTTATCCTTTTATTGACAATAGCACTTATTGAGCTCTTACTATGTGCCAGCTCCTAAGCTTAGAACACCCAGACATAACTATTATTCTTCTTATTAAAGAGGTTGAGTAAATCTCCCAAAGTCCATAGCTGTAAGTAGTGAATCTGGAATTCAAACTCAGCATTTAGCGCAGTGCTAGGCGTATAGCAGGTAGTCAATTAACAATCCACACATGAATGAATGAATGAATGAATGAATGAATGAATGAAAACCCCCAGGTGTGTCTGATTCCAAAGTTCAGACTCCATGGGCATTTATGCAGTGTTTCACAGTTTTTAAGCACATTCCCATGTGCTGTGGTGACTTCACGGTTGAAACAGTCCATAGCATTATTTGTCTCAAAAAGTACACTTTTGTAGGATGCTTCTTCCCCCCCCACCCCCCACCCCCGGCTTATTCTATAGGACCCCAAGACAACCTGGAGAAGATCTGGAACACAAAGCATCCACAGGACAGAGTGTTGCCTTGTGGGGGAGCAGAAAGGAGGAAAAAGAAAGGTCACTAGGTCTTCCCTGTAGGTTGCAGGACAGCTTTGCAGACAAAAGGTTAAGAGGACACATAAAGATGAAGGGCTGCTGTGATTGGTTAAAGAGCAATCAATAGTCATTCAGGCTTAGGTTGGCACCCAGCCCCATCTCTTACTAGCTGTGTGACTTAAGCTTTCTGCATCTATAAAATGGAGATCATTGTTACCTCCCTCCCTAGGTAGTTATGAAATTATGCGAGAAAATGTGTGTGAGGTACAGTGCCTGGCACACAGTTAGTGTATACAAGTTAGCTATCTTTATTATTAAATAGTAAGATGATGGTTCCCATAGGCAAATGTCATCATTTGATCTATGATTCTCATTGGAGTTATAAATCACCATAGTTCCCATGCTTGAACATCTTCATTAGACAAGAAACACCAATCCAACCTGAAGGATTTAAAAATATTCACCCTTCTGAGAGCGGGAACCAAAGTGGACCTCTAAACAACCTATTCCACCCTCCCATGCTAAAATGCCCCAGTTTTTAAGCCCTGACTATGGGAGGGTGAAGTGAGCCTTCCTTCAGACTTTCCCCTTTAAGAAATTCTGTTTCGTGCCAGTGTTAATTTCACAGTCCTTAGTGTTCTTTCTATTATTCATGAGTTCTCTGCAATTCAATTTTACAAAGCAAAGGAGGGCAAACAGATACGTTTTCCCCTTTGAAAACAAAACAGTTCTAGCCCCTGTGGAACTGAAGGCCTGTGGATCAGATGAGTCTTGTGCAACCACAGCAATTGGATTTGAGCGCGTTTCTTGAAGACAGCCCAAAGACAAACTCCACGCTTTACATTTACATTTGGGGACATTTTACATTGCATTTCTTTTTGTGGGAGTGTATCAATTCCCTAAAATTTACTCTGCTTTTCTTTGTAACTCAGCATCCCTCCCTTTACTAGACAACCATGAGAGCTGCATACAAAAGAAAAATGGAAAGTGAGAGTACTCCATTCTGCCTCCACTTGTCCTGCTTCCTCTGAGCCCTCCCATAACATGATTACGTTCCTTCCTAATCAACTGTGTCAAATACTTTGCTGCTAATGAAATAACGTGACCCCTAGGAGGGGCAGGCTTTTAGAATATTCTTTGTGATCTCAAAAAATGGAACACTGCTCTCGGTAAGTATGATGACTCTACTGGGGGAAGCTGAATGATTGCCAGTTAATGGATTTCCTTAAACCTTTTCTTTAGTCCCTGTGCTGGCTCTGCAATATGCAATGGGACCCATGGCATGCTAGATGCAGAAGGATCTAGGACCCATGGCATGCTAGATGCAGCATGTAGCAGTCCCCTCTTATCTGTGGTTTTGCTTTCGGCAGGTCGAGTTACCCACAGTCAACCACAGTCCAAAATAATGAAATATTGAGAAGGAGAGTGAGAGAGACCATACTCACATAATTTTTTTTACAATATATTGTTGTAATTGTTCTATTTTATTATTATTATTCTCTTACTGTGTCTAATTTATAAATTAGACTTTATGATATCATACATATACACACACATATACAGGAAATAATAGTTTATATAGGTATAGAAAGTTCAATACTATTCATGGTTTTAGGTATCCACTGGGGGATCTTGAAACATATCTCCTGTAAACAAGAGGGACCTATTATATATAGGATCTGTGTGCAAAAAAATAAAAAGTCACTCCATGCAGGGCTTGGCAAACAGATGGTGTCTTTTTTGCAAATTGCGGGGGGAAAAAGGCACCACCTCCTGAAAGCTGACATTGTCTTGAGACACAGACTAAATGTCAGCCCCTGCTCTTCCCTGTTGAACTATAGTGTAGCTCTGTCCTCCAGCACAGAAGATGACAGCTGCACTCTGCCACCCATCTCCAGAGTCTTCTCACCTAAACCTGGTCTGAGGGCCTTGTTGATGAATCTAGGGAGCAGCTGCCAAGCTTAGGGAATGGTTTGTGAATTTCTCACTTCATTCTGAAACTGAAAACTATTCCGCTTACTTGGCTAAAAGAGAAGTTGATTAGATGAAACTGAAGGATAATATACATGATGGGATTGAAGCCTAGACATCCCTCCACTCTGAAATGTGTCTGCTGCTGCAGACTAATGTAGAAACATCCAGTACCTCAGCTCCTGTTTTGGGGGACATAGGCCCCAAAGCGATGTTGAGAATGCAACTGCCATAATGAGATACTTATATGGGCCAGAGTGTTTGATTGGGTGACTCAGGAACAACCACATCCAGTTTATCATATCTCACCTTGGAATCCAGACAGGCTACTGCGGCTGCATGGGAGAATGTTGATTGTGATAAGGCTGTAGACCTATCACAGAAAAGGGGGGCTTTGCTATTTGTTCCTTCACACAGTGAAGAGCATCAAAAATAAAGGAAGATACCAAAAATGGAAAGCAGAGAGTGTGACATACAGATGTGCCCACCTCCGACTGGTTAGGAGCAGTAACAGGCTTGGAAAAGAACTATCAGGAGAATAAGACCTATAGAAGTCACCTGAGTACTGTCCTGGTATGAACCAGAGATCTTCTCACATGCCAGCAGCTGGAGTTCCCAGCATCACTTTCATGTCTGAGATGAACTGGGCTGGGTTTTCTGGGACACACCTCCCTGTTCGGTAGGCCTGAATGGCTAGGTTGAGCATTTGAGCCGTTCATCAGTGAGCAGACAAGGTATTGCTACTGCAGCAAGTAGTGAAGGGGACGTCCTGTCTTCACAGGCTTCCACTGGTACAAAGAGACACATCCTCCATATGACAAGCTCTCCTTGATCAGGAGCAGCCTCTAAGTAAGTGACTGTTAAAATTCAACAAAATAAAATAATGAACTATTCATCCACTCTATGCTGATGGCAAACAGTGGTCTCCATCCTTCTCATAATAAACATTCCTGGGTCTAGAGGCCGTTGTTACATTGTCCAGGGCCTTCTATCACCAAGGTGAAATAAGCCAGCTCTCTTCCCCTTTCCTGCCTGAGCCTAGCCTCCTCTCTCTTAGATTTGTGTCTGGCCTGTGAATTCCATTTAAGTCATCGAGTTAATAAATGACTCAATAGAGCTCTCAGCAAGGACTGAAAGCAGTGCTGAGCACAATCTTGATTAGATTAAATATGTGGCATACAGCTGAGTCCTCTAAGATAAAAGTTAAAATTAAGTTGAATGTTTTTTAAAGAATTGAAATTTAGCCTTCAGAGGCAAATATTAGTTGCTAGTGATAAAGACAAAGAGTAAATTCACCCCTTGGTCCTCCATCTTTTTCATCATCCTCCCACTTGGTGCCCATTTCTCTTTCCTCACTTCTGCTTGGATTGGACGCCAAGGGTAAAAATCAGGAACAAAAGCATTTTCTGAAGGACTGGGAGAATATTTATGTTCCTTCTTATTTCTCATGTTCCTCCTGCATGACCCTCTCCCATCCCTCCACCACACATGTGGGTGCACACACACACAAACACACGCACAATCAGCCAGTGAGTGCAAAAGTGGTCCTGTCCCTTATCCCCCCATCAGGGGGAAATGGGGTTGCTAACCCAAAATGCATTTTCAAATCTAGTCCTGTTCTATAGAAACAAATGTTCTTTCCAGTAAAACACCCTGTAATTCTGGGGGCATTATTACCAGTGGATAAATGAGAGGTTGTGATTTCAGCTCTCCCTCTGATTGCCCTATTACGTGGCATTCCCACTGTTGCTGTGGCTACCCTGTTATTCTCAGAATGTTCAAACCACTCTCTTTGCCCCTATTTTGTTGTTGTGTGTGGGTTTTTTGTTTGTTTGTTTGGTTGGTTGGTTGCTTTTTTCTGTTTCTGTTCTCTCACAATTTTTTTTTTTACGTTTCTAAACTAGTCTGTCTTTAATCCATTCTCTTTTATTTTTTGACATACAAAATTGTAGGTATGATTTTTATCATGTATATCATGTTTTGAAGTATGTATACATTGTGGAATGGTTAAATCTAGCTAGTTAACAAATGCATTATCTTACATAGTTATCATTTTGTGTTAAGAACACAACATTCCACTCTCTTGGTGTTTCTTAAGGATACAATATATTGTCATTAACTGCAGTCATCATGCTGTAGAATAGATCTCTTGAACCTGTTTTGAAAATAAGCATTGAAATGCAAACCAAATGAATGTCAAATTTGACATTGCAAAACACGATTGTTGTGCTTTGTGGAAACTAACTGCGTCTTTATATAAGAAAAAACAAAACAAATAAAACAAAAGCTTCTGTAATTCAGACGTGCATTTCCAGTTGGATTCGAAAGGCTTCCCCAGTAAGAGACTCCAAGCCTTATTTTCTTTGCCCACTCACACTCCACTCGGGCTCCCTCAACAGCCCCTTCACAGTCAGCTGTGCTAAGATACTTCTACTCAGATGCCTCTCAAAGAGGAAGGAAATGAGCTTCTGAAACTGACTTTCTGTCCTTTTTACAAGACTCTGCTTGGCAATAAAGCAGAGACTGGTGGTCAAGCTAAAGTCATTACACTGGGATTATTCATTGGTCTGGAGGCAAGAGATAGTTATGAAAGAGAAAGAAAGCTATTTTCCCCCAAATCACACCCAGGACTAACTTAAGAATTAAAACACAACTTTAATATGTAATAATTTAAAAGGAAAAAAGACATCATGATAGGCCACATTTCTAGAAACTGGAGCATTTCTGTCCCTGCCAGTTTGGCACAGCTTAGACACCCTCCAGTACAAAGCAGTTGAGAAGAGACAAGGAATCTAAAAACGTCTTCTAGGGGCAGACAACTCAAGGTTCCTGGAATCAGGATTAAGGACATCTAGAGCGAAAAGCAGTGGCTCTGAAATTTCAGCAGTTTTGCTTCAGTCTGTGCTGAAGTTTAAGCAATTCTTCCTCCTGGGGAGCAGGCGTCCTAGGTTCCTAGCAAGCTGAGCTTTGGGCCTAAGGAGAACTATTATTAGTTACGTATAAACTGTTATAAAGCTCGTGTGCTCTGTAATTGCCATTTCGAAGTTGGAAAAGGTAAAGGAAAAAAAAAAACTTTAATTTTCCAATTAATTTCTGGTCATTAGCAGACTGATAAGAGCTTAAGGTTCAAAAGTTTTGATCCTAGGAAAAAGCCACTCTCCAACCCATTCAGCCCATTTTCACTTGGACGAGGATACTGAAAGCTGGAAATAGCCCTTGGGTGAGGATTTCCATCACTTTCCACCCTTCCTGGGCCACAAGCACAGCAGTCAGACCCAGAAGGCAGCAGTTAGGGGGGATGGTGCGCCATCGACTTAGGGGTAGCAGTGCCTGTTCCCTTTTGCCAAGTCCCTGGGTCCAGGGGGATCTCCTGCAGAGGACAGAAAACTCATTCGTCTCCCATTCTCCCTCTTCTCCACCAGCTACTCATTGGATGGTGGCAAAATAAGTCACCAAACATCATCTGACCATCCTCAGAAGACACATACGTGGCAAATAAATGACAAGGTATATTCTCTTCACGTTCTGACAGGAAAATAACAAGAGGCTAGAGCCTTTGTGTTCTAAACCTCGAAGCCCTCCAAACTGTTCCTGGTTCATAGAGCCTGGGGCTAAGAAGAACTTCAGTGACCAAAGATAATCTTCAGATATCTTATGAATTGTGAGAAGAAATAAAAGAACAGCAGGGGAGGATTAAGCCCAGACCCCCCTGAGTTCCTTCTTACACAACTGAGATATAGGACTAAATGCAATGAAAAAATTGCTGAATTAAAGAGAAAGGTGTAGAAATTCGAGTTATTCTAAAATAAGAAATCTTTCTAAGTTACCCCCTAGCTTAGGCTTATACTGTAGAGTCTGCTCAAAAATGTGCTCAAACCACATCACCTTCATTCAAGCCCTCACTAAAACTTTAAATGAGTTATTATACGCATTAAATTGTCATTTAATCGTACCCAAGCACTGTCATAAAAGCAAATGAAGCAAGTCAAGCAGCACTGGAATAAAAAATACTACACTAGTTACATTCTGAAAGCACAAGCTGAAAAATGCTTACTGTCAACTCATACCCCGGGAGGGGGTAGCCTCCTGTCATCAAGGGTAACAAATGGTTTTGAAGATGAGGACTCTTCACACTCTCATGTGTGGCTTGGGAGTCGATGTCTGCCAACCAGCAGCAAGGCCGGCTTCCACTTAGCTGACCACTGTCCCACAGACCTTGGTTTGAGGTTGTTTGGTCCAAAGGCCCAACTCAAAAAGAGGCTGTCAGGAACTAACCCCAGAGCAAGCTCTTACATGTTCTTTTTTGGCCAGGAAGTAATGGTAATTCCCTGTCTCAGAAATCCTCAGTGGAACACCCATTTTAGGCTGTCTTTAGTGAATTTAAATGCACCATAACAGCTTCTATAAGTGGGGAAGGGGATTACCCACAAAATCCCTGACTCACATCCACCCAGAGGAATTCTGGCTTACCAAGATCCCCCAACTGGTATGCTTTTGTGACCCTGATGGGGGCACTGATGCGGGGAAAACGGGAAAAAACAAAAAGAATAGTTGAGTTTCTATTGGCAAGAGCAGAGAGAAGGCACTAGGGAGCCTGGGAAACCTGCAAAAGCTGAGGGTAGGAGATTGTGGGGTGCTCAGGCCGAGATAGAGAACACCTTTGAGACATGTTTAAAGAGGCAGGGGGAGAAGATTATTTTAACAGGTTAAGAATACACTGCGACTGTGAATCCTTTCTGTTTGGCTTTGTTTGTATTTCATTTGCTTATTTGTTTTGCTGTGTTTTGGAAAGACTACGTTTTTAAAGATTAAAATTGCTTGTCCAAGTTTTTTAGAATTCCAAACAGGCTCAGAATTCCAAACAGGTGTCTTTTTTTTATTTTTAATGTTATACAGTGTTGAGACCAGCCTATACAGTGACTCCATTTTTAATGGTTATGTTTAGAGATTTGCATCTCTTTGGCATCTTCTGAGAGTAATTGATTCAATTTATTCAATATTGTTGAATGCAAAACACTCAGCTTGACCTGTAGAAAACTCAAAGATATCAGACAAGGACACTGTTTCAAAGGAGCTTAACCTGACGTAATTACCATTTAATGGCTATCATAATTATATTATATTTAAAAGCAGATACTGGAAGAGAAGCATACTTCAAGTTCTACAGAAGCTTGAAATAGAGGGAAAATACTTCCAGCTGGGGAGGAAGTTGAGGGAGAGGAAGAACCATCATGAATTAAGGAACACTTCATGGACCTTAAATGATGAGTAGGCTTTTGGCACACACAGATTGGAGGGTAGAGTCTTCTAGGTAGAAGGAAGGGAATTCTAAAATGAAAGAAAAACCTAAGCAAAAACTAGAAGGAAGAAAATATAGAAGATGCTTAAGTAAGTAGTGAGAGGCTCAGTTTAACTAAACAAAGTATCTATAAGGGGAACTAATAGGAGATGAAGTTAGAAAGGCAAGTCATAAGCAAACCATTGAGAATGGAGGCTGCCGTGCTAATGAGTTTATTCAGCTCAATAAGCATTTGCAGGGAATACAGGTGGCAACTGAAGATTGTGAACAGAGCATTCCTGAAACAGGACATGTTTTATAACTTTGCGTTGAGCCCCAGCCTGTCTTTCAGCAATATTGCTTCCCACCCATGCTCACTCAGATTTTCTTAATTCATATTTCAAAAAATAAGTTTTCAACCACTTACATATTGAGGCTTTGGAGAAAAGACTGAACCGCCTCTGTCACCTGGGCAAGAAAACTTTATGGGAGATCAGGCCACAAGGCAATCTTTCCAAACATGGCAGGTCACTGCTGATTTTACTGGCTGATCAGGCAGAGTGTCATCTCCTTCCCCCATGCATGACCCTAGTTGGTCTGAAGGTAGGTGGTCATTAGCACAGGTCAGTTCCCACATCCTAGTAGTTTAAGAGATGTAAAATGGTGGCTGAGATTGAGCTCAAGGTGAAGGCTGGATGATAGACAGATGGCATCCTCTCATAAATGCAGACAGGCTCAGAAATACTGAAGGTCCTAGAGCAATCTGCAGGGACACATGGAAAAAGTTTCTGCAAGAACCAATACTAGCATCACCTTATAAGGGTTTCTTTTCCACACATAGATCATTAGTGCCAAGAGTTGGCCATTGGTGGAATGCAGGTCTGTCACACATAGTTTATGTATCCCAGTCACTGGTAATGTTCAGGAAGAAGCAGCAGGCTTCTTGGTATAGGGACCATATCTCCTTGATTCACTACTGCATCCCAAAATCATTCCTGGTACATAGGGGACACTGGATGAATATTCATGGAATAAATGGCCAAGTAAACTGGTGCAGCTGGTGAGCATCCTCCTAGGATACTGTACAGAGAATTTCTGCATTGGCAAGGAGACTGGATTCGATTTCTGAGACCCCTTCCAACACTAAGATTCCATGGTCCTCCTCTGAATGTTGAAATTCATTCAATATTTATTGAACACCTGCTATATACCAGAGGATGTCCTAAGCACCTAGAAAACAAAGATAAATAAAAACAAACCCTTTTACTCAAGGAACTCATGATGTAGTTAAAATGACAGTCCATAGTTTAGGAATACCCTCCTCAAAGGGATCAGAGAATCTGAAGATCTCTCAGTTATCCATTTTGTTTCTTCCAGAGACCTTTTAAGTACTAATATATATATATATATATATTTACTAATAAGTACTTCCCTAGATGATATATGATATGGTTTGGCTGTGTCCCCACCCAAATCTCATCTTTAATTCCCATGTATTGTTGGGAGGGACCCGGTGGGAGGTAATTGAGTCATGGCGGCAGGTCTTTCCCATGCTGTTCTCGTGATAGCGAACAAGTCTCACAAGATCAGATGGTTTTATAAGGGGGAGTTTCCCTGCACAAGCCCTCTTCTCTTGTCTGCTGTATGTGAGACATGCCTTTCATCTTCTACCATGATTATGAGGCCTCCCCAGCCACACGGAATTGTGAATCCGGTAAACCTTTTTCTTACAAATTACCCAGTCTCAGGTATGTCTTTATCAGAAACATGAAAACAGACTAATACAGAATATAGTTCTGAATTTTTTATCCCAGTGAAAAGTTGAGTGAGGATTGTAAAACTTAGTTTCAAAAGTGCTCCCAGAAGAAAACAGACAGCCTGGCCCAGTGGCGTTTTAGTGGGATGGTTTATCTTTCTCTTCCTCCTGTGTATGCTTTTATTGGAGTTCATGAAAGAATCATAGAATCCTAGGTCTGAAAAGGAACTTAAAGCTCATCTACTCTAACACCCTTAGGAAACTAAAGCCCGTGGAGTCAAATAGCCTCTAGTTAGTGACACAGCTGAGACTGGAACTGTGTCTTTTGACTCGAAGCTAACATTCTCTATGCCACACCAAACTAACATGCTTTTTAAGCATTGGGAAACTGCTGGTGTGCTCTGTGTGTCTATATTATAGCTGAAAGGCCTTATTTCCATAATCCAAAAAGAGGTAATGAAATACCTGTCTTGCTTGAATTCTCTGAAGGAAATTTAGAGAGGCTGCGTGGTGCTATGGAAAATATACTGGACTGGATCCATGAAATTAAGGATCTAGACTCATCACTATGAGTAATTGTATGGGTACCTTCCAACTTCAACCCTCTGGATCTTATTTTTCTAGCTAAAAGAGAGGCAGTGAACAAGAATCAGGTAGAGCAAACTCAAGTAGAATCAGGAAGGTAACAAATATGTGTAAAGCAGGCCAAATACAAGACCATAAGCAGTGGTGGGCAGCTGGAGAGTTCAGGTCCCTTTTAAAGGCTTTCAAATTCAAATTTAAAATTTAAAATTGTGTGGACCCCAGAAGACAGTTCTGTGAGTCAAATGTAGCCCACAGTCAGATAGTATAATACGTCTGAACTAGATGCTTAGGCACCTTTCTTCTATAATTTCTTGAATATGGAAACAAAATATGTAGTTACCAGAAGTCAGTGTTTTCACTAGAGTCTAATACATTATGATTGCTTTCAAGTAACTCATTTGTTTTAACATTTCTTTGATCTAGAAATATCTAATCATTTCCCTCTGCCTTGCTGTGCAGCTTTCAATAGTTTGCCTGGTTTCTCTGTACCACATTTTGTCATTAGCTAAATGAAAATTAAAATCACTGACCATTCTCATAGAGGGTATGGTATAAATTAATTAATGTTTTGGCATAAATGTCAAGGATGTTCATTAAAAAAATTTATCTTGTGGGCATATATCCTTCATGATCTTTTGCCTCAATAGTTCTTTTGTTGGCATCAACTTTTATTGACTGTTCTACATAATTAAAATCCCAGGAAATTGACTTAAAAAGACCAGGAAGGGTGTGTAATACAGGACTGCCAACATTAATGAAATAATTTAAGCCAGAATTAGACAAAGGGACAAATTAAACTCAGCAAATTACTCAAGTACTAAGAAAACCTGATTGTTCAAGTGTAATTAAAACATACAGCTGGAATAGTAACCGCTAACAGAGTGATCTGATCAATGAACACAGTAGCTATAAAAATTTAATGCAGTGTGAGCAGTCTATTTTTTTAAATGCAAATAATCAACCCAAAATGCAGGTGCCTGTTATGAGGCAAACATGCAAAAACGAACAAGCTCAGGGAAATTGTACTGATGACTCAGAAGAAACAGGCTGCTATAAGATATTAAGAATATTGCTCTCAATAGCAATGCCCCCATTTAATCATAAAGATTAATTTCTCTAAAGAGGGGGGTGGAGCTCATGGTCAGAGCTATAAGAGAATTTATTTCCTCCATCCGATTCTCTACCTAATGCCTGGGCTGCGCAGTGATGCATGCTGTGTCTCCTCACCCATGCTGTCCACATTACACCCCTTTCATTACCACCCAGACCACTTTACCCACACAGTGTCTAGACTTTTGATCTAACTCTTTGAATTAGCATAAAAACAAAATAAAACCAGACTCTATAAAAGTTACAGGCATATCTAAGAAAAAAAACTAGAAGGGAGCAAATGACTAGAGGGGATGGTGAGATTTTAGGTCATTTCTTTCATTATTTCTATTATTTTTTATTATAAAGTGTGCAGTTAACATAAAAACTTAAATGTCTCCATACCTCACCAGGGCATGGGTATGAACAAGGTCACATTAATATTAATTGCACACATTTCATCAGCTTGAAAATCCTACTTGCTAATATAGGAACACCAGGCCTTGGAAGAGTTCCCACCCCTCCTCCAGCATCACTGAGACTCCCCTCCTGTGGCTGTATGAGCTGTGGTGGACATGGAGATGTGACACCCCGATCCCCCCAAAGGCAGTACTCATCTCAGTGCTTAGCTCCTTCCAAATCTGCCTTAGCTACAGAGAGCTGCTCCTTTCCTGGCACAGCCCACACCCAATGACTGATGGAGGTGGATTTAAAGGTCCAACCATATTAGCTCACTCGGAACAACTCTGGCAGGCATATGCAATCCAGAGCTCCCAAAGAGACTGGTCGAGGCATTATTGGGCCTGTATTGAAGTTTATTTAACTTCTCTGTCTGCCCAATCCTGCTTCTTCCCCTCTATCCTTCCAAAGGTGTTAATTCCTAGTAAATATCCTGCAGACCTATCTCCATCTTGGCATCTGCTTCCAGACAAGCCAACCTATGACATGAATCTATCCTGGCTACCGCTAGCAACTGAGCTGGCCAAGAGGGTCTCAACTGCTCAACAGGATACTCCATCTTCCCCAGCCTGGACCCACATCTCTGCTGGTCACCACGGAAACCAGCCCCTCAGCCCTCAGTGCCCTGTGAGTACTCAGCAGTCCCCTGTGACACTGGAAGGACCTCCTTTCCTCTGTAGTACGTTCCATCAGGGGATACCAAAGGAGGACTCCTTGGGCCCTGATGTATCTCTTGGTTTACAAACAGGTGGTTTTCTCCCCCTGCCACAATAGCCAGGCAGAATAGGTTTGAGTACAGCCACCATCCTGTACCTGGAATCTACTCCTCTCTAAACCTCAGAAATTCATCTTCTAGTCAAGCCAGACTCTGGTTTCCATGTGGTAAGTTATCTCTCAACTTTTTTCCTGTCCTGACAAAAACCCTCTTGAGATTCCTTGACACAGTCATAAACACATCTAATCCACCAAACGGGTCTGAACCTGTTTTAGTCCTTTCTCTGCCGCTATAACAGAATACCACAGACTGGTTAATTTATTAAGAAAATCCATTTATTTCTCACATTTCTAGGGGCTGAGAAGTCCAAGAGCATGGTGCCAGCATCAGGTGAGGGCAATCCCATGGGACAAAGGCGGAATGCAGAAGGGAGCATGTGAGACAGAAAGAGAGGAAATCAGGCTGAACTCGTCCTTTTCATCAGGGGCTCACTCCTAAGGTGATTAGCGCACTCCCAGGATAATGACCTTCATCCATTCAGAAGGGTGGGGCCTATGAGCTAATCACCTCATAAAGGCACCACTTCTCAATACTGTCAATTGGCCACTAAATTTCCACATGAATTTTTAGGTAACAGTCAAACCAACTGTGGTAACCACTGAAGTGTTTGGAGGCTCTTCATCTTCAGGAAATGTAATGAATTCAGCAGTGGAAAATGATGAGGAAAGGAGAGAAATGTTTTTTCGGTTTGTATACATATAAATATTACCCAACAAACACTTATACCTCAATTACCATTAGCCCTGATCTAAGTCTTTTATATATATTAACCCATGCAATCCTAAAACAGTTCCATCAGATAATTAATTAGGCCCACTCTGTACATGAAGAAGCTGAAGCACAGAGCAATTTGGTGATATGAAGTTATACAACATGTAAGCTGTGAGTTTGCAACCCATGGAATAGGAGAAAATATTTGCAAACTATATGTGCAATAAGGGGTTAATATCTAAACTATATAAGGAACTCATACAACTCAATAGCAAAAGCAAAAACAAAAACAAATATTCTGATTTTGCAATGGACAAAGAACCTGAATAAACAGTTTTCCAAAGACACACAAACAGTTAACAGGTATATGAAAAGGTGCTCAACATCATTCATCATCAGAGAAATGCAAATTCGAACTACCATGAGACATCGCCTCACACCTGTTAGAACAGCTATGATCAAAAACACAAGAGGTAACAAGTGCTGGCGAGGATGTGGAAAAAAGTGAACCTTTGCACACCGTTGGTGGGAATGTAAATTGGTACAGCCATTATGAAAAACAGTATGGAGGATCCTCAAAAAATTAAAGCTAGAACTCCCATGTGATCCAGCAATCCCACTTTTGGGTATATATCCAAAGGAAATGAAACAGTATGCCAAAGAAATCTCTGCACTCCCCCGTTCTTTGCAGCGTTATTCACAATACCTAAGACATGGAAACAACCTAAATGCCTATAGATGAATAAATGAATGAATGAATGTATGAATGAAGAAAATGTGGTGTGTCTATATAAATGTGGTATATATATATAT
Source organism: Macaca nemestrina (assembly GCF_043159975.1). Lineage (NCBI taxonomy): Eukaryota > Metazoa > Chordata > Mammalia > Primates > Cercopithecidae > Macaca > Macaca nemestrina. The sequence goes on along the minus strand of NC_092127.1, from coordinate 120,255,324 downwards.
GTATGTATACACACAGACACACACACACTAGAATATTATTCAGCCTTTACAAAGAAGGAAATCTTGTCATTTGCAACAACATGGATAAATCTGGACAACATTATGCTAAGTAAAATCAGCCAGACACAGAAACACAAATACTGCATGATCTCACTCATGTGGAATATATACATGTTAAATGTATAGAAACCAAGAGTATAATGGTGGTTTCCAGGGGCTGGGAGTGGAGGAAATGGGAGATTTTGTAAAGGGGTACAAACATTCAGTCAGACAGAATGAACAAGTTCTGGATATCTAATGTACAGTATGGTGACTATAGTTAATAATGCATTGTATACCTGAAATTTACTAAAAGAGAAGATCTTAGGGCTTCTCATCATAAAAAAAGCTAACTACATGAGGTGATGGAGATGTTAATTAACTTGATTATATACATCATTTCACAATGTATACATGAATGTATGTATATGTATTCATATATAAGTGTATGTATTATATATGTATACAGTGTACACATATATCAAAACATCACTTTGTACACCTTGAATATATACAATTTTTATTTGTCAATTATACAGAAAAGCTGGGGGGAAAAAGTTGTGAGGATGCTAGTCAAACCAGGTGGCCTACCTCCACTGCCCTGCTCTTAACCGCTGCTCCGCATGGCTCTTCAGCTAGGAATGGATACCCACTCCGGTATAATACTGATAATATCCCACGTGGGGAAAATTAAAGATGCGACAACAACAATAAGCCAGGAAAGGTCTATATCCTTTGGTCTTCTTTTCTCCACCTCACCCAGGCAAATGCCTGGGGCTAAAATAGTACTTTCCAAAGCACCTGAACAGGGATAGGCATCAGAGTAATCAATATGGGATAAAATCATCTGTGATGCATTTTCTGCCATTCTCTTGGTACCTAGTTTCCTCTAACCCCCCTCTTCTCACTCCAGTGCCCCAGTAGCTCTTGGCGGAGGCTTAAGTGGGTCACCAGGGGCAGCCCTGGCTTGAGCTCTGCTTGCTGCCTCTGGCCTTATCTGTAATGAAGCAGCCGTTGCCTGGTGTATAGCAATTCTCAGAGGTCATCTGAGGCAGCTGCAAGCTTGGCTGGAGTTAACACAATTCGTTAAGCAGGCGATGAGTCTTCCAGAGCTGAGTGAACGCCTGCATAGCCAACATATTCATGCTATTCCAAGTGGCTTCCTTCTGTCCTCGCCTCTGTTGCCCATGCTGGATATACCAGCAGTTCACGCTCTTGACTTGAACCTCTGCTACTGTAGTGCTGTGAAGGCATAGGACTTAGAGCTCAGTTCAGCTACATTTTTTAAATGCCAATGAAGGGGAAAATCACTGTAGAAGAGGCAAAGGGCTGCAACATTAACATCTACAGAGAATTTATTATTATGAAATCCCATCAGAAAATGTCAAGTATTACCCTAGTTAGCCCTTCCTACCACACTATGCAGTATTACTCATGTTCTTTAGGTGAGGAAAATGAGAAGACAGAGAAAGTGACTTGATCAAGGTCTCACAGCTAAAAAGTAGCGCAGCTGATTTAAAGCCATTCCTGTGTGACCCCACACCTCTGCTTTCCCCCACCACAATATGGTGGTTTGCTTAAGGAGCTTACAGTTAAGTGAGTAAGGCCAATGCATAAAAAACTAACAGAGCACACGGTAGAATTCAAAAGTGGCGATAACAGAGGTTCAAGATGGAAGACAGAGGAAGGAACAAGTCATCACAACTAGGAGGCTTAGACAAAGAGATTGCTTTTGAGCTAGATCTTGAAAACTAAGTAGGCTAAAGAAGCTGTATGAGCAAAAGGACAGGGTCATAAAAGAGTGTGTAGCAGAAGCTACTAGCTGTTCACAAATATCCATTTCCTCTTCCTCCTACATTTGGCCAGATTATCTTTCCTAAAACTCCTGTGCAATTCAGTATGGCCACGCTTCTAAAAATTCTAGCTAATGGAATATGAGTAGAAGTGATGACCAACGGGGCTGGCCCAGAAACCCCTCACATGGGCTTTCTGTCCATTTTGCCCTCTAACTGGCTGGAACAAAGGTGACCAGGGCAGCTGTGGAAGCTGCGAGCTGAAGACAGCAGAGCCCTCATCAGTTTGATTCTCGGCTTGACCTCATGGAGGAGAGCTCTCCTGCCTACCAGGAGCACCTACCTTGGATTATTTAGTGAGTGAGAAATATATGAACTTCTACTGTGTTTAAATCATTCTGCATTGGGGTTTACTTGTGACAGGAGCTTGTGTTAACCTAAATAATACCAGTAGTATCCTTAGGCGAAGGTGAACAGAGAGGTGTCCAGGCAATGTAGCAGAAGTAGCCTGGAAACCCCAGTGGGGGTAGATTGAGGTGGGCCACATTAAAGAGTTGAAATTTCTTCTGTTAGCAACAGGCAAAGTAAATCCACACTCTGACAAAATTAGTCTGTATATAGGCAAAATAAGTTTTGAAGTCCGCTTTTATGAGCATCTGACATTCAAAACTGTATGCTGGGCACTAACATGAGTATTTCCTTACACAGTCAATCTTTTATTTTGCAAAGAAGTAAGCCACTAGAAATGATGCTTATGCTTCAAGTTTTGTACTTTCCATTCCATTAATGAGCATTCATTGATTTGTTACATGTTTTAGTTTTAGTTCCACCAACATATGCTATAATTGGCATCTGACAATGGAAGAGAATACCCCAGTTAGAAATACACAAATACTCCTATGCCTAGGACAATTGAAGAACAAACAGAAACAAAGATTGCAGCTGGCATTATGCTGTCAGAGAAAGCAGAATGTTGTAAAAGATATTCGTATGCTCTTTCAGGCATACTTTTCCCAAGGCCAGAAATGTGGCATACAGCCCAAGACAGGCTGGAAATAAGAAGTATATAAAAGCAATACTGCAGAAAAGAACAATGAAAAATTAATTAGAAGTAGAAAGCATGCACATTAGTGTGAACTTAGTTTTCTGAATCAACAGTTTCTCTCTAAATGCAACCTGAAGATGAATGTTGGGCATGGTTGGAACATTGTGATAGGGTGAGAGGAGGCAGTGGGAAAAAGCGTTAATCAATTTAAAGGAAGCATGAGGTTGATTTTAAAAACACCAATTTTGGTGGACTCCAAGGGAAGTTAACCTGAGTAGGGAAAAAAAATAGAAACAGAAGTTAGAGTGGTAAACAATGTGAATGCAGGTAAAGAGATTTAAAGTATATTGATCTAACAGAATGAACCAAAAACTCATTCATGCAGCCACCCACACCTAGATGCAGAGAAGCCGGGAAATATAATTCAACTTTGTGCTCCCGAAGAAGAGAATATGGATTTCTATGACTGAGTGATCATCTCAGTCACAAGGTCCTCCTATGATTCCATATCATTGTCTTAGAATGAAATTGTATATTCCCTTTTTTTTATTTTGGTGTGTAGACAGACTGGCATTGGTCGACATATAGTTATTGGATAAATAGGTGTCGCTAGCATTTCCAGGCTTTCAGAAATAGAAAAAAAATGCCCGAGACTTGATTCCAGCCCTGAAAGACTTCATTATGTGTTATGTCATGGGTAATAAACAAAGGAAATGAGATCCAGGAAATCCAGGGTTATAATTTAGACTTTATCAGACTGTTGCACTAGTTGAGCTGCAACAAAGGACGAAACTACAGGGACTTGAATAAGATAGATGTTTATTTCTCTGTCACATAATAGTCTGGATGAGCGTTGGTATGAATCAAGTAGGAATGAGAGAAAGGGAGGGCAAGCTTCTTTTCTTTTAAAGGCACAATCCAAATTTACACAGATTACTTTCTTTCACATCTCATTGGCCAGACCAAGTCACATGGCCAAAGCTAGGTGCAAAAGAGGCTGGAGGTGTGGTTTTTTGTGGAGCAGCCACATGAAGCATCAGAAACCTGTTTATGATGAAAGAGAGGAGAATAAATATTGGAAGTTGGTCTTTGCTGACTCCACCAAAAAAGTCAAAAAAAGTTTCTATTTATACATACTAACAATGTGCCAACCTGGTGGAAAATCATGGAATGTTATGATGGTATGACATTTTCACAAAGAGTAAGAACATCAAATTCAGCTCAATGGGAAGTGGACTTTAGAACTACTGTCAAAGAAAGTTTACTCTCCAGAGCGGTGGTTCCCAACATCACTGAGTATTATAATCACCTGGGAAGTGTTTCTTAAAATATCGGTGTCTGGGTCCTTGACATTCTGATTCAGGAAATGTGGGTAATGACCTGGGTATCTGAATTATTTTAATCCCCAAGAGTGAATAGGATGTGCTGTAAGGCCTTAAAACCAATGATAAAGGGAAATTCAAAGACAAATGTTGCCTTTGTCTTCAAACTTTCTTGGAAGCTTAAAAGATAAAAGTGATTTTAAATAAACAAACATCATTCGGCATTTCTGAGAAGCTGCAATCAGAAGGATTTTAGATTACAAATGATTGACTATGAAAATACTGGGATTCTGCACGTTATGCACATGTACCCTAGAACTTAAAGTATAATAATAATAATAATAATAATAAAGAAAATACTGGGATTCAGAAGAGGTGGGTCTGTCTACTGGCTCTGCCACTTTAGACCTTGGCAAGTGTCTAAAGAGCTCCAAGCCCGATGCCCCTCCTCAATAAATGAAGAGTTAGCCAAAATGATTGCTTACAGCATTCTGTGATCCCACTTGTGGCTGGCCAATTCCTTTTATTCATTAGTTCATTTTAAGTAATATACAATTACAGTAAAAATATTTAACATTCAACAAATATTTATAGAGCTCTTACTTTGTACTAGGCTCTGCTAAGAATACAAAGGGAGCAAAGATAAATGCGGTTAGTCCTTCAAACAGCTTCCAATATGTTACATCAACTGCAAAACTATGTACCATACAACGTTGATCAGAGGCCTATTGGCAGTCACTTTGAGATGGTAGAAACCTACATAGGCTCCTCCCCAGTCTCTCTCTGTCTCTTTCTCTCTCCATCTCTCTTTCATTCACTCTCATTTCTCTTTCTCCTTTCTACTTTCTTTTGTTTGAATTCAAGTTTTTCTAAGGTAGGCAGGTATATAATATTCTGTTACGGGAAAAAATTAATCCTACAGAAAGTCTTATTTTAAAAATATATATATTTTGAAAGATATTTTCAAATTCCTACTTTTTTGTAGCAGATATCAGGAGTGAGTAATATGTAGACAGAAATATCTGATAAGACAGAGCAGACAGAACTGTGGCAAAGGCTGGCCCCTGGCATCTCCCTACGTTTCAGGACAGAAAATGCAGATTCAGCAGAAATTTTACTCTTTTATTCTGTGTGTGTGTGTGTGTACACACATGCGTGTACATGTTTAATAGAAGAAAGGCGCGACAAGAAATGGGTACCAATAAAAAAGAAAGAAAGAAAAATCTCACTCCTTGAAAAAAAATAATTATTTTTTGTGTAATCCAAACAGCTTTGATAATTAAGGTCTCCCAGCAAATCTTAAAATATTTTTCTCAGCTTTCCCTGGTAACCTTCACCTCACTGTGGCTGTTAAGTGCTGAGAGGCTAACTACTGTTTGTTCCTTGTATACAAAAGGCATTCCATTCTCTCTGAGAGGTTCTGTGCTTCCAAGGTCAGCAAACGCCCTCCCCACAGCCAGCTCTCAATTGCCTACTAGAGGAGGGCACCAGGGCATGGTCATTCAAAACACCAGAGCATCCAAAATCTTGGGAATGCATCACTTGATTACTATTATTTTCCCAGTTGCTTCCCTTTCCTCCATCATGTTTTGTTTAGGATAAAGTACTTTGCATCTCCCAGCAAACATTGTTTGGAAGGAGGGAAAAGAAACCTAGCCAAGAACAGGACAAGGAATGGGGCAAGCTGACACCAAATTGAGAGTGTGTTGAATGAGGCCATGTAAACTTTTCCACATTTCATTTCTGAAAAGGGCTCAGTGTGGACTCCATTACTAACACTGACCTTGGAAACACCTAAGACTTTTTAATATATTGCTCTTGATCCTTATTAAATTATAAATTATGAAGTTAAGCATGGGACTTACTATTGAAGCATTGCTCTTTAATCAATATCCAGTAGAACCTCCATGTTTTCCATCACCTAGTAACTCTTTTTAACAGTCTTCTCTCTGGTGGTCTTACCAAGGCAATGAAAGAAATAAAAAAAAGAGTTGCATCTCTTTATTTACTACGCTGGATCTCCCATGAATGGTTTGATGTGTCCCCATGGAAATAAGTGAGTTCTCTCTCTCTTAGTTCATGGGAGATCTGGTAGTTTAAAGGGGCCTGGCTCCTCCCTCTTTCTCTTGCTCCTGCTCTCACCGTGTGATGTGCTGGCTCCCATTTCGCCTTCTGCCATGATTGTAATCCTCCTGAGGCCCTCACCAGAAGCAGATGCCAGCACTGTACTTCATGTACAGCCTGCAGAGCCATGAGCCAATTAAACTTCTTTATAAATTACCCAGGCCCAGATACTTTTTATAGTGATGCAAAGCAAAATAATAAAACATACATCAGGCCAGGCACAGTGGCTAATGCCTGTAATCCCAGCACTTTGGGAGGCCAAGGTGGGTGGATCACCTGAGACTGGGAGTTCGAGACCAGCCTGACCAACATGGAGAAACCTCGTCTCTACTAAAAATACAAAATTAGCCGTGTATGGTGGCACATGCTTATAATCCCAGCTGTTTGGGAGGTGGAGGCAGGAGAATTGCCTGAACCTGGGAGGTAGAGGTTGCAGTGAGCCAAGATCACACCATTGCATTCTCAGCCTGGGCAACAAAAGTGAAACTCCATCTCAAAAAAAAAAAAAATCAAAAGTATGGACATTATTAAATGTTTCCATGTTATTATGTATTAAAAACAGAATTGCTTGACTCTTCAAAAAAAAATAAAATAATGGGGATACAGGAAAGTATTCATAATATAAAGCAATGATTGATTCTCAACCAAGGATGATTTTGCCCCCAGGGAGCATTTGACAAGGTCTGGAGCCATTTTTTGGCTTTTTGGCAGGGAAAGTGGGGGATTGCTTGTTTGTTTAGAAAAAAGGTTATGCTCTGTGTCCCAGGCTAAAGTGCAATGGCACAATCATAGTTCACTGCAGCCTAAAACTCTTGGGCTCAAGCAATCCTGCCCCAGCCTCTGGTGTAGCTAGAAATACAGGCATGCCCCACTATGCCTGGCTTATTTTTTTTTTAATTATTTTTTGTAGACATGGGGGTCTCGCTATGTTGCCCAGGCTGGTCTCAAACCCCTGGCCTCAAGACATCCTCCCACCTCAGCCTCCCAGTGTGTTGGGAATACAGGCATGAGCCACCATGTCCAGCTTGGAGCTGTTTTTCATTGTCACAGCAGAAGGCAGAGGAGTACTATTAGCAACCAGTGTGTAGAGGCCAGGATTGCTGCTAAATATTCTATGATGCATATGACAGCCCCCAACAACAAAGAATTATCAGCCCCAAATGTCAGTAGTGCTGAGGACAAGACACACATTTCAAGGTACCTTACCATAAGGTTCAAAGTGGCAGAAGGACATGAAGAACTTTTTTTCAAAACTCTCGTTTTGCTTCCATACCCTCACCTGCCACAACTGATTCCCATAGCTTTCTCCATTCCACACTATAATCTACATTCTTTGGCCAGGACAACCCAATTACAGAGTGAAAGAAGGCTTCTTCCCATTTTCGGCAGTGTTTTACTGCTCTGCAACAGGAGTCCTCATCATGGAGTCAGGAGGGACAAGCCAGAAACACCTGATGAGCTTTGTCCTAACACCCATCTCTAGCCAATTCTGATGTGTCTCACAGTTTGCTGGAGGTGAAGGAGGTGTGTGGGGCACAAGCTCCCCAGGCGGAGAGACAGCAAGGTAAACAGCCTATGCGCCCAGCTCTCACCCTCATGACAGCAGCCCCTTTCCCAGTCTTCTATGACCCAGCAACTGAACTCCATGAATGCCTGGCAGAGCAGGGCCTTTCTCCATTATTCCATCAAGCATCTGTCTTCAGACCCGTTACTAGATATTTTGAATCCTACCTCTGGTGAGACAAGTGTAGGCAGAAGCACCTCCCAGGTGGTTTTGCTATGCATGTACAGCCCTGCTCCAGCTGAGAGTCTCAGATGACAGGAGCTCATTGAAATGCAGTCTTGGACCACATTCAGGTGAATAAAAACGTATGTGGGTTGGCTTGACTAAGAGCAGAAATTAAGCTTTCTTTGCTACAAGATCATTTGGCCAACCTCCCTTTTGAGAATTAACAAATGTAAAGGAAGAGCACAATTCTTCTCATCCAGGTAATTGTGCTCCAAACAAGTGCTTCAGGTCTTTTTGTCACACTGCTTCCAGTAAGGGTACAACCAGCTGGATCAGAATGGCTTTTTCTTAAGCTGTGGGATATAACACTTTTGATTTGATGTGGCTGACAGTCCTTCTTAAAATGAAATTGGCATGCAAAGGGGACATCAATACACCTCCCACCATTACCATGCAACGTAAATACAAAATAGGATTTATGGGGGAAAGATGCACAAGCAGAGAAAGAGTAATGTGCATGAGATCCTACTCCTAGGCTCTCATTATCCTGCTGAGTTGACGGGACTGAATGTACACAGTAAGTGAATCAGTAGACAAGGATATGCCCCATGACACACATGACACTCTGCATACTTACATTGAGGAACCATGTAGCTTCAGGGGCTGCCTGCTTGAAGAAATGAGGAGGAGACTGTGGAGCTCAGCCCTGCTCTTTCATTGCATAACTCAGATCTGCTGAGCCAGCTCTCTACTAAGCTAAAAGGAAAGAAAACAAGTCTCTAGGCACATTCAGATTGGTCTCTCCTCCAAAACAGAATGGGACAGAATGGAGTGGAATGGACTGAACAGGAAAGAATACAGTGGGCCATTAGGGCCAAGATGGCTGACTTTTGCCTCCAAATGACAGCATTACCTCTCCAGCAAGGGTATGGAACTGGACTAAGGCTGAGATGGCTGAAATGACAGAAGTAGAATTCAAAATATGGATAAAAACAAACTTCACTGAGCCAAAGGAGCATGTTGTAACCCAACGCAAAGAAGCTAAAAATTCTAATAAAACATTTCAGAGGCTGACAGATAAAATAGCCAGTATAGAGTAGACTGTAACTGAACTAATAGAGCTGAAAAACACAATACAACAATTTTATAATGCAATCACAAGTATTAATAACAGGATAGACCAAGTGGAGGAAATAATCTCAGAGCTTGAAGACTGTCTTTCTGGAATAAAACAGGCAGACAAGAAGAGAGAAAAAAGAATCAAAAGGAGGGAACATGAACAAAACCTCCAAGAAACATAGGATTACATAGAGACCAAATCTATGACTGATTGGTGTAGCAAAGAGGTGAGAATGGAACCAATTTGAAAAATGTATTTTATGATATCCATGAGAACTACCCCAACCTAACCAGATAGGTCAACATCCAAATTCAGGAAATGCAGAGAACCCCAGTAAAACACTCCACAAGAAAATCATCCCCAAGACACAAAGTCGTCAGATTCTCCAAAGTCAAAATGAAAGAAAAAATGTAGCTAGAGAGAAAGGCCAGGTCACCTGCAAAGGGAAGTCCATCAGACAAATAGTGAACCTCTCAGCAAAAAGCTTATAAGCCAAAAGAGATTGGGACCCAATATTCAGCATTCTTAAAGAAATGAAATTCCAACCAAGAATTTCATATCCAGCCAAATTAAGCTTCAAAAGCAGAGGAATAATATCCTTTTCAGAAAGGCAAATTCTGAGGGAATTTGTTACAAGATCTGCCTTACTAGAGCTTCCAAAGGAAACACTAAATGTGGAAGGAAAATGCTGTTACCAACCACTATAAAAACACACTGAAGTACACAGACCAGTGACACTATAAAGCAACCACATAAAAAGTCTGCAAAATAATCAGCTAAGATTATGATGACAGGATAAAATGCACACATATCAATTAACATCAATATTAAAATGCACACATATCATATTAAAAGTAAATGGGCTAACTGCCCCAGTTAAAAGACAGAGAGTAACAAGCTAGATAAAGAACCAAGACCCACTGGCCTGCTGTCTTCAAGAGACCTATCCCACATGCAGTGACACACATAGGTTCAAAATAAAGGGATGGAGGAAAATCTGTCAAGCAAATGGAAAACAGAAAAAAAGCAAAGAGTGCAATCCTCATTTCTCAAAAAACAGACTTTAAACTAACAAAGATCAAAAAAGACAAAAAGGGCATTGCATAAGAGTAAAAGGTTCAATTCAACGAGAAGATCTAAATATGCTAAATATATGTACACCCAACACAGGAGCACCCAGATTCAAAAAGCAAGTTCTAAGAGACCTTCAAAGAAACTTAGACTCCCACACAATAATAGCGGGAGACTTTAACAGTCCACTGACAATATTAGACAGATCACTGACACAGAAAATTAACAAAGATATTCAAGACCTGAACTCAGCCCTATATCAAATGGACCTGATAGATATCTACAGATTTCTTCATCTAAAAACAACAGAATATACACCCTTTGCATCACCACATTGCACTTACTCTAAAATTGATCATATAATTGGTGATAAAACTTTCCTCAGCAAATGCAAAAGAACTGAAATCATAACAGTCTCTCAGACCACAGCATAATCAAGTTAGGACTCAAGACTAAGAAATTTACTCAAAACCATACAATTACATGGAAATTGAATAATCTGCTCCTGAATGACTTTTGGGTAAATAATGAAATTAGGGCGGAAATCAAGAAGTTCTTTGAAACTAATGAGAACAAACAGACAACATACCCGAATCTCTGGGACACAGACAAGGCAATGTTAAGAGGGAAATTTATAGCACTAAACATCCACATCCAAAAATTAGAAAGATCTCAAGTTGACAGCCTAACATCACAACTAAAAGAGCTAGAGAACCAAGAGCAAATAAATCCCAAAGCTAGCAGAAGCCAAGAAATAACCAAAATCAGAGCTGAACTGAAGGAGATAGAGACATGAAAAATCATTCAAAAAAATAAACAAATCCAGGAGCTGGCGTTTTGAAAAAACTAACAAAATAAATAGACTTCTTCATACACTAATAAAGAAGAAAAAAGAGAAGATCCAAATAACCCAATCAGAAATTATACAGGAGATATTACCACTGACCCCACAGGAATACAAACAATCATCAGAGAATATTATAAACACCTCTACGCACATAAACTAGAAAATCTAGAAGAAATTAATATATTCCTGGACACATACGCCCTCCCAAGACTGAACCAGAAAGAAATTGAATCCTTGAGCAGACCGATAATGAGTTCTGAAATTGAGACAGTAATAAATTGCCTACCAACCCAAAAAAGCCTAGGACTAGATGAATTCATAGCTGAATTCTACCAGAGGTACAAAGAAGAGATGGTACCATTCCTACTGAAACTATTCCAAAAATTTGAAAAGGAGGGATCCCACCCTACCTCATTCTATGAGGCCAGTATCATCCTGATACAAAAACCTGGCTGAGATCAAAAAAACAAAAACTTTAGGCGACATCAATGCAAAAATCCTTAACAAAATACAGGCAAACTGAATCCAGCAGCACATCAAAAACTTACTCACCATGATCCAGTAGGCTTCATCTTTGGGATGCAAAGTTGGTTCAACATAATGAATCAATAAATGTGACTCATCACACATAATAGAACTGAAAACAAAAACCACATAGTCATCTAGTAGATGCAGAAAAGACTTTTTATAAAAATTCAACATCCCTTCTTGTTAAAAACTCTCAATAAACTAGATACTGAGGGAACACACCTCAAAATAATGAGAGCCATCTATGGAAAACCCACAGCCAACATCATACTAAATGGGCAAAAGCTGGAAGCATTCCCCTTGAAAAGCAGCACAAGACAAAGATGCTCTCTCTCACCACTCCTATTCAACATAGTATTGGAAGTCCTGGCCAGAGCAATTAGGCAAGAGAAAGAAATATAGGGCATCCAAACAGGAAGAGAGAAAGTCAAACTATCCCTGTTTGCAGATGACATGATCCTACATCTAGAAAACCCCATTGTCTCAGCCCAGAAGCTTCTTAAGCTGATAAACAACTTCAGCAAAGTCTCAGGATACAAAATCAATGTGCAAAAATTGCTAGCATTCCTATACACCAACAACAGGCAAGCCAAGAACCAAATCACAAAAGTGCCACAAAAAGAATAAAATACCTAGGAATACAGCTAACTAAAGATGTGAAAGATCTCTTCAAGGTGAACTGCAAACCACTGCTCAAAGAAATTAGAAATGACACAAACAAATGGAAAAACATTCCATGCTCATGGCTAGAAAGAATCAATATTGTTACAAGGGCTACATTGCCCAAAACAATTTATAGATTCAATGCCATTCCCATTAAACTACCTTTGATATTCTTCACAGCACTAGAAAAATCTATTTTGAAATCTACATGAAACCAAAAAAAAAGCCCAAATAGTCAAGGCAATCCTAAGCAAAAAGAGCAAAGCTAGAGGCATCACGCTAACCAACTTCAAACTATACTACAGGACTACAGTAACCAAAACAGCATGATACTGGTACAAAAAAAGACACATAGACCAATGAACAGAATAGAGAACCCAGAAATAAGACCACACACCTACAACTATCCGATCTTCAACAAACCTGAGTAAAACAAGTAATGAGGAAAGAAGTGTTGGGATAACTGGCTAGCCCTATGCAGCAGATTGAAACTCAACACCTTCCTTATACCATATTCAAAAAATTAACTCAAGATAAAGACTTAAATGTAAAACCCAAAACTATAAAAACCCTGGAGGATAACCTATATAATAGTACTCAGGACATAGGCATGGGCAAAGATTTCATGACCAAGATGCCAAAAGCAATTGCAACAAAAACAAAAAATTGACAAATGGGATCTAATTAAACTAAAGAGCTTCTGCACAGCAAAAGAAACTATCAACAGAGTAAACCAATAAGCTACAGAATGGGAGAAAAAAATTTCAAAACTGTGCATCTGACAAAGATCTAATATCTAGCATCTATAAGGAACTTAAACAAATTTTCAAGAATAAAACCAATAACCCTATTAAAAAGTGGGCAAAGGACATGCACAGACAGTTCTCAAAAGAGGACATACATGCAGCCAACAATCATATGAAAAAAAAAACCACTCAGTATCACTGATCATTACAGAAATGCAAATCAAAATAACAATGAGATACCATCTTACACCAGTCAGAATGGCTATTATTATTATTTTGAGACAGGGTCTCACTCTGTCACTCAGGCTGGAGTACAGTGGCACCATCTCGGCTCACTGCAACCTCCATCTTCCAGGCTCAGGTGATTCTCCTGCCTCAGCCTCCTGAGTAGCTGGCACTATAAGCACGTACCACTATGCCCAGCTAATTTTTGTATTTTTTAGTAGAGACAGGGTTTCATCATGTTGGCCAGGCTGATGTCGAACTCCTGACCTCAGATAATCTGCCTGCCTTGGCCTCCCAAAGCACTGGATTACAAGTGTGAGCCACCATGCCCAGCCAGAATGGCTATTACTACAAAGTCAAAACATAGCAGATGTTGGCAAGGTTGTGGAGAAAAAGGAATGCTTTTGATGGGGGTATAAATTAGTTCAACCATTGTGAAAGACAGCGTGGCAATTCCTCAAAGCCCTAAAGACAGAAATACCATCTGACCCAAAAATCCCATTACTGGCTATATATGTAAAGGAATATAAATCATTTTATTACAAAGACACATGAATGCATATGTTCATTGCAGCACTATTCACAATAGCAAAGACATGAAATCAATCTAAAAGTCCATCAATGGTAGACTGGAAAAGAAAATGTAGTACATATACACCTTGGAATACTATACAGCCATAAAAAAGAAAAAGATCATGTCCTTTGCAGAAACATGGATGGAGTTGGAGGTCACTATCCTTAGTAAACTAACACAGGAACAGAAAACCAAATACAGCATGTTCTCACTTATAAGTGGGAGCTAAATAATGAGAACACATTGACACATAAAGAGGAACAACACACACTGGGGCCTAGCAGAGGTAGATGGTGGCATGAAGGAGAGGATCAGGAAAAATAACTATTGAGTACTAGGCTTAATACCGAGGTGACAAAACAATCTGCACAACAAACTCCCTGACACACACATTTACCTATGTAACAAACCTGCACATGTAGCCCTGAACATAAAAGTTTTTTTTAACAAAAGGATGTTAAGAGGTAATGTTCAGTATAAACCTTTTCATTCTAGAGAAACTAAGTCCCAAAGTGGACTGCCCAAAGTCAAAATCAAGTCATACCATCCATACAATCTTTTATTAATGTGTATAACAATAGATAATAAATTCTTTAGAAAAAAAGAACACAGTTCATTGCACTTTATTAAAGCATGCACTCACTCCTGGGACTTGTATTTTGATTGTGTGTGTCTTTGTATGCATGTATGTATCAAGTAGTAAGGTAAAATGTACTTCTTACTGATGCTCATGGTCAAAGGGTCTCCTAGATTAGAGTCTCTCTCACTCTCTCTGTCTCTGTCTGTCTGTCTGTCTCTCTCTCTCTCTCTGTCTCTCTTAACTCTCTTACTCTCTCTCCCCTTCCACTCTACCCCACATGCTTTTATAAAGGAAAATCAAAAGGGAAGATTTATCTATTATAAATATATACATATACACATAAATTCATGAAAATGTTAGCACATACCGAGCTTAGAAAAAGTCCATGAAGCCAAGGCATTAAGTAAAGTTGCTCGGGCTGACAGTCATGGCTATGTCTCTCACACCGAAGAGGGCTGGGAATGCTGCTTAGGCCAATGGCCTTCTAAACTACCCCACTGACCCTCACCAGAGAACCTGCTGACTTCTCTCATTTCGGAACCAAGCTCCTGCTGAGATTGCATTCCATGCTCCTTATCAGTCTCTGAACAGTGCTGAGTGGAGGCCACCATCAGTTGATTCATTCACTATATCTTATATATTGATCTTACTTCATCCTAAAAACACCCTGGAATATCATCATTTCCATTGAATGGATAATGAAACTGAGGCTCAGGAATGTAATACACTGTACCCAATTTCTTACAGTTGGGGAAGAAGTGTTGGAGCCAGGAGGGAAAGCCACATCTTCTGACTCTGAAGCCCAGGCTCTTTCCACCACACTAGAAGTCTTAGTTCAGTCTTCTGAGCTGAAGATGGGTGTGCAGAAGATTACTGAAGGAGCCTTTAGCCTCAATGACTGTGAGGGAGGAAAGAAATGTAGACAGGCAGTCGGATTCCAAGATCCCTCATAGGGCTCTGGGATGAGATGGTCTTGCAGGGTTGTCCAGCCTTAAGGCAAGGGGGCCTGGCCTTCATACTCCCATCTGCCCCTAGGCAAGTGTTTAGATTCTGGATGCCCCCGGAACAGGATGTGGCCTTAGGTGATTTGGTTCTTCTCTGCTTAGGACAATCAACAGAGAAGAACTCAGCTAAGAGTCGCCAGCTGCCAACACTCCCAGAAGCTGGAGAAATGAGCATCTCAGTCCCTCAAGGAGATCTTGGCAGAGTCCTACAGCATCTACCACATCAACAGCACAAGTTCTCCCTTAGAAATTCACTCCAGTTTGCCATGCCCAGCTCTGACAAGGTGAAAGCTGCGTACGTGGAAAAAAATCGCTGCCTGTTTCAGCTCTACCACTTGCTGGGTAATCTCGATTTGGCAACTTGATGTCTCTGTGCTTCAGTTTCCTCATCTGGAAAAATAAAAATAATAGCCATATCAAGGGATTTTGCAGGATGAACATTGTTCCTGGTACATGAGCACCTGGCAAATGTTTCTTGTTAAAATCGTTGTTACACTTTTGCTTTGCTTCCTGGTTGACCAGCCTCTTTCCTTGTGTAAAAAGTGCTTTCAAGTTCGATGCCAGTGAGCATCGGTTATAGAAATGTCCAAATCTCCCAAGAGCCTCAGTTCAGGACTTTAGCCCAAAGTTTATTTCGAGCCTACAACTGCTGCTGCCACTTTACTTCACTCACTACCACTGAGAGTATGATTCTTTAAGGAATACTTCAAGAGACTTCTTTGTGAATACTTGAAGCTCTACTGGGCTCACTCCAGGACAGTAGGAGTTTAAATAATTCATGAGAGTAATGCCTGCATTTGACAAGGACAAGGCAAATTGCATAACAGCAGCTTATTCCATACATTTCCATTATGTGTTCTTTGATAGCACAGCTGGCATGGAATTCAGTAATGCCTTAAAAAAAAATACTCCAAGAAAGGCAAGAAAAATATTTAAAGGATAGTTAAGCCCAAAAGCGATGTGAAGATGATAGCCACCGGGGTGATAAAAATAAAAGAAGTACTACATTTTTTAACCTGGTTTGGAAATGCTCCCTTTGAGAACCAGACAAGTTTGATGTTCAAGAGGATACGCTAAACAGAGAGTGGTTTTCTCCACATAGAGGCCTTGAAGACTTTTTAATGCTCCTGACAAAATGAATGTTGGACGGTGCTTTATGTTGTTGGTTAATGAAGGTGTTATACCTTTCCGTAATGCTATGAGAAAGCATTGCATTACACAGATTAAGGTTGTGTGACTACACTGGTCAGCGTAAAAGAGAAGATATTGTTGGAATGACAGTTGTATCCTTAAAATACATCCTATTGCCATAAAGATGAAAACGAGTTTGTCTCAGAGTGCCAGCATGCTGCATAAACCAAGATGCCCAATCATATAACCTATCTGGGCTGCCATAACTTTGTTTACAATAAAATCATGAGCCCACTGCCTACTTTTCAACACAATTGTCCACTGTTCCGCCAAATGCAGCTATTCAATTTTATTCCTATAGCCCATGTTTTTTCCATTTCCAACCCATTGCTTATCCATCTCCCTCTAGAGCTTTCCTCCCTCTATTTTCATCAGGCCCACCTCCTCTCCACCCTTTAAGGTTCATTTCAAATGTCAGCTTTTAATGAAAGCTTTTCTGAGCTCATCCTCTGCAAACTAGACATGATCATTCCATGTAAACTTTAATCACATCTGGTCTGAATCTTCCTTGTGGCCGTAATCATACCCTGCCTTGCCTTAGGTTCTTTTATTGATTTATCAACTCTTATTTTTCCTCTATCTTATAAGCTTTTTAAGTCACAAAATATGTCTTAATCCTCTTTACACTTTCTGCAATACCTGGCACTGTGTCCCACACTTCAAAATGCTCAATAAAGCTAGTTGAATGTATCAATTACACTTTCCCTCTGACAGTTTGGGATTCACTATTCATCCTTTTATCATCCCCGTATTTCCTCTCTCTCCCCTACACACAGAAATCAACACAAAGTGACCTCCGCTATCTCTTGAAAATACCAGAAGATCAAAGGTTAGAAATTTGACACTCTGTTTGTAAAAGGTTGCCACCTCTCCGTCTCCCTAGGAGTTATGGGATTCCAGACCTCAAAAGCCTTTACATAATATTCAAGTCTGGGGTTAAGTGAACTGCCCCAGGTCACATATCAAGTTAAGGGCAGACATAGGACTAAAATCTAATGTGAGGATGAGATCTTTTATTGTTCAATTCTGTTGTTAGAGCTAGTGTCTGAATTTTTCTCTGTGGGTCGAGCTGACTTGTTCTGAGAATATGACTTTTTTAAGTTTAAGCCTACAAATATTAATCTGCCAAACAATATTTGTAAGAAACCCTGGATTTACTTGTAAGTTGACTTACACAGCCATCATGTTCTCCCTAATCCAAAGCTTCACTGATGAATATATCAGATTTCAATACAAACAAGCGTATACTTGTTTGTGACAAAAAACACTTTGGGTTCTGTTGGTGTTATCGAGAACATCCAAAGAAAAATGAAGTTCAAGTAGAAACATTTTGCTGATTTTATTCTCAGTAGAACTCAACCACAAACCAAAGTCATAGATGAATAATGCTTCAAATGAAGTGAAAATAATGAATCAATAACGTGACTGGCAAACCCTGGGGAATGGATCAGAGTTTTGAAAAATCTTCAGAGAAGATTTTCTTCCGGTGAGCTATCGCAACATCCAAATGCATTTATTATGGGCTCACTGTGATTTTTATGGAGTAGAAACTAAGCAATACCCTTTCTGCTCCCTTCCATTTTTCATGTAGTTGGTTATAACCTCATGTTCTCTTGTTCAAGCATAACCTAAAAATGGTCATCAGGCTAAATTAAGACATTTTTATACCCTATGATTGTTTGATGTTCTAACATTCTTTTGCCCCACAGTTAGGATGATCCTATGCCCTAAGACTATTCTTGGAGAGGTATTTCTCAAGCTTCAGTGTCTTTGTGATGCCTGTGTGTGTTATTCTTTTCAAGATGATTATTACATAGGTGAGCACAAGTGACACAGCTTCACACTCATGTTGTGAGGTTCAATACCAAATGCCTGGTGATTGTATCAGAGTATAAGAAAGGACATTGGAGCTATTTAACAAAGACTCCCAAGGGGTTACACAGCCAAAGAGAAGCACATACTTGTGCTATTACGTGGTAAATTCAGAGCCCTAAATACAGAAAATTAAGGAAACTTAGATAAAGGCAGATTTATTTTTTCAGATCTCTTTAGGTAATGAAAGGTCATATCTAAGATTTATTACATAATAAAAACAACTTTCAGTTCATCTATTTGTTAGCCTAGACAGTTCTTTAAGGGAAAGTTCATTAAAAAAACAGAAGATTAAGGAATTACATAAAATATACAAACAAATGTAGATTATGAGGAAAATTCTTCTAGTTTAGAATAAATGAGAATTTACCAAGAAAGAATGCATCTGGCATTGAACAACAGGAGAAGATGTAGATTCTGGTTGAAACAGGTATTGTACCCTCAAAGTGGCCATCTTGGGAGACTATACATATTCCAATCATGCTGCTTTTGTTCCAAAAATCTCATCCTCTCAAATTGGTTTCAGGGGCACAGTCTGTCAAAACCTTCACTCTTTTAATTTGGGCTTGATTTTGGAAACAGTCTGTGGCAGGAAAATGTTAGGGTGGCCCCCTGACCTCTGCTTCCTGATGTTCATATCCTTGTGCGATACTCTCCCACTGAGTGTGGGTGGAGTCTGGGGTTTGCTCCTAGCCAATAGAGTATGGCAAAAATGACGGGTTGTGCCTTATTACATGCACATGATTAAGTAACAGAAAACTGTAACCCATCTTGCTAGTAAACTTTGTCTCTATCCTTGGCTTTGAGGAGCCAAGTCTTTGGTTCCTCAAACAACAAGACTTTGGGAAAGTCCATTTGGCAAGAACTAAAGATGGCTGTCTGGGATTTGACAGACAGCAAGAAACTGAAGACTTCAGTCCACAGCATGGAAGGATCTGAATGCTGCCAACAATCTTTTTGGAAGTAAATCCCTCCCCATGGAGCATTCAGATGAAACCCCAGCCCCAACTGATACTTTGTAACCTTACAGAGGACCTAACTAAGCCATGCCTAAACTCCTGACCCACAGAAACTGTGAGACAATAAGGATTATTTGAAGCTGCCAAGTTTTAATAGTATCATGCAGCAATAGGTAACTAATATACAAATATTAGTTATTCTGAGCCGGGTGTAATCAACATAATTTGTAATATTATAGGTAATTTTTTTAGCCATGATATCATTCTTTGTTTTTTAAGAGATGGAGCCTCATTATGTTGCCCAGGCTAGAGAGCAGTGGTGCAACCATAGCTCATTGCAGCCTCGAACTCCTGGGCCTAAGCAATCCTCCTGCTTTGGCCTCCCAAGTAACTGGGACGACAGGCACACCCCATCATACCTAATTTTTAATTATCTTGCTCTTGCCTTGCTGTTTCATCTAGTCACTTTTAACAAAATCAAGAATTCTCTTGAAAGAGAGCCACTATTCATCTGTCTAATATTTTACAGGTTAGATTAATAGCATCTAGCATCTACCATGTGTCAGGCACTGTGCTAAGCACTTTATAAATATTATTTTAATAATTCACAAAATCCTAAAAGGTATAAACGTTTATATTCCCATTCTAAAAGTGGGATAACTGAGTTAAGTAATTTTCCCAAGGTCGAAAAGCTACCAAAGAGCAGAGCTGAGACTCTAACTCTGGCAGTCAACTTCCAGAGACTACACAATTAACCCTTTTCCTACAAAGGATATCCACATACATTATCTTATTTAATCCAAACAACGACTCCGTGAGGTAGCTATTCTAACGACCAGATTTATAGATGAAGAAACTAGGACTCTAAGAGTTTAAGAAATAACATCATTTAACTTGTTGATGATGCAGTAGAGACTACATCTAATGTCCTAGAGTGATGCCCTAATCTAGCACTCTTTCTACTACAAGAGCACCAGTCAGTTGTTGCTCCACAGTCTGCAGGCTGTTTTGTGTGGCAAGTGTAGTAGCCTAAATGAAGCAACATCCAAAAGAGAAGCTGTGAAACTGTTTTGAATAGAAGCATGATTGTGGAGACACTCCATTTAAACACAGCAATGGGTTCCATTTTGAAAGATAACACTGATCTCCAAGCAATATTTCTATGTTCATAAATTTTTAATTGTAATCTCTCCACTGTTGGAACCAAAGACTTGGTTCCTCAAACAACAAGACTTTGGGAAAGTCCATTTGGCAAGACCTGGGGATGGCTGGCTGGAAGCTGACAGACAGCAAGAAACTGAAGCCCTCAGTCAACAGCATGCAAGGATCTTAATGCTGCCAACAACCACGTGAGCTTGAAAGCAAACCCTGTGTTATTTTACAGTCCCACCTCATAGACAGACACAAAAGTAACATGTTAACTATAAGGTACATAAACTCTGTTGAACTTGATTTCTTAAACTATGCAATGAGGAGTGTCAGAGAAGATCATTATTTCCCAAAGTATATTCCAAAGAATGCAATAACCACAAGATGCTAAAAAATGTTGAGGGGGAGTTTCCACAATTAAATAATTGAATGCTGCTTGCAGCCATCTGGGAAGCTCATATTCTGCATTAGTACATTAGAGGCTCTGAGAAGTCCTGCACTGGAGGCCTCTATGAAGTTCTAAACCCAGTGGCTTCAAAACTTTTTAACCAAATAACCTTTTTTTCTAAGAGCACTTATTAATGTCTTCCCAGGCTCTAATTTCTACTTGGGAAATTCTATGAATTTACCTCAAGGTTAATTTTCATCTCACAGGAGGTTAAAAATTAAGTTTGACCTATAAATTGAGTTAGAGGTAGTTATCTTAAATTATACAGAACATAGGAGCCAATCGCAAAGGTCCCTAGGAGCACACATTGTCTCCAGGCTTCCAATCCCTCAATTTTAGCTGCCCATTATCTACTTGTTCTTTTCAAGGCACCTTGAGATGCTGATTTTGATGAATCTGAGGATGTAAAATAACATTTACACATAATGAACACATTTTCAGAGCACAACTTCTTGGTTATTTTATTTATTCTCCAACTTGCTTCATGTAATCACATGTTCGCCACAAAGGAAGAAAAAAGGGGCAAATACATTACATTTCTATCACACAAGTAGTCTGTGAAGTTCCCTCATGCTGTTTTCTTATTTCAGCTAAAATAACCATGTTCAAAGGGTATATTAATCCCATTGACCTTTGCAGAGCTATTTAGAGAGATCTTGCGTTTTTTCCCTTTTCTTTTTTTCCATATTAAAGTTTTTGGTGGAATTTCCTCACCCGAGTCAGTTGTAAAGCCTGTAAAGTGTAGACAATAAAATGGAGGCTTAATGATTCAGTTCATGTTCCTTTATCAACTCACTGCCCACACAACCAACTCATTAGTATCAAATAGAACAAAAATGCCTGCAGGAAAATCGTGGGTGCTACTTTCAAGGAGTTATTTTGATCTATGAGTCATCTTTGCTCTGGCTCCAACTTTAGGCAAATAATTTAACTTTCCCTAGTCTCTGCTTTGTTAAGCCTCTGTTTCCCCATTTACAAAATGGGCCTCATAAAGTTGCTACCTCCTGAATCATGGAGAAGAGTATATCAGGTAATGCTGGAAGATATCACTCAATCTGTTTATTCAAAAAAGCACTCATGTGCCTGGAAATCTGCTTTTAGGGATGTTACTGCTCTTAATTGCTATAATAAAATGTACGTGGTGGCTTCTGTCATTCAAGTGTTTATAAATAAAGGAACAGAAAAGTTAAGCAATTTGCCCAGGGTCACCCAGCTAAAAGTAGAGAATGGTGAATTTGAACTCTTTTCTGTTCGACTCTGGATTATTTTCAATGCTCCACTCTGATGAGCAAAAACATATGTGGAGTGTCTCCTATAGCATGCATTTGGCAAGACATTGAAGCAAATTGACTTAAATTGAGAAAAAATTTTTTTCAATTTAAGTCAAGCCTAGTCCTTAGGCAAAGCTATGAAGTGAAGTCAGCAAAATTGATTTCCTCTGTCCTTCCTGCCCAACTCCAAGGAACAGTCTTCTTGTGGCCCCTATAAGCCCAGGGATCTTCTCACAAATGTCTCACTAGGACCTACCTACCCAGACAGTGGCCTGACTTCTACATCAGTGGTACACAAAGTAACCAGTCTATGAGTCGCTTGTTTAGTGGTGATTTCTGAGATTTTGGTGCACCCATCACCCCAGTAGTGTACCCTCTACCCAATGTGTAGTCTTTTTATCCCTTGCTACCTCCCATCCTTTCCCCTGATTCCCCAAAGTTCAATGTATCATTCTTATGCCTTGATGTCCTCATAGCTTAACTCCCACATATGAGTGATAACATATGATACTTGGTTTTCCATTCCTGAGTTACTTCACTTAGAATAATAGTCTCCAATTCCATCCAGGTTGCTGCGAATGCCATTATGTCGTCCCTCTTTATGGCCGAGTAGTATTCCATGTTTTATATATATATTTATATATATATATATATATATATCTCACATTTTCTTTATCCACTCATTGATTGATGGGCATTTGAGCTGGTTCTATATTTTTGCAATTGCAAATTTCGCTGCTGTAAACATGTGTGTGCAAGTATCGTTTTTGTATAATGACTTCTTTTCCTCTGGGTAGATACCTAGCAGTGGGATTGCTGGATCAAACTGTAGATCTACATTTAGTTCTTTAAGGAATCCCCACACTGTTTTCCCTATTGGCTGTACCAGGGAAATAATTTAACTTTCCCTAGTCTTTTTCAAGCCTCTGTTTCCCCATTTTACATTCCCACCAGCAGCGTAAAAGTGTTGCCTTTTCACTGCATCTTTTTTTTTTTTTTTTTTTTTTTTTGAGACAGAATCTCACTCTGTCACCATCCTGGAGTGCAGTGGCACAATCTCCACTCACTGCAACCTCCACCTCCTGGGTTCAAGCAATTCTCCTGCCTCAGCCTCCCGAGTATCTGGGACTACAGGCGTGCGCCACCACGCCCAGCCAATTTTTGTATTTTTAGTAGAGACAAGGTTTCACCATATTGGCTAGGATGGTCTCGATCTCTTGACCTCGTGATCTGCCCACCTCTTGATGGAATCATTTGTTTTTTTCTTGCTGATTTGTTTGGTTCTTTGTAGATTCTGGATATTAGTCCTTTGTCGGAGGTATAGATTGTGAAGATTTTCTCTGTAGGTTGTCTGTTAACTCTGCTGATTAAGTTTTTGCTGTGCAGAAGCTTTTTAGTTTAAGTCCCATCTATTTATATTTGCTTTTGTTGCATTTGCTTTTGGGTCTTCGGTCATGAAGTCTTTGCTTAAGCCAATGTCTAAAAGGGTTTTTCTGATGTTGTCTTCTAGAATATTTATAGTTTCTGATCATAGATTTAAGTGTTTGATCCACCTTGAGTTGATTTCTGTATAAGGTGAGAGATGAGGATCCAGTTTCATTCTTCCACATGTGGCTTGCCAATTATCCCAGAACCATTTTTTTAATACGGTGTCCTTTCCCCTCCCCACTTTGTCTTTGTTTGCTTTGTCAAAGATCAGCTGGCTGTAAGTATTTGACTTTATTTCTATGTTCTCTATTCTGTTTTATAGAACAGAATTCTATTCTATTCTATTCTATTCTATTCTATTCTATTCTATTCTATTCTATTCTATAAAATGTGCCTATTTTTATACTAGTACCATGTAGTTTTGGTGACTATGGCCTTATAGTATAGTTTGAAGCTGTGTAATGTGATGCCTCCAGATTTATTATTTTTGCTTAGTCTTGCTTTGACTATGTGGGCTCTTTTTAGGTTACATATTAATTTTAAGATTATTTTTTCTAGTTCTGTAAAGAATGATGATGGTATTTTTATGGGAATTCCATTGAATTTGTAGATTGTTTTTAGCAGTATGGTCATTTTCACAATATTGATTCTACCCAGTCATGAGTATGGAATGTGTTTACGTTTGTTTGTGTCATCTATGATTTCTTTTGGCATTGTTTTGCAGTTTTCCTTGTAGAGGTCTTTCATGTCCTTGGTTAGGTATATTCCTAAGTTGTTTTTTGCTTTGTTTTGTTTGTTTTGCAGCTATTGTGAAAGAGGCTGAATTCTTGATTTGATTCTCAGCTTGGTCACTATTAGTGTATAGCACAGCTACAATTTTTTGTCCTGAAACTTTGCTGAATTCATTTACCAGTTCTAGGAGCTTTTTGGGTGAGTCTTTAGGGTTTTCTAGGTATACAATCATATCGTCAGCAAACAGCGACAGTTTGACTTCCTCTTAAGGAGTTCTTGGATGCCCTCTATTCTGTCCATTTCTGTCACTGACCTGAAAAATTGATTCATGTGAACATACCAATGTTGCTAATAGATAACCTTTGGAGTCCCTGGGTAAAATCTTTATCATTTAAAATTGGTCTACACAGCAAAATAAATTGTTCTACAAAAAAAGACATGCACTTGTATGTTTATCACAGCACTATTCACAATAGCAAAGACATGGAATCAAAGTGCCCACTGACAGTGGATTGAATAAAGAAAAGAGAGTTTATATACACCATGCAATACTATGCAGCCTTAAAAAAAGAACAAAATCATGTACCCTGCAGCAACGTGGATGCAGCTAGAGGCCATTGTCCTAAGCAAATTAATGCAGGAACAGAAAACCAAATACCACATGTTCTCACTAAGTGGGAGCTAAACATTGGGTACTCATGGACATCAAGATAGCAAAAATAGACACTGGGGACTACTAGAAGGGAGAGGAAGGGGGACAAGGGTTGAAAAACTAACTGTTGGGAACCATGCTTACTACCTGAGTGACAGGATCAATCATACCCCAAAGCCCAGCATCACACAATATTCCCATGTAACAAACCTCTTGAAACTAAAAGTTGAAATTATTTGTAATAAGTAAATAAAATGGGACTATTATAGATGTTCCTTAACCCAGAGAATCATTCTGATAGTGTGAATTTTAAGTACCTGTACCATGTAAGGCTGTAAGAAAAATATAACAGGGAAACAGATGGAAATTTATGTGCTACTTCAGTCACTTAAAACTGACTCCTGTGTGTATGTGTATATGTGCACATGTCCACATGTGTATGGCCTGTGGTAGCATGGTGAGGTGTGACGACATGCTATTATGATGTGAGGGTTAGGGAGAGAAACTGCTTGTTTCTTAGTCAAAAGATTTCCTCTGAGTCTGCCAGAGAGAGATAGGAAGAACTTGAACCTTGCTTCTCTATCAGAGACAGATTTTTTTTCTCTCCTCTTCATATTCCTAGTACTAAGGGAGGATATGTGCCCAGTGTGCTAAGAAGAGTACCTGGCACACAGCAGGCACTCAATAAGTGTATTAGTCCTTCAGCAAGCATCCACTTAACTCATGTTTTGTGTCAGGCACTGTTTATACACTAGAGAATAAAATGGATGAAGACCTGGCTCTCCTGGTGCTCACGTTCTAGTGGCAGAGACATTAGAGGGAAAGGGGTGAAGTGAGGAGGAGCCTTTAACAAGTTCAAGTTGAGGGCAAAAGGAGGTAAAAACAGACTACATGCGTGTAGCCTGCACTGTGTTCCCTTTCTCTGGGCCATATCCAGAATGATATAGAACCATGATAGTTCTATGGCAAGCTGAGCTTGGGTATTTAAATTGTTTAAAGAGGGAATTGGGGCCAGGCACGGTGGCTCACATCTGTAATTCCGGCACTTTGGGAGGCCGAGGCAGGTGGATCACAAGATCAAGAGATCAAGACCATCCTGGCCAACATAGTGAAACCCCGTCTCTACTAAAAACACAAAAATTAGCTGGGAGTGGTGGCACATGCCTGTAGTCCCAGCTACTCGGGAGGCTGAGGCAGAAGAATCACTTGAACCCAGGAGGTGAAGGTTGCAATGAGCCGAGATCATGCCACTGCACTCCAGCCTTGTGACACAGTTGAGACTCTGTCAAAAAAAAAAAAAAAAAAAAAAGGAACTGGGCTAAGTTGAAGGAAAACCTTTCTTACTAGGATAGATCACCACAGGAAGGTGTAAATTCCATTCCCTGAATTAAAATGGCTGATGAAAATCCAATTCTTACCAGGAACCATGAGTTGAAGAAAGAATGCTGGACAGGAAGTCTGCATTCCTGCTGTGCTGTTTATAAGCTGGGCAACTTTGGCCAAGTCTCTCCACCACTGTAAGCCTCAGTGTCCTCATCTACAGAAAGAGAAGGGAGTATTTGGTGACCGCTGAGTTCCCTTCCAATCCTGTGGTTTCAATGACACCAAACTCTTCTGGTCTCTTCAAGTCCTCTACTTCTATATTTTCCTTTATTGTAGGTTTTCACTGGAAAAAAATAGAATGTATCACTTGGATTATAGTGTTAGCCTCAAGATTTCTTAAAAAGTATAACTCACTGCTGGGATTACCATTGTGAAGACTCTGAGAGAGGAGACAGAGGCAGAGACAAGGGTTGGGGCAAAGGGAACACATATAACATCACTACGTCTGTGTATAAAATCTTCAATATACCTTTCACGGTCATGTGGGGCATCTCCCTCACTGTCATAATACAGGTAAATCAGGTTTTATACAATCTATACTGTTGAAAAGCAGCATGAAAACCCAATTTTGGTCATTTAAATTATAGAAATACACTAGAGAAATTGCTATTAAAGTGAATCTTTTAATATCTTTTGTAATGCAAATGAATGTCCCACGTTTCATTTTCATGACAATCTGGGTTTGTATGAATTTATATTTAAAAATTACAGCCAATATTTACCAAGGTCCCACTCCATAACATACTCTGCCAAAAAGTTCACATACAATATTGCATCTAATAACAGCCTCACAAAATTATTTCTGATTATCACTATTTTACAGAAGAAGAAAATGCAGCTCAGAGAAGTTGAGTGATTTACCCAAAGTCACACAGGTAGTAGGAAGGAGAATGAGAAGACAAGCCTAAATTTATCTAATCTAAGAGTCAAATTCTTAACCACTACTCTGTACTGCCCCAAAAACATGAAGCAAAGTCTGCTCTGGGTACATTTGGAGTCTAGGGGCTCACTTTGTCCTGTAGCTTCTATTTTCTTAGTGCAAGTCCCACACCCATTTCTCAGCTACTGAACCTTGTTTACAGGCCTGAAAAATGGCAAGCGGCTTTCAGGCATAGATTCTGCTCTCAGAAGCCCAAGACCGTGAGCCAAAATAGGCTTTGGAAGGCTCAAAAGAGAGTGGCCAGACCAAGAGAAGGCTCAAATCCATGTGGAAGAAGTGGACAGGCTTGGACTGGAGAGAAGAAGGTTCCAGGGAAACATGTGCTAACAGAGTGTTTTCACAGCTCAGCTGTCTCATTTGAAGAAGTCGCTTCACCCAGAATCTGCAGACTCAGTACAATCAGCAATGCAGATTGATTTTTAAAATACAGAAAGAAACAGAAGGTGATCTGTAGCACAAAGTCAGGTTTTTAAGTTTAAAAAATTTTTTAAATCTATGACAGGCCAGGTGTGGTGTCTCAGGCCTGTAATCCCAGCACTTTGGGAGGCTGTGGCAGGCAGATCACCTGAGATCAAGAGTTTGAGACCAGCCTGGCCAACACGGTGAAACCCTGGCTTTACTAAAAATACCAAAATCAACAAAGCGTTGTGGCACATGTCTATAGTCCCAGCTACTTGGGAGGTTGAGGTAGGACAATCACTTGAACCCAGGAGGTGGAGATTGCAGCGAGCCGAGATTGCACCACTGCACTCCAGACTGGACAACAGAGTGAGACTCCATCTCAAAAAAAAAAGAAAAAAAAATATGTGACAAAAAAGTACATGTTTTACAAGAATTCATACAAATAGAAAAATACACATCATACGCATTAGGATTGTGGCTTATGTGGAACAAGTAAGAGGGCTGGGAAGAGTCAAAAGGAAGAAATAAGTGGCATTTGCCTTATTTTTACCCTGGTCCAATATATGCATGAGGACCACGTGTGTTAAGCCCCAGCAGACAATGCTAGGATCCACAGGTGAAACTCAAAGAGCACTATTCGAAATACATCCCGAGCCCACACACTTTGCACACCAAGACGGCA
This sequence comes from Macaca nemestrina, assembly GCF_043159975.1. NCBI lineage: Eukaryota > Metazoa > Chordata > Mammalia > Primates > Cercopithecidae > Macaca > Macaca nemestrina. Next base: position 120,226,805 of record NC_092127.1, on the reverse strand, counting down.
CTGTCTCTGGCCCGAACTTCCACAGCATCCTCTGACTGCTCTCCTAAGCCCAGTCATTTTCCCAAACAGTCTATTTGCAGAGCAAATATTCTATAACTTAAGTCAAATCATACTAGAACCCTCCAATGACTCCTTATCTTATTCAGAGTAAAATGCTATCCTCACAAAGATTCCCAAGGCCCCATGGGTCTGGCTCCTATGGTCTGCCTCCCATTCCCTTTCTAACTTCATATCTCACCATGCTCCCCTTTGCCTTCCCCATTCCAACCACACTGACCTCTTCACTGCTCCATAAACCTGCCTCAGGGCCTTTGCACTCACTGTTTCTGCTTCTGGAATGCTCTTCCCCTTGATACTCACAAGGCTCTTTCAGGACTCCACTTGAAAGCCAGTTGTCCGTGAGGCCTTTCCTGACCACACTAGTTTGCAAGTGTCCGCCCCGGCATTCTCTTTCATTCTTACTGATCCCTGTCGTGCTCTTCATTTTACTTGCCTTTATTCTATCTCCCTTTTGTAGGAAGCAAACTCCAAAAGCACAGAGATTGCTTTCTATTTTGTTCAGTGTTAGATCCTCAGAGCTTAATGCCCGGAGCACAGGATGCACTCAATAAAACCATTTGAATTGATTTTTGTTCAATGTAAAAAAATTCCTATAGAGTTTTTCATAAATGAAATGAGATATTTCATAAGGTAGTGAGCTCCCCATCTCTGGATGTATTCAAGACTGTGAAATCATTCAAGATGTATTCAAAGCTGTGATCTTTTGGTAAAGACACAAAAGGGAGAATTCAAGCACTAGGTATTTGATTGGACTGGATATTAACCCAAGTGCCTGCCAACCCTGAAATGTCACAGTTCTGTGAATCACCACAAAGAAGCTAAGACTCTAAACTGAACCTAGTGAGGTCAGCAAATGCTTAAGAAACCAGGGTCACAGATTCTCCATTCTTCTCTGCCTAGTGAATTGAGCAACAGTAGCTTTTGGTTTAAAGGGACAGGGATTGTTTTTTTCATCTCTAATGTGAGTCTTTTAAGCCCCATGAATCTATTTGGAAACATTTTCTCTTGAATATGAAAAAAGCAGCACACATCTAATTGCAAATGAGAACTATCAAGACAAGCGAGTGTTATCAAATAACTGTATGATCTGAAAAAAAAGTCATCATCTCACGTAATTTAAATTCTTGCCCTTTGCTCCATTGTGTATATTTTTGCATTAAAAAGTCTGTTTAAAATTAGTTCGATTCTTCCCTTTTGGGTAGATTATAAAACAAAAACATGAGAGGATTATAAAGAGGATGGGAATGACTGATAGGTGAGATTTCTCCTAAAGAGCTTCTTGATTTGATGTGTGATAAGAAAGTTCTCTTCCTTTGGAAAGACCAAGAGGATGTATGGTCTAGGGTCTGTACAAATTAGTGATGTCACCCTCCTCCAGAGAAGAAAACACTTTGATTTTATACATATTTTCTTACAGTGATACGAAAATTGCAGGACCCAAGAGACAGAGACCCATGTTTTACATCCTGTAAAATGTGGGCTAAAGTATGATTCAGATATTTTCTGCCTTCCCCTTGTCTCTGCTAGAAAGTGGGATTCTTTAATTGTGTGACAATTCAGGGATCCTATGGGTAAGTGGATGATGGGCAAGAGGAGTGGTCCTGTGTTCTCTGAAGCCACAATTCTGAAGGCAACCTACATGCTATTAACAGCAGAAGAGGTGTTCCCTCCCTGTTACAACTTTCCTCAGCACAGAGAAAGGGGACCCATGGGAGCACCCAATTACATTTTTATTTCATTCAAGGCAGTGAGAGGCAGGTTTCTCCTGCTACTTTTCCAGTCCTTTCTAAACAAAGAAGGGGCTCTGAGTTTGAGATTCCTCAGGCATTACATTCTCCTCCTGTTGCCAATTTGTAGTTTGTTTCTGAAGAGAAGCCCACAGGTACACCATATCTGAGACAAGCAAGCACCAATAATTACTATTTGTTTAGCCCATCCCCTGCCAATGTACGGATACATCAGGGGAATCTTTTAACGGAATTCCCCAACACTGGACTGCATAATGGTCTATAGAGTCACTGTTCCTCTTCCTGAGATTTTCTCTTTTGTGTTCCCCACACCCATTCTCTCCCCTATGATAGAGCAGTTCTTTATTCTACAGAACATTTGCTTTATTATAGAAACTGAGCACACTAAAAGGAAAACTTTCAACAGTTATTCAACAGCAGATCCTGGGCAGCTATCCGTGCCTAGCACTGAAGTCAGTGCCCAGGTAAAGCTGTGGGTTGGTGGTGGGCTGGGGGCAGGCAGGCACTGCAAAGGGAGACACATTTGTACTCAAGTGGAGTTCACAGTCTATTGGGCAGACAGGATTATTTTTATAAAGGAAAATAATTAAAGAATAACATAATACAAAGAATGCATAGTATGAAAAAGCACAGCATATGGTGCTTCATGCCATAAAAACAATGAGTATGGGCTGGGTGTGGTGGCTCACACCTGTAATCCCAGCACTTTGGGAAGCAGAGGCGGGCGGATCACCTGACGTCAAGAGTTCGAGACCAGCCTGGTCAACATGGTGAAACTCCATCTCTACCAAAAATATGAAATTAGTCGAGTGTGGTGGTTGGCACCTGTAATCCCAGCTACTTGGGAGGCTGAGGCAGGATAGTCGCTTGAATCCTGGAGGCAGAGGTTGCAGTTAGCCAAGATTGCAACCTTGCACTCCAGCCTGGGTGACAAGAGCAAAACTCCGTCTCGGAAAGCAAAAAAGAAAAAGAAACAATGAGTATGTTTGGCACTAGAGAAGACAAGATTTCTGTGGTTTAACTCGGACTGGGCCTTGAATGACAGAAGAAAGAAACTGAAAAGCTCGCAAGATCAGTCTCTATATGAGTCCAGCCAAAGTCAGCTAGCCCACTTGCTCTGCCTTTCCTATTAGCTTCCTTTCTATGATGTAACCACAGCTGCAGGGGGCCCACAAATAACTTCCCAGGAATTAAACAGGCCAAATATTTTGGTCCCACTGGATTGTTCAACACTTAGAACCCAATTCTCAGAAAACACAAGATTAAAATGCTGTAACTCAGTCAACAAATTCTCCCTTTGCTACAGAGAGCTGGGTGGACTTCTATGCATACATTTGTGAGTACCTTTTCTCTAAAGGAAAAGTTTTAAGCAGGAAACAATTAGCAAGAAATTTTGGAAGCAGGTACAAGAGCAGAGCAAAAAGGCCCAGTCCCAGAAAAGTACAGAAGGAGTTGGTGCTCACATCCCAAGCAGAAGGAATCAAGTCTCCAAGCATGGGGCAGCTCCGTCCTGGGGATGGCTCTGACAGTGTCTTCTTATTAAAGGCCTTATATCCAGCAAGTGCAACCTTCAGGCCCCGGGGGACAGGCCCTGGCTATATGACCAAGGGTACCTTCTTTAACCTCATATGGAAAGCAGAACAATCCTACCTACCTTGAAGAGTCTAAATTTTGGATATAATAAAACAAAGGTTTAGTACAGAGCCTAGAACAGAAATTACTCTTGGAGTTCATTATTACCATTGTTAATTATAATAATTTTAATATCACCCTTCTCTATCAAAGCTTCTTATTTCTTTGTTTCCTGCCTTTTTTTTTTTCTATACTCCAATAACTAGAAATTGCATACTCAGATACCCATAGGGTTTTCTTCTCCTGTTAGTGCTTTGGGTCATCCTGTTTTAATCAGTCCTTTTAAAGGATCACCAGCCATTCTTCTGGCTGACGTTTTAATCAGGTTTTCCCAAGAATCCCAAAGGAGGGGGAAAATGGAATTGCAATGAAAAAAATCCACTTTCTCTACATGCCAGTAAATTATAACTCTGCAGCCGCCTCAGAAAAAGAACAAAAGACACATCGTGGAACATTTTTCTGGCTGAAAAAATTGACAAAGCCGTGGAACCAAATTCTTTGCGGTATTGATGGGAGTGGAGGGCAGGGACGGGGAACAAGTGCAATTCTGCAGAACCATGTTCTCACAATTACTCTAACTCGATACCTGAAGTGTTCACAGGACACCTTTGGGGAGGGAGGAAAACGTCTGCTTCTCTCCACACAACCTTACAAAGATAGAAAAGAGGAATGCCTTTACGTATCCCCAATAGAAGACAGTATTCAAATAATACACTCAGGGCTTTGTGCTCCAACCCAAAATATTCTGCTGCTCATAGTGTTTCTCCTTGAGGAACTCTTTCCAGCCCTGTGGTCAGGTGTCCCCTTCAAATCGTCCTGAAGATCACTCTAAAATGTCTGTTCTAGAGATGTGAGTCGGTATGACAGCTGCAATGGAGGAAGCGCAAAACAGAAGCTAGGCAGCCTGAGCTTGCATCTTAGCTCACCATTTCTCTGTTCTGTCCTTCGGCAAGTTACTCAACCTCTCCAAATCCACAGTCACCTTGTCTGCAAATCAGAGATACCAACGTTACCTTCTAGTTCAGGCTGTATGGGGGTTAAGCAGAGTAATGCACGCAAAGAGCTCAGCACACTGCCTGGCTCTGGCATGGAAAACATACTTATTCATTAGTGATTGGTGGTGAGGTGCAGAGGCAGAAGTGGGAGGAGGTAGCAATTAAGAAGCAAGACCAAGCATGACATCCTGACAGTGTCTGCCAGCTCCCATCGTCCCTCTACCCCTCCCTATACCACGTTTATTGCACCCCAGATTGGAGATAGTAACAACTAGTAACCAACTAGTAACAATTACCACTTGTATGAGCTTTCTAGAACTTCCATAACATAGTTCCATAGACTGGGTGGCTTCAACAACAGCATATATTGTCTCAGGGTTCTGGAGACTAGAAGTCTGAGATCAAGGTGTGGACAGGGTGGGTTCCTTCTGAGGGCTGTGAGGGAGAATCTGCTCCATGCCTCTCTCCTAGCTGCTGGGGTTCGCTGGCAGTCATCGGTGCCCTGGGCTTGTAGATGCACCACAGTGATCTCTGCCTTCATCTTCACATAGTGTTTTCCGAACGTGTGTGTGCCTGTGTCCAAATTTCCTCTTTTCCTAAGGACAACAGTCATACTGGATCCAGGCCTGCCGAAGTGACCTCATCTTAACTAATTACATCTTCACCAACGCTCCTTTCTAATAAGGTCACATTCCAAGGTGCTAGGGTTAGGTCTTCAACACATAAATTTGCAGAGGAGAGGGAGCCACAATTTAATTCATAGTGCCACTTTTAGCTCTGTGACCCAGAGCAAGTCACTTAGCCTCTGTGCCTCAGATTCCTCAGGGCTAGTGCAAGGATTTCTGCAGAGCTGGGGTCCACTCCTCACATCCTCGTGGGGCTTGTGAGGGTGGTGCTGGCAGCCTGAGTTTCCATGGCCTGAAGGCTTTCTCTGGGCAGCCAAAGTCATTCTCTCCATGTACACCAGGCTGAAAGTTCCAGAGAACTAATATTCATAGGGAAAATAATGTTATTATTATTTTATACATTTATATATTTGTGAGTCATACCGACTCACATCTCTATATATACATCTCAGTTTCCTCAAACTGACTTCAGGTTCCCACCTGCGTGATTGATCACTGGAGAGGCAGCAAAGTGTAGCGTTTAGGATCATGAGCTGTGAACGAAACACACCTGGATTCCCATCGTAGTTCCGCCACTTTCTAGCAGTGTGATCTTGGGCATGTTGCTTGATCTGGCTAAGCCACAGCTTCCACCTCTGGAAAATGGGCATAATGATAGCTGTTCTCTAAGGACTGGATAAGATAAAGCAGGTATAGCCAATACTATTAATAAGAGCTCATTAAAAGTTATTTATGACTCTTATTCACGTATTTATCTTTTTTTATTCTGCAAAGATGGGTCTGGGCATGCCTATGACATCTTTCTCTGCCCCATGGCTTTCTCATTGCTACCTCTACTTCCCTCCAACATGCCTGCCATGCAGTAGGCCCTCAATAAATGCTTCAAAGAGTGAATGAATAAATAAATGATGCAGGAATATTTAGGCTATTACTATTCACATTTTATATTCTGCTGTTTCCAGAAAGGATTTGAGCAGGTTGAGGAGTTATATGAGTCAGAGTTTATATATTCTGACACATAAACCCTGGAAGGTAAAACATACAAGCAAAGATTCCAGAAAGCCGAAGATTGGGAGCATTAATTAATTAATGCTGACTCTCCCTGCCTGAGTGAAAGCCTCAGGCTAATAACATTCTGAAATTGCTTGAAAGCAGTTATAGTCCCAAAACCAAGGTATACCAGGAGTCCACTGGGAGCTGTAATAACATTACACCTGAGCTCTTTATGTCAGGAGTGAGCTCCAGAGACCACTCATGGACTGAAACAAGATGGGGAAAAGCCTCACTCAGCAAATAGCACACCATTAACTTGGTGTGTGTGGACGGTACCCAGGGAGGCAGTAATTGAGTCAATAAAAAAATCAGAGTGGATAAACAGGCCAAAATGGGGGGAGGGGGCATGCAAAACTGCCAGCTCCTGAGGAAACTCAGAGTGAGACAAGCTGGAATATGTGGGTCACTACGGAAGCATTTTTAAGACAATACACATTGAATCAGTGGTAATAGTAGTATTCAAATAATGTGATAGAGTGGTAGTGATCTCATTAAAATAATGGCTGAAGTGCATGGTGTGCTTGCTATGTTCCCCGCGCTGTCTTGGGCACTTTTTTTTTTTTTTTTTTTTAATTATACTTTAAGTTGTAGGGTACATGTGCATAACGTGCAGGTTTGTTACATATGTATACTTGTGCCATGTTGGTGTGCTGCACCCATCAACTCGTCATTTACATCAGGTATAACTCCCAATGCAATCCCTCCCCCCTCCCCCCTCCCCATGATAGGCCCCGGTGTGTGATGTTCCCCTTCCCGAGTCCAAGTGATCTCATTGTTCAGTTCCCACCTATGAGTGAGAACATGCGGTGTTTGGTTTTCTGTTCTTGTGATAGTTTGCTAAGAATGATGGTTTCCAGCTGCATCCATGTCCCTACAAAGGACACAAACGCATCCTTTTTTATGGCTGCATAGTATTCCATGGTGTATATGTGCCACATTTTCTTAATCCAATCTGTCACTGATGGACATTTGGGTTGATTCCAAGTCTTTGCTATTGTGAATAGTGCTGCTATAAACATACATGTGCATGTGTCTTTATAGCAGCATAATTTATAATCCTTTGGGTATATACCCAGTAATGGGATGGCTGGGTCATATGGTACATCTAGTTCTAGATCTTGAGGAATCGCCATACTGTTTTCCATAATGGTTGAACTAGTTTACAATCCCACCAACAGTGTAAAAGTGTTCCTATTTCTCCACATCCTCTCCAGCACCTGTTGTTTCCTGATTTTTTAATGATCGCCATTCTAACTGGTGTGAGATGGTATCTCATTGTGGTTTTGATTTGCATTTCTCTGATGGTGAGTGGTGATGAGCATTTTTTCATGTGTCTGTTGGCTGTATGAATGTCTTCTTTTGAGAAATGTCTGTTCATATCCTTTGCCCACTTTTTGATGGGGTTGTTTGTTTTTTTCTTGTAAATTTGTTTGAGTTCTTTGTAGGTTCTGGATATTAGCCCTTTGTCAGATGAGTAGATTGCAAAAATTTTCTCCCATTCTGTAGGTTGCCTGTTCACTCTGATGGTAGTTTCTTTTGCTGTGCAGAAGCTCTTTAGTTTAATTAGATCCCATTTGTCAATTTTTGCTTTTGCTGCTCTTGCTTTTGGTGTTTTAGACATGAAGTCTTTGCCCATGCCTATGTCCTGAATGGTACTACCTAGGTATTCCTCTAGGATTTTTATGGTATTAGGTCTAACATTTAAGTCTCTAATCCATCTTGAATTAATTTTTGTATAAGGAGTAAGGAAAGGATCCAGTTTCAGGTTTCTACTTATGGCTAGCCAATTTTCCCAGCACCATTTATTAAATAGGGAATCCTTTCCCCATTTCTTGTTTTTGTCAGGTTTGTCAAAGATCAGATGGCTGTAGATGTGTGGTATTATTTCTGAGGACTCTGTTCTGTTCCATTGGTCTATATCTCTGTTTTGGTACCAGTACCATGCTGTTTTGGTTACTGTGGCCTTGTAGTATAGTTTGAAGTCAGGTAGTGTGATGCCTCCAGCTTTGTTCTTTTGACTTAGGATTGTCTTGGAGATGCGGGCTCTTTTTTGGTTCCATATGAACTTTAAAGCAGTTTTTTCCAATTCTGTGAAGAAACTCATTGGTAGCTTGATGGGGATGGCATTGAATCTATAAATTACCTTGGGCAGTATGGCCATTTTCACGATATTGATTCTTCCTATCCATGAGCATGGTATGTTCTTCCATTTGTTTGTGTCCTCTTTTATTTCACTGAGCAGTGGTTTGTAGTTCTCCTTGAAGAGGTCCTTTACATCCCTTGTAAGTTGGATTCCTAGGTATTTTATTCTCTTTGAAGCAATTGTGAATGGAAGTTCATTCCTGATTTGGCTCTCTGTTTGTCTGTTACTGGTGTATAAGAATGCTTGTGATTTTTGCACATTGATTTTGTATCCTGAGACTTTGCTGAAGTTGCTTATCAGCTTAAGGAGATTTTGGGCTGAGACAATGGGGTTTTCTAAATATACAATCATGTCATCTGCAAACAGGGACAGTTTGACTTCTTCTTTTCCTAACTGAATACCCTTGATTTCTTTCTCTTGCCTAATTGCCCTAGCCAGAACTTCCAACACTATGTTGAATAGGAGTGGTGAGAGAGGGCATCCCTGTCTTGTGCCAGTTTTCAAAGGGAATTTTTCCAGTTTTTGCCCATTCAGTATGATATTGGCTGTGGGTTTGTCATAAATAGCTCTTATGATTTTGAGGTACGTTCCATCAATACCGAATTTATTGAGCGTTTTTAGCATGAAGGGCTGTTGAATTTTGTCAAAAGCCTTTTCTGCATCTATTGAGATAATCATGTGGTTCTTGTCTTTTGTTCTGTTTATATGCTGGATTATGTTTATTGATTTGCGAATGTTGAACCAGCCTTGCATCCCAGGGATGAAGCCCACTTGATCATGGTGGATAAGCTTTTTGATGTGTTGCTGAATCCGGTTTGCCAGTATTTTACTGAGGATTTTTGCATCAATGTTCATCAGGGATATTGGTCTAAAATTCTCTTGTTTTGTTGTGTCTCTGCCAGGCTTTGGTATCAGGATGATGCTGGCCTCATAAAATGAGTTAGGGAGGATTCCCTCTTTTTCTATTGATTGAAATAGTTTCAGAAGGAATGGTACCAACTCCTCCTTGTACCTCTGGTAGAATTCAGCTGTGAATCCATCTGGTCCTGGACTTTTTTTGTTTGGTAGGCTATTAATTATTGCCTCAATTTCAGAGCCTGCTATTGGTCTATTCAGGGATTCAACTTCTTCCTGGTTTAGTCTTGGAAGAGTGTAAGTGTCCAGGAAATTATCCATTTCTTCTAGATTTTCCAGTTTATTTGCGTAGAGGTGTTTATAGTATTCTCTGATGGTAGTTTGTATTTCTGTGGGGTCGGTGGTGATATCCCCTTTATCATTTTTAATTGCGTCGATTTGATTCTTCTCTCTTTTCTTCTTTATTAGTCTTGGTAGTGGTCTGTCAATTTTGTTGATCTTTTCAAAAAACCAACTCCTGGATTCATTGATTTTTTGGAGGGTTTTTTGTGTCTCTATCTCCTTCAGTTCTGCTCTGATCTTAGTTATTTCTTGCCTTCTGCTAGCTTTCAAATGTGTTTGCTCTTGCTTCTCTAGTTCTTTTAATTGCGATGTTAGAGTGTCAATTTTAGATCTTTCCTGCTTTCTCTTGTGGGCATTTAGTGCTATAAATTTCCCTCTACACACTGCTTTAAATGTGTCCCAGAGATTCTGGCATGTTGTATCTTTGTTCTCATTGGTTTCAAAGTGTCTTGGGCACTTTAACTGTGTTTAGTGCTCATTTAAATCCCCACAACAGCCCTACAGGGTGGGTTGCATGATTATTCACGATTTACATTTGAGGGAACTGAGGCAGAGAGGTTGTATTTGTCTGTTCTCATGCTGCTAATAAAGACATACCTGAGACTGGATAATTTATTTAAAAAAGGAGGTTGAATGGACTTACAGTTCCACATGTCCAGGGAGGCCTCAGAATCATGGTGGAAGGCAAAGGAGCAGCAGAATCATGTCTTACATGGTGGCAGGCAAGAGAGCATGTGCAGGGGAACTAGCGTTTATAAAACCATCAGATTCATGAGACTTATTCACTGTCATGAGAACAGCAGAGGACAGATCCACCCCCATGATTCAGTTACCTCCCACCAGGCCCCTCCCAAAACATGTGGAAATTATGGGAGCTACAATTCAAGATGAGATTTGGGTGGGGACACAACAAAACCATATCAGAGGCTAAGTGATTTGTTATTCATGTGTCATCTCAGTCCTCACCACAATGCTTTGAAGAAGTTACCATTACTTGTCCTCATTTTATACATATAAAAATCAAAGACCAGGCTGGGCACTGTGGCTCACGCCTGTAATCCCAGCACTTTGGGAGGCCAAGGCAGGTGGATCACTTCAGGCCAAGAGTTCAAGATCATCCTGGCCAACATGAGGAAACCCCATCTCTACTAAAAATAGAAAAATTAGCCAAACATGGTGGCACATGCCTGTGGTTCCAGCTACTTGGGAGGCTGAGACAGGAGGATCACTTAAGCCTGAGAGGCAGAGGTTGCAGTGAGCCAAGATCACACCACTGCACTCCAGCCTGGGTGACAAAATGAAATCCTGTCTAAAAAACAAAAAATAAAAAATCCCTGAAGCACAAAGGTTAATAATTTGGCCAGGGTCACACAGCTAGTAAGTACTAAACGAGGGTTCATAGCCAACCAACTGACCCCAGAGCCAGTTGGTTGTTATGTGAAATATATTTAGAAATATATTTAGATTCACCTCAAAGAATACCTAGCTTGGAATTTTTGTTTTGTACTCAGTAATAATAGCAAACACTTAGACAGAGCTCACTATGGGCCAGGAACCATCTTCAGCACTTTTAATAAGTAATCCTTACAACAGCCCTCTGAGGAGGGTTATATATTATCCCCATTTTTACAGATGAGGAAACTGAGAAAGAGAACTGAAGGGCCTGGCCTAGAGTCACAGTAAATAGTAGAGCCAGAGCTTTTGGATCCAGGCTTCTGGGCCCAGAGTCTGTGTTTTTAACCACTTAGGCACTCTCTTGCCTAAGAATGACATGTTGGTCTATTGTGGACAATGTTGTGATCAGTAATGATGAAAAAGAAATCAGCAACAGCAGTGTTTCCTCAAAGCCTCATCTTATCACAGAGGAGTATTCACATCATCATTATGTTTCAATGCCAAGAATTTATCTTAAAATTGTTAGTCTAATCCAGGAGAAATGTTCTTGTGCCCAAGAAAGAGGAAACATATGAAGGGAAGCACAATGGTGTATTTCAGACCACAACAAGATGCAGAGACAAGGCCATGTTCATCCCGCACACCTGTCATTTCCATCCCAAACCGCAAAGCCCTATGCCGCCTGCAGGCATGTAGCAGCCGTCAGGACTGTTGATACCGCCTGTGAGGAACTGGAACTGCAGTTCCACTCCAGCGTCCCCCCGCCTTTGGAGAGCAGGCCATTGCTTTATTTTTTCTATACCCTGCTGTTTCTTTTCTGTACACGCTATTGTGCAAAGAGGCGCATAAGGAGATAAAGCTGGGCGACGCTGGCCTGTTGAGAATACCTTTTGTAGCTATCCACAAAATGCGAATATGAATATGCTTGCCCCTGCTGACAACTGTGCTGATGGGGGATCCTTCTGAGCGGTAAGCGCTGCCTCCTCTCCCTGCTGCTAAAACATCTCCATCTGCAGCGTGGGGATGGGAAGAGACAGTCACAAAACATCAAACAGAATGGCTGGAAAGGATTTGCCTCTTTTTGTATTAATGTTCAAAATGCCAGGAGTATTGGGTGGGCATAGAGACCTGTGTGCTCCAGTGGTGATATCTGTCCGATAGACAAGGCTTTTGACCCACGAGGTGGCCATACTCTTGAGACCATCCTATTTTCCTCAGTGATCTCCGCCTGCTAAACCTGGTAAGACGAAGTCCTGTATAGAGAGTGCCTCTATCTTCAAATCAAAGGAGGAACACCAGCATCCATGTCTGGGGGGGCCTTGACAGGACGCCCCCTCCTGGCTTCCCATATTATCGCAACACTCATCAGTAACACTGTATTGAAATTCCCACGGAACACAATGGCATGTCTCACCCAATAGGCAGTACTGTCTTCCATCAGAAAATACGTTTTGTTTACTTTTGCTTTTGCAGAACTCCGCTCCTAGCTAATGTAAAGCACTCAGTACATAGCTGATGATTCCGGGCAGTGACTCAGTCTGGAGTGGTAGCAGCAGTACCAACCAATGTTAAAAACAAAACAAATGGGGACTTGTTTTCATCATCATTCATTGAAAACTTGTTTACTGTACTGGACATGTTGACAAGGATTATCTCATTTTATACAAAAGCAATCCTCTTATGTAAGGAGCATAATTCTCCTTATTTTGCCAATGAGGGAATGTAGGATGGGAGAAGTTAAGTAACTTGCCCAAGATCACAGAATTATTTAGTTAGTTGTCTGAGCCAGGATTTGAAACAAGGAAATTTGATTCCAGCTTCTGTGAAATTAAACACACTTTTCTTGTAGCCCCTTAAGATGCAAGTTTCCTTTTGCCACTTTAGGATTTTTTTTCTTCTTTCTCCTACTTCACCCCTCTTTTTCCTTTGGTGTTCTTTTCAGTCAACTTGACCTAAAACTGGTTGGAAGGTGGAGTACAGAGCATCCTTAGTCCTGACCCTAAACCTGGTCCCAGATGCTGTATTCCAGACAAGTCCAGATGGGCCTAGGTTGAAAAATCTTGGTTCTGATTGGAATTCATCTCTGTACTTCAGGGAGCATCCCCCTGATTGAAGCATATGCTTCAGACTCTGAAGAGTGGCCCAGACTCTGCCACCAGCCCACGGTTGACCTTGGGCAAGTTTCTAACCTCTGAGACTTAACCTATATAAAACATGATCATAGGCCAGGCACGGTGGCTCACTCCTGTAATCCCAGCACTTTGGGAGACTGAGGTGGGTGGATCATTTGAGGTCAGAAGTTCAAGACCAGCCTGGCCAACATGAAGAAACTCTGTCTCTACTAAAAATACAAAATTAGCCAGGTGTGGTGGCGCATTCCTGCAATCTCAGATACTAGGGAGGCTGAGGCAGGAAAATTGCTTGAATCCAGAAGGCTTAGGTTGCAGTGAGTTGAGATCACACCACTGCACTCCAGCCTGGGCGACAGAGCAAGACTCCATCTCAAAATAATAAATAAACAAACAAACAAACATGAGAATAATAATTCCTGCCCTACATTTTCTGAATGTTAGTTTCCAGAAGACTGATAAAGGTCAATGCGTACAAGGGTGTTTCAGATGTCGTGAAATACTCTTTGCCAGTGTGAGAAGGTGGTGGTATCCATATTCCAGTGGTTCTTATTTAGATCATTGAGGTAGATTGCTTTTATTCACTTATTTTTATAATCTAATAAAGAGAAGTGAGAAAGAAAATCTCCTTCCTCTGAGAAAGGGAGAGGTACACAGAGGTGGAGAGGAAAAAACAAAGAGGGACTGAGAAACAGAAGAAAGAGGAAGGCAGGGGAGAAATGGGACATAGGCAAAGAGGGAGAGGAAAGACAGACTAAGGAAATCAGAGACAGAAGGTGAGAGGTAGAAACAAGGCTGGAGAGAGAGCCAGAGAGAACCCAAGGCTAAGTTTCACATCTATTTCATTAGATGCAACAAGTAAACTGCCTCCAAGATTAAGCACACACCTAATATTAATAACTTAATTATTTTTTCCTCCAACTGGTTGACCTTTAACTTCCTTCTCCTTAGCTGTTCCTCCCCACCGCACCGCATTAATCACCCACATCAACTAATCACTTAAGTGTGTACCAGACAGGAAGGGCTCTGTTTGCAAGAACCATATTGCCAGTGAAGAAGCCGCTTTAGTTACACACAGGACGTGCCACTTGCACCTAGTTTGTGACTGGCATTTTTCCATGCTAGGTCTACTGGAGTGTCCACCTGCTAAGCGTCTTACCCTCACTGCTACCCTTAACCCCTGGGCTGTCTTGTTGCGCACTGAATAGGCTTGATACTGAACTGGTCCAGGTAAATTGCAATGACAGCCCAAAAGCTCCAGCCAGTCCTCAGGTGTGGGTGAGGTCTAGTAAAAGAAAACTCTTTTTTTATACTTACACGATACTTCTGACACCAAATGTGTTGGTTTTCCACCAGGCAATTCTCTAGTTCTCTGCAGACACCAACTGGTGTCCTACAGTTTAATTCCTACACTAACTACCTACGGTTAATGTAGATCTCACAGGTTAAGGACTCAGTCCCACAAGACTGCCCCTACTTCAGATACCAATCCCCAGCCCAGGCCTCCCATAATTCTGGCCACTCTGCTATAAATCGGGGGTTTCCACGACCCCCTCCTGAGGTTTGATAATTTGCTAGAAAGCTGACAGAACTCAGGAAAACAGTTTACATTCCTTACTCTTACTGGTTTATTATAAAGAATACAACTCAGGAGCAGTGAATGGAAGAGATTAGTAGGGTAAGGTATGGGGAAAGGGTATAGAGTCTCCGTGCCCTCTCTGGATGCAAAACTCTCCCAGCACCTCCACGTGCTCACCATTCCAGAAGCTCTCCAAACCCCATTGTTGAGGCCTTTATGGAGACTTCATTATGTAGGCATGATTAACTAAATCTTTGGTTATAGTTGATTAAGCCAAGTTCCAGCCACTCTCCCCTCTCCCGTTTGGGGGTGAGGCTGTAAGTTTTAACCCTTTAATCATATGGTCAGTTCTCCTGGTTTGTGACTCCTCCCAGAGTCACTGCATTAGCACAAACTTGAGTGTGGTTGAAAGGAGCTTATTATAAATGGATGTTCCTGTCACCCCCAGTCTCCCAAGAAATTCCAAGGGCTTCAGAAGCTCTGTGCCAGAAACCAGGGGTGAAGACCAAACACATATTTCTTACTATATCACAATATCACAAATACCAACCTGCCAAAGGCCCAAGAATGATACACCCAATTCTGACAAATGACAGTGATGTTCCCTTCTGCTTTACAGATAAAGGGCAGGGCCCACATTTGTGGTGGGAACATTAGTCCTTAACCCCTAATTGCCAGATGACTTTTCCAACTGCCCAGCTCCTGCTGTTGTGCAAATCATCTTGAAGACTGCTTATTCAGGGCACCCTCTTCATAGCCTCCACTGATATTGTGAAAAGAAAATAAATCTCAGGACCCCAAAATCACTAAGCCAAGAGAAAAGTCAGGCTGGGAACTGCATCAGGCAAACCTGTCTCCCATTTTATTTCTAAATAAGATAGCTACAAAGATTTAAAAAAAAAAAAAAAAAAAACCGACTACATACCTCCCTCACAATTTGCCAAAAAGGAAATTCCGTGCAGACAAAGGACAGAACTCAGAGTCAACCCTCTGAGGCTCACCTGAGACAAATGCATGTCTGATTGCTTCCTCTGCCCTATTGTTTATGTAAAAATGTAGATTCAGTGAACCAGACTACATTGTGTATTTAGTGGAAGGCTGATCAAGGACTCAAAAGAATGCAACTGTTTGTCTCTTATCTACTTCTAACGGAAGCCCCCACTTCAAGTTGTCCCACCTTACCAAACGGAACCAATGTACATCTTACACATATTCATTGATATCTCATGTCTCCCTAAACTGTATAAAAGCAAGCTGTACCCTGACCACCTTGGGCACCTGTCATCAGGACTTCCTGAGGCTGTGTCACAGGTGCATCCTTAACCTTGGCAAAATAAACCTTCTAAATTGACTGAGACCTATCTCAGATGTTTTGGGTTCACAACATCCCTCTTAATCACTAGGTGGAAGTGAATAGCTACACACCTTATATTTGTCTCTTGCATTGCAGCTTTCCTGTCACACACATCTTGCTCCTCACAGCATTCCTGTCATGCTGATAAGAAAGGTAAGGCTCAGAGGAGTCCATAGGTTGCCAATTAGTACTCATGGAGCAGCTACTCTATGCCAGGTCCTGTCTGAGGCCATCCACAAGCCCCTTATGCAAGCCTCTGATCCCAGTGGCAGGTAGTTATGACTTATGCCCAATTTGCAGGTGTAGACTCTGAGATTCAATGGGTTTAGTGACTCAAGCATGGTCATGTGGTAGCTAGAAAGCCAAGGCTGTGACTGAGACTTTGAGTCTACAGTCAGGCATAGCAGACAGATCTTCCTACATTCATCCCTAAAGGATTTCACATGTAGATTTGTTTGTGAAGGGAAAAAAGCTCATAGTGGGTAAATCAGGTTTGTGCTGGCCAGTAAAAGTTTTAAAAACAAAATTCTAGTGCCCTCTATTTGTCTATGATGAACAATTTTTTTTATTTGCCACATCCCCTCTCTGTGCCTTCAATAAAATGGGAGTGCTGGCTACTTACAGAAGAGGTTTCTAAGAAATCCAAAGCCTACTTGTACCAGTATCCTTACTACAGGCATCCTGAACAATGAAAATTGCTTTCCTAAGTGAAACTAAACTCGAGTGGTTTGTTCTACCCTGTTATAGTCATCCAGACAGTAGAAGTGTTTGCGCAACTTTTTTCAAAGTTCCAAAAACAACCCAAGGAGATAATAAAATACCATCCTCTGTACTGAAGTCTGAGATTCACTAAAGCTGAAGACTGCAGATTGTGGTGTTTGATTGCCCTAAATGAAAATGTTGGAAGATAAAGAATCCCCTTGGCTCTAACCTTTAAGGAGCAAATCATGCCCAGAGGCAAGGAAATGCAGCCAGTCCAATATATTCTCCCTCTGCCAAATTCCACATTCTGCAAAAATTCTCTCTCCTTCCTAACTACATTAGTGAAGAAAACAATCAGTAAGAAAACGCCGGTTCCATCCTAAGGGACTGAGAGTGCAAAATAAAAACTCCACATAGTTCAGTTCCCAAGCTGAAATGACTGACCCCTTATTTTCTGTGTGATATTCATGCATCTTGATGTTCAAAGTAAAAGCTGGTTCTAATGAACCATGAATTGTGTTGTTAGTCTCATATAAGGCAAGGCCTTTCTAACCACTTCCAACTGCAGGGTCTTTGTGTTCGGAATCATCTGGAATATGTTTTTTGCATAAGAGCACCCTTTGATAGGATCACTACCTCCCTCTAACACCTAAATACAACAATGATCCTTCATGTCCTTCTTTCTCTTCTTACTGAATTGAATGACTACCCCATTTGACATCCATTATTTCCCATATGACTTAAACAGAATGATTATAGAGTGTTATTTCTGCAAAACATATGCAAAGGTTTCTTCAGTTTTCTCATGGGTCTCTATTAATCCTTTGATACTCCTATCATGCTCACTTGAGGTATTTTTCCAGTTATTGGAAAATAAATGTGTGACAAATTTCCCCAAAACTTACTGGCTTAGAATAGCACCTATTTTGCTCACAAATGAGCAGTTTGATCAGGGCACAGTGAGAATAGCTCACCTCTTCTCCACTTGTCCCCAGCTGATGAGGTCAGTCTGGGAACTGTGTCATCTGTTGGCTTGTTAACTCACGCATCTGGCATCTGGCCTGGGAAGACTCCAACAGCTGGGGAACAAAACAATAAGCACTCCTTAAGCATCTTTCTCCATTTCTCTCTGATCTCACCACATGGTCTTCCCAGCATGGCAGCTTCACGTGGGTCCCTGAAAGAGAAGGCAGAAGCCATTTCACTTTTATGACTCAACTTGTGAAGTCATACAGCATCACCTCTGCCACACTCTCATCTTTGGAAGCAAACTTCTAAAGTCCACCCATTTTCAACGAAAGATTAGGTTCTACCTTTTGTGGGAAGAATGTCAAAGCATTTGCAGACATGTTTTAAAACTAAAGCATCTATCACATCATGTTATTGATGATCTCTTCTGTTTGTTAACTGGTTCAACCTCATCAGATCCATTTGCCAGTGGTTGTATGGAAGTTTGGCATGTCAGATCCATGAAGGCTGGAATAGTCAACGTTAATCTCTAACACTTAGTACCTAGTAAATGGTACCCAATTTGGATACCCAAGTACGTATCCAATAAATATTTCTTAAATTAATGACTGATTCAACAGTTCCCCAATATCACTTTAACCACCTTCATGAAATCTCGCATCCTTTAAAAAATTTGCAGTTTTCCAAGGACAAACCAAACCCAAAGCTAGCAGAAGAAAAGAAATAACAAAAATAAGAACAGAACAAAATGAAATGAAAACCAAAAAAAAAAAAAAAAATCAGTGAAACAAAAAGTTGGGCAGGGTGTGGTGGCTTATGCCTATAATCCCAGCACTTTAGGAGGCTGAGGTGGATGGATCACTTGAAGTTAGGAGTTCGAAACCAGCCTGGCCAACATGGTGAAACCCCGTCTACACTAAAAATTCAAAAATTAGCTGGGCATGGTGGCACACACCTGTAATCCTAGCTACTCAGGAGGCTGAGGCACTAGAATGGCTTGAACCTGGGAGTCAGAGGTTGCAATGAGCTGAGATCATGCCACTGCATTCCAGCCTGGGCAACAGAGCCAGACTGTGACTCAAAAAAAAAAAAAAAAAAAAAAAAAAAGGCGGTTCTTTGAAAAAGTAAACAGAATCAGTAAATCACTAGCTAGATTAACCAAGAAGGAGAGAAGATTCAAATAAGCTCAATTAGAAATGAAAATAGGGCATTGCAACTGACGCCATGGAAATACAAAAGATCGCTCAAGACTACTATGAACAATTCTACACAAATAAAGTGGAAAAACTAGAGGAAATGGATGAATTACTGGAAATATACAACCCCCCTAGCTTGAATCAGGAAGAAATAAAAATCCTGAAAAGACCAATGACAAGCACTGAGATTGAATCAGTAATTTTAAAAATCTGTCAACAAATGAGAAGCGGACCAAATGGATTCACAGCCAAATTCTACCAGACATTCAAAGAAGAATTGGTATTAATCTTACTCCTTCTCAACAGTTGAAACTATTACAACCTATTCAGAAGGAAGGAATCCTCCTTAACTCATTCTATGAAGCCAGTATCAAAGCCAGGAAAGGACATAACAGAAAAAGGAAACTACAGACCAATATTCCTTATGAACATAGATGCAAAAATCCTCAACAAAATGCCAGCAAAGTGAATCTAACAACATATAAAAAAAATTAACCAGGATCAAGTGGGTTTCATCCCAGGGATGCAGTGATAGTTCAATATATGCAATTCAATAAATGTGATTCATCACATAAACAGAATTAAAAACAAAAGCCATATGATCATCTCAATAGATGCACAAAAAAATCAATAAAATCAACATCCCTTTATAATAAAAAGCCTCAATAAGCTAGGTATAGAAAGAACATACCACAAAATAAGAAAAGTCATATATAACAAACCCATAGCCAATATACTGAATGGGGAAAAGTTGAAAGCATTCCCCCTGAGAACTGGAACAAGACGAAGATGCCAGCTTACTTCTATTCAACATAGTACTGGAAGTTCTAGCTGGAGCAATCAGGCAAGAGACAGAAATAAATGTCATTCAAATTGGAAAAGAGGAAATGTAACCGTCGCTGCTCACTGATATATGATCATTTACATAGAAAACCCTAATGACGCCTTCAAAAGACTCCTAGATTTGATCAATGAATTCAGTAAAGTCTCAGGTTACAAAATCAATGCACACAAATCAGTAGCACTGCTACGCACCAATGAAGAGCAAGCTGAGAATCAAATAAAGGACTCAGTTCCTTTTACAATTGCTACTAAAAAAATTATAAAATACCTAAGAATATTCTTAAGCAAGGAGGTGAAAGATATTTACAAGGAAAACTACAAAACACTGCTGAAAGAAATCATAGATGATACAAACAAATGGAAATACACCTCATTGCTCATAGATTGGAAGAATCAATATTGTGAAAATTACCACACTGTCCAAAGCAATCTATAGATTCAGTGCAATTCCTATTAAAACACCAATATCATTTTTCACAGACTTAGAAAAAAAATCCTAAAATTGATATGAAGCCAAAAAAGAACCCGAATAGCCGAAGCAATCCTAAGCTTGAAAAATAAATCTGGAGGTATCATATTGCCTGATTTCAAATTATACTACAAGGTAATAGTAAGCAAAACAGCAAGGTACTGGTATAAAAGTGTATACATAGACCAGTGATACAGAACAAAGGACCTCAAGATAAAGCCAAATACTTATAACCAACTGACCTTTGACAAAGCATACACAAACATAAACTGGGGAAAGGACACCCTACTGAATAATCGGTGCTAAAAAATTGGCAAGCCACATGTAGAAGAATGAAACTGGATCCCTATCTCTCACCATATTAAAAAAATGAACTCAAGATGGATTAAAGACTTAAATCTAAGACCTGAAACCATCAAAATTATAGATGAAAACCTAGGAAAAACTCTTCTGGACATTGGCTTAGGCAAAAAATTTATGACTAGGACCCCAAAAGCAAATGCAGCAAAATGTTAAATAAATAAGTATATGGGACTTAATTGCACTAAAAAGCTTCTAAACAGCAAAAGAAATAATCATCAGAGTAAACAGACAATCTACGGACTGGGGGAAAATCTTTACATCAAACAAAGGACTGATATCCAAAATCTACAAGGAACTCAAATAAATCAGCAAGAAAAAAAAAATTAACATGGCACAAGTATACATATGTAACAAACCTGCACGTTATGCACATGTACCCTAGAACTTAAAGTATAATAATAATAAAAAAAAATTAACTTCAAAAGTGGGCAAGTGATATGAATAGACATTTCTCAAAAGAAGGTATACAAATGGCCAAAAAATACATGAAAAAAAAAGTTCAACATCATTAATCATCAGGGAAATGCAAATTAAAACCACAATGAGATACCACCTTACCCCAGCCAGAATGGCCATTTAAAAAGTCAAAAAATGATAGGCGTTGGCACAGATGGTTGTGGTAAAAAGGGAATGCTTATACACTGTTGGTGGGAATGTAAACTAGTACAACTTCTATGGAAAGCAGTATAGAGATTTTTTAAAGAACTAAAGGAACTACCATTTGATCCGGCAATCCCACTACTGAATATCTACCCAAAGAAAACAAAAGCCATTATATCAAAAGATACCTGCACATGTGTGTTTATCATAACACGATTCACAATTGCAAAGATATGGAATCAACTTAAGAGCCCAACAAGTAGATAAAGAAAATGTGGTATATATATACATCATGTGATACTACTCAATAGGAAAAAAGGGTTTTTTTAATGCTATGTCTTTTGCAGCAACTTGAATGGAACTGGGGACCATTTTCCTAAGTGACGTACTCAAATGGAAAACCAAATACTGCATGTTCTCACTCATATGTGGAGCTAAGCTATGAGTATCCAAAGGCATACACAGTGGTATAATGGACTTTGAAAACTCATAAGGGAGGAAGTTGGGAGGGAGGTGAGGAATGAAAAACTACCTTTTGGGTACCACGTATACTACTCAGGTGTCAAGTACATTAAAATCCCAGACTTCACCACTATACAATTCAACCATGTATCCAAAAAACACCTGTACCCCTAAAGCTGTTAAAAATAAAAAATAGAAAACATTTTTAAAAATTTTTGCAGTTTTTTTTTTTTGCAACCAGTTTTCTTTGTTTTTATTGCATCATCTGAAGTTAACAACTTTAGGGCAATCAATAAGAGACTAGTCAAAAAAGATGTTGATGAAATGAGCCAAGACAGTACCTAATATTACCCAAAGAGGGATATCGAAGTGGGGACTCATATTGTAAATGGTCACTTCATTTTGAAGCTCTATTCCCCACATGAAAGCTTATAGCTATAGGGTCCAGATCATGAAGACAGATAAAAAGGGCTCACAGAATACCTTTGAGCAAATCAAAATCCCTTCAGCTTCAAGTTTTCTGGCTTTGGAAAGGCATTTCCTCTCAAGTTCTTTTTGGTGATGTTAGAACTTAGAGTTTTAGATCAGGGTAATAGATCTAGATGGGCAGATATTTAGTATCCATGATAACAAACATAATTAATAATGATAATAAATACCAATGATGTTTCAAATAACTGCTGATGGGGCTAGGCATGGTGGCTCATGCCTGCAATCCCAGCACATTGGGAGGCCTAGGTGGGAGGATTTCTTGCAGTCAAGAGTTCAAGACCAGCCTAGGAAATAAAGTGAGATCCTGTCTCTACCAAAAAAAAAAAAAAAAAGTGTTTTGAACGATAAGCCACGTATAGTGGTGTACGCCCTGTAGTCCCAGCTACCTGGGAGGCAGTAGTGGGAGGATCCCTTGAGCCCAGGAGTTGGATGCTGCAGTGAATTATGATCACACCACTACACTCCAGCCTGGATTGCAGTCAAAGATGGTCAGGCACATCTAGTCAACTATTAAGATCTGTTTGAGGAAGTTAGTTTGAAAACTGGTCTAGACCACAGCCAATCACCTCACCTCCAACCTCCCCTCCACCAGCTCCCAGAGCAGGGATAACAGAGCAAATCTGTGCATGTCAAAGTCAGGTTATAATTTTCTTATTTCAGTTTCTCCATGAGCAAAATGGGGAAGATAATGCCAGCAAGACTCTGTCTCCAAAATATTAATAATAATGACAGCTGCTAAAGAACATTTACTATGTATCAGACACTGTACTAAGTGCTGTTCATGTATGATCTCGTAGTCTTTGCAACAAATCTTTGAGATAGGTGTTATTTCCATTTTTAACTAAATTACAGAATGTAATAGAAACAAGACCAAATTCAAGTCCAACAGCGTAGCCCATGCTATTAACGACCATGCCTTCTTAGCTCCTGTGATTGCTCTGCAGGGCAGACTGACTACATAAAGCCTGACTGTGAAACTAGTCATACAGGAACAGGAAACCCATAGTAAGGGCCTGTCTCAGGCCTCAGCAAAGGACATTTAGTTACAGGGAAGACCAGAAGTATCAGGTTATAACCCAGCTTCACAAACAGCTTTCTGTAGATATTGACACACATTCTTTCCTCTCCTCCTGGTCTCCTGACAGGCTTTCTGAATAACTCTAATTTTAAAACCTTTCTTCCCAGTTAATCAGAGCACATTTCTTCCATGATGATGAAGTCATTGCTTCCACCTTATCCCAAGATTAGATAAAATGACTGTTTGACCCATTTTTAAGTAGTGTGTTTAGGATATCATATTTTTAAAGTAAGCTAAAAATTAAAGATAGCAAAGGCCTTTGTCCCTAAAGCTGATCCCTAAAGACTCAAAACAGTTTATAGACATTAGCTAATTCACTGTTACAACAAAGCCGGCATTATCTTCCGCATTTTGCTCATGGAGAAACTGAGATAAGAAAATTATAGCCTGACTTTGACACACACAGGTTTGCTCTGTTAACCCTGCTATGGGAGCTGGTGGAGTGGAGGTTGAAGGTGAGGTGATTGGCTGTGGTCTAGACCAGTTTTCAAAGTAGCTTCCTCAAACAGATCTTAATACCCCAGAGATTAAAAGGTGGCTAGATGTCCCTGACCCTCTTTGACTAGAGGAGTTCAGCTTAATACAGATTTCATCAGCTTTCTAAATACGGATTTTGTGAAAGATTTCCTTTAACAAAGAATCAGCGCCTGAAAACTAAAAATCTGATACAACCACTGGCCTAAATATATTTAGGGCATGCCACCTTTAGAAAGTAAACATTTAGAAATAGTCAACAGCTTTTCTAAAATCCTAACGCAACCGTTAGTAGCAAACCCTGGTTGCTTCTGTGTGCCCAGCACCGTGCTAAGCACATTACAGACATTAGCTTATTTCATCATGATAAACTATCATTTTACTGAAGAGGAAACTGAGGTTCAGAGAGGTTAAGCAACTTGTCCAGGACCACCAAGCTAATAAGCTGTGAAACCAAGATTAACCCAAGCAGCCTGATCTCCAAACCCACACTGTTAACCATTCTGCTACCCTGACTCTAAACCAATTAATGACTTCAATTCAGTCTTGAAGTCTCTGTCAGAGAAAGAGAGAGATTTAACAATTTGCCAGTCATATTTCTTACAAAGGCTACAGAATAGACAAAAGCCAAAAGCAACATGTTATATAATAAAGAATTTGGTTGGTTATTTTCCCTGGTTCCTAGAAGGAAGACTCTCAATCCTTAGAGTTCCCAGAGTGACAGGAGTGTCTTTGTTATTCATGGTAGGCCCTGAGGCTTTGTGCTAACAAGGTGACTTCTGGCCCCTACAGTAGCTTAAGCTAATGAGATTACTCAGGATGGGGGGTTGGTCATGCCAGAAAGACCAACCATGTGATTAGAGAATGGACGCTTTGAGCCATGTGATATCAGCCTGACCTCTAAGGAGGAGGGCTGGAGATTGTGTTCAATATTTCGGCCAATAATTCAATCAATCATGCCTATGTAATGAAGGTCCAGTAAAAACTCTGGACACAGATGTTTAGGTGAGCTCCCTGGTTGGCAGTATCCTATGCGTATTGTTACACTTCCGCATACTAAGAGAGTGATGCACCCTGACTCCATGGATTCGGGTTTGGGTTTGGGACACTCTGTTTTAGGGGCACTCCCTGACCTCACACTATGCATCTCCTCTTTTGGCTAATTCTGACTTACAGCCTTTTGCTCTAATAAAACTGAAATCTGAGTTCTATGGGTCATTCTAGTGAATTATCGAACCTGAAGGGGTAATGAGAACCCCCACATTTGTAGCCAGTTGGCCAGAAATGATCATCTTGCCCTGGGAACCCCCCAGCTTGTGGCTGGTGTCTGCAGTGAGGGCAGTCTCCTGGAGGACTATGTCCTTCACCTGTGAGGTCTGGCCAGAGTCTAGGGAGTGAGCATCAGAAGTCACTGTACAAGGCTATGTGGAAAATCCTATACTCATCTCTATTTGATTAAAAGACATTTTCAGGATTCAGAGCTGATCATCACATGGCTTTATGAACAATAATTCTCTAAGGGCAATCCCCAGTTGGGGCTGCAATGACAGAATACCATCAACTGGTTGGCTTATTAACAACATAAGTTTATTCTTTAGAGTTCTGGTGGCTGGGAGGTTCAAGATCAAGGCACCAAGAGATTTGGAGTCTCGTGAAGGCCTGCTTCCTGGTTAATAGACTAATAGGTAGCTATCTTCTCTCTGTGTCCTCACATGGCAGAAAGAACAAGGGAACTCTCCGGGGTCTCTTATGTAGGGCACTAATCTCATTCATAGGGGCTCCATCTTCATGACCTAATCACTCCCAAAAGCCCTACCTCCAAATACCACCATATTGGAGATTAGATTTTAACATATGAACTTGGGGGGATATAAACATTCAGGCTTTAGCAGGGTTATTGCTTCCCCATCTATGTTTCATTGTTCCATTTAACCACAGAACCTTGCTTTAACCCACCAGACCCAGAGCTCATTCAGTAAAATGATAAACCACTACACCTGCTTTAAGACCCTCACCACGTGGGAATTTTTGTTCTTTGGCTTTGTCACCTTTCCTCCTTTGTATTTTTATTCTTTATTGCACCTCTGCTGTGTAACAATCTAAGATTTTGTTCCTCATTAAATTTTTTTTAAAAGAAGAGGAACAGTAACGAGGTATGCCTCACATTCTTTTGCACTGTTCTTCAGGCCTCTAACTGGCTTCAAGTCTGGACATAAGCTTTACAAACACCAAGAGCATTTATAAAATGAAAAGATAAAGCATAGATGAGATCAGTCCATGATTTAATGTAGGACTTGAATTAAGCAAAGGAAAGGGGATAGACTCAGAATTATAGGATTTATGTTACTCTTATTTAAAAATAAAAGAACTAAGAAGCAAGTTTGGGAGCTATAAAAGGACTCAGCGATTGTCTAGGTCAAAATCTTCATTTTATGAGTGAAGAAACTAAGGCCCAGAAAGATTGAAGTGAAAAATCTTCCCCTAAATTACAAACCAGAGAATATAATGACAGACTTTTCTTTGCATATATTTTATTGTTAGAAGTCAAATACATTAAAATTCCTTTTTTCCAAAGCAGAAAATTTGAACCATCAACATAAAAGCTTATCCACACATAGTTAGAAAATGCCGTCATTAATAGTTGAATGACCTTATGACTATGACGTGACTTAATGCAGGAATCTTCCAGGTTCTAGGAAGGAAGGGTCTCAGTTCATTTCCATGGAAGCTACTCTCTTTCTAGGAGAGTATGGGAGTGATCCTTAGCCCTGAATTACCTTCCTAGATCCACACAAAGTTTCTGTGACTTTTTTCTGAATTATTCTCAGTTCTTCAGTTATAAAATTGGATGACATAAAACATGGCTTGTTTTAAACAGTAGACATGTTTCTGAAAGAGAAATTCAGTCATATTTTAATCAAGTAAGGGACTTTGCTATTTAAAGAAAGCCTACCGTGAACACTTTTGTGAAACCAAAAAAAAACAATCTTTTTTAATATAAATAATCTCTCCACAATTTTTCTGGTTTGTAAATTCAGATTTCTGTATGTAGAAGTTTTTTTTTTTTTAATGAGGTTTCCCTGTATTACATATCTTCAGTTATTCTGGGATAGTGTGAGAAAAAGACAGATGAATGTGGCAAAATGTTTAAATATTCTCAGAAAAAGAGTCTCCTGACTTAGGTAGAGCAGCCAAAACCATAAAAGCATTATTTCTTCTATCCTGAAATAGCAAGGGTGTTTTTCAAGATCCAGTCAGAATATACAGCAGCAAACAGCTTGCAAAATGTTTAATACATGATCAAGTGCAACTCACAGTTTCACCCAAACACCTAATGTATTATTCCAGTAGGCTATGAGAGACAAGCATCAATCAGCATTCAAGTTACCTCATCCTTTCTCAAGGTGAAAGAACTAAAACAACTGTATTATCTGTATGACAATCACTCCTGTTTGATTTGGGGCTGCGTTCCACTCTGACCATCAGAGAAGCAATGACATAGTTTTACTGCTGCTCTTATTAAATATTATTACTGTGGTGCAAGCTTGACGGTCGAGAGAGGAGAAAAAGGAGGCAGCTTCATTGCCCAGAGGAGATCCAGTAATCAGATGGTCTGCAGCCTGAAGAGAACATCAATCTTCTGAATTCAATTCTGACTATAGACTTTAGCAGCAACTCTGTAGTCTCACCATAAAATGTTAACAGTATTAAGGCAATTGCTAACCTAAAAGGTATATATTTTGAGAAGAACAAAAGGGAGGGCCAGATTGAGAATAATGTTAAGCATACTAATTGAGATTTTTTTTTTTAAATACTGAGGAAAATTCATTGAACTAACCATTGCATTTTTTTATGGCAGTTTAGCAGTCAACCTGCCCCCTTTCTTGTTTGTTTGTTTGTTTGTTTGCTTGCTTGCTTGTTTGTTTTGAAATAGGGTCTGGCTCTGTCGCCCAGGCTGAAGGGCAGTGGCACAAGCACAGCTTACTGTGGCCCCGAACTCCCAGGTTCAAGCAATCTTCCACTTTCCCACGTATCTAGGACCACAGGCAAGCACTAATACACCTGACCAATTTTTTTTTTTTTTTTTTTTTTGACAGGGTCTCACTATGTTGCGCAGGCTGGCCTTGAGCTCCTGAACTCAAGTGAGCCAGGAGTTCCGCCTCAGCTTCCCAAAGTGCTGGGATTATAGATGCAAGCCACCACATCCAGCCTGGTTTTGAGGAACACAAACACCCCTGGGCATACAGACTTCCCACAGGCTCCCACAGAGGAAGCCAAAGAGTCTTGATCCGTCCTGTCCTCATGCCCTGATAGGCAAGGCTGACACATATTGAGGCCCACCTATCAGATGTTCTCACTCATCTGAATTTGAAGAAGGTGAAGCAAAGACAAAAGTTTGTTTAAATGCATTCATGGCATCGGCATGACCACAGCAGTGGTGTGGCCAGATTCTTGTGTTTCTTGACTCTCTGGTTCATGTTCATTTTCTAGACATAATCTCCCAGCCTCCACTCTACTGGCTTTAGAGTCAGAGTTGATCTCTGTTACTTGCAACATAAAGTATCATACCTGATACCCATATGTACGAGATGTCCATGAATGTGAGAGGCCCAGAACAGGGAACATCCTGTGGGAAAAAAGTATGTTTCCCCAAAAGCCCATTGTCATTCAAGGTTCTTATTTTATATCTTACAAAATAGGAGAAAGGCATACAGAAAATGAATGTTCTTTCTCTTGTATGTTCACTATTGCCACTGTATGTGTGAGGTATTTTTCTAGAGGTTTCTACTGGAGTAAGTCCCATAGAGTAACTAGGGAGGTGGAATGATTGGTAACAGGGCAGAATTCTTTTAAAACTCTGGTCCTATAAATGAGGACAAGAGATACCTTTTAAGGCTGAAGGAGGAAAGTAGTAAGAAATCTAACAGGCGATGCAAAGGCTCAAAACTAGAAGAAAAGTAGGTTTTTGCTGATCATGGCAGGAAGCTGGATTGGGGTGAGGAATCTCCCAGGATGAATTTGTCAACTGTTGGGACTCCAGAACCTCAAGAGAAAGCAAGCTCAGACACTCCTTATGCCAATGAGTGAAGAAGCTAAGTGTCATTCAGACCTCAAGTAGACCAGATAGCCCATATTCCAGAGAAGAGTCATGGAATGACAGTGATTAATGCTTTGTGCATTAAGGAAGACTTGCCCAGTAACCAGAGTGACTGTAAAGATGGAAGAGGGCCTAACCAGGGCGGAAGGAGGTGATCAGAGGAGCTAGAATTAGAAGCTCAGAAATAAGTCCCAGCAAGGCTAACAGAAACTAATAATCTACCTTGCTTCAAATAATCAATGTGTGCTCTGATAATACACCTCTAGCTATATTGCACATTTTCTTCACGTGCATGTATATGGGTGTTTGGGGATTGGTGTTGATTGTTTTCCCCTTTGTTTTCTTCTAAAACATTCCCTTTGTCTTTGTTGAATTACGAAGGAATCTCTGGGAGAAATACTGTACACAATTTGACCTCCAAATAAATAAAGACTAAGAAGTCTTCCTAAGAGAGATTAAGCAAACCCTGATCATCAGTAATTGCTGACTCTCCAAGCCAGAGAACACAGGCGTGCATACACACACACGCACACACTCACACACATATGCACACACAAACCACGAATTCTAGGGCCAGATCAATACTTACTGAAGCCAAATTGGGCTCATGAAAATTGAACTCACAGAAAACCTGAGACATTACCACCAATCCCTAGTGAGCAAAAACTGTCAGTGCCCATGGCTCTTCAAGGACCTGCCTTCAAGTGGTCCATCTTCAAGAACCAGAAAATACTCCTCTGGGGACAGGGCATAGCTAAACAAAAAGCAGCAGAAACCTCAGCAGAGGTAAATGCCCCTGTCTGACAGCTTTGAAGAGAGCAGTGGATCTACCAGCATGGAGGTTGAGATCTGAGAATGGACAGACTGCCTGCTCAGGTGGGTCCCTCAAGTACCCCTAAGTAGCCTAACTGGGAGACATCCCCCACTAGGTGCAGACCGACACCTCATACCTCACACCTCACACGGCAGGGTACACCCCTGAGACAAAGCTTACAGAGCAAGAATCAGACAGCAACACTCGCTGTTCAGCAATATTCTATCTTCTGCAGCCTCCGCTGCTGATACCCAGGCAAACAGTGTCTGGAGTGGACCTCAAGCAAACTCCAACAGACCTGCAGCTGAGGGTCCTGACTGTTAGAAGGAAAACTAACAAACAGAAAGGACACCCACACCAAAACCCCATCAGAACGTCACCATCATCAAAGACCAAAGGCAGATAAAACCACAAAGATGGGGAAAAAGCAGTGCAGAAAAGCTGGAAATTCAAAAAATCAGAGTGCATCTCCCCCTCCAAAGGAACACAGCTCATCGCCAGCAACAGAACAAAACTGGACGGAGAATTACTTTGACGAGTTGAGAGAAGAAGGCTTCAGTCCATCAAACTTCTCAGAGCTAAAGGAGGAACTATGTCACCAGCACAAAGAAACTAAAAACCTTGAAAAAAGAATGGATGAATGGATAACTAGAATAATCAATGCAGAGAAGACCTTAAAAGAATTGATAGAGATGAAAACCATAACATGAAAACTACGTGACAAACGCACAAGCTTCAGTAACCGACTCAATCAACTCTAGAAGAAAGAGTATCAGCAATTGAAGATCAAATGAATGAAATGAAGCGAGAAAAGAAGTGCAGAGAAAAACGAGTAAAAAGAAATGAACAAAGCCTCCAAGAAATATGAGATTATGTGAAAAGACCAAATCTACATCTGATTGGTGTGCCTGAAAGTGACACGGAAAATGGAACCAAGTTGGAAAACACTCTGCAGGATATCATCCAGGAGAACTTCCCCAACCTAGTAAGGCAGGCCAACATTCAGATTCAGGAAATACAGAGAACACCACAAAGATACTCCTTGAGAAGAGCAACTCCAAGACACATAATTGTCAGATTCACTAAAGTTGAAACGGAGGAAAAAATGTTAAGGGCAGCCAGAGAGAAAGGTCAGGTTACACAAAAAGGGAAGCCCATCAGACTAATAGCAGATCTCTTGGCAGAACTCTCCAAGTCAGAAGAGAGTGGGGGCTAATATTCAACATTCTTAAAGAAAAGAATTTTCAACCCAGAATTTCATATCCAGCCAAACTAAGTTTCGTAAGTGAAGGAGACATAAAATCCTTTATAGACAAGCAAATGCTTAGAGATTTTGTCATCACCAGACCTGCCCTACAAGAGATCCTGAAGGAAGCACTAAACATGGAAAGGAACAACAGGTACCAGCCATTGCAAAAACATGTCAAAATGTAAAGTCCATCAATGCTAGGCAGAAACTGCATCAACTAGCGAGCAAAATAACCAGCTAATACCATAATGACAGGATCAAATTCACACATAACAATATTAACCTTAAATGTAAATGGACTAAATGGTCCAATTAAAAGACACAGACTGGCAAATTGGATAAAGAGTCAAGACCCATCAGTTTGCTGTATTCAGGAGACCCATCTCACACACAGAGACCCACATAGGCTCAAAATAAAGTGATGGAGGAAGATCTACCAAGCAAATGGAAAACAAGAAAAAGCAGGGGTTGCAATCCTAGTCTCTGATAAAACAGACTTTAAACCATCAAATATCAAAAGAGACAAAGAAGGCCATTACATAACAGTAAAGGGATCAATTCAACAGGAAGAGCTAACTATCCTAAATATATATGCACCCAATACAGGAGCACCCAGATTCATAAAGCATGTCCTTAGAGACTTACAAAGAGACTTAGACTCCCATACAATAATAATGGGAGACTTTAACACCCCACTGTCAACATTAGACAGATCAACGAGACAGAAAGTTAACAAGGATATCCAGGAATTGAACCCAACTCTGCACCAAGCAGACCTAATAGACATCTACAGAACTCTCCACCCCAAATCACCAGAATATACAATCTTCTCAGCACCATGTTGCACTTATTCAAAATTGGCCACATAGTTGAAAGTAAAGCACACTTCAGCAAATGCAAAAGAACAGAAATTATAACAAACTGTCTCAGACCACAGTGCAGTCAAACTAGAACTCAGGACTAAGAAATTCAATCAAAACCACTCGACTACATGGAAACTGAACAATCTGCTCCTGAATGACTACTGGGTGCATAACAAAATGAAGGCAGAAATAAAGATGTTCTTTGAAACCAATGACATCAAAGATACAACAAACTAGAATCTCTGGGACACATTTAAAGCAGTATGTAGAGGGAAATTTATAGTACTAAATGCCCACAAGAGAAAGCAGGAAAGATCTAAAATTGACACCCTAAAATTACAATTAAAAGAACTAGAGAAGCAAGAGCAAACACATTCAAAAGCTAGCAGAAGGCAAGAAATAACTAAGATCAGAGCAGAACTGAAGGAGATAGAGATACAAAAAACCCTCCAAAAAATCAACGAATCTGGGAGCTGGTTTTTTGAAAAGATCAACAAAATTGATAGACCGCTAGCAAGACTAATAAAGAAGAAAACAGAGAAAAATCAAATAGATGCAATCAAAAATGATAAAGGGGATATCACCACCAACCCCATAGAAATACAAACTACCATCAGAGAATACTATAAACACCTCTACGCAAATAAACTAGAAAACCTAGAAGAAATGGATAATTTCCTGGACACTTACACTCTCCCAAGACTAAACCAGGAAGAAGTTGAATCCCTGAACAGACCAATAACAGGCTCTTAAATTGAGGCAATAATTAATAGCCTACCAACCAAAAAAGTCCAGGACCAGACAGATTCACAGCCGAATTCTACCAGAGGTACAAGGAGGAGTTGGTACCATTCCTTCTGAAACTATTCCAATCAATAGAAAAAGAGGGAATCCTCTCTAACACATTTTACAAGGCCAACATCATCCTGATACCAAAGCCTGACAGAGACACAACGAAACAAGAGAATTTTAGACCAATATCCCTGATGAACATCGATGCAAAAATCCTCAATAAAATACTGGCAAATCGAATTCAGCAGCACATCAAAAAGCTTATCCACCATGATCAAGTGGGCTTCATCCCTGGGATGCAAGGCTGGTTCAACATATGCAAATCAATAAACGTAATCCAGCATATAAACAGAACCAAAGACAAAAACCACATGATTATCTCAATACATGCAGAAAAGGCCTTTGACAAAATTCAACAGCCCTTCATGCTAAAAATGCTCAATAAATTCAGTATTGATGGAACATATCTCAAAATAATAAGAGCTATTTATGACAAACCCACAGCCAATATCATACTGAATGGGCAAAAACTGGAAAAATTCCCTTTGAAAACTGGCACAAGACAGGGATGCCCTCTCTCACCACTCCTATTCAACATAGTGTTGGAAGTTCTGGCTAGGGCTACCAGGCAAGAGAAAGAAATCAAGGGTATTCAGTTAGGAAAAGAAGAAGTCAAATTGTCCCTGTTTGTAGATGACATGATTGTATATTTAGAAAACCCCATCGTCTCAGACCAAAATCTCCTTAAGCTGATAAACAACCTCAGCAAAGTCTCAGGATACAAAA
Source organism: Macaca nemestrina (assembly GCF_043159975.1). Classification (NCBI taxonomy): domain Eukaryota; kingdom Metazoa; phylum Chordata; class Mammalia; order Primates; family Cercopithecidae; genus Macaca; species Macaca nemestrina. The sequence goes on along the minus strand of NC_092127.1, from coordinate 120,193,644 downwards.
TCAATGTGCAAAAATCACAAGCATTCTTATACACCAGTAACAGACAAACAGAGAGCCAAATCAGGAATGAACTCCCATTCACAATAGCTTCAAAGAGAATAAAATACCTAGGAATCCAACTTACAAGGGATGTAAAGGACCTCTTCAAGGAGAACTACAAACCACTGCTCAGTGAAATAAAAGAGGACACAAACAAATGGAAGAACATACCATGCTCATGGATAGGAAGAATCAATATTGTGAAAATGGTCATACTGCCCAAGGTAATTTATAGATTCAATGCCATCCCCATTAAGCTACCAATGACTTTCTTCACAGAATTGGAAAAAAATTGCTTTAAAGTTCATGTGGAACCAAAAAATATCCTGCATTGCCAAGACAATCCTAAGCCAAAAGAACAAAGCTGGAGGCATCACACTACCTGACTTCAAACTATACTACAAGGCTACAGTAACCAAAACAGCATGGTACTGGTACCAAAACAGAGATATAGACCAATGGAACAGAACAGAGCCCTCAGAAATAATACCACACATCTACAGCCATCTGATCTTTGACAAACCTGACAAAAACAAGAAATGGGGAAAGGATTCCCTATTTAATAAATGGTGCTGGGAAAATTGGCTAGCCATAAGTAGAAAGCTGAAACTGGATCCTTTCCTTACTCCTTATACAAAAATTAATTCAAGATGGATTAGAGACTTAAATGTTAGACCTGAAACCATAAAAACCCTAGAAGAAAACATAGGGAATACCATTCAGGACATAGGCATGGGTAAGGACTTCATGTCTAAAACACCAAAAGCAATGCAACAAAAGCCAAAATTGACAAATGGGATCTAATTAAACTAAAGAGCTTCTGCACAGCAAAGGAAACTACCATCAGAGTGAACAGGCAACCTACAGAATGGGAGAAAATTTTTGCAATCTACTCATCTGACAAAGGGCTAATACCCAGAACCTATAAAGAACTCAATCAATTTTACAAGAAAAAAACAAACAACCCCATCAAAAAGTGGGCAAAGGATATGAACAGACACTTCTCAAAAGAAGACATTCATACAGCCAACAGACACATGAAAAAATGCTCATCATCACTCGCCATCAAAGAAATGCAAATCAAAACCACAATGGGATACCATCTCACACCAGTTAGAATGGCAATCATTAAAAAATCAGGAAACAATAGGTGCTGGAGAGGATGTGGAGAAATAGGAACACTTTTACACTGTTGGTGGGACTGTAAACTAGTTCAACCATTGTGAAAACAGTGTGGCGATTCCTCAAGGATCTAGAACTAGAAATACCATTTGACCTAGCCATCTCATTACTGGGGATATACCCAAAGGATTATAAGTCATACTGCTATAAAGACACATGCGCACGTATGTTTATTGCAGCACTATTCACAATAGCAAAGACTTGGAATCAACCCAAATGTCCATCAGTGACAGACTGGATTAAGAAAATGTGGCACATATACACCATGGAATACTATGCAGCCATGAAAAAGGATGAGTTCGTGTCCTTTGTAGGGACATGGATGCAGCTGGAAACCATCATTCTCAGCAAACTATCGCAAGAACAGAAAACCAAACACCACATGTTCTCACTCATAGGTGGGAATTGAACAATGAGATCACTTGGACACAGGATCATCACACACCAGGTCCTATTGTGGGGAGGTGGAGGGGGAGGGATAGCATTAGGAGATATACCTAATGTAAATGACGAGTTAATGGGTGCAGCACACCAACAGAGCACATGTATACATATGTAACAAACCTGCACGTTGTGCACATGTACCCTAGAACTTAAAGTATAATAAAAAAATAATAATAATAATTGAAAGCAAGGACTCAAACAATTAGATACTTGTATTTCTGTGTTCATAGCAGGATTATTCACAACTCAAATGTCCATCAGCAGAAGAATGGATAAACAAAATGTAGTATGCATATAAATTGAACATTACTCAGTTTTTAAAAAGTGATGAAATTCTGACATACGCTACAACATGGATGAACCTTAAAAACATTATGCTAAGTGAATTGAGCCAGACACAAAAGGACAAATATTGTATGATTCCACTTATATTAAATACCTAGAACAGACAAATGCATAGAGATCGTAAAATAGTGTTTACCACCAACTGGAGAGAGTAGTGTATGGAGGTTATTTTTTAATGTGTACAGAGTTTCAGTTTGGGATGATAAAAATTAGTTCCAGAATTGATTAGTGGTGATAGTTGTACAATGCTGTGAATGTTGTAATGCCACTGAGCTGTATACTTAACAGTGCTTAAAATGGTTTTTTTAAAAAAAAGTATGTTTTATCACAATAAAAGTTACGCAAAAAAAAAAAAAAAAAAAAACCAGAAAATAGGTTTGACTCTGCAAGATCATAGACTATTTAGTGAAGTCCTCAGCTGGGGCCATGGAGTATCCTGGAATATACGTCCTGGAATCAGCCAAAGTAGACTATGACACCCTGCTGGGTGACCTTGATGAGTCACTTAAACCTGGTGTTGCCATATATGGGTGGTAACACCCACTTTGTAAGGCTGATTTGAGATTAAATGAGATATTGTCTGTAAAGCCTTTTGCACAGTACTTGGTGTATAGTAACTGTTCATAAAAATAAGAAAAACATAAATAAAAATGTAGGTAAATGAAAATTAATGAACGAAGCCATTGACTAGGCAAGTCTGGATTTCAATGAGGTTCAGAAAAGATTTCACTTACACTGCTAATCTAATTCCACCAGGAAAACAGCTGGGAAGATGAACTAAGATGGACACACTTTCTAAATATACTTATTTGCAGTTTTTATTTTGAAGAAGCGGAAGTAGCAGCCGCCGCCACCCCCACCACAAGCCAGGCGGTTGACAAGTATTGGCGGAGCCTGCAGAAGGCTCCTGTCAGGGGAACAGTGACTTTCCACGCCAGTTTCATGTGGGAAATCAGTAGGACAGATTTTCTTATGCGATTTTCTCATTCATTCTGGTTTCTGCTTGGCTTGAAAGAGTACATAAGCTGTTTATCTCAGATGAATGCTCCACTAGATAAAACACCAAAAGGGGCTTGGGGAAACATAATAAAGTAAGAATTGCCATACTGGCTTAGACCAACTGTCTGACAATAGTACCAAGAGGCATTTTGTAGGAAATAGTTGCAACTTCCTTCATAATCAAGGCCTCACAAGCTTAGAAACAACTCCTAAATGTCCTTAAGTTCCTATTAAGGTGCAATCAACCACAATTTTACTTAAACTTTCCTTGAGTTCTTTTATACTAGCAATTTCAGCTAAAACTGTTTGGGGCAATGAGTTTCTTTATTTAGCCAACTTTTATTTTTATGTTTTGTTCCTCTTGACTACAACCCAGACTGACTATATATATAGCCTGAAGCAAGTCCCTGAAGTTGGCTCTGCCTTAATATTTCCACTTATAAAATGGAAAAATAGCAGCGTCTTAGTAAGGTCACAAATAAAAGAAAAAGATTCCTGGAGCTACATTTTTCTCTTCCTTGGGCTCTGCAAAGAAAGAAAGAGGCTTAAATCTGGACACTTGAGTTCCATTTTCTGTGCTAATTCATATAAATCCCACAATAATAAAACAATGGAATAACAGAATAGCTAAATGCAGGAGGAGAGATGAATAGCGAAAGTCTTGGGATCGGGGTTGGATTGCAGGCCATTGAAGTAGCAAAAATGGGTGTCCCTATCCATAAGCAAAAGGTATTAGAACCAGATTGCTCACTTGGATTAAAATACTGCACAATCTATGTGACTTCTACCAAACGGTCACTTACACTTATAAATAAAAGCATTTAGTGAGAGTAAGAATAAAAACAACATTTTTTTCTTTTGGAGTTAGAGAAAACCTAAAAATAAGTAATGCTGTATTATCAAAGTAGGGAAAATCAATAACAGGCTGTGTATATGTCTAAACCACCCAGGTGACATTGGAATTTGACAAGAAGTTTTTATTGTTATATATGAAATTAGTTCTAGAGATGAGTTAACTTTAATCACTGTTTTATGTCAGATAAGAGTGATAATTACAGTGAAGATGTGAAGAGGAGATTTGATATTTTCTATTTATGAGGAACTATGGGAAGTACAATTATGAAGAAGTTACATGCTAAGCAGGACGGGATGAGAAGCTAGATGACATAATGGTCTCTCTCTTTCTCCCTTATTAAAGGTAAAAGAAATTTTTAATAAAGTAACATAGTCACTCCCAGAAAGCTGTAATGAGTCCAGTGTGAAACATTTGTATGTAACTAAGTCATCTTAGTTCCTTTTGTATTGAATTTTAGAATTTATTGAGAAAATAATCATTAAAAGTAAATATCATCTAAATAATTTATTATAATCTTATAATGCTCACATTTGTTGGCTGTGTAAAGAGGCAAAATTTTGCTGCAAGAAGAAAATATATTACAGCTAAGGTTGTTCTATTGTTACAATGCTGAAAAATGTTTTTAATTAAGTGATATTAATATGAGTACAAACAATTCTTTGGGGCTGCTTTCTTTTATAAAGAGGTTTTAAATATTAAATGAAGGAAAATGCAAGTTACCTTAGTTTGTCCATCTTAGAGATGAAAGTTATATGACCTTGTAGTGAAAGAATACAGTGCAGATTAACTAGCTAATTTGATCATTGTCATATCCAGTGTTATGAAAGACAAAGTATGCCTATGGTCCTGGCCCAAGTCAACCTTTTTTCCATTTTTTTTTAAATTTTAGATTTCTCTCTTTCTCTCTCTTCTTTTTTCTCTTTCCCTACTTCATTAAAGTATAACTGACAAATAAAAGATGTACGTATTCAAGGCACACAACACCATGTTTTGATATATGTATACACTGTACCACAATCAAGCTAATTAGCATATTCATCACCTCACATACTTACTATCTTTTTTGTAGTGATAATGTTTAAGATCTACTCCCTTAGCAATTTTCAAGGATACAATGCATTATTATTAACTGTAGTCACCATGTTGTACACTAGTCTCTAGAAAAGATTCATTTTCTAACTGCTGAATCTTCGCACCTTTTAACTAACATCTTCCTATTTCCACCCCAGCCCCTCAGCCCAGGCAATGACCATGCTATTCTCTGCTTCTGTGAGGTCGATTTTTTGAGATGTCACATATGAGTGAGGTCATGTAGTGTTTGTCTTTCTGTGCCTGGCTTATTTCATGTAGCATAATGTCCTCCAGATTCGTTCATGTTGTTGCAAATGACAGAACTTTCTTCTTTTTAAGGCTTAATAGTATTCCAGTTTGTGCAAATATCACATTTTCTTTATCCATTCATCCACTGATGGACATTTAGGGTGATCGCATATCTTGGCTATTGTGAATCATGCTGCAACAAACACTGGAGTGCAGATACCTCTTAAACACTGACGTCATTTCCTTCAGGTATAGACCCAGCAGAGAAATTGCTGGATCATACAGCAGTTCTATTTTTAATTTTTTGAGGAAACTCCATATTGTTTCCTATAGTGGCCACACCTTTTACATCTCCACCAACAGTGTGGAGGGGCTCCCTTTTCTCCACATCTTCATCAACATTCATCTCTTGTCTTTTCTCACGACATGCCTGTTAGAATGGCTATGATCAAAAACTTAAGCCAGGCTTTTTATCTGAAATACCAAGACATTCAAGACAACACAAGAGACTGTCACCAGATTGGGGTGAACAAATGAGTGAATCATAATTAAAGGTTGTGTTGGGGCCTGGCAAATCACTGTTGTTGTGGCCTTGTCAAGTCCGTTAACCCCTTTGGGACTCAGTATCCTAATCTGTGAAATGAGGGGGCTTGACTTTTAAAGATATTTCTAGCACTAAAATCCTATGACACACAACTTTTAATAACTAAAAGAAGCAAACACATCACTCTGCATCAGAGAAAGGTGCTGACTACTTGTAGAGACTGGAACCAGATCATGAGGTACACCAGAAAGGTCTAAGGGAGCAGTCCCCAACTTTTTGGCACCAGGGGCTGGTTTCATGGAAGACAATTTTTCCACAGGAAGGAGGTAAGGGGTATGGCAGGTTTGAGATGATTCAAGCACATTACATTTATTGTGCACTTTTTTTCAACTCACTTGCCACTATAAAGCCTGCCACCAGATGCAACTTGTCTTTTGCCACTCATTGATAGGGTTTTGATATGAGTCTGCAAGCAATGGATTTATTGTGGCCTCTGGGCAGTCAAATCTCTCTGCTAATGTTTATCTGTATTTGCAGCCACTCCCCAGTGCTAGCATCACCACCTCAGCCCACCTCAGATCATCAGGCATTAGATTCTCATAGGGAGCATACAACCTAGTTCACAATAGGGTTCATGCTCCTATGAGAATCTAATGCAACCACTGATCTGACAGGAGGCGGAGCTCAGGCAGTAATACAAGTGATGGGGAGTGGCTATAAACACGGATGAAGCTTCACTTGCTCACCCGCCACTCACCTCCTGCTGTGCCGCCCAGTTCCTAACAAGCCACTGACCAGTACCAGTCCACGGCCCAGGTGTTCGGGGACCCCTGGTCTAAGAAAAGGCCAGTGTTCTAGAAGTCCTCCCACCTCTCTCCACCGAACTGTCTTCCCCGGCCCTGGAAAATCCTTAGAGACAATTCCCTAGATCCTCCAGCAAACCAGGTCTCTACGCATAATTCCTTATCAATTCCTTCTTGACTACCTTGACTTCCTTTTCAATCTGTTCTTGAGAATAACTGAGTTGACTGTTTGGTTTAGAATACTCATGCTGCCTTCTCCTTTCTTCACTCACACAAACACCATGTTACTCTCATTCTTCCATTCATTGTTGATTCATTCATTCACTAGTCTAGCATTTATTGAGCACCTACTATGGGCAGCTGTCTTTGCTAGGCCTTGATCTTCTCTGACTAAAATGCTGTGTACTGTGAAGCCAGTGTGTTGGTTTACATTGGCCAGCAGCAGCATCTCTGGAGTTAGACTGAATGTGTTCAAATCCCAGCTTTCCCATTTGCTGTATTATCTTGAGCAAATGTCTTAACTTTTCTGTGTCTCAGTTTTCTCATTTGTAAAACGTGATTCATAGCAGTAACTATTTCGAAGACTTTTTTGGAGAGTCAAATAATTAAATCTTTGTTAAGTGCCTAGAACAGCACTTCATAAGACACAATAAGCTCTTGTTAAAGGTTAGTTCTTATGATTATCTCCAAGAATCTGAATCAGTCTGAGATCAGCAGCTCCAAGGCTGAGTTGCTGGTGGCATTTGACACAGTACCTTCTATTTAAAACATGGTATTTCATGGCTGTGGAATTGTTTGTCCACTTCAAATGGCTGTTGGGGAATAGATTTGAGGAGCATTTGTCACTGACAAGAATTAGTGAAGCAGGCAGAGTTGCTACCTCAGAGAGCTCGGGGCAATGACAGCCACTTTGCCCAAACCTGAGCCGTAGCAGAAGAATACCAACAGCCCAGAGAAAAGAATCAAACTGGGAACTATTGCCAGGCAATCCAGGATAACCTGAGGATGTGCTCTAGCCACCCTTGTTGAAGGTCCGGAAGTCGGTTGGCATATTTATTATAACGGAAGCACTTCCTATGCCTACAGATTGACATTAACAGTAATGGCAATAATTGTCATAGTAACGGTACAGTAGTAGTAATAGCAGCAGCAGTGGTAGCAGTTGAAATAATGTGATGGTAGCAAAGGTAGTCAACGGCAATAGAACGAGTAATTGTGATAGTGGTAGTAATCATGGCAGTGGCGATAATAACAGTGGCGCTGGTAGCAGCAGGAGTAGTTGCAGGGTGGGTGCAGTGGAGTAGAAGCTACACTTCTATAACACCATTCAAAGCACTCTGCATTTATTAACTCCATTGTCACAGCCACCCTATGAAGTAGGGAGCATTATATTTTACAATGGCACTTGTAATATTTTGAATTATTTCAGCTCTGATACCATACTTGTTTATGCTGATTCCAGCAGCATCTCATTAAGATTTTGGTCTTCTCATCTTACATCCTCCTGATCCCACCCACTCAACCCCCTTCTCACTTATGGCAGCTAAAGTAGCCCCACAGCCTCGGCATCCTTGTTGTTTCCGGCAGGAAAGACGCTCATCTTGCAGTGTGCAATTGTGTGCTTTCTTTCAAGAGAAGTGTCACACTTGGCAAGAAAGAGTGGGGAAAAGTGCTGCCTGCTGATGGTGGGTACTTTATAAAGTGGCTGGCTGGCATGGGTAGAAGAGAAAAGACAGAAAGGAGACAGTGTCCCTCACCTCTGTCGTGGCTGAGGCAGAGTCAATATACATCCCCAGTGCCACCGGAGGCCTGTCTCAACTTTCTGTCATCACCTGCTCATGTCCCTGCTTTCACACATGACTTGTTCTTTCCCATCAATGAATTAAGTATACAGTAAAACCATTTCAAGCTGTAGTCAAGAGTCAGATATGCTTGCGTGCAAATGCCAGCTCCACCACTAATCACATGGCTCTCTCAGACTCAATTTCCTCCTCTGTAAAATGAAGAAAATTATCTCATAGAACTGTTTTAGAAAATGAGAGGGAAGGAACATCCACACCCCTACCCAGCACTTGGCACACACAACCTTAATAACTATTACCCATTACTATTAATGTTGTTACCGCCACTGTATTTTTCCTTCAAGCCACTAAACCCATAATTGTTATTAATACATATCCAATTAGTTCTTGAAAAAAATCCTCTAAAATTGTGTTACCCAAATAACTCAAAAAATAAAATTTTAGGTTTGCAGTGCAGCCCCCCACTCCTCAAAGGTGCTGTATGAGTTTCCTGTGGCTGCTATAATGAATTACCACAAACTGAGTGGATTAAAACACCACAAAGTTATGGTCTTGCAGTTATAAGTCAGAAGTCTAAGACGGATTGTCAGGAAACTCTAGAGGAGAAGACGTAACGTTACCCTTTCCAGCTTTAGATGAAGAAGATGTTCCAGTGCCCTTCCCACATTCCTTGGCTCATGGCCCCACATCATTGCAATCCCTGTCCATCATCACATCTCCTTCTCTGACTCTCATGTCTCCCTCTCTCCCTTACATCTTTGTGATTACATTGGGCCAACCCAGATAACCCAGGAGAATTTTCCCCTCTCAGTAGTCTTAACTTATATATCTGCAAAGTCCTTTCCACCGTATTAGATAACATATCCACAGGTTCTATGAGTTAGGACGTGGATGTCTTTGGAGGACCATTATACTACCTACCACAGAAGCCATGAAGAAATAGCCAAAGAAAAGACTGAGTTGTCTCCATAGAGTTCCCCATTCCTTATTCAGTGTTCATACAGTCATCGCTGATCTTCCAGCCTCCCCTGATTCTCTCTGTTTCCTGACATCTCTGAGGGTCAGTGTCCACATGTGTCATACAGTAATGGCCACACTACATCTAGAGTCTTGTTTGGGGAATAACCAATGTACTTGAGTTGTAAAATCTTTAGCAAATTTTAGAATAAAATGCCACATAAAAACGAACGAATAATAATTTAAGTATCTCACAAGTAAATTAATACACTAAAACTGCTCTAAGATCTTTGGATAAAAGGCATTCTTCAGATGCCAAGTGTACGTTGGTGTTTTGCCTTTGTGCTCACTTCCAGTCATCTATCAAAAGCACACTTTAGTTCATTTTTCCTTTTTCAGATAAACTATCTAATTTTCTGCCCCTGTGGCTTTCCTAAATGTCTCCTCCCCTAAGCCTTCCAGTAGGAGAAATGTAACTCATTTTCTTCTCCGGGTTTTCTGTGGGTGGGTAGATATGGCCTCTTTGACTAGTCTTTTTCTTTCCCTTTGTTCTCAAGCTGCAGCTTTTGCTGCCTCTGACTTGGTTTCTGCTGTGTAGCTGTGAGTTTGCCACCTCTCTTTTGAGCTTCATCAAGGGCTGCTGTGGCCTGATATGTAGGTTTCTTTCTAATTTCAGTCTCCAGGGGGAATGAAGTCGATATGGTTGTTCACCTGCTGAGTTAGGAGTTTGCCCTTATACACACATCATAATATTTTATTCTAGTTACAGGGAGCATGCAGCATTTATACTTCCTTGGACTCCCACATGAAAACAGAAGCAGCTGCTGTGTGTCCTTCAGAATCCCTCATGCATTGCCTTTGCTGCCTGTGGGTGGGCAGGGATATACAGCCAAGCACACTAAAGAAAGAAGGTGCTGATGACTCTATCTTTTGAAGTTGACCTTCTCCCAAAAACCAAGACCTACGGAGAGGCAAACATTTATTCACTTGAAAAAAGGTGCATTTCACTTTCTTAAACATCTAAAAAGACATAACTGCATTTAGTATACGGCAATGCTCCCTTTACCTCCCTATCACGAAAAATAGTTGTGTGCATACGTTAGTCACTCTTCTGATATTATGGAGGAATTTAATATAGGAAAATAGTGACAAAGGTTTTGAAAACACAGGTTAAGTGGAAGAAGGCATTACCTAGAAATCGGCAACTGTATGATGCTGCTGCTATTGTCCCATAGCTGTAGAAGCAAAGAGGTGAATGTGGAGTGATACAGAGCCGGCAAGCACAAGCTTGCTACTGCTGTTGGAACAGAGCTCTGCCATCGTATTTGTTATCTATTGCTGTTGTGCAACAAATCATCTCAAACCTGGCTTAAAATAACACATGCTATCTCACAGTTTCTATGCATCAGAAATCTAGGTGTGAGCTAGCTGGGTCCTTCCTCTGCTTCAGGGCCTCTCATAGGCTTCAATTAAGTTGTCACTCAGGCTACACTCATCTGAAGGCTCAAATAGGGAAGGATACACTTTCAAGTTCACGTAGTTATTGGTAGGATTCAGCGCTTTGTAGGCTGTTGGACCTTGGTTTCTCACTGGCTGTGGACAGTCTGCCCTCAATTCCTTGGCATGTGGGTCTCCCGAACATGGCAGTTTGCCTCCTCAGAGCACACAAACCAAAAGGCAAATAGAGAGAGTCTGCCAACAAGACAGAAGTCACAATCGTTTGCAACCTAGTCAGAGAGGTGGCATCTCTCAACATTGCCATATTCTATTGGTTGGCAGCAAGTTACTCAAGCAAAGGGGATTACACAAGGCCATGAATACCAAGAGGTGAGGATCAGAGAAGGCCCTCTCAGAAGCTACTGACCATAGCTGCTGAGCAGGAACCCAGGAGCCCAAGCTCCCACTGATGATGCTGGAGCCACCACCAATGCTGTTGGAGCCCCAGTCACCCACGGTACTGCCCATTGCTGCCACTGTCACAGCCAGATGAATGGCCTTCCCTTTCTACCACTTTCCAATCTCCCATGAGTGCTCACCTTCATTGGCAAATGCTAACTGAAGCCCAGTAACCAAGGGAGCTAGGAATGCATTTCTCATGTTTCCAGCAACTTGCAATTCAGAGGAGAGGAAATAAGGATGGGAAAAGGACTAACCATAGACAATAGCTGGCCCAACAGGAAAGGGATGTTTCTACTCATTTCCACGTCTCTTTTTTAGACCCTTTCCATTCTGCTCATTTAAATCAACTGATGCGCCAATGTTATCTGCTCCATGTGTGAGGCCCCACTCATCACCCCTTCACTGGAACACCCCCCTCCGCCCTGAGCTTGCTTTCTCAGACTGTCCTCCATGGTCCCATCTTTGTTGCCTCTTTTTCTTTTCACTTCCTTCAAAGCTTAGCTAGCCTATGTTTCCTGCCTTTGATTCCTCAGGGCTCTGATCTTTGCCAAGTGATGCTAGGTCTCAAACATAATGCTGGATGCTAGAGTGCAAAACTGGAAAAGAAGCAATTCCTGCCCTTGAAGAGGATGCAGTTATGCCAGGGACACAGATGTCTATAATACCAGCGATAAATGCTACAATTCAGGGTCATTCTGACAGATTGATTGACAAACCATACAGATTTGTCCTTAATTGGCTGCATGTTATCTGCACTTTTGGTTCTTGCTGGGGGAAAAAAATGCAACCTTGAACTCTCAGCTGTACAATCCTTATCAAACATACTTACAATAAATAATTTATGGAGGTTCTAAAAGATAAGCAGCCCATCCACTTCTTTAGATATTCTACAATTTATTCTTCATGTACACAGATGCAAAATTCAGTTTAAAAAATCTAAAAAGAACTAAAACAACATGATCCGCAGCCTTGTTTTTTACAGCCTCTAGTTTTTAAAGGAACCGCTTTCACTCAGCTGTACTTTGGCACCTTATCATCTGTCTACAAGGAGTAACATTTAAAAACTACTGAGTGAAATTAGATCTAAACCCAATATAGGAATGTCGAGGGATTTCTCCCCTGTATCACAGCCTGCTCAAATTCTAAGGATGCCATAGAGAAGTTCCTTTTAGAGCTCAGATTCAGAAAGAGTTTTCTCAAAACAGTTCGTTTGTTTTTATTTTATGGATACACCAAAATTTTATAATTAGTAGTGTTTCTATTTTTGCTTTATCTTCCAGAAACTTAGAACCAAATGTGCAGTCCTCTTCTAGCAACTGTATGAGAGTAGGTGGTAAGGATCTATTTTATTGCCCTTGTTTTCCCTTGACTCCAAATCCTCTTTCATCCTTTTGTGGGTATATTGGTAGGATACTCAAATTCTCTGTAAAATGAGAAATTTTATGTTAATTAAAAATGGATTATACTAATATATATATGGTGTTATTTCTTTTTGGAAGGAAGGATCAAGAAAATCAGAGAAAGATGTGATATTTGATGTCAGCCTTGGAAAATAATATTTATCCAGTTTTAGAAGGCTTTTCCATAATATCAGCACTTAAAGGCATAAAACATTCACATTAGGTTATGGGACTAGATATAAGAGAAGCAGGATATAAGAACTTGTGTGTTAATTTTTCTGTCAATGCACTATTCATCCCAGTTAGAAGAGTACTTAACCTGTTAAAATGCATCCCGATATTGATGGGCACTTAAAGAGTTGCTCTAATAATTGCAGTTTCCACCAGGAGAAAAAATCTTTTTTGATCAAGTAAACTTTTTTCTGTTTATTCACATTATAAAGACTTCCCAATCTGCCATAGGTTGGCTAACCTAGAAACTTAGCCACCAATTATGGCAATACCTGTCAGGGTCCTCTTTCAGAGTGTGGACAGCCAGAATACAACCAGAGATCCTATCTCCCAAAGCCCAGTTTATAGTCTTCTGCTGCTACAAAACCATCTCCTGGCCCGACAAAGCCTGCAAAAAGAGGAATGAATGTGTGTAAGTAACAGTGCAAAATCTTGAGTATGGCAGGGGCAGATGCTGACTCTATTATTTGGTACCCACAAGACATTGAGCAATTCACTTCCCCCTTCTTCGTCTTCATTTTCCTCTTACAATTTGGATGTCTGAGAGCTGATGTCTTTAGCTGATCTCACTATTTTATAATCACACCAGCTATTTTGACAGTCTGTGATATTCATAGTCATTGATTTTTTTTTGGAGTGTACAAAACATCTATATACATCACCATAAACTCTCAGTGGCTAGAGATGACTTTAAAAATGAATAATTTACCACACTTCAGGCAGGAAATTAAGGCTTATAATGTTGAGATATGAATAATTGTAGGCACCTTTCATTACTTTGATTTTTTTCTGGCCAATATTACAATTATTCAGGCAGCTCAAAACATCATGTGAAAATGTCAGTAAATACACTAACAAATCTAGCCTTAAGTGAGTCCCCACCAAGGTGTTATGCAAACAGCAATTTGCTGGAATCACATGTGAAACATATTAGGCAATTTGAGGATTGGGGTGATTTCCAGTCTGCAAAGTGGCCTATTTGAGAAGAAAGAACTATCTCCAGGAAAGAACCGATCAATGGTTTTTTTATTGTTAGTTAATTTCAAGGTTTTTCAGTGTTGCTTTTTATAAATACCAAAGGAGAAAATTTGGGTTAACTCCAATGGCCATTAGCTTTCATGGGGAGCTTTAGGCCAGGATGGAACCCAAAATGAAAGAAAATGCCGTGGGGGGCCCAAACAGAGCACTGGAAAGAAAATTTGCTTCTCATCCCTAAGATAGTCTGGTAGGGCCCAAGCAAGCATCCTCTGAGCACAAGCAAAGCATTGGCCTGGAAAGGCACCGGCATCACAGGGGATTCGCAAGGCACCAAGTGCTCTATGCACGAGCGAGAAGCAGCAAGGCAGCATGGCATTCCTCGAAAGAGAATGAAAATAAATCCTGTCGTGGGCGTTCCAGCCCTCAGATGCCTAAATACACATCACTCTTACTGATCTCACCTAGGACTCAGCCCTGACTTCCTCACCCAGCACACACATCACCCCTCCAACTCCAATCAACATTACCTGTACCCTGGCATTGCATTAAACATGCAATTATTTAGCTCCATATAAGCCTAAGACTTCGTCTTTCTTAATCGATTTGCATGTGCAGGTTAGGTCTTTCCAGACTATCCTCTGTGCCTGAGATTCATGGAACTTTCACTGAGTAAAGAGCCTTTGGCTAGGCCTTCCGCAATTGTGTTTGGCTGAGACTACGAGTAGTTAGAACATGACCCAGTCATTTATTTTTTTTTAAACCAACTTTCAAAAGTTGGTTTAAAAAGTCTAAATTGGGCTGGGCACGGCGGCTCACATCTGTAATCCCAGCACTTTGGGAAGCCGTGGCGGGTAGATCATCTGAGGTCAGGAGTTCAAGACCAGCCTGGACAACATGGTGAAACCCCATCTCTACAAAAATACAAAAATTAGCCAGGCACGATGGTGGGTGCCTGCAATCCCAACTACTCAGGAGGCTGAGGCGGGAGAATTGCTTGAACCCAGGAGACAGGTTGCAGTGAGCCCAGATCGCACCAGTGCATTCCAGCCTGGGCAACAGAGCGAGACTCTGTCTCAAAAACAAAAACAAAAACAAAAGTCTAAATTGCTTAATATATAATGAGCTCTTCAGTCAATCAAAAAAAAATACCAAAAATACTTAGAAATTGAAATCAATAAAGAAACATTTACTGAAAAAAAAAAAAAAAGTTTTGTTTTGTATTGTTTTGTTTTGAGACAGGGTCTCACTCTGTTGTCCAGGCTGGAGTGAAGTGGTGCCATCACAGCTCGCTGCAGCCTCGACTTCCCAGGCTCAAGCAGTCCTCCCATCTTCAGCCTCCTGAGCAGCTAGCACCACAGGCACACACCACCACACCCAGTTAATGTTTTTATTTTTTCACAGAGACGAGGTCTCCCTTGTCTAGGTTGGTGGCCCAGGTTGGTGTCGAACTCCTGGGCTCAAGCAATCCTCTCACTTCCCAAAGTGCTGGAATTACAGGAGTGAGCCACCACACCTGGCCTACAAATGTTTTTGAAACACATGGAGGGGTGTTCAAAGTCTCTCTTTTAATGAAAAAAAAAATTAGAATAATAAAACATGTTCCTCCATATCAGATTGGGAAAGATTAGAAATATTATATAGTAAGGCAGAGTTCATGAATTACTGGTAGAAGTATAAATTGTTGTAATTACATTGTAGGGCAATTGACTACTGAAATTTTAATTCATTTATATTTTGACCCTTCATTTTCACATGAAGGAATTTATTCTTCAAAAATACTCTATATGTAAGCAAAAATAGGTTGCTAGGATATTTATTGCAACATTAGCATAATAACAAAAACAAGAATCACCATAAATGACAACCAATATTTGGAGACCTCTAAATGTCCAAGATTCTGCAGTTATTAAAAGGGATGAGATATACCTCTATGAAAACATGTCCAAGATAGGTGGCTAATTGAAGATGAGGCTTGACCATGTCATGGGCAACACCTTGTTATTTGCTCCCATCACAAAGTAAGCACCTCTAGTTCCCAAAATTCTTCAAACAATCAAAGAAACCCACCTTCAGACAGCAGATCAAGGCAATATAGGTAATATCTGTATATTTGGTAAGGATTAAAGGGAAAATAAAACTCCTCAGGCAAGCATCTGTCTCTCACTGTTCTCAAATTTTCATCTTCTGGTGGTGAAAACATACCAAGGTATAATCTTGCTCAGAAAAAAAAGGGGCTGCCAATGTTTGCCAGGCCCTAGAATAATGCCTTATATTTATAATAAAAAATAAAGTTCAGCTACAATTAATGAAATAAAAATAAAAGCCTTTCTTATTAATTGGTTGATATAAACACACAAAAACAAAACACTGATTACCAATAGCTCTACAATAAATTTAAGATACAATTTAAAACAACCAGTTCTCTTTCTACAAAACTCCAACTGTCTTCTCTCACTGCTTAATACAATCTTCCCCACACAACCCCACTCCCGCCCTGCTTTAAGAAAAAATTTAACTTTCCTTCACTAAAATTCAGGTATCAAATAGCTTGTCCACAGTTCCCTGGATGCTAGCTTAGGGCAGCAGCTATCAGAGTTCATTGATTTGCTGCTAGCAAACTGGAAGATTTAATGGTGTGACTTCCGCATGTTGCTAGTTGATCAGGTCTCACTGGGGTCTCTCCAAATGGGAAAAGAATTGCTTCCTGCTAATCTCAGGCAGCAGCACTGCGTCCACATCCATTTCCACACCGATCTTAAACAGAAAGAAGACAGAGAAAGATTATGTTTCATTCTCCCACTGCGTCTACATAAAACCCAATTGTCGCCCCTTTCTGATCAGCAAGATGTTACCTTGGCAACTACTTTGTACAGCTCTTATTCGTCTCTCTTTTGAAGCTCATCATTTGTGTAAAAGTTATTTTGCCTCCTAATGAGTGAGAGGAGACATTAGCCAGCCTGACTGCTTCCCTGGTACTTCCAGACAAAGGTTGTAAAACTGGCAACCCAGGGGCCAAATTAAACACTCAGGCATGTTCGACCCACACAAAATTTTTGGTTTTGTTTATTGGATTTTTTTAATGCGAGTTAACATTTACAAACCAGAAGATGTAAAATGAAAATGCAAATCTGCAGTTTTCTTTAATAATGTTTAGACCTGAAGTCACTGGTCCCACATTCTTAACAACAAGCTGTTGCTTCACACGGGTAGCTGCCCTCCACTCAGCCCACTCCCCTGGATTAGATTACCTGGGGGGCATCTGGGTTGTGACCCCTGTTCTAGGTAGGATATATGCCCTTTTATAAAAAGTGCTAATGTTTAGAACTGAACAAAAGTTGTTTTTAAGCTCTCTTAAGCTTTTAGGATGTTTCTTTTTCTCAAAATTCAGCAGAACTTCAAACTCACCAAATGTCTTCCCACATGCACAAGATTTTTCAACATTATCCTTAACTTTTGGCACCATTGCTAATGAAGCTCAGAAACTTAAGGCACTTTGAGATTTTAATCAGGAAAAGGCAAAGCTGAGGAGAGAAACAACCCATGTCTACTGATCAGTTAGAGCGGCGATGAAGTTGGTAGGGACGGCACAAGGCAGTGGTCCTCAAACTTGAGTGTGCATTAGGACCATCTGGAGGGCTTGTCAGATACACACATCTCTGGATCCGAGATTCTGATTCAGGAGGTCAAGAGTGGGGCCTGAGAATCTGCATATCTAACAAGTCTCCAGTGAGGCTGATGTTCCTGGTCTGGAAACCACACTTTGAGAATCACTGAGATATTTTTGTATTAAATATATCTGTAAATGCACACTGGCTGATATTGTTTGGATATTTGTCCCTGCCCAAATCTCATGTTGAAATGTAATCCCCAGTGCTAGCGGTGGGGCCTGGTGGGAGGTGTTTGGATCACGGGGGTGGATCCCTTATGGCTTAGTGCTCTCTGCGTGATAGTGAGTTCTCAAGAGACCTGGTTGTTTAAAAGTGTGTGGCATCTTCCCCTGCCTCTCTCTTTCTGGCTTGCTCCTGCTTTCTCTATGTGAAGTGCCTACTCCTGCTTTGCCTTTTGCCACAAGTAAAAGCTTCCTGAGGCCTCCCCAGAAGCAGATGCCAGTGTTATGCTTCCTGTACAGCCTGCAGAACCTTGAGCCAATTAAATCTCTTTTCTTATAAATTACCCAGTCTTGGGTATTCCTTTATGGCAATGGAAGAACAGCCTAATACAGTGGCCAAACACAATAGAACTTTATTTCCCTTTCATGAAATAGTCCAGTCTGGGTGTGACGGCTCATGCCTGTAATCCTAGCACCTTTAGGAGGCCTAGGCAGAAGGATCACTTGAGCCCAGGAGTACGAGGCTGCAGTAAGCTATGGTCACCCCACTTGCATTCCAATCTCGGTGACAGACAAAGACCCTGTCTCTTGAAAAAAAAAAAAATCAAAACAAGTTTTCTCTCATTTAGTGATTCAGGAAGCCAAGCTTCTTCGAGTTTATGCCCCTACTAACCACTAGAAGGACGATGTAGGGATGAAAGGAGGAAATGTACCAGAAAAGTAGGCTACTTTTTAAAAGCCTTGGCATAGAAGTAACATACATCACTTCCACTCACATTTCACTGGTGAGAACAAGTCACATGACCATATCTAGATGCAAAGAGTGTTGAAAATATAGTCCCTGGATGAACAGCCACCTCCCAACAGCAATTCTATAAAAAATGAAAGGGAGAACTCACTTTTATTTATTTATTTATTTATTTATTTATTTATTTATTTTTCGGACAACTAGCCGTCTCCACCTCAGCAGGTATGAATGTGCCTTACTCTCGACTCCACTGATTTTCTTCCCCATTCCCAGAAGGCCCTTCTCTCTTCTCATTGCCCATCCACACCTCAACACCCTCCTGGTTATATTCCACCTCCACCAGAATTCCCAGTAAAAAATTTCCAGTCCTTCAACCATTGTGGAAGACCGTGTGGCGATTCCTCAAAGATCTAGAACTAGAAATACCATTTGACCCAGCCATCCCATTACTGGGGATATACCCAAAGGATTATAAATCATGCTGCTATAAAGACACATGCACATGTATGTTTATTGCGGCACTATTCACAATAGCAAAGACTTGGAACCAACCCAAATGTCCATCAGTGACAGACTGGATTAAGAAAATGTGGCACATATACACCATGGAATACTATGCAGCCATGAAAAAGCATGAGTTCGTGTCCTTTGTAAGGACATGGATGCAGTTGGAAACCATCATTCTCAGCAAACTATCACAAGAACAGAAAACGAAACACCACATGTTCTCACTCATAGGTGGGAATTGAACAATGAGATCACTTGGACACAGGAAGGGGAACATCACACACCGGGGCCTGTTGTGGGGTGGGGAGAAGGGGGAGGAATAGCATTAGAAGATATATTTAATGTAAATGACGAGTTAATGGTTGCAGCACACCAACATGGCACATGTATACATATGTAACGAAGCTGCACGTTGTTCACATGTACCCTAGAACATAAAGTATAATAAAAAAAAAAAAATTTCAAGTCTTTTATGTTGGGATGTAACTAAAATAACTTTCCTCAAGAGTTTGTTGTTTCCTTAAGGATATTTATAATGATCATTATGACTTTAAAGAACAAGAGTTGCTCTTCTCCAGTTAATCAAAACGAAACAATAAAGTGATTGCATTGTTAAAGCTTGATTAAAGACTTACTGTAGTCAAGTACCCCATCAGAATCGTTTAGCCAAAAATAACAAATAAATAGGCAAAATAAATAGGTAATGAAAGGTGCCTAAAATAATAACATTTCAACATTAAAACCTAAGTATCTTCCTGCTATTAATTAACACTTTCTAAAATCATCTCTAGCACCTGGGATCTAACATGAGTAATTGAGGTGATCTGTGGTGATCTAAAATCAATTAAAACTAACAATGTGAAAATAATATAACGACTGATCTATTCACCATTGCAAGCAGTAGGAAACTGACCCAAACTAGCTTAAGCACAAAGGGAACTTATTGTTTCACTTAAGATGAAAAATCCAGGGGTAGAATGAGTTTCAGATGTGACTGAATCCTGAACTCAACCAATGGCATGATGAGCATTTTTCTACGTCTCTTGGCTTCGTATTGCAATGGGATGGCAGCAATGCCTCTAATCCCTACACCCTCCTTTAGGTCCAGCAGATAAAATTAAGAGTTCCTCAGTGAGAAAAACATCACTGTGATTCATTAGATCCGACTGGGCCCTATGTTCATCCTTAAACAAATCTTGTAGCCAAGGGGAACTAATTGTGGGTCTCATGTGTGGAGACAGTTTCGCTTAATTCAAACTTACTATGAGTTGGAGAAGGTGGTTCTCTAGAGGGAATTGAGATATGGGTGCTGTTGGGGTTTGAGGAAGCTCAATGCCCCACCCTAGTTTGGAGCCAGTTGAGAGAAAGACCCAGGAGCCAAGTAGAAAAGTCTTAAAATGTCAGCCTTACTACATGGCTTTAGGTCTGTTAACCAAATGAGCTTGCTAATTCCTAAATTAGATGGGCCTGCCCCCATCACAGACATGCAGTCTCCCATGGGGGCCTGCTCCTGTCATGTATGGCATGGAGGAGCATAGAAAGCTGTTTGTACATTTGTAGGTGACAAAGAGAAAATAGAAATGGGCTAAGAGTCACATGCTCAGCCACTGCACCCAAACTCACCCATCAGGTAGCTCACTCTTCCTCCCTTGAGGGGAAGGGAAGAGGGGGATACAGGGAACCAAGGAGCTAGGAGTGTTTTCTGAAAAAGTCCCTACACACAAAAATGGAAGATTAGGGAATGTATCCTTCCAGCACGTAACAGAATAGTAAATGATAACAACAGATGTCAACTACAAGTAGAAAATGAGACTTAACTTTTAAATACAGAGAGTAAAAAATATACATCCAAATGGTTAGAGTGCTCAACATTTTTAGTGATAAAAAGATATTTCTCTCATCTGCCATGGAGACCCCATAATACCCTTGAGATGCTATAGTTCACAGTGGTTGCCATTATCTGATTTAGCATTTTCCTACAGATAAAAGATAAGTGTCTTAATTCCAGCTGCTATAACAAAGTAGTATAGACTGGGTGACTTATAAATAACAGATTTCCCATAATTCTAGAGGCTAAAGTCAGAGATCAGGGTGCCAGCATGGTCAGGTGCTGGCGAGGACTCTCTTCCAGGTTGCAAACTGCCAACTTCGTGTTGTATCCTCCCAAGGTGGCAAGCACATGAGCTAGCTCTCCTGCCTCTTCCTATAAGGCACTAATCCCATTCATGAGGGTTCTTTCCTCATGACCTAATTACCTCCCAAAGGCCTCACCTCCAAATACCATCACATTAGGGATTCAATTTCAACATATGAATTTGAGAGGGACAAAAACGTTCAGCGCATAATACCAAGTATAAAAGTGGATTCATTTAAGTTTCTGCCCTAGGATGAAGTGGGAATGAGTGACCAGAAGAATATAGTTGAAAGTTTAAGAAAGAGACTAAAACAAAATGAAGAGGAAATTCCTACTGATCTGGATCTGATTCCAGAGTGTAAGCTCCATGAGAACAGGCTCCTTGTCTGCACCATTGTATTTTTCCCCAATGCCTAGAATGGGGCCTCTGGTATGTAGTAGAGGTTCAGTAAAATTTGCAGGATGATTTCAGAGGAGAAGTTTTGAAATCACAAGAAAAATAGCTTTTGGGGGGTTAGTGGTCACAAAAGAACAGTGTCACTTGGAATTTAAGGTTATAATTTGACCCTAACTAAAATGATCCTACTTCATGTTGGTGAAAGAGAATCTAGTGGACCTAGAAGAGCTCAAGAACTAGAGGAAGCTAGGCACAGTGACTCAGGCCTGTAATCCCAACACTTTGGGAGGCTGAGGTGGGAGGATCGCTTAAGCCCAGGAGTTTGAGACTAGCCTGGGCCACACAGGGAGGCCTCACCTCTACTAAAAATAAAAATTAAAAAATTAAAAATTTTAGAAAAACAATTAGGAAACTAAAAAATATCTGAAATGAGAAGAGTCTTCAAGGTGATTTAATGTAGTAATTCCCAACAAAAAACAGCTGCACATTAGAAACACCTGGGGAGTTATTTTTTTAAAGAAAAAACTGGAGTGAATTTTAAAAGAAAAAACTGGAGTTAGGCCCAGGTCTAATCCACTTTGTCTCCTAGGGCGCCTAACACAGGCCATGTTTTCTGACTAGAAGCAAGCAAAGAACAGAGAAAAAAGTTCTCAGATGGCTATCACAGGAGAAGCCACATCCTGGTCACTTGGGTGTCCCCCGAAGCCCTCTTGGGAAAGGGAGTGGAGTGACACCTTCCCGTTAGACCCTACCTATTTTATCACCATGTTCTCGAAAAAGAGTGTACCAGATGAGTGAGTCTGTCCGCCTCAAGCTAGACTCCCTCAAAAATATTCTACAAACCATCACCCAACGAGGATGGTGAAAATTTTTGATTTTGAAATTTCTATCGAACCCAACAGGCCCCCACAGCGTGGTCTTCACGGCGATGCACTCAACTGCACCTTCCCTTGGCAGGGACCGAAACCTCTCCCACTCCGCGCCGCGGCATGGTGGACAGATCCCGCCCAAGGAGCTTCTAACGGGACCTCCCAATGTCGCTGCAAGCAGAGTTGAGGCGGGGAGGGGGACGTCCAAGCAATCGGCCGCCCGGCCAGCTCTCCTAGAACCGTTTGGCCCCACAAGGAGCCATGCAATTCTCAGCAGCTCACTCGCCCGGGTGTTACGGGGCCCCGTGAAATGCCTCCGGAATGGGTCTTTCGCAACTCCCCTTAGGAGCTAACGCCGTGGACTAACAGACACTGCTGTCAGGAAGGCGTTGATGCGGCTGCGCGGCTTACATTTTCTTTTCCGCAGTGTCAGCTCGCGGTCCCCAATTACCTCCCCTTAGGCCGCCGGGCGTGCAGGATCACAGTCCAGCCTGCCTCAGCACCTCTCCGCCAGAGGTTCTTCTTCCAAACGGCCGCTTAAAAGACAGCCCCACGCCACCCGGCCTTCCTGGAACTGGAGCCACACAAGCGGGCCAGCTCCAACCCAGTGACGAGTCCTAGGAGCGCCCCGCTTCCCCACGACCCTCTCTCCGCCTAGCTTGGGTCTCCTACTGGCTGCGCCGGGGAGCTCCCGCAAGTCAAATCACGCCACCAGTTCCTTCCCGCTTCTCTGCCTGCCTGGGCTTTGAAATACCGTACGTGTTCCTGCTGCGTTTGGGGCACTGCTGATGACAGCAGGGCTCTAGCTACCACGCCAAGGAGTCACGACATTAATTATTCTCTCTTCTACGAGGGAAGGTGTGAGGGCTGAGCCCTGCAAAGCACATGGAATTGGAGTAGAGGCAGCTCTAACTCTCCAGGCTGAAAACCAGGGTGGGTAGGAAGGTTCTCATTCAATTCCCTCACTCCTCCTGTGCCTTTTAACTAACTTTGAAATTCCTCTGGTTGCTGCTGGTGCTGTTTCCAAGGGCTGGAGCCCCACACTGAGTTATTTGGTAGCCATCGCAGGAATTTCAGAAAATGAGAACTGGAGGAGGAAGCGAAGCCTGAAGTAATTAAGATGATTTGTTACACACGATTCAGGTAGGCACAAAGGGGTACCTGAACAGAGAGAATATAAGATCAAAGAAACGGCAGTCCGGAAAGTGGGAGCTCTTCGCAAAAGGAAAACAGGCCAGCGGAAGGCGCCCAGATCACTGCCAAATTAAAACACCTCGTATTTTTATCTTCTCCCAGAGATAAAACAGAGGGAGATAAATTTTTTTCACATTTGCTTTCAGCAGTTAGCTTTAAGAATAAAAAAAAAAAAAAGAAAAAAATTCAAATGTGTCTGCCATTAGTACAAGTTCACGAGATCTCCCTACCCGAAATCATTTGTCAGTGGGAAACAGTGTGATATTTAAGCCCCAGGAATGCAGCTGCAAGAGTGAATATTCCTTAGAAAGTACCTGTTCTTTACAAGCTTGTTAGTGACTCTTCAAACTCCTCTCTGTGATGGGATCTCATGCCCACCGGTATCCCACCAGGTCACGGGATGTGGAAGGTGAGGTTGAAGAGGAGAGGGGCAGAGTGAATGTGTATCTCCCGCCAAGGTCCAAAATCACAACGTGGTCTTTTGCTGTGCATTTCTCCTTCCCTGCAATGTTGATCCTCAAGAACCAACTGTCTTATTATTTTCCAACACTATTTATGCCTCAGACCTTCTGATATGTTGCCACAATACACTCATTCATCTGTCTTCCCCATTAACTAACTTTATGGCCCAAGTGACCTACAGCTGTCACGGTCCTACTCGTGGCTGATATTTCATCCAGAATTCCTCCTGGGCTCTGGAAGTTACACTTGTTTAGGACTATGGGGATGCAAAACAGACCTAGAACTGCAATCCACGACTCTGGCAAAATGAAAACAAGCCTTTTTCATCTTCTTTCTCATCCCCTTTCCATAAGGTGACATCAAGATTCCTTATACTCCTGAAATATCATTCTTACCTCCTATAGAGAAGACTTTAAGTATGGGTGATACCATTACAGGGTGTTTTTTTTTTTTTTTGAAACAGAGTCTTGCTGTGTCACCCAGGCTGAAGTGTAATGGTGGCATGGCACAATCATGGCTTACTGCAGCCTTGAGCTCCTGGGCTCAAGTGATTCTCCCACTTCACCCTCCTGAGTAGCTGGGACTACAAGCATGCACCATCACACTCGGCTAACTTTTTTCTATTTTTTGCTGGGAGTGGGTCTCACTATGTTGCCTAGACTGGTCTCAAACTCCTGGGCTCAAGCAGTCCCCTTGCCTGGGCCTCCCAATGTGCCGGCATTACAGGCATGAGCCATCATGAGTGAATATTAAGCTTAGCATTTACAACACACCCAGAGGATCAATACCTTCTGATAACCCATTTTAAAATGGAGAAGCTACTGGTTGGGGAAGGTAAGTAACTTGCCTTGGGTCACACAGCTAGCAAGTCGGGGACAGAGGGGTATCTACTGCCTCACTGAATACATACGAGATTTCCTCCCATGCCTGAGACTGTATTTATCTGTGACCTCAGAGTTGCTGTGGAGACTAAACTGACTAAGCAGTCAAGTACCCACTTGGTACTATTTTCATTGAATGAACTTTTGACAGAATTGATTGACCTGAATGAATGTTGCATTTTCTGGGAGTCCCCTGCACTTTGATAGGGTTTTTTCTTCTAAGAGGCCTCCACCTGGGTGCTGATCTTGCTCCAGGCCTTCTAGAGGCCTACACTGTTGTAGGAAGATGGCAGATGGCAGAGGTACTGACCACAATTATAGAAACAAGCAAAGTAACTTGTGCAGTGCTCTCCAACCCATGATGCGGTCTCATCGCTTTGCTCTGAGCAGAAGGTTCGTTACATTCCTTCTCCCTTCAAACATTCTCAGAAGTTCAAGCATCCCCAACAATTCTGCCATCCTCCAGAAAAACCCCACAGAGCCCATGTTAATTCCTCAGCTCCAAAGGACAGGGACATCACAGGGCTTTTCCTTGAACCAAGCTTTAATGCAGTTGTTTCTTGTGGTGGAGAGAGAGAGTGCATACAAAAGGTTTTCTCTCTGCTCTATCACCATCTCCCAAGCTGCAGCATGCACACAAACTATCTTGGCAGCTCATTAAAATGCAGATTCTGTTTCAGCAGGGCTGAGGGCCTGAGATTCTGCATTTCTATCAGGCCCCCAGGTGATACTTGTGCGGCTGGTCCTGACACCGTGAGCAGCCCGGGATTATGAACCCTTTGATGTTGCATTTTGACAAAGAAGTCCTGTAGAGACTAGAGGCTATGGCCTCACACTGCTGCTGTGGGTAGAAGTAGGGCTTTCCTGTGAGGGGGATAACTTCCCAAAGTCAATCACCAAGGAAAGAGACCTTGAGACCACCCAGGAAGAAAGTGCTTCACCCTCTGCTGAACCAGCACCTCCACAGATGAGGCTTAAGCGGTCTCTTGGCATCAGGAACCCTCCACCTGGCAACATTCCATGAGTCAGACAGGCCGACATATGGGACCATAAATTGAGGAAAAGTAAACTTTGCCTTGTAACCCTACCTGTGTGCAGTTCCTTTTGTGGCCAACCCGCCTCAGCTGTGAATCCAAGGAATTAAAAGAAGGTTCAAGTGTCCCCCACCCTGCTCACCTGCTTAGAACTGGAGAATTAATAATGAATCAGTGCCCTCTGAAGGCAGCTTTGTAGGACCTGCAGAAATTAGCTAGAGACCTCCAAGGGGAAGATAAATCTTGAGGAATAAGAGTTGGATCTTTAAGGTCCAGCTGCTCTTCTTACATGGAGACTTCCCTTCCATTGACACAAATGAAGGATCTAAGTTTGATTATTAAGGAAGAGAGAAGTTTCTTGTTCATGATGAGAGCATGAAGCTTTAAAAAAGAGAGAGATTTAAGTTTCAGAAACTTGGTTCCTCAATGCTGCAGGTGGACCTGAAGTCGTCAATGTCATAGCTAAAGACTGGGAAAACACAACTCAAGAAAGGATGACTGTAGGCAAAGCCAAGCAGCCTGGTTTAGCACCCTCTAGCGGAAGATGGGGGCAATGTTTATGGTCCCTGCTTCTGGTCAGCTAAGGAACTTACCACTGGAGTTCTGTGAAAGGTCATTTCTCTAAGCAGGAATTAACTCAAGCTCTGATCCTCCCTAATAGCATAACTATTTGGCACGTATCTAGCCAACAGTTAGTTAATGCTGCTTCCACAGGGAAAGAGGCCATGGTCAGACCAGCCTTTAATGAGCATCCCAGGGCCTGGCCAGACTTGGAGGGAAGGAGCATATTGAGATATTAGTCGCAGCTCAAAAACAATAGGTGCCTGCGCCCTCTAAGTAGCTCATGTGTTACAGATCTGACAAGTCTCATTGATTTAAATAGCTGGAGCACTGCTTGGATTTTAATCTCCTTCACCCTTATACCAAGGAGGTCACTGTTTAAATGCTTTTACTTAATAATGTAAACACCTGTCACATGCCAGGGGCAAAGCTATTAGGGAGAAGGATTATTTAAAGCAACACTCCTGAATACAACATTGCTATTATTGTCTTATCCTCAATTGCCAGGGTCTGGGCAGTACTTGCTTTTTTAAGACCAGAGACAGCAGCCAAGTCACCTAGTGCTGTCCCCTAACACCCAGACAGAATAGGCATCTGCTCACGTGCTGTCATCTGAATGCCCTCAAATAACTGATCTGCCAAGAGTATTGTACTCAGCGCATGTGTTTATCAAAGTCCCTTGTTAAAATGGAAAGCTGTTTCCATAGGGGGTTGTCTATTAGGTCTAATATCCTGGTAGCTACAAGGCACAGGAACTAAACTCTTTACAATTATTATCTCTTTTATATCTGCAACAACTCTGATTTAGTGCTTTGTTAACCCCATAATATGAAGAACAGAAGAACAGGGTAAGAACTTTCTCAGGGACACACAGTATTTAGCAGAAAAAAGATTCCAACGTAGGATTGGCTTCAGAGTATATGCTTTTAGGCACTATGTCATATTGTGTCTCACTACACACACACACACACACACACACACCAAGGAGATATATATGGATATATAAATTTTTTTTTGAGACAGGGTCTCACTTTGTCACCCAGGTCACGAACATGGCTCACTACAGCCTCGACCTCCTGGACTCAAGCAATCCTCCTGCCTCAGACTCCCAAGTAGCTGGGACTACATGTGAGCACTGCCATGCCTGGCTAATTTTTGTACTTTTTTGTAGAGACAGGGTTCCATCATGTTGCCCAGGCTGGTCTCAAACTCCTGAGCTCAAATAATCCACCCGCCTCGGCCTCACAAAGTGCTGGGATTACAGGTGAGAGCCATCGCACGCAGCCTTATGTATAGGCGTGTGTGTGTGCGTGTGTGTGTGTGCACGTGTGCATGTATGCATGTGTGTGTTTATGTGTGTGTGTGTGGGGGGGGGGGGCAGTCATTGGGACCCATTAGTTTCCTACATAAGCCTGTCACATGGCAAGGTAAAAGCCTAGAGGAATGGCACAGAAGAGAGTAGAAGGGGGAAAACAAACAGAACCTAGAGGGTTAGTGGGTAAGAGAGCCTGAGGGTATGCCCTAAAGCCTGGACTGGGGTCTTTGGAACAGAATATGGGCATCAGGTGGCCTGGAGTTAGGACCTGCCAATACCAGGGATATAAGAGCACTGCCTATAACCTAGCTTGGAGGAAGGATTCTTCCTGCTTGCTCTCTCTCCCTTCCTTTACCCAAGCTGCTTCATCCAAGAGGCACGCTTAAAGCCAAAGCACAAGCCCTTCCCCCACCCCACCTGCCATATATGTCTTCTGAATGCTCATCATAGCTACCAGTCTTGGCAAAACTCATGTCTGCTTGGGGCCTGCCAATAGCACCTAAAGCCCTGATGTCATCTAACCAACTGTTGGTTAATGACATTGACCCTAAGTAGGAAGGTGTGCTAATGGAAAGTGCAGGCCACAGCAGTCACTTGTCTTGATTCAAGTTACTGGTCAGATATTGGTGTGGTTTATTAAATTAAGACAACTCCTCTTCCACAAACGTATCTTAGTGATGAAAGCCAATCTCTATAACTTGGTTCCAGCACCTGAGTTCAACAGTAATTTGGTAAGCAAACCCTTTGTTACAATACAGAACAAAAAAAATAGAAAATGGTTCATTCATTCATTCATCAAATAATCATTAAACTTCGTTTATATAAGGCACTGTTCTTAGTACTGTAGATGAATCAGAGAATAGGAGCATCACTATCTCTGCTCGTGTGGAACTTTCAGCTATAATGGGAGACAGAAAGCAAATCAGCAAAGGGGGGAAGCAGAATGTCAGGTGTTGAAAGAAAACACTCAGAGCAGTGTTTCTCCAAGAGTGATGCCCATCCTGGCAGCATCAGCATCACCTGAGAACTTGTTAAAACACAGACCTTCATGCTGCTTCCGAACTTACTGAATCAAAAACTCTGGCCATGGGCCCCAGCAACCTGTGTTTTAACAAGCCTGCCAGGTGATTCTGATCTGTGCTAAGGCTGAGGAATCACTAGAATAGAAAGTGAGAGTGGAGAAGGGAGCATCTTTAGATAAGATAATCAGGAGAGGCTTTTCTGACATTCAAACTGGGACCTGACGGATGAAAAGAAACATGCCTCGCAAGAGCCAAGAGGAAAAAATATTCGAGGCACAGGGAACAACAGGTGCAAATTTCTTAAGGCAGGGAAAAACTTGTTATGGTTCAGGAACAGAAGGGAGAGAAGTAGGACCAGAGCACAGTTATCGAAAGGGAAGCTGATGGGTGCAGGGGTCAGATCATGCAAGGACTTAGAAACCTCAGTAAGGAGCATGAATTATAAACTCACATAAATGCCCTAATGAAGGAAACATGGTCCTGTATGTAAGAGCTTGTAGCACATGAACCCAACCTAGTTTGTGGGTCAGGGAGAGCTTTCCAGAGGTAAAGATGTTTGAAGATAATTTTTTTTTCTTAACTCTTATAAGTTCTTAGAACAGGCCCCTGTAACAAACAAACAAACAAAAAAAGGTTAATGAGAGAAAAACAAACAGATGTTTGTTCGATGTATGTATATTTCATACATACATGGGAAAAACCCAGAGAATAAAAAACTTTCGAAGAGGTGGCTTTGAGTACCAATTTATATAGTATCTTCAACAAGGAACAGTACGTTTTTAGATTTGTGACACAAAGGTAAAGAACTTTGAGTCTTTAGGGGTAGCAACTTGTGGAAAGGCAAATAATTGGCAGATAAAGGCTAGTTGGTGAAGCTTGTTAATGTAGGTTCCTCTGGTGCTTTCTCCAGGCACGTAAGGATCCAAAGTTGTCTTAAGTGGTTAACCTATGTTTGCCTGGGGAGTAAGAGGAGGTGGGATGTCTTTTGTCTTCATAAATGTATGTCCTGATGTTAGGCAAATAGGGAAAGAGCAGGGAGCTTTCCTGCATGTGTTTCTTCTCATTTGCCATCAGCTCACAATCCTCATGCCAAAGAGGCATATTTTGGGGTGGCATATTCTGATCTCCCACAGTCAAAGGTAAGTACAAGACAACTAAAAAAGTGGAGGAACCATCAAGTGCAAAGGCCCGAGATAGGAGGGAGCATAACATTGTCAAATGTTTCAATTGTAAAAGGCTTTGAAATAGGCAAAAATGATTCCTGGATGTTCTAACACACCCTTCCTGGTTATTCTGTAGTGGTCATTGTCTTTGGCCTATTTTACAACTACTGCAAGTTGTAGAAAACTGAGAATAATGCAAATGATTCTTGTCCATGGAAATGCAAATTAATTTTGCCCAGTGGAATGCAATTGATTATTGCCCTGGGAATTTGGCTACTTCTGCAACTATTAACAAATTCAGTTCAGCCTTTCTTGATTGTGTGTGTGTGTGTGTGTGTTCCGAATTCTTCTAACCAGTTGTGACATCTTACTGATTCACTCATCAATTCGTGAACTAAAAAAATCTTTGACACACGTTCATTTTATATTCATACAAGAGTTATAATTTTACCCTTTCAAAAAAATTATTCTTTAACAATGTATACAAGGAATTACAAAGGGGCAGTATGGTACCAGATTGCCAGACAAAAATATAGGACACTCAGTTTGAATTCAGATAAATAATAATTTTTTTCTATAAATATGTTCCAAAAATCATACATACTAAAAAAGTCTTCAGTGTTCATCAGAAATTCAAACTTCCCTGGGCACCCTGTATTTCTTCTTGCTAAATCTGACAATGCTGCAGCATGGTCACCGTGGTGCTGTGCTCCTTCTGTGGACCCTATTGGCTTCTGGGTTTGGGAACAGAAAGAATCACCTTTTATTGGTCTTTGACTCCTTCTCAGAGGCTACATCAGTGTATCTCCTCCTCAAATTTCAAACCAAATTTCATTTTGTGTTTTAAAAATAAATTAACTTCAATAGTCTCCTTTATAAAGGGGCAGGTGCAGCCAGGTTTTTCCCAATGGTACTCCTTCTACCTTGTGCTACTCCATCACACAGAGCTTGAAGAGTTTCCACCAATCCCACCGACACGGAAACTGGTAACTTAGTGCTGTAAATCAAGGGTCCCCAGCCCCTGGTCCACAGACCAGTATGGGTTAGGAACGGGGCCCCACAGCAGGAAGTGAGCAGCATTACCACCTGAGCTCCGCCTCCTCTCGGATCAGCAGCTGCATTAGATGCTCATAGGGGTGCAAACCCTATTGTGAACTGCGCATGCAAGGGATTTAGGTTGTGTGCTTCTTATGAGAATCTAATGCGCTAATAGCTGATGATCTGAGGTGGAACAGTTTCTTCCCAAAACCATCCCCCGCCCCTCCTGTGGAAAAAAAAATGTCTTCCATGAAACCAGTCCCTGGTGCCAAAAAGTTCAGGGATGGCTGCTTTGAATCAACAGTTTTACTGTACTGTACTGCAGTACTCCATTGCTTCTACAGAACTGATCAGCTGAACTCGATGAACAAGAACAACCAAACTGACCATTTTTTAACTCAACAGACCAGTAGACTTGTTGCATTTCAGTACTCTTGAAAAAACTGCTGTCTTATTTCCTATCTGCCTATGAAAGACTTTCTTTCTGGCCCACAAGAGTGTGTGAGGTACCATTTACCCTGAGGTCTGGGTACAAAGGAAAAAAAGAGAGAGAGAAAAGAAACGCAAGTTCCATGGACGACTCACAGGAAGATGTGAGAATGTCTCTGACCTCACATACGTTCCCCCTTGTCAGCCTCTCATCCCGCACTCTATCCAAAATTGCCTGTTTTTCCCCAGTGAGGCTTTGCAACCTTAGGACGAAGCTTTTCTATATTCAAGCCACCTATTAAAATGCAAATATCTTCCCATGAGAATACCCTAACATCAGCTAACATTTTAGTAGGAATTGACTGACAGGACATAATATACAAACCATGCATGTGAGGAGAGACAGAATAGGAGCATGTAAGGGATGTTGAGGGCAGGCCGGAAGGAAACCCCAAGAGAGAAGGAGGACATTATGAGTATGTAAGAGGACTGAAGACATGCTTTAGGCCTCAGACCAGTCTTGTAAAACAAAGTCTATAAAAATCTACGGAAAGATCATTTTAAATTTGGGGCCAAATGCTTTTGATATTTCCTCTGCCTTTCCCTATAATGTGATATAAGATACCCCAAAAGGAGATTTTCGTGGTAACATATTGCTGACTGGGGAGGCTTCCCCGCAGACTGGCAGTAGAGACATACCTGCAAAATGGAGACTTCCCTCCCCAAAGGCAGTCTGATTGCCAGCAGAAGTTTGATCGCACTCTCCCAAGCCCAGTTGGCTCTCAAAGGAATTATCATCACTTTCCAAATACACAAGACGATGAATGTGCCCAGCTCTTCCTGGGATGTAGGAGTGGGAGCCTGGCAGACAAATTCTCTCCAGATTGAATAAATGCTGGGGGGCCCGGGGGAAGATCATTGTCCCCAGGAAGCATCCATCCCTCTTTAAGCAATGGCTGTGCACACCAACTTTGGCTCCCAACTTCTGTAATATTTCTCTGTTATAAATTGGCAGGCACAGCATGTGGTCAAGGAGCCATTACAAGCCCTCTCAAACAATATTTTTTTCCCAGAGACTTAATTTCTTAAAACGTGAGAGTGATTTTTTCTGCGGAAAGTAGGACAGCGTCTTTTTGAGCCTGCCAGACAAAAACTAAACTAAACAAAACAAAAGGCAAAGTCTCTGAGAGGATAACAGGCGAGCAGGCTTCCTTGTGTGCACCTGGAGGCCCCTCCTTCGGCGCTGTGGCTGCCTTAATGAGAACAGATGGCACCGTCGGGATACGGGCTCGATATTATACGCCTCCCGTGTACTCCTTCTGAAACCAGCTTTGAGCAGATATTTTTTCACTGTGAATTGGCGCCGGTTGTTTAAGAGGTGGCCTAGCCATGTGCCAGAAAGCAGGATGTTCATACAGAAAGCAGGATGCGAATACATTCACGGCTGCCTCTTGCAGAACTCAAAGCCCTTTATAAGGGAGCGAGTGAAGTCTTTGGAAGGTCTGCTTCAAGGATGGAGGAAGAGGCTGCCATGAGCAGCCCGCAGAAGGTGACTCACCTACCCACTGTCAGAGAAGAAACTCACCCCCCAATCCCTACCCTGTGATTCTAGCTGCCCAACGCCGCCTCGTGGCCGCAGCCCGAGACCCTCCCCGTGCAGGGTCCAGAAGGTGGGAAGGCCAAGATTCCGTCTGGAGGTTAGGAAGGTCTGAAGGGGCTGAACCTGAACGTGGTAACCCTGGCTGACCACCCCCCATACCCCAAGAGGTAGAAATCACGGCCTCTGTGCAGAAGCGGTTTCGCATGGCCTCATGCTTGGCCTCCTTGCTGGGGCAGACTCAGACAAGCTCCCACAGCGGTATCCACAGAAGGGAGGCAGAGAGATCTCAACAGTAGGAAACTCTGGCGTTTTAAACTCTGCATTTCAACAAAAGTTGTTTTGTTGTCATCATAATTACCAAATTTAAATTACCTCTATTTTCAGGTCTCAGGAAGCCATAAAGAGAGAAAGGAGAGATTTTCACGGTGAGAAATGAGAAATGATGAGTGGAAGAGGCAGCCTGTGGAGCCGAGACTTAAAAAGGGAAAATGTTTCTGGAGTCAGCTGCAGCCCAGGTGTCTAAAAACGAAAGAGAAAGTGGCACTCGGTGAGTGAACAACGCAAATGGAAAAGGAGTGGAGTTTGGAAAACAATCTTCCAGTTCTACCCGAGGGAAGGCCCAAATGAAGTTATCCAGAGAAATTTTTGTGTGGTGGTCAGGTGCGGGATTCTAAAATGAGCATAGAAACTGGAATCATGTTGTGGGTTTTTTTTGTGTGGGTTTTTTTGTTTTTTGAGATGGAGTCTTGCTCTTGGCAGGCTCGAGTGCAGTGGCATGATCTCAGCTCACTGCAACCTCTGCTTCCCAGGTTCAAGCGATTCTCTTGCCTCAGACTCTCAAGTAGCTGGGACTACAGGTGCCCACCACCATGCCCGGCCCATGTTGTTTTTTGTGCCTGAGAATGGTGTTCACAAAAGATGGGGATAAACACTCAGAACTCAAGATTTCTTCTGCGTCTTTACAAAATAATAAAAGCCAAAACCAGGAGGCATAGGGGAAAAGACAACAATAACCAGTGTGCCCTTGCAAATCATTAATTGACTAACTCGATTATAATATATAACAGAATACCATAATCCATTGCATATCATGTAATACAGGAATATTCAAAGATTTGTGGAACGCTCCTAATGCAGTTTGAGTGACAAAGCAAGTCACGAAGGAGAATATGAAGTATGATTC
Source organism: Macaca nemestrina (assembly GCF_043159975.1). Lineage (NCBI taxonomy): Eukaryota > Metazoa > Chordata > Mammalia > Primates > Cercopithecidae > Macaca > Macaca nemestrina. The sequence continues at coordinate 120,159,479 of NC_092127.1, read as the reverse complement.
CTAATTTTGCTTTTAAAATGTACCTACATATAAACGTGATAAAGAAATAAATACACGTACATTCCACAATGGTTGCATCTGGATGAGAGAGTTATAGGTGATCTTTAATTTTCCTTTACATTTTTCTAAATTATATATCCTGCACCTTTTCTAAGCACAGAAAAAGAAATTAACATGTAATTTTACGTTTCTAATATTTGTACAGGAAAGCCTCTCCAGTGAGCATTTCTGTGTGAAGGGACCCCAATAATCCCATGTGTACCCATCCCCCAAGTCTCATCCAGGGTGGAGCTCAGGCCCCACCTGCAGTATTATATCTTCACTCCCATTGTTCTTGAAAAATTAAGTCTCCTCAAGGGTTCTTAAAGTTTCTGTGGAGTTTTCAAAGGTTGAAATTACGCCTTAGTCCATAGTTCTGTACCCCCAGCATCAATAACCGTGTCTGACACAAAATAACTGCTCAATAAATGTTCAAGGATTGGATAAACAACCAACCCCAAATTTCCCAAGTGAGATTATCACATTTATTGCTTAGCCCCTCCTGTGTTAATAAGATCAAGCGAAATGTCATAGTAGCAATTCACAGTGCTGCTTTATTTCACTTCCTGTTTTGGGGGAGGTGCACTCGATCCCTGCGTCGTGTGAATCATCACATCCACACCTACCCTATATCACTCAGCAAAGACATGATCGTCAAGTTAAAAAGTGCCATGTCATGGAGCCCCTAGTGAACCTGCACTGATTCAAGGGTGAAACCATGTTGATTCTCTTGACCACTTATACCATCTCATCCTCAGCCTTATGCTGGGCATGTGGGTCTGATCAAGGTTCTTGGCCCTGGGCATCTCTCCACTGGGCACCATGCTTTATATAAAGTAGCAACTCAGAATCTCAATCAGGATCACCAGGAAGCCAAGCCATCCAGTCTAATGAAGGCTGACGAAGGGCCAGGCCCTGGGAAGACAAAGAGGAATGCTTACTGCCACACAGCTTTGCCAACCACTGGCCATGTGATGGATAGAACACTGGCAGGATGCCCAACAGCTGCTACTGGGTGAGCTGATATGAGTGAACCAAGAAAAGCATGGTCAAGCAGAGCCCACCAACTGATGTTACCCCTGAAAATCCGCACACCCTCAGGCCCACTAATGCTATTCCAAGAAATTTATTCTACAGAAACACTTCCACATGTGCACAAAGGGATATGTAAATGTGTATTGATCACAACAGTGTTTGTTTTAGCAAAAAAAAAAAGGAACCACAAACAACTTAGATGTCAAGTAATAGACTAGATATATTATGAAATAGTATCCAGGTGTGAAAAGAATAGCTAAACCTCATCTAGCACTCATATAGCATATGTTACAGGCTCTGTTCTAAACGTGTTACATGCATTAACTCATTTAGTCCTCCTAGCATCCTATGAGGTAGATTACCGATATTAACCCCACTTTACAGGTGAAGAAACTGAGGCACGGAGCCATTAAGTCAGTTTCCCAGTATCACGCAGCTAGTAAATGATGGATCCAGGAATCAGGATGGAGGTTGATGGGTCCAAAATCATAAAATACCAAATTGAGCAGGATCTGAAGTCAGATTCGTGCCTAGTGCAACACATGTCCACCAGCAATAATGAGATCAGTTTTAATATACTGGTATAGAAAGATAAACACAAGGTATTGTGAAGTGGAAAAAGTGAATTGCAAAACAGCACACACATTCCCATTTTTATTTTTTAAAAATCTTGACAAAAATAAATGCATAGACAAGAAACATCTGAAGGTGCTCCCCAGACTGCTGAAAGTGGGCTCCTCTAGAAAGGGACTGGAAAGGAGTTAGAGAGGCTAGGGAAGCATCCTAACTGATCTCTGACCCTTCTATGTTATTTAAATTTTATGAGCATACATTCCTTCAGTAATTTTAAAAAGAGAAGAAAATTAACAAAGAAAAAAGCATAGCCCAGAGATGGTAGATCAAGCAGAATGTATGGGTAAGGCCAACTTAAGGGATCCAACCTCTGATATAGGGGTTTCCTTCACACACAAAAAGAGTCACAAAGTACACAACCTAAGTACCTGGGCCCCAGGTAGACGTGTTACGGGTCATCCGTGTGACTGGAGACATATCCCATTTTAGTTCCGCCTCGCCCAGCAGTTACTTGGCATATAGAACAGTATGATTTTGTAGAAGGGCTTGCTTGGGGTTCACGGTCAGAAGGTCTAGGTTAGAATTCCAGCCCTACCTCTCACAAGCTATATAACTTTGGGGCGCTCAGCTCTTTGGGCCTCAGTTTTGTCTTCTATAAAATATACATAGTAACATCTACTTCATAATGTTGTTCTGAGATTAAATGAGAAGACATGCCAGTGTCAAGCTCAGCAGCTGTCACTTCACAGGCATGCAATTGATGTGAGCTAAAAATGACTCCATTGGTCATGGAACAAGACCAGAACCCCAATCCAATGTTCTTGGGGTCTCCTTACCCCAATCCAATGTTCTTTCCATTAATCCACATTGTCCTGCTCTCTGCTCATTGTCTGTGCTTGGACTGGAAGAGGCAAAGATGGGTTAACCAGATCACATCCATGTTCAAAATGTCCTTGAGTTTGTGCTCCTCAGACCTCTAACTCATGACTACCAGGAAGCTTTTTCTTGAAAGAAGCTACAAGCACTGGGAACTTCTGCTCCCAGGCTGAGGAATACGCTTTAGAAAACTCAGTGGTTAATACTGTGCCCAACCAGGGCACCTCCTGACCAAGTTTTTGCAGTTGTCCCACTATGCCATGTGGCTTCATTGTATGATATTGACAGAGTCCCTTCATCTTTCCACCTCAATTTTCTCATCTGCAAAAGCGAGGATGGTAAATAATCTGTGTCTGCTTTCTCACAAGGTTGTTGAGAGGATCAAATGATAGAGATAAACATCTATGACAGTTGACTAATTGTTCACCACTATCCATTCTCCCCTTCTTTCCCTTGGCAATAACACCCCAAACTCTAGCTAAAAACACCCTGTTCACATAGAGACTGCAGTTCCCAGCCTTTACTGCAGCTACCTGTGGCCAACCAACCAATTACCTGCCAGTGTGATGCAAAGAGAAGTGATAATCTTCCATTTTCAGGCCATGCCTTCATAAAGGTACTGTTGGTTCAACTTTCCCCTTTCCACTTTCCTTCAAATTGGAGGTTGGACATGGTGGTAGAGAGTCATCTTTGACCCTAGATGGTGGTTGAACAAGATAGAAGGTATCCGGGTCCTGTACAAACTCATAAAGCAGAGCTGCCTACCACCTACCACCTACCACCCTGGGACCACCTACCAGCTCAGACTTCTATGAGAGAAGAAATAATCCTCTTATTTTATTAAATTCGCTATTACTTTGTTTTTTATTGTAATATCTAACCAATATCTCAACTACTGCAACATTCTATGACTATGTAAACTGCCATGCCAAGACTTTATACTGTGCTTATTGTTAATTACATCTGCCAGCTTAATTTAACGAGCCGTGTTGTCACATAGCAGTCACCATCTTATTCAAAGGACCACAATTTCTGCTTCTGTAGGTCCCATAGGTTACAAAACTATTCATTCAGAGGTCTTACATTCATACAAGGCAAACTGTGAGGGTTTCTCCTAGCATCCCTCTGGCACAATCCCTTCTGTTTCTATGCTGAGAGTCCCTGGTAGCTTGCTTTCTTAAAAACTAAAACTTCTTCCAAACATTCGGAAGCTTGGCAAGGACCAGGTCACAGCCCCTGTGATAACTAGCCTCACATGTGATGTTTTCCCCAACCTGACCTACAGCAAGCACTTTACCTTCTAAATAGTTTTCAACCAAGCAAACTAAATATTTGAATTGAAACATTTGCTGAAGTTGTTTTTTAATGCAAACACACACACACATATGCACACACAGATGTACCAGCCATAACTGCTTTGGGGAAGGAGTGCAGGGAAAAATAAGTAAGGGGCAATGTAATCAAGGAAGTTTACCTCTTCTATCTCATTTCTCACCATATCATCTTGCACTGTCTGAGCAGCCAATCTTGAAATATGTGTAGTTTCAAATCTACATGCTGTCCCACGCCTTGGGACTTGTACAGTTTGCCATCCTCTTGCATTCACCTGTTAACTCTTATACATTCTCTGGGTCTCAGTTTGAACATCCACCTTCCAACAAGGCTTTTCTAACCCTCCAATATTGGGTCAAGAAGAAAAGGACTGCGTTTCCCTTGTCATCACTCTTACTGCTCTGTGTCTTGATTTGTCTGTGTCTCCACCTGGATTATAAGCACCTAAAAAGTAGGGACTGGGCCTTATCTCTCTCTGTATCTCTGATATCTAGTGTGGTGTCTGGCACAAAGTAGGTACTCAATAATATTTGCTGGATGATTGAAGACATCATGCCCCCATAAAAGCCCTAGTAGTTCTTGTTCCAGAGAGCAGAGAGCAAGCAGGCCCTGATAAATAAGCTGACCCACTGATAGGCCCACCCTATGTCTTCTAGGATGGCCAAACACAGTGTGTTTCAGGTACCAGTGGAGGTCTGGCTCCAGATCTTGAAGTTTTGGGAACAAAAACTTGCCCTGCTAAATGTGATGCTCAGAATCAGAAAAAATCTGCCCAACTGGATTGCGTGATCCTGGATCCCCATCTGTCTGTGAGCATATTGAGAAAGGAAGGTATCCCTTTAAAGCAAAGTGCATCCCACCTACTCCTCCAGGTGGTAGTGGCCCTGTTAGAGATTTACGCTGACATGTTTAAGCACCATGGAATAGTTCTTCCTGATTGCACTGCAATTGGATGCCAGAAGATCAGACTTTTCCAACAAGAATGGTCCCAGTGGGTAGTGGGTTTGCCAATGTGCTACTTTAATAACTATTCATATTAGCTGTACGCTCAGAGGTCCCAGATTATCTCTATCTACTCCAGTGTTTATTTCAGGCTCAGTGTTAAGATGAGTAATAAGCCCCTTAGCTTTGTGGCAGATTGTTCTTTAAACATGAGACCCATCAGTACTCTGCTCCTGAGCTCCTGCTAAGCAGAGAAGATTCCCAGGGAGTAACTCCTCAGCCCCATGGGAGTTTCTGAAATGTGAAACTGGAGGTCGGTGGCAGTGTAAACAAATCTAAAAACAGCTCTTGTGAAAAATCAGCTCTACCGTGTAGGACCCATTTCTGCTAGAGCTGACTGAGACCTTCCACGGGTCCTAGATCCCTCCTACTGAAGTTAGTGGGAGGTAGAAAGAGATGTGAATTTAGCACTTGCCTCTGACTCAAAAACACCAAATTTGGAAACAAGTAATTCTTCGATTTGGTTTTGTTTGGTTTTTAAATCCTAAGGTACTGCTTTCTCATGGCAGCCTTAAAAATGTTTTTAATTAAAATAAATAACTAAATAAATCCTAGGGTATGTTTTCCTACTCTAAAAGACAAAAAATAGATATACTCTTACCCTTGTATTAGTGGTGGAGAAAGTGAAGCATAGAGAAGTCGACAGCCTGAACTCCGTAGTAGGGGCTACCTGGTAAGTCAGGAACAGCAGTGAGGATTCTGGAGCCCAGAACAGGTCCTGACCACTTGCTGATGCACCTGATAAAGTGCCTGGCACCTAATAAATAGGCATACCATAAATGTTTATTGATGAATGAATGAATTTGTTAATGACAGAATGAAATTGACTAAATTTCTAAACCAATTTAGCTTATTGACTAAACCAATGTCTCTCATATTTGAGTAATATAAAAACCTCTTTTGGAGAAATAATAGTCTTTCAGTACCAGAAATTGTCTGTAAAACCCCTGAATAATATGGTCATAAAAAAAGTAAATTCACCACCCTAGGCAACATGGAAGAACCTCGTCTCTACAAAAATTACAAAAACTAGCTGGGCATGGTGGTGTGCGCCTGTATTCCCAGCTACTGGGGAGGTTGAGGTGGGAGAATCACTTGAGCCTGGGAGGTTGAGGTTGCAGTGAGCAGAGATCATGCCACTGCACTCCAGTCTGGGTGACAGAGCAAAACCCTGTCTCAAAAAAATTAAAATTAAAGTTATATAAATAAATAAATGCCCTCCATAGCAAATTATCATTATAAAAAATAATTTCTGTATTTATAACTGATAAAATGTTTTATTATTATTGACAGATAAACACAATTTTTAAAGTTCTCACAGAATTCATAGACCTCAAGTAACACCAGCAAACCCGTTTGAGAAAGACCAGCCCAGACTGTAAGCCCTCAGCTGAAGGCAGGGTGTAGTACTGGACTTCATCCTCAGCACCTTGATTTGGTCGCCCTTTTCCGACTATTTGAGGTTGATGATAGTGATATGACCATGGCCAGTCTCCCATCCTACACGGGAAAGGACAACCTGCAATGCCAGCCGGGGACCGGTAAGCACCACAGGAGTGCTCAGGCACTCAGGGTGATAGCACTGCTCGAGTCCAGCTGGGTGATGAGAAAAGCTTCCATAGTGGACGTGAAAGGTAAGCTGGGTCCAGGAACATAAAAACAACTTTGTGGCACAAAGAACAAAGAAGAGGGCTTTACCATTAAAAAAGGGAAGTATTTTCCTTTCCTGTTGATTTGCTGCCTCCTCTCAAATTGGATTTACCAACAAAGGCAGGCCCTAAGGACATGCATCAGAAGTCCGTTCAAGCCTCAGAGGACTGGATGGGTTTTGAGTAATGCCCAACCAGGCAGGACACACTAGAAAGATAATTGAAAATCTAAAGAAACTCTCATCCACAACAAAAAAGCATCCCAGGGAGCTAAAAGAAAATTACTCTTTTCTACCACCTTCTGTCTCCTTTCTCTCCACTTCTGAGTATGAAAACTACTTTAGGCCACCCAGATCCTGCTCTCAAAATCTGAAGTTTGTCATTAATGATCTGAAACTCTCCTTTCTATGTTTTCTCAGGTCTTAACCCAAGCCCCTACACTCCTGCATAGCAGGTCCTTGAGGTCCACTATTGTGTCTTTTTCATGTTTTTTTCAATATTATACTGCCGATCACATCTATGCATTCAATAAATATTTGCTTTAAAAGATATTGTTTGGTCAGGCGCGGTGGCCCATGCCTGTAATCCCAGCACTGTGGGAGGCCAAGGTGGGCGGAACACTTGAGCCCAGGAGTTCAAGATCAGCCTAGGCAACTTAATGTAACTCGGTCTCTACAAAAAATTTTAAAATTAGCCTAGCACGGTGACATGCACCTGTAGTCCCAGCCACTCAGGAGGCTGAGGCAGGGAAGATCGCTTGAGCCCAGGAGGTCAAGGCTGCAGTGAACCATGATCACACCACTGCACTCCAGCTTGGGTGACCCTGTCTCAAATATGTATATATATATATATAGTTTTATAGTTAAAGTTATAGTTATAGTTTAGCAAAAAAAAAAAAAAAAAAATTCAGAGTTATGTTGCCCAATCTCTTCTCAGTTGTCAAAATGTACTTCTAAGAAGCTGACAAACTCAGCCACATTAAGATTTAACTAATACCACTTAGTATGTTGCCCTACTCAGTGGCATTTTAAATCCCATGTAAGTAGGATTTTAGGTATATTAGGAAACAGAATTGGGACACAGGTCAAGGCTAAGGAGGAGGTGTTCTTTGTTTCTAAGCAAATAGGTATAACTCACTAAGCTGATGTTGAGGATGGTTCTTATCAAAAAGATGAAGCGAGATTCTGGCATACTCAGAGAAGGGCCGTAATGTTGGTCCTGTGATCACAGATAGGAGTGACAAAGAACAGCCTTTAAAAAAAGTAAAAGGAAAAACTACAATCTATAGCCCAGGAACACTTATTAAGATGAGATTTAACCAAAGACTATAAAATCTTAAATGGTAGATAATAAGGTCAAGGCAAGTTACTATTTTCAGCTTGGAACAGATGACGAGACAGGAGGACATAAATGGAAATTAAAAGAAAAGGGATTCAGAACAGATCAGAAGGTTACCAAAAATAATCAATGGCTGAAATGACTTTCTGGACTCATTCACTTGTGCTGAAAATATTGGGTCATTGAAAAAGGAATGAGATGATATTCTTGGGAAATGGAATAGTTAAAATGAATGAGTCCAGATGGATCTGAAGACTTTAATCATTCTAAAGAGAAATACTGGCTGGGACTCTCTTTCTCCCTAACCAAGTTAAAATTTCATTCTAGGGAGAAAGCTAGGTATAGGATAAGAGACCTTCGTTTTTTACATTCCGTGGGTGTTTGCAGCTCCTTGGAAGTTATAATGGTATTTAATATCAAGGGGTTTTTATGAGTGGTGCCTCCTACAGGATCTTAACAAGAAAAATGAGCAAGACGGCCACTACAGACAAAGGAGCCTTGGAGTTCATTCTCAGCCAGGCTCCCATCCAAAGCCAAAATCTTCCCACTAGTCTCACATCTTCTGATGCATAATTCCAGGAACAGGACAATTCAGAAGCAGCCTAATCTACTACTGGACAGCTCTAATTGTTAGATGGCTAGAATTGTTTCTGGCAGAATCTGGCCTCCTACTTTCCCCATTGAGTCTAATTATGTCCTTTGGAGCTATAACCCATGTGTCTATTTCCACTTCTACAGGGTGACCCAACAAATACTTAAAGGCAGTTCAATCTCAGCTTTCTCTTTTCCAAGCTAAACATTACCATTTCCCTCATATGACATGTTTTTCAGATTTTCTGTCTTTCTGACCACCATCCTTGGAAAGATCTAAATGTTTAATCATACATGCACATACACACACACACACACACACAGAGTGGAGGGCCCCAAATTGAATGTTTCCCCAGATAAAGCTAAGAAGTGTATCAACTACCTTACTTGATCTAAAAAACAGCTACTCTGTTGATACAGCCAAATAATATTAGCAATAACCATTATTTATTACAACCGACTACATGCTAGACACTGGACTAGCCACTTTGTATACATTATTTCCAATCCTAACCATGGCCCATTTTAATATTTCCATGATGCAGATGAAAATATTGAAACTTACAGAGAAAATAACTTGCTCAAGGTCACAGAGCTAGGAAATAGCTAAGCAGGGATTCAAATTCAGCTGTTTTTTTCAATATTATACTGCCAATCACATCTATGCATTCAATAAATATTTGCTTTAAAAGATATTGGACACCAAAGCTGTCACTCTTCCAGTAGACCATACTGTCTAATAGCTTCCTAATGACTACCTCCCTGTGTTTTCCATTTGTACTCATGGTCAACCAAAATCCCCAGACTTCTTTCACCTTTACAGGTATTAAGGATTTGTACCCAGCAGGGGAGAAAGGTACTTTGCAAGGTAGTGGCATTCATCCCAAAGTGTGCCAGTGTGTCCGGTGGGTTTTTGGTCTCACTGACTTGGAGAATGAAGCCGCGGACCCTCACGGTGAGGGTTACAGCTCTTAAAGATGGTGTGTCCAGAGTTTGTTCCTTCAGATGTTCAGATGTGTCCGGAGTTTCTTCCTTCTGGTGGGTTTGTGGTCTCGCTGACTTCAGGAGTGAAGCTGCAGACCCTCCTGGTGAGTGTTATAGCTCATAAAGCTAATGAGGACCCAAAGAGTGAGCAGCAGCAAGATTTATTGTGAAGAGCAAACGAACAAAGCTTCCACAGCGTGGAAGGGGACCTGGGCAGGTTGCCACTGGGGGCTCAGGTTGCCAGCTTTTAGTCCCTTATTTGGCCCTGCCCACATCCTGCTGATGGGTCCATTTTATAGAGTGCTGATTGGTCCATTTTACAGAGTGCTGATTGGTCTGTTTTTACAGACTGCTGATTGGTGCGTTTACAATCCTTTAGCTAGACAGAAAAGTTCTCCAAGTCCGCACTCCACCCAGAAGCCCAGCTGGCTTCACCTCTCACCAAGAGAAAGGGGCTGGGCACAGGCCAGGTGGGGTACAGGTCTGTGACCCCAGGATAGGCCACCCATGCTCCAAACCCTAATCTGAGCAGCCATACAGCCAATGCTGCCCCATCATCAAGGGGTCTCAGGAAGACCTCATAGGGAGAGTGGAGCAGGACCACAGCCTCAGAAGTAGAAAATATTGACTATAAAAATGCCAAGCTAATCCAAGTTTCTCCATAGATGTATTAGTCCATTCTCTTGGGTAATTTATCCAGAAAATAGGTTTAATTAACTCACAGTTCTGCATGGCTGGGGAGGTCTTGGGAAACTTACAATCATGGTGGAAGGAGAAGCAGGCACATCTTCCATGGGAGCGGGCGAAAAGAGCAGTGTGCGTAGAAGGACCTGTCAAACACTTAGGAAACCATCCAATCGCCTGAGAACTCACTCACTATCACGAGAACAGCATAGGGAAAACCACCCCCATGATCCAATCAGCTCCCACCAGGTCCCGCCCTTGACACGTGGGGATTATGGGGATTACAACCGGAGATGAGATTTGGATGAGGACAAACAGCCTAATGATATTAATGGAGTTCTGGCCTCCCGGCTCTACAAGTGTGTAAAGCCAGGAGGAGAATAAAACCAGTCTTTGCTTACCTGGCTGAGATCCTATGATGTAGAAAAGGATGAAAAACAGGAAAACTGTAAGTATGCAAAAGATATGGACAGGCCGGGCATGGTGGCTCACCGCCTGTAATCCCAGCACATTAGGCGGCAGAAGCAGGCAGATCACTGAGGTCAGGAGTTCAAGACCAGCCTGGCCAACATGATGGAACCACATCTCTACTAAAAATACAAAAATTAACTGGGTGTGGTGCCACGAGCCTTTCATCCCAGCTACTCGGGAGGCTGAGACACGAGAACCGCTTGAACCTGGGAAGCAGAGGTTGCAGTGAGCTGAGTTCACACAACTGCACTCCAGCCTGAGTGACACAGCAAGACTCCATCTCAAAAAAAAAAAAAAAGAAAGAAAGAAAGAAAAAGGAAAAGAAATAGAAAAAAATGATATAGACAGAAGGGAGCAAGGCCTGTGCTTGTAAGGCCTGACCTCTGGTGCGGAAAAGGATTAACTCAGGAGGCTTGGAGCGCCCAAACCCTGCACATTCCAAAAAAATGAACTGACCCTTGACCAGCTCCTGGGGGATAACCTGTCAGACTTTGGAATATCCTGCCTGGAAAAAAAAGAGTGTCTTTGTATATCTGGATCCCTAAGCCACAACAGATAGTTTATGCTAACAAGGTGATGTGTGGCAAATCCCTGGTTTGAGTCACCTGACCATGCTCGATGAGTTTGACCTCTGGGGAAGCTGGAGCCTTAGCAGCTAAGGTCAGTCACATGAGTGTTTTTTATCTATGTGACTTACCCCTCATAGAAACCCTGAACATCAAGGCTCAAACTGGCAATACTTTATGCATGTTGCCACACATCAGTGCTGAGGGGATTAAGTGGTATCCATGTGACCCCAGTGGGTGACAACATCTGGAAGCTCCTGCCTAATTTCTCCTTGACTCTACTCTGTATACCTTTTTTCTTTGTTGAATTTAATCTGTATCTTTTGGTCTATAAACCATAACTGTGAGTATAACAGCTTTTCTGAGTTCTCTGAATCCTTCTAGTGAATCATCAAACCTGAGGGTGGACTTGGGGACCCTACACACACTTCCCAATGGCAGCCTTCGGGAAGGGGTGGCTGTGAATGGCAGCCTTGTTGGAGGACTTAGAACTCAGAGAGAGTTACAGCCCAAAATGGAGGTTAACTCCAAACCTCCTTCTGTGTGGCTATACAAAACTCTTGTATTACAGACCCACTGGCCCCTCACTGGTACCATGGGAGAGCCGGATCTGCCTGAGAGGGATGGCATTGTCATTTGAAACAACTAGGATGGATCTAAGTAAACTTATTGGCAGGATCTATAGTTCTAATTGTAAAAGTAATACATGTTTGTTGTCAGAAATCTGAACAATAAAACAAAATAAAAAAGAAAACAGTCCACTGGAATCCCACCACTCAAAGGTAAGCATGGCTAATATTGTAGTATAGTTCTTACTAGTCAATTTTTTTTTCATGAATATGTAGCAGTATCCCCAATGAGACAGAATTTTAAAATTTTTCGTTAGCAAGAAAATCTGCAAGTTAAAAGTTGCCAGCCACTTCCATGTCTAACAAGTCATCCTGGGACACATTTTTTTTGTTCTGGAAACAATCACCCAGGCAGTTTCCTTTAGCTTTGCAAATTTAAGGCAGAGGCGATCATCGACCAAAAGCAGGAATGTTAGGTAATGTTTTTTGTCAGCTCCCCCTTTATTCCCCAGGATACCAAGGCCAAATGTCACTGGGAAATATTAAATACTTGAGCCCACTTGAGAGGGGGCCTAGAAGCCTCCTAGGAGAAAACAACTCAAGACTCCCAACTACTTCTCCTTAGGTTCACTCGTTTTCAAACATCTCTGATGAGCTCAGTGGGTCTTCTGCAGGAGCCTGGATTACTAAATTGTTGGTGTTAGTGGGGAGGTGTTTTAGGTATGTAGCACATTGCCAAGGCTGGAACCTTCTACCACAGCAGCCACTGCAGCCCCATGGGCATAGTTTGAGAATCGTGTGTATGAGGACAAACTAAGAAGCTGAAACACTGAGAACGCAGAGCATTGCTGGCATAGGAGAGTGAGAAGAGGTCCCTTCCCAGCACCACAGGAACTATCCCCTGACCAGCTGTGACAGCACAGACAGTGATAGCTCAAGGCTGTGTGGACAGCTGCCTTCACCAGACGCTGGTGTTAGGGAACAGCAAATGCAGCCCACGGTGGACCCATCATATTTTCCAGTGCTGTCTCTACAAGGGATTTGGGAGTATCACTGATCCTTTAGCCTGAATAAACTGGGACTATGGAACCTTAAATGTATCACAGAAAGGAGCCCACTGGGAAAGAGAGATGAGCACATTAATGCTGATAAATCTCTGCATGCTACCATGGTGCAAACTGGTGAAAGCTGTTGGCTACTCAACCTTGGGCCATTCCTGTCTGCGCTGTCACAGCTGGTCAGGGGATGGTTCTCATGGTGCTGGGAAGAGGAGATCAATGACTCAGTTCAATGGAGACATGTGAACATTTCTTTTTTTTTCTTTTTCTTTTTTTTTTTTTTTTTTTTTTTGAGATGGAGTCTCACTCTGTCACCAGGCTGGAGTGCAGGGGCGCAATCTCGGCTCACTGCAACCTCCGCCTCCCGGGTTCAAGTGATTCTCCTGCCTCAGCCTCCCGAGTAGCTGGGACTACAGGCGCGTGCCGCCATGCCCAGCTAATTTTTTGTATTTTTAGTAAAGACAGAATTTCACCATGTTGGCCAGAATGGCCTCGATCTCTTGACCTCATGATCCACCTGCCTCAGCCTCCCAAAGTGCTGGGGTTACAGGCGTGAGCCGACGCACCCGGCCACATGTGACTGTTTCTTACACCCCAAGTTGAAGCAAAAGACATAAGCAACACAAAAATACAAATACACACAATTTGCAACAAAATGGGATTAAACTGCCTAATGCTATATGGTTTTTCCCCACTTAATATTATCTACCAAGCATTTTCTAATGACATTAAACATATTTGTAAACATAATACTACTAGGTAATGACAATAGCTAAAACTGATGTAGCGGTTATTTAGTATCTACTATGTGAGGCAGTATTACTAACCCCATATGCTAGATAAGAAAACTAAGGCACAAAGAGGTTATGTAACTTGTCCAATGACCCACAGCTAGTAAAAGAAGCTAGCATTTGAACCCAAGTAACCTTCAGTGCTAATGCTCTCATTTTTTTTAACACATAGCATATTTAATCATTTTCCTACAGTTGCATATTTCTTCTTTCCCATGTTTTCACTGCTATAAATATGCAGTGATAAACATCCTTATACACAAAGCTTTGCAAGTCAATTAAAACTTTTAACATAAATGTAGAACTTTACATTTGTTTAATTCCATCACTTTTAATTTAGACCTGCAAGATTGCCTTGAATCTTGATTCTGCAATTCAAATTTTCCAGTTTTCCTCTCAGCTTTGCATCATTCAGATTTAACTGACCTATTCTGCTCAACAAATAGTTTATCTAAAGCTTGACCTGGAAAGGACAAGATCCAATGGCTTGGCTCCTGTCTTTCTCACTAGCTCATCTCAGTCTTTCTTTCGATGCCCCGTCACACAGTCTTCCAGTTCCTCAACCATACTATGCTCTTTCAGGCCACAGGGCCTTTGCACATTCTGCTCCTTCTCCTGCAACCCCCTCCTCTCACCTGGTAAATTCCCTGTAGTACTCTGCATCTTAGCCAAAGCTGAGGCTGCGGGGAGTTCTTTGTTATACACTTTCACAGAACTATATTATTTTCCTTCCAAATGGGAAATGTATGCACTAGGTCATGAAATCGTCTGATTAATAGCTGTCTCTCTCTCCCTCAACAATGGACTCTATGACAGCAGGGGCCATGTCTACTTCCTGCCCATGTTACCCTTAGCACCAGAGCTGTACAGTTGACCCTCCTATCTACCGGTTTTGCATCCATGGATTCAACCGGCTGCTGATAAAGACTCAGTGACACCAAGGGCCAGCTGTACGTACATATTTTCCATTCTTGGTTGGTGAATCTGCCAAATGGCCAACTGTACTATGCCATTTTATGTAAGGGACTTGAGCATTTGTGGATTTGGTATCCTGGGTATGGTGGAACCAATCCCTGATGCTGAAGAGGGTGGAATATACTGGGCCCTTAGAGACATTGAATGAATGTTTGCTGAATGAATGAAGGAAGGAAGGAAGGAAGCAATGAATGAATGCAGCGCCCTGTGGCTCGGCAGTAGAACCATGACCCTTCATGCTGATGGTGAGCATGCACGGATTCATCAGCTCTCCTTGAGGACAGTGATTCAATCAGTTAAAATGTACAGCCTGCCTGTTCTTCTCTTAGCCCCAGGATATTGCTAGAGAGTTTATCAGCTGCAGCTGAGTTCAGACGCTGTGACTGACCTCCTCTGCTCTCTCCTCTTTCCAGGCATCCTCTATTCAGTCTCCAGTTGTCCTTCCAAGGCAGCTAATATAAGACTCCCTGATTAAAAGCTTCTGTGACTTCACAGTGTCCTCAGGATCAAGTCCAAGCTCCTAATCTTGACATTCAAGGTCCTTCACATTCTGGCCCTTGCCTCCTTTTTCCCTGTCATCTGCTGCCACTGACACCCCCAACCCCAACCCCACATGCATACAACAAAAATACTCCGCAGTACTAAAAGTCTTCCCATACATCATGCACTTGCATTCTTTTGACCCTTTGCTCTCTCTCCCTAGAATGCAAATCTCTTTTCTCTGTCTGACAAACTCCTACTCATCCTTCAAGGTCCAGCTCAAAAGTCACCTCCGCTTTTGAAGATCTCCCTGCTCATTCCCACCTTCATCAAAGGCAGAATTAATTTTCCCTTCTCCTGTGTTCATGCAGCATTTTGAACTTAATTCTATGTTAGTGCCTGTGCTATGTTCAAGTGCCTGCGTTCCCTGAGGACGGCAGGCCTTTCCCATAAAATAAGCATTTCATAAATACTTGACGGGGCTTGTGTTTTGGTATTATCCCATGCCACAAGTCTAGTGACACTTGCAAAAAGCATTTGACTTTTGGAGTCATGGCTGACCAACCTGCTAAGATCCAGCAATAGGTGGGATGTGGGGATTTTCAGGAAGGGAAGTGGTAAGTTCCACACGGGAATGTGGGATTTAACCTCTCTGCTTCCCCGACCACCACAACAGTCACTAACCTCTCAACTCTGTCAGCCCAGCAGAGCTGCCTGCTGAACTCTGCTGACCCCGTCAGCGGCTCGTCTTCCCTTTCCTTCCTTTTCACGTCCTCTGCTTCTTCATGAATTAGCTACAGTTCTGCACTGGCTCAAAATGAAGGGGCTATCGACAGAATATAGAAAAACCTTCATAGGCCAAGCACAGTGGCTCACACCTGCAATCCCAGCGCTTTGGGAGGCCGAGGTGGGAGGATCACTTGAGGTCAGGAGTTCAAGATCAGCCTGGACAACACAGCAAGGCTGTCTCTACAAAATAATAATAAGAATAAGAATAAGAATTTAAAACGTTTAAAAAGAAAAACCTTCCAAAACTAAGAACAGTGAGGACTGTTGAGTTTCTTGAGGAATGAAACAGAGCTTTCTGGGGTGCTCTGGCCCTCTCCACTACCTCTGTCTGCTCTGTTCTCCTCCTACCTCAGCCTGCTCCCTCAGGCAACTCATCTTTTACACACTCCTTTGTCTACAGATTCTTCAGTGGAGCTCTCCATATTTTCTTTTCAACGTTCCAGTCCCAAAATCTCAAAAGACTCTGATTGGCCCATTGCCCACGCATTTTTGTTGCCTTAAGGTAGGTCTCCTGCCCAGGTCCAACCAGAGGGAGCTAGCAAAGGAGGTTTTGGTCCCGTGGCCTGGCGTGGTTTCCTCAGCAGAGGAGGAGAATGGGGAGAACGGTTAAGTTTGGTGACTGCATCTCTAGGTAAGCACTAAAGACTTTTTTTTTTTTAACCACCTTGAAGAAGGCTTCAGAGAGAAACACCAGCTGGCTAGAAGCAAAGCACTTGTTATTCAAAGTATTTCTAGACAGAAGACAACCTTGCCTACCATCCTCAATGGAATAGCAGCTCTTAGACTGGCTACTTTCTAAGCATTATTTCCAAGCAGTCCCTATTGGCCTGGAAAAATGAAGAAATGGGTCTGTAGCTCAAAAGATAATCTTAGACTGGAGATTAAAATGTGGTTGTCGTCAAGACAAGGCAGTG
Organism: Macaca nemestrina; assembly: GCF_043159975.1. Classification (NCBI taxonomy): domain Eukaryota; kingdom Metazoa; phylum Chordata; class Mammalia; order Primates; family Cercopithecidae; genus Macaca; species Macaca nemestrina. Next base: position 120,142,763 of record NC_092127.1, on the reverse strand, counting down.
AAGAGGGCGGCGGTGGGTTTGCAGGGTGCGCAGAGTGAGTCTTAGAAGAACAAACAATCCTGGGACCAGGGACATTTAAAGGATTGGCAAAGGAAGAAAATTCCTGAAAAACAGAAAGGAACAGCCAGAGAGATAGAAGTCTCAGAACCAGAACCTAGCCAAGGTGGGACAGAGTTTGAAGGGAGAGAGCACCAGTTCTAGAAAGATCAAATAAGAAAAGGGTGAGCTTCAAGAAGTGAGGAGCCAGGCGTGGAAGAGGCCATCGGGAGCACCGTGCAGTGTCCTCCATAGTCGAGAAGAGGCAATGCCCCCGGCGCAGGCAGTTGCGGGTCCCAAGGTCACGCGTAGGACGTGGACCTGGAAGGACGGCCCGCCGCCTTCCCGCTCCGGCTCCAGCGCAGCGCGTGACGACGGTGCCCTCTGCCGGTGACAGTGGGCATCACACTGCAGGCGAAGCCCCTCTGCTCGGGGAACCCGAGTATGAGCCGCGGGCAGGCGCGGGAGTCTCTAAAAATAAAGCTCACTCCACGAAAGGAGTCGGGAAGAGGACACCACGGGTATGAGGACATTTATCCTCCTCTGCACTTCTCCTTGGTCAAGGGAACTGGACCAATTTTATCCAAAGCAACGGTTATGCCTGGAGCCTTAAAAACTCCTGAGTCCCAGTCGGCCCCATGCTGTGGATTCAGACTTGAAGTGACCCGCCAGGTGCGGACCATCTGGAGATGGTACGGCATAGTAGGCATCAAGGCGATGCCGGTACCTAAGCCTCACCGCTGAGCCCAGGAAAGGGGGAGACGGGAAAATGAGACGCAAGCTGGGAGAGGACGCATCGGCTGCACAATGCTGCCATCTACCGGACGCATCCGGGAATGCTCTGCCTGCCGCGCGCTCGCCGGGCTAGCCCCAGCCCTGGAATGCAGGGGCGCCGCGAGCAACTCAACAGCCCAAGGTGCTGTCGTTAGCGGTGGGTTTTCAGGCACAGCCACACTGGGAATCACCGACTCACGCGGCAGCTCAGGAAAATAAGCAGTTGTTTTGTGTTTTGAGGTTCTGGAAATTGGTCATGAATTTTTTCATCTGAAAACAATAAAGCAGCTTCTAGAAAGAGAAACACTACCATGGGCAAATGAAAGAATGTCTCCAATAAGTGTGAAAATAAAAAGCAGACCAGTCTTTGGGGTCTGGAATGGTGTGGGTGGCAGGCTTTGGGTAAAGGTCACTTTGGGTCTTAAATCTGTTGGCTCCTCTGGATTGTTTCCTCATCTGTAACATCACAGTAAAGTGGGCCTCACGGAATGCTTTGAGGATCAGATATGATGATCCTTGAAAAGAGCCTGGAAAAAAGATAAAAGTATATGTCATCACTGGATGTGATCAAATGCAAACTCTTGTTCCAAATTAGGGTTAACTAAGCAAGATCTCCCACATCTAGGAGTTTTTGGTGTTGAGAGAAGTATTAGTGTATGTCAATTCTATTTTCCCAGTTAGTGTTTTCAATAAAACCTGACTTTTTTTTAAGGCTTATCCCATACCACCCCCAACGATGTTGTGAAGAAGAATTAAATCAGTTTCATTAAAAGCTCACCTCTGTGCTTGGAGAACAGCTACTAGAAAATGATTAGGGTATTTGTGTTTTGGAGTTGTATTTGTTGATAAGTTGAAATAAAATGTCAATGTTATTTTTAGAAGCTAAATAAAATATATGCTAGACATTGTTGCAGTGAATACAATTCTTCCAATATTGCTGTTAGCAAAACAATTTTAGACAAATTAACAGTTTATTTGAGCAAAGGACCATTCATGAATTGGGCAGCACTCAGAACCAGAAGTTCAGAGAGCCCTGCCCAGTAGTGTGGGCAGAGAGATTTTAAAGGCTGAACAGGCAAGCAAAGCAGAGAAATCACCTGATTGGCTACAGGTAGGCATCTGCCTTATTTGGACATGGTGTGATGAGTTGGCTGCTGAGATTAGCTGAATCCTATTAATAGTTGCTTGTGATTGGCTGAAACGCAGCTGTTTGTTACACTAGGTATTTCATTTCTGGGTGAGGCAAATGAACCTAGGGTAATCCGGAAGGTGTTAGGCTAGATCAACCCCCAGACATTTCTACACTCCCTCACCACACACCACAACCACACCTCCAAGCAGTAGTTATATAATTATTCAGTATATAAATTGTTTACTTAATGTCTATGTTAGTCAGAGTTCTCAAAAGAAACAACTTATAGGAGATAGATGACAGATACATATGTACATAGATGAGAGGCAGAGAGAGGGGGAGAGATTTATTGTAAGGAGCTGGCTTACACAACTGTATTAGTCCATTCTCACACCACTATAAGGAAATACCGGAGACTGGGTAATTTATAAAGGAAAGAGGTTTAATTGACTCACAATTCCACATGGCTGGGAGGCCTTAGGAAACTTACAATCATGATGGAAGGGGAAGCAAGGACCTTCTTCGCAGGGCAGCAGGAGAGAGAAGTTCCAGCAGGTGAAATGCCAGACACTTGTAGAACCATCAGATCTCATGAGAATTCACTCACTATCACAAGAACAGCATGGGGCAACTGCCCCCCTGTCTAATCACATCCCTCCCTTGACATGTAGGGATTACGATTTGAGATGAGATTTGGGTGGGGACACAGAGCCAAATCATATCAATAACTATAGAGGCTGAGAAATCTCAAGATTTGCAGTTGCCATGTTGAGACCTAGGAGAGCTGCTGGAGTGATTCCAGTCTGAACCCAGTCCAAGGGTAGAAGACTGATGTTGCAACTCAAGCAGTCAGGCCAATGAAGTTCCCTCTTAGTCAGTGTTTTTGTTGTCTTCAGGTCTTCAACCAATTGGACAAGCACCACACACATTTAGGGAGGGGAATCTGCTTTGCTCAGTCTATCAATTCAAATTTTAATCTCAACCAAAATCACCCTCACAGACACACCCAGAAAAATGTTTGACCAAATGCCTGGGCACCCTGTAGCCAGTCAAGTAGACACACAAAATTAACCATCACAATGTCTACTGCCCCTGCCAGATTATAAGCTCCCCAATGCCTGTGACTATTTCTTGTTCCCAGACATAGTCCCAGAACCTGGCATAATCATCCATCATAAAGAAGCTGTTACATAAATATTTGTTGAATGAATGAGGCATCACCCCTAGAAGGCTTCTTCATTGACACTAAACTGCCAAGTCCCCTATGAGCACCCAATTATGACCATGCTCACCTGAGTGTGAAATAGCAGTCATTCTGTGAACTGCCTCTTAATTTCAAGGTCTAAAGCAGATGACCTACCCAGTCGCTACCAGTAACAGTGATGTAGAGTGAAGAAGTAGAAGCTAAAAATAGAGTAAAGACATTTAGGGATGCAGATGAATCTAGAGTAATCCAATAGAAATGTAATGCAAACCACATGGGTATTTTATATTTTCTAGTAGGCACAATTGTTAAAAGTAAGAAGGTAGGTAAAATAAATTTTTTCATATTTTTCATTTTTATAAATATAAGTTGTAGTTTTTAAATAGAAGCATTTCACCCAACATATCAAAAATATTATTTCAACATATAGTCAATACAAAATTATTAATGAGGTATCTACCTCCTTTTTTCTTTTCTTTTTTTTTTTTTTTTAATGTAGAGACAGGGTCCTGCTATGTTGCCCAGCCTGGTCTTAAATGTCTGGGCTCAAGCAATCCTCCCGCCTTGGCTTCCTAAAGTGTTGCGATTACAGGTGTGAGCCACCGCACCCAGCCCTACCTTCTTTTTTGAAGCCTTTGAAGTTCACACACACGTCTCAGTTTAGACTGGCCACATTTCAAGGGCTCACTAGCCAAGTGTGGCTAGTGGCCAATACAGTCTGGCGGGCAGCAGCATAATGCCTGACTACTTGCAAGCGAGGGCTAGTGGCATCCTCTGAAGCCCTGGTTACTTAGTGAGACTGACAAGAGGTTCCATGGGATTAAATGTCTTTGTCCCCTTGTCTTCTCTGATTTGAGAAAAAACAGAACCATGATAACCATGTACCAGAACCCCGTGGAGCCAGAAGAGGCCAGAACTCAGGACCTACCCTGCTCCTTACAATTAGCGAGACCTGGGGAAGTCACTCAATCTCTCCAAGTGCCATTGTCCTCGCAAATGAAACAGCATTGTTGAGAGAATGGAATAAGACAGTAAAACCCTGTGCAACTTTAGGATTTTAGGCTGAACTCCTCAGACATGGAACTAAATTGGGGTCTTGCTATTGGCCTCTTCTGCACAATGACCGAGTCTTGAAGTGGGATATGGAAGACAGTTTCCACTTCCCTAGGACTTCCTGGGCCCCCTGAAGGAAGTTAGTCCACAGTCCACAGGAGGCCACTGGATGGTGGATTTCATGGTTGCCACTCAAAGAGGGAGCTGGTGGTGTTTCCCAGTCCCTTGACGCAGGCTTCTAGGCCAGATATAAGAGATTTCACGTACAGCAAACAAATTGCCAGTACAGTGAATCAGTGGTGCCCTCTATGATGTGGTCAAATGATGCACATGCCCTCGCTCTCTGCCGTTTTGAAATTATCCCAGGAGTTGAGAGAGCTGTGGATGGGGACACCTACCTGGCGTCTGCGTGGAATGATGCCAGGATCCGTCATATGAGGAAGACATTTCCAAACTCATGTGAGGCCCTTACAGCTGCTTCGGATCCTCTGTCCACCGCCTGCTCACCTTCAAATTTTCTTTAAGAGCAGCTTCTAAATGATATTGGCATTTAGAAATCTGCTATGCTCTCCTATTCTGTAGATTGTACATTGGTTTCCATCAACCTCTTTCCAAATGTTATCAAATTCATGTCTCCATTCATGACCCATCAGCCTCTTTATCTCTCAGAAAGGCAACAGAGGAAAAAGAAACAAGCCCAAATGGCTTTTTTGGCTGCCCATAGCGTTCTTGGAAATCTGTTAGTGATGCAGCCAATGCCTCCTCTCCTATTGTTGGTCCCAGCTGGCAGGCATGGGCTGACAGTGCATTCACCAGCATCTGCGTTGTTTTATTCTGCAGAATAAAGCCTGGTTCTTTTCTTCCCTCTACCAAAGTAAAAGAGGAGTCATGGGTAACTTGTACATTATCTGCATGAGACAAAAATGTGTCAGATGCTTCCTGCTGCAGTGGGACTGGCAGAGAGAGTAGCAAAGGCACGCACCACTTCTAGGGCCCCTGCAGAGGAACCACAAGCTCCCTGGACTGTGGAGAGGATGGATGGATGGAAGAAGCAGGTGCAAGAGAAGAGGACAGATGGAGAACAGAAAGAAGGTGGAGAAATGTTAAAAAAAAAAAAAAAAAAAAAAAAAAGGATACTTCTGGCGGCTGGGAGGAGACATGTCTGTTGGATGCCTATGTGGTAAGCATGAAAATGAGCCACCCAGACCATCCTTCAGGAAGCACTTGCTGCGCAACTGCAGGAGGTGGCCAGAGCAGATAGCCTCTGACAGCAGCTCAGGGGCTGCCTCTGCAGCAGGAGCTGCCTCACCCAAGAACACCTCCTTCCCAGGGCAGCCAGGTCTGGTGATGGAGTGAGGCAGGGCTCTAGAGGCTGGCCATCTCAGCCCCTTGTGGGACGATGCAGACGGACAATACTCACTGCAGGGCTCCTCGGGTTGGCCGAGGCACTCCAGGGCCCACATTGCAGCTCAACCTGTCCCTCTGCCCAGTTCTTGCTTCCTCCCCTTTCTAAGCACAAGAGCTGATCCCTAATAAATGTCTTGCACCCCAAACTCCATCTCAGCATCAGCTTCCAAAAACCCACACTGCGATGGCCTAGATTTTATTGTGCCAGATACTTTACGTGTTACCCTCTTAATCTGTACTAATATATTTTATATGTATATGCATATATATGTGTGCATATGTGTGTGTGTACATATATATAAATTAGTCCCCTTTTGCACCTAAGGAAACCAAAGCTCTAAAAGGGTTAATAACTGGCCCTTGGGTCACACGGTGGCAGAACTGAGGTTGAACTGAGCTGATGCAGCACCAGCGTGTGATACGTCCTTTCTACCACATCCTACCACCCGCTTGCACATCAGAAGACCATCCAAATAACTGCTGATGAACCTGGAGGCCACCAGAAAATCAGGGTAGGAGTGAGCCCCATTAAGAGAACAGCAAAGATGGGAGGACACTGCAGTCACCTTTTGATCAGATTTCAGGGTTTCTTGGACGGTCCTTTGCACCAAAAATACTCCCCTCACCTGGCCGATCGCTGACTACAATTCCTTGCCTTCCAAAATTGAGGAGAAAAGCTAACACATAAATCCTGAGAAGTGTCTCACGTGCACTTGCTGTACTCCTGTGGGTGGGTCACAAGCCCCGGGCATCCCTGTCTGTGCTTCTGTCATCCTCTGCCTCACCTTCCTGCTCTCAGCCTGCTCTAGATCCCTCCTATCACCAAGGGAAGAAATCTGATGAACTAACTCCTTCAGAGTGACAATGTGTGTTTACATTTTGCAAGATAATTCAGGGAGCAGCCAGGCTACAGGTTGGGAGGGCATCTTGAGGCAGGAGCATTATGACACTAGCTGTCACTTCATAAATTTGAGTTTGCAAGCCCAGCATGCCCGAAGCCATTTATTTCTTCCTAGTTATGTTGCCTGTAATTGGGATAAAGTAGATAATAATCCCTTACTAATTTTCTAGTGGTAAAAATAACTATCCTTTACACAGGTATGGATAACACAGATATTTTCTAAAAGCCAAAATAGAGTTATTCATTAAGCAACATCACTAAATACTAAACTCTAAAATATAATACACAATTAAGGTACTTTTTTAAATAAAAATCTTTTGAAATTTAATTTTACTAGTCTCTTAAATAAGTCCGTTTAATCTAAGCATAGGTTCCCCTGGGCTGGATGAGCATGGCCCAGACTCCCTCACCCTGTGACACTGGGACGATGCTCTAGCATGCATCTACATTTCACCAGCCCTGATGTTGGCAAGTCTGTGAATCCTCCATCCAGTGAAGGGATCCAGAATATGCTGCTTCAAAACATGCCACTTTGGCATAAGGATTATTTTGAGCTGGAGGCAATTGAGATTCAACAGATGCAGGAAGAGTTCTCTACCCTCCTCTTGTTTGCCTAAAAGCAGGGTATAAATTTCCCTTTGTGAAGGTGTCCCAGCCTTCACCCCAATACCAGGGAGCAAAAGCACTCATCACCAGAGACAGAGGTGACACCAAGAGAAGTTTGCAAAAACAGACCCCGCTAAAATAAGCTTTTATCTTCCATTAGTTCTTCCATGTATTTTCCAGTCACTTCCCTACCATGTGTCATCCCTTGAAGCTTAAATCCCCTTTCGTTTGTTAAAATAGGATATTAGCCCTGGAGCCTAACTAACCACTTTTTTGAGTCTCACTTCTTTTCTGTGAACTCCCATGCACATAAAATATGAATAAAACTGTATGCTTTTCTTTTCCTCCTGTTAATCTGTCTTTTGTTAGTTTCATTTGTAGGCCCCCAGGTACTAAATATAAGAAAGTAGAAGAAATGCTTTTCCTCTCCCACAACAACTACAGGCATCTTTTTTTCCCCAAACCAGACAGCCTCTTTATTACTGCTGACAGCCTCCCTCTGTCATGTGGCTCAGGGACATCCTCCCTAATAATGCGGGCTCTCTTTGTTCTCACCTTCAAAGAAAAACACTTTCAGAATGATCCAGCTACTGAGAGCGAAACTCCATAATCTCCTTGTGCCTTGCTTCTCCAGAAGCAGGAAACTTGAGACATGTGGGGTAAGCACCACCTTGGAAGTCAAGAAGTTTGGGTTCTTTCCTGACTGTACTCTATAACCTTGACATTAACTAGACCAGGGCTCAGTTCCCTTACAGAAGGAAGGAAAGGGAAAGAGAGACAGGAGGGGAGGAAAATGGGGGAGAGAGGAGGAGGCAAGGGAAGGGGTGGGCAGGGAGAGGAAAGAGAAGAGGGGAGAAGGGGAGGGCAGGGAAGCAGCCAGGAGAGGTGATTCTAGCCCCAGCACCTCTGCTTTCTCCCAGAATCACTGTGAGCCAGCCCCTCACCTCTTCGAGTTTCCATTTTCCCATCTATAGACTGAGAGGAGTGGAAGGTGCCTAGATCAGTGCTTCTCAAGGTGTAGTTCCTCCACCAGTAGCATCAGCCACTGTTACCCAAACGCCAAGGGTCAGTCTAGGTCCTGCTGTTCACCACACAGAATGCCAATCACTGAGACAATGACTATTACCAAAGAAGAAGGCTTTCACCTGGCTCAGAGCCAAGGAGAACAGGAGACAAAGTCTCAAATCTGGCTCCCTGGCCAACTAAAATTGGGGGGTTTCTGTACTGGCAGAAGGAATGTAGCTACGGGCAGGGAGGAATTAGGGCAGGATAAGCAAGCAATCATGACAAATGAAGGGTCTGGCTGTCATTACCTGGTTGCAGTGATCTGGTGAGTTTTAATCTCTTGTTTAGTCTCTTCCCTGAGGGTCCATTTCCTGAGAAAGGAACTAAGATGAGGCAAAGTAAATTTCAAGTTTTAAGACCCCAGAGGGTCAACTTCTACGTTTGTTAAACACACACACACACACACACACACACACACACACACCTGTAAATATCAGTTCTATGGGAAAATGTGGCCAGTTTCACCGCCACAATATTGGCTTAAGGATGACTGGGCAATTTATCAGAAATGTAAATATTTGACCCTTTCCCAGACCAACTAAAGAAGAATCTCTAGGATGCACCCCAAAAATCTGTGTTTTAAGAAAATTTCCAGGTGATTCTCACTCAAATTTGAGAACCTAGGCCTAAACAATCTCACAGGTCTCTTCCAGATTAAAAAACCTCAAACTCTTTTTGCCCTAAAAACCTCAAACTCCTTTTGCCCCTAACCTTAAGAGTTTTGCCCCAACTTTAAGTCTTCTTCCTCTCCCTCCTCCTCCTTCTCTCTCTCAAAAAAAAAAAAAAAAAAAAAAAAAAAAATCCTGCTGCAAACTTCTTCTCTCCTCTCAATAGATTGCTAACTTCAAGGGATTTAAAGTGAAATTTGCATTCAGTCATTTCCATAGCAACCTTAACAAAACCATTAAGATGCTTTTGTTCTTTAATACATCTGTTCCTTCTTTTAAAGGGACTGTGTTTCTTTTTCAGCTATAAATCCAATCTTATCTAAGGATAACCCTTAAACACACTTCAGCAGTACATAATTATTGTCCCAATTAGCAGTGTAAGGAACGTCATTAAGTCATATCACCAAATTGATCCTCAGTGACAGCTTTCCCAAAGATCGACTCTCAAGATAAAACTGAATCTACACTCCTAAGTCACAGAAAATAATCTGTCTCTACGGTAGTCCATCCACCTTTATTGACTTCACACTCTACACACTGACCCTGCTTCCAGAATAGTAACAACTTTTATTGGTGAGCCGTCCTGCCCCACTCTCAGCCCATGTAGTTCTGGTGCAGCTGACTCTACACCAAGCTCCAGGCTGAGTCAACAAAAGCCTTCATGGCCCTGGACACTCTAAGTGGTTCGGAGATGGATACATGACCAATCAAAGCCAATGAGACACTGACTGGAGCTTCTGGGAAATAAACCTGTATTCACTGAGCTAAAACCTGAAATGATGAAGCCTAGAGTTCCACAGCTGTTTTATTTTTGCTTTTGTTTTGGTTTGGGTTTTGGAGGTTTTGGGGGTTTTTGTTTTTTGTTTGTTTGTTTATTTTTTGAGACAAGGTTCACTCTGTCTCCTGGGCTGGAATGCAGCGGCATAATCACGGCTCACTGCAGCCTTGAACTCCCAGGCTCAAGTGATCCTCTTGCCTCAACCTCCTGAGAAGCTGGGACTACAGGTAAACACCACCATGCCTGGCTAAATTTTTTTAAATTTTTTATAAAGACGGGGTCTCGCTATGTTGCCCAGGCTAGTCTCAAACTCCTGGGCACAGGCAATCTTCCTGCTTCAGCCTCCCAAAGTTCTGGGATTAGAGGCATGAGCCACAGTACCCAGCCAGAGAGGTTTTAAGACTATGAGGGAAACTTGTCTGAGATGAAGCCACCAAAGAGGAAGAAGAGCTGAGAGGCCAGGAGAGAGAACCTAGAGCCAGGTGACATCATTTCTGAGCCTGTATCTAATCAAGCCGGAAACCAGCTACACTCTGAACCTTTCAGTACAAGGTCCATTAAATTTCCTTTCTCCACGGTTGACTTTCTTATCACTAACACCAAAAACATTTTAAAGTAGAAATTCATACAGCATTTAATAGGCAACTTATCAGTGTCTATAAAAAGAGTTTCTTGTGCATAATTCTTACCCTAACAATTTTACTTCCAGAAATATATTCTTAAGAAATGCTCTCACAATTATCAAAATATATATATATACAACCAAGAAATTCATTAAAGCATTTTAACAAACGATCCTTTGGGAAAGGATTGGAAACAACTAGTGTCACTCAATAGAAAAACTGATTCACAAATTATTTTGCATTATGCCATGAAACATTGTGAAACGAATCAGGTAGATCAATATAACTGAGATGAAAAAGTCAGATTTTTGTTGATAAGTAAAAATAACCAGTTTCAAGCTCTGTTTTAAATACTATTTTTGAAGTGAGAGGAATGAATGCATGTGTTGAAAAGGTCTAAAAAGATCAAACAGTTTACAGTGGTAATTTCTGCACAGTGGGATGAGGGACCGTTCACTTTTAAATCATTTTTATATGGTTAATTTTTTTACCTCAAACATAAATTACTTTGGTGTAAGAATGACACAATGGACTGTAGGAACTCAGGGGAAAGGGTAGGAGGTGGTGAGGGATAAAAGACCACACATTGGGTACAGTGTACATTGCTTGGGTGATGGGTGCATCAGAATCTCAGAAATCACCACTAAAGAACTTATTCATGTAGCCAGACACCACCTGTGCCCCCAAAATCTATTGAAATTTTAAAAAATTAAATATAAATTACTTTGGTAATTAACAACAAAAAAAATGGACAAAAGAAAAAACAGTAAAAAGCAATATATTTGAGTAGTGTTTTGGATGAGCAAGCATGTAATCAACGCATACTGTATGCTAGACTGTATGCCAGGCACTGGGAATTGCAGATGAGCCTCAATGTAAAGACAACACTGGGCAGCCTATCCACACACACCCTAGGATCACTGTGCCCCGCCTCCTATTGTGAAGACTTGGCCATAATAAACCACAAGATGAATTCATCTCTTAAGAGTGAACGCAGCCGGGCGCGGTGACTCATGCCTGTAATCCAAGCACTTTGGGAGGCCAAGGTGGGCAGATCACCTGAGGTCAGGACTTCAAGACTATCCTGGCCAACATGGTAAAACCCTGTCTCTACTAAAAATACAAAAATAAACCGGGTGTGGTGGCATGCGCCTGTAATCCAAGCTACTCAGGAGGCTGAGGCAGGAGAATCGCTTGAACCCTGGAGGCAGAGGTTGCAGTGAGCCGAGATTGCGCCATGGCACTCCAGCCTGGGCGACAGAGTAAGACTCCATCTAAATATATATATATATATATATAGTGAACCCATGGATTTTAGCACAATGTGGGGTAAAGCTAGTGCCACCAAGTTACCATTCAGTGCTGTGAGGAAAAATTCTTAGATGCATTTTATACAACAAACTAGTCTTGCATGGGCTCCTGAAAAATCCAGAGCTGCATGGTTATGAAAGTATTGGGAAAGCCAATTGCTTGGCACAGACTTGAAGCCCAACAGCACCATAAAGAGTATTCGTTTCACTCTGTAAAGCAGGAAAATGGGCTTTTGATTGGAAGGGCATCTCAAACCAAAATCCGTGGGGCCTCGTGTGCTGGGCTGATGTAATCCCCGGAAGTTGACCTGAGATGGCCAACTTACATCCCCAAACCCATTTGCAGAGGAGGAGTGGGCACTGTGTTCCTTCCAGCCATGGGAAGGTTCCAGTATCCCTGTTCTATCACCACTCCTGGACAACCCAGTTTCCATGAAGTCACGAAATTCTCACCACTCTCTAATTTATCCAATCATGTGTTTAATTATGTTCTTGTTACTGCACTGTGAACTCCACAAGAGTAGGACCATGTCTCTCCTGATCTCCTCATCTATAGCACAGGTCTTGACGCTTCATAGAGGCTCAATGAACATTGCTGGATTAATAAACCCATTCTTTGGACAAAACAAAACTTTTTTACAAAACAATGTAAACCAATGTAAAAAATGTAAACAATGTTTTCATTTCCCTTCTCAGCTGCACTACAAGACTGAGAATTACAGATTAAGGAAGAAGCAAAAGAGACAGTGCATTTGAAATCTTCTGCACACTTTAAAGAACTGTACAAATGTTGGTGAATATCATTACCATGATCTGAAAAGTGCGTGGGAAACTAGTTAACTTCTAAGTAATGGCTTCATCATATTCCCAACTTAATAGATGATTTTGAAAATAAAAATCAGCCAGCAGTTGGCACTTCAATAAGTGGATTAAGGCATATTTGTGTTTATATTATTTAGCAACCTCCCTCATTTTATGAAAGTATAATGCTAATGAAGAGTAAAACACAACCCCAATCATAGGGTCAAAGCCTTTCAGAGCTGGAAGGGAACATAAGTCAAGTATTCTGTATTTATCTTCTTACAGATGCAAAAACTGATGCCCAAAGAGGTAAAGCGACTTGGCTAGCTTCGCACAAGTAATTCTTCAAAGAACCAGGACAAGATCCTTTGTCTTCTGGCAGACTTGCCTCCTCTACATCATGCTAGGTCTGAATTTCTGATTGTGTTGGTCATTGTCAGACAATGACTGGTGTCTGGCTTTTCAATGTAAAGTCAATAGCCCCAGTGCAAAAGTTAAATCAACATTGCACTCAGTGTCAATGATAACAAATTATGCTGCTTCAACCTAACAAAACTGGCCTTTACCTGCAGATGGCTTTTTCTTTCCTTCTTCTCCCCCTCTTTCCCTTCCCTTCAAAACCCACACTTGTCCTGGATACCCAATGCAAATGCCAGTCCAGAAAACTTCAGCAGCTAAATGCCAGTCAGAGCAAAGCCCTATTCTCAGCCACAGTAATAAAGCAGTTGAAAATGCTGTGCGTTCAAGTCACAAAAGATATGATTTCTGCCTGAGATTGTCCGATAACAGAAATGAATAATGGTTCTTTGCCTGAAAATACATATTGATTGTTGGCTGTGAATTTCACCGTGGATAATGCTGAAGTCACCATCCTTCAAAGGTGTGTGAACTGAAGTTGCTGTTACCTAATCCTTGCAGAATGATTTGTAGCAAGAGACAAGACAAGGTAGGAGAAATGTCTACGTGTAGGTCAGGCTGGACCTTCTCCAACCAATTTTCCATCTCGGATTATTTGATCTTCACTTCTAAGGTCCCAATTTATTACATGCAAAGGACAGATTGATTGCCTGCATTTGACTAAGATGAAGGCAGCTTCATACTCTTGAATCTTTTGCAGAACTTAATTCTTCAAAATCACCCCATATTCGCAGGCCCAGACACTATTGACCAACTTAAATATCTGCTGGCCCGACCTACCCCAGGCTGTATGTACTTTCCGTTTGCCTGTGAATGGGAACCAAATGGAAACCAGCACATACTCCTGGCTGTCATTAATTCTCCTCAAGCCAAACCAAACTTCATTCTAGTTCCTCAAATGCAGCAATAGTTCTTTGATATTTTTCACTTTCTGGTGCTTAAAAGCATTAAGGATTACTAGCTAATTTGGCTACTAGAATACTTTTAAATCCTGCAGAATGTGGTTGGTTGGTCATAGATAATTAACAGAGGAAGAGAACAGTGTCCGAGTGTCAGCTCCATGTTACTCTAAACTCTGAGCAACTAGGACATCAGGGTCTGGTAAGCTCAGAAATTCTAAGTGTGTGAAGCTTCTTACAGGGTAGAATTCAAAGGGCTCCTAAAGTTTCCTTAATCCAGAACCCTCTTCCAGCAATCTATTATGATACCTAAAATTTTACCATTAAAGATTTGTTTCAGGCCAGGCACAGTGGATTGTGCCTATAAGCCCAGCACTTGGGGAGGCTGAGGCAGGAGGAACACTTGAAGCCAGGAGTTTGAGACCAGGGCCAACATAGCAAGAACCTGTCTCTATAAAAATAAAAATAAAAGAATTAGCTGGACATGGTGATGCATGCCTGTAGTTCCAGCCACTCAGGAGGATAAGGCAGGAGGATCGTTAGAGCCAGGGAGTTTGAGATCATAGTGAGGTATGTTTGCGCCACTGTACTCCAGCCTAGCTGACAAAGTGAGACCCTGGCTCCAAAAAAAAAAAAAAATGTTGTTTCATTCGAGTTCAATCAAAGTGAGGTCTCTTGTAAGAATCCCAGAAGCTCTGAGAGGGCTAGCTATTATCTCCACCTTAGCAGAGGTAACTTCTAAGTTGACAGGCACTCAGCACAAGCATTTATGAGAATATGAAACATCCAGATTGGAGAGAGACATGAAGAGTAGGAAATGAGTCACAGAAAACAAGTGAAGAAGGCACTCAGGTACCACTTCCCAATTTAGTCCAGACTCTGCTCAAGGAAAACACCCATCCAATTTATAAGAGAAACCAGTACCAGTGAAATGTCCAGAGAATAGAAGTGATAAAATTCCACATGACATTCTTGGAACCTTTTTTTCTAGAGACAGAGTCTCACTCTGTTGCCCAGCCTGGAGTGCAGTGGCTGAATCATAGCTCACTGCAGCCTTGAACTCCTGGGCTCAAGTTATCCTCCCATATAGCTGGGACTACACGAGTGCACCACCACACCGGCTAATTTTTTTATTTCTTATAGAGACAAGAGTCTCACTATGTTGCCCAGGCTGGTTTCAAACTCCTGAGCTCAAGCAATCCTCTCACCTCGGCCTCCTAGAGTGCTGGGATTACAGGTGGGAGCCTCCATGCCCAGCCTCCTGGAACTTCAGTAAATCCTAAAGTAGGTTTTTATGCCTTTTCATTCCTGTAACTCACATCATTGGTTGCCACCAGGTGCCTAATCAGGGAAATTGGGACAAGTGGGTAGATACACTTAAGGCAAAGAGAAGTTAAAGAGGAGAAACGTACCGTTCAACATAATCGAGTGTCATTAAAAGATTTTTAAATGCTTTCTATAGTCAGCCAGACAAATCAGTCGACTTCACCTTCTTTTTTTAAAGTATAAAAAATTGCCGCTAGAGTGGGGAAAAAATCTCCTTGGATGCATTAGTGCTTTATCATTGTCGTCAGCTCTTGCTTTGTCTAACTAATGACTTAATCATCTCTCTCCCTCTGATCCAATCATCTTTCTTCTACCCCAGAGTTGGAGGAGAGTCGATTTCCTCATACTCAGCCGGTATTTAGACCCTGGGCATAATCCTGGCCTCTTTATCATCTCTTTTCAGGAAGGCTACTAACTGAAATTCTTCTACTCTAAATGAAATCTATAATGGCCCAGAGCCCATATTCACTAACTCTCCTTCCTGGCTTGTTTTACGTAACTATTATAAAGGTAATACTGAACTGCTGGCATCCCACCTATTTAGTATGTGTCTGTTTTACTGCTTCCCATTTCTACTACTAATAGAAACAGTTTGTCTCTTGTGTTTTATGGCACCAAAACCTTGAAATGATCTAATGTAACTGTCATCATTTGATCCACTGGCTTTGATTTAAAAAAAAAAAAAAAACCTGCTGGGGATAAATTCTCCAAATGCTCTTCTCTCTATCTTTGAAGGTACCTCATTACCCATTGCCCCTTCTTCAATCCTATCTCAGGGAAAATACTATACCCCTTTCTCTCTGAGACATAGTATTTCCACTTCCACTCTTCCTTGGTCTTGTCCGTTTTGCCTCCTGCTGTATCTTGAAATACGAACTTTCTAACCCTAAACCGCCACCCTATAAATGCTTCCTGTCCTCTGCATTCTCACTCACAGCCTCTAAATATGCATCTGAGTCACCTAATTAAAACAGCTCAACCCTCCCTCCATGTAAAAAGTGCAGACACTAATTCAATAACTACTTTGTATCCTTTAAACAATATATCCAGAGTGACAGGCACATAGCAGATGCTCACAATGTGGTCGTTCCTTTTCCCTAACTGTGGTGGATTTGCTTCTCAGCCTTCCAGCCATAGCTGAGGGAGTGCAGCACTGTGAAAGAGGAACAGGCAGATCTTTAGAGTCATGCAGACCAAGGTGTCCTCCCCAGCTCCCCCACCTGCCGTCATGTCTGTAAAATGGTGTGGGTTGTTGATATCTCAGTCGGATTCTGTATAGTGAATTAATGTGGGGTTTTCCTCTCTCCCACCTTCAAGGGCAGGGACCATGATCTCAATTATCTTTGTATCAATCTTCAGTTCCAAGAGACATGCCTGACAAAAAGGAGCTATTCAGCACATGTTCGTGGAACCAACATGCAACAGAGATAACAGAAGATGATATTAAAGGTAATATCAGACACCATGGGGATAAGAAGGGGACGAGGGAAACTAGGTTTTCAGAAGTGCCAAGAAATTCCTGGAAGTCAAGAGCAACTGTCCAGAAATGGACAAAAGAGAAAGGGTAAGGAAGGAGGTACAGTGATCACCAAAACAAAAAGAGTAAGAAACTAAGGATTGCAAGACCAAGGGACTCTGATATTTGATGGCTTCTCTAGGCCTTTTTTAACAGAGATACTTCCATTAAAAATTGAAGTGATTCTACAACATTTATATGAGCATTTTTAGTCATTAGATGCTTTTTATGTCCATTCTCTCTTATCAAAAAGCTGCAAGAATTTTCAACTTATTTCTGTTGGGTGCAGGGAGAAGAGGAGGAATAAATTGGAGGAAGGATTAATTACCTGAAAGAACATCTAGGAAACATATGCAGGCATGGGATTCCAGAAATGATAAGAATCTCACCTGAGGTCCAAACAAAAGAAAAGGCACACACATATATCTTGGCCTGGCACAGTGACTCATGCTTGTAATCCCAGCACTTTTGGAAGGGAGGCAGATGGATCACTTGAGCCCACAATTTCGAGCCCAGCCTGGGCAACATGGTGAAACCCCATCTCTACAAAAAATACAAAAATTAGCCAGGTCCAGTGGCACATGCTTGTAGTCCCAGCTACTCAGGAAGCTGAGGTGGGAGAATCACCTGAGTCCGGAGGTGGAGCTTGCAGTCAGCCGAGATTGCACCACTGCACTCCAGCCTGGGTAACAGAGCAAGACCCTATCTCAAAAAAATAAATAAACATATACATACATACTATCTTTACCATGTTTTAAACCCTAATACATTCTAAAGATGGAATTACGAATTTTTAATGTTTTCTTTTTTGTAACCCAAATAAAACTGGATATTTCATGATTAGTCACAATACAGTTTTGCATTCAAAAGAATCCAAAATCCAAAATAAAACATTAAAAAGCAACATACGGCCGGGCGCGGTGGCTCAAGCCTGTAATCCCAGCACTTTGGGAGGCCGAGACGGGCGGATCACGAGGTCAGGAGTTCGAGACCATCCTGGCTAACACGGTGAAACCCCGTCTCTACTAAAAAATACAAAAAAAACTAGCCGGGCGAGGTGGCGGGCGCCTGTAGTCCCGGCTACTCAGGAGGCTGAGGCAGGAGAATGGCGTAAAAACCCGGGAGGCAGAGCTTGCAGTGAGCTGAGATCCGGCCACTGCACTCCAGCCTGGGCGACACAGCGAGACTCCGTCTCAAAAAAAAAAAAAAAAAAAAAAAGCAACATACATTTTTATGGAATTCTTTTGAAGAGAGTGGCAAGAGTTATTAAATGGCATGACACTTGTGAAAACATCTTTAAATTCATATATATATATATATATATATATTTCTTCTCAGTTTCACAGAACACAGCTAGGCAGATACATACAAAATTTTGTCCTTCTTTCCCTCCCTCCACCCCCAGCTCTCTGCTTTGGTTGTCTGTTCTGTTCTTCCAATTGCACTGGCTCTTTTGACTAAAAATTATTTCAGTCTTTCTGACCTTACAGTTCTGCAACCTCACATTTTCTCAATTAACACAGCAAAACACTAGATCCTGTCTTCCTTCGAAAGCGAAGGGAATGGGAAAAGGTGTGATTACTTATACATTCATACTTAATCAGACTCTATGTTACAGACTCTATCATATCTGTACTTTCTAAATCTTTTTAATGAATATGTATAACATTATAATTAAAAATGCATATTTCCTTTATTTTTTTCAATAAAACACAGAAGGTCTTTAAAATGTACCTTAAAAGACTGTACTTCCAAGGATCATTTCTGTAGTGAATTATTAGAGCACATTCTCTGAAAGGGTAGAGCATCGAAGAAGGACAAAAACAATACGATCATGTCAATCGATGCAGAAAAAGCATTTGATAACATTTAAAATCTCTTCATGATAAAAACTCTCAACAAACTAGGCATGGAAAGAACATACCTCAACATAATAAAGACCAAAAATGACAAATCCACCACTAACATCATGCTGAATGGAGAAAAGCTGGAAGCCTTTCTTCTAGGAACTGCAACAAGACAAGGATGCCCACTGTATTAGTCTGTTCTCACGAAGACTAATATGGGGCTATATTAACTTACCCAGACTTGGGTAATTTACAAAGAAAAAGAGGTTTAATAGACTCACACTTCCTCATAGCTGGGGAGGCCTCACCAGAGGTGAAGGAGGAGCAAAGGTGTATCTTACATGGCAGCAGGCAAGAGAGTGTGTGCAGGGGAACTGTCCTTTATAAAACCATCAGATCTCACGAAACTTACTCACTATCACAAGAACAGCATGGGAAAACTCACCCCCATGGTTCAATTACCTCCCACCAGATCCCGCCCGCAACACACGTGAGGATTATGGGAGCTACAGTTCAAGATGAGATTTAGGTGGGGACACAGCCAAACCATATCACCCACTTTCACCACTCCTATTCACCACAGTACTGGAAGTCCTAGCCAGTGCAGTCCATCAAGAGAAATAAATTAAGGGCATTCAAATTTGAAAAGAGGAACTCAAATTATCCCTCTTTGCAGATGACATGATCAGATATCTAGAAAAACCTAGAGACTCCAACAAAAAACTCTTAGATTTGATAAATAAACTTAGTAAAGTTTCAGGATAAAATATCAATATATAAAAGTTAGTAGCCTTTCTATACACCAATAATGATCTTGCTGAGAAGGAAATCAAAAATCTCATTTACATAGCTACCAAAAGAATACCTAGGAATAAATTTAACCAAGGAGGTGAAAGACCTTTACAAAGAAAACCACAAAACACCGGTGAGATAAATTGAAGAGGATACAAATAGAAAGACACCTGGTGCTCGTGAATTTTAAAAGTTAATATTGTTAAAATAAGCATGCTCCCCAAAGCAATCTACAGATTCAATGCAATCTCTGTGAAAATACCAAAGTCATTTTTCACAGAAATAGAAAACATAATCCTAAAATTTATGTGGAACCGAAAGAAATTTATATGGAGCCCAAATAACCAAAGCAATCCTGAGCAAAAAGAACATAGTTAGAGGCATTACACTACCTGACTTCAAAATATATCACAAGGATATAGAAACCAAAACAGCAAGATATTGGTATAAAAACAGACACACAGAACAATGGACCAAAATAGGGAACCTAGATATAAATCCATGTATTTACAACCAACTGATTCTTAACAAAGGCACCAAGAACATACGTTGGGAGAAGGACAGTATCTTCAATAAATGGTTCTGGGAAAATTGAATATCCACATGCAGAAAAATGAAACTAGACCTCTATCTCTCATCTTATCCAAAAATCATCTCAAGGCCAGGCACAGTGGCTCACGCCTATAATCCCAGCACCTTGGGAGCCTGAGGCAGGAGGATTGCTTGAACCCAGGAGCTTGGGTCTAGCCTGGCAGCATAGCAAGACCCTGTCTCTACCAAAATTTAAAATTAAAAAAAATTTAAAATCAACTCAAGAGAGATTAAAAACTTAAATGTAAGACTCAAAACTACAAAACTACTTGAAGAAAACCAGAGGGAACACTTCAGGACTTTGGTCAAGGCAAAGATTTTATGGCTAAAACATCAAAAGCACAGCAACAGAAACAAAATAGACAAATGGGGCTATATTAAATTTAAAAACTTCTGTGCAGCAAAAGAAACAATCAACAGAGTAAAGGGACAACCTGTTGAACGGGAGAAAATATTTGCAAACTATTCATCTGACAGGGGATTAATATCCAGGATACACAAGGAGCTCAAGAAACTCAACAGTAAAATAATAATAATAATCCCATTAAAAAGTGGGCAAAGAACATGAATACACATTTTGCAAAAGAAGATTTACAACTGGCCAATAGGTATACAAAAAATGCTCAACATCACTAATAATCAGAGAAATGCAAATTGAAATCACAATGAGATGCCATCTCACATCAGTCAGAATGGCTGTTACTAAAAAGACATAGAATAACAGATGCTGGTGAGGCTGTAGAGAAAAGGGAACATTTGTAGATCGTTGGTGGGAATGTAAATTAGTCCCACCACTATGGAAAATAATATGAAGATTTCTCAAAAAACTGAAAATAGAACTACCATATGATCTAGCAATCCCACTATTGGGTATTTATCCAAAGGAAAAGAAATCATCTTATCAAGTGTATACCTGTGCCTGTATGTTTATTTCAGCACTGTTCTCAATAGCAAAGATATGGAATCAATCTAAGAGGATGAATGGATAAAGAAAATGTGGTATAGGCTGCTCTGCCTATGGGGTAGCCATTCTTTTATTAATTTACTTTCTTAATAAACTTGCTTTCATTTTACTCTGTGAACTCACCCAGAATTCTTTCTTGCATGATGTCCAAGAACCCTCTCTTACAGTCTGGATTGGGACCCCTTTCCCATAACATCTTCCTGGAAAACCATGAAGGGACTATAGTGAGAAGACCCCCAACTCAAAGGAAATGGACTGCAGCAAGAATTGGCTGACTTTGGGTAAGAGGGCGGGTACATTTCACCAGGGTAAATATTGGGATTGGGTTAGAGACCCAATTTAGGAGGGTTAGAATCCCTCCTAAGACAAAGAGGGCTAAAGGTCCCTTTTAATAAAAAGCAAGGACACTTGACCAAACTTGGTTTCAAGTCCCAGCTTAGGAAGGTTAGAGTCCTTCCTAAGATTTAGGGGGTTAAAGGCCCCGCTCAGTAAAATCTCTCAGTTAAAAATAGATTTGATATTATGGGATGTTAACCACTATTATCTTTGGATTAATCTGCCTTACACTCTTTGCTGATGGCTATGGGTGACAGAATTAGGATCACAGGACATGAAGAGCTTTTCTCTCCCCTAAGGAAGAGACTTGAGAGCTTATGGGACTGCTGGAAAAGATACCTTTGTGACTGACAAGCAGCTGCCTGAACTTTTGATTCACTGTCATTGCAATGGGCAACAGTGGGTCTTTCTCTGGCCTCCCTGAGCTCCTCACCTTCCTCACCACACTGCAGGCAATGCTTTTCTCTGTCTTTCTCTCCTTTCCTTTTCCTATCTTGTCTGTTACTCAAGGAGACCATCTGCTCTTCCATCTTGCCCAGAGGCTACATTTTGAAACTCCTGGTTAGAGGTCATTCCACCCCACTTTGAATGGATTAAAGATAGCAGGGCCCAACCAGGGGCAAGTTTGAGCCTCACCAGTTCAATATTGGGCACTAAACAGGGTGGCTAGTGTCTGTGTTTTGTCAAATGTATTTTGCTCTGGCCAGAATGGAAAATGTGAATTTGGTTAACCCATGCAACCCCTCAGATGGCATCTTGTAAACTTGATAGGCTTTTGCCTACGGTTCTATGAAACAGAAAAAGATGGCTTTCCTTTGTGTTGTGGCTTGGCACCCAGGGTTATAATGTGGCAAAAAGGGTCACTACAGGTGCTGAGGAAAAGGGAACCCAGAAATCTAGCATGCCAGCAAAAGAGTAAGAATTTCTTACCAGTCAGGCTTCTGGCCTCTCTCTCGGTGCAAACTGGTTGGGTGAATGGTAAATAAATCACTGTTCATCTCCTCTGCAAGGTTTTGAATAATGGGAAAAAATAATCTGTGAGGCTAGTGTTAGGCTGTAACAAATCTGATGGACTTTACGCAATGAATTTGTCTTTCTGTATCATTGTGTCATAAGGAGGGGTACCTTAGGATAGAACACAGGCCTAGGACCCCATAAGTCCCCTGTCCAAGCCAGCCCAGCAAACTAGTCAGTTACCAACTTTTGCTTCCCTGAAACAAACAAACAAAAACTAGATGATATTTCCCTCTCATCTTGTTTTATGTCCTTGGGAACTTGTCCTTGTAACCACATGGCAGTATTTGCTCTTGGTCTCTGCCAAAATTCAGAGACAGGAATTTTGGAACTCATGTCATAGCTCTAAAAATTCTCTTGAGCAGTTAAAAGCCTTTGCAGGCTCAAAATTGGCTGCCTCTAGAGTCCCTTTGGGAAGGGCAGTTGAAACGGCCCAGTGCTGTAGCTTAGGAGCTAAGGCTTTGTCTTTTCACAATGGCATCCCAGGTTCCATTTTCAGACTAGGGAATGAGTACTTTCTGGTTGATATTTGTGTGACCTTTGCCATTTGCTGATTCTCTTGCCCTCCATGTACAACTTCTGACTTCCCATCTTGGGTTTTCCTTTCTCTGAGCACCTGGGAGGTTACCTTTGGTAAAGTTCAAAAACCAGAAATACTTGCTGTTTATTCTGGATAGACTTTGGTAATAAGACATTTGGTTAAAAGTCAGCTAAATTAAAAGCAATATCCATGCTATACATATATTTTAAAGGCCATTATGGTTTTTTCTCTTACTGGATCTTATTTTTCTGTATAAAAAAAAATTTTCTCTTCTCAGCTGACTTAATTGTTTTTCTCTATTTTGTCTTCTTGCCACTGTTGATGCACAAGTGAGAGAAATTATCCTAAGATAATTTCTAACAGCCTGGAACTCCTTGGGAAAAACAGAAGAGGCACCACAGACCCTGCCTGGGGGAAAAAAACACCATTTTCCTCATGAAACCCCAGGAATTGAAAGTGGATAGATCTCTCTCAAAATCTAAGGCTCTGTTCTGCTTTGCATTGCATTATCTGATGTTTTCAGCTTTGGAGCGTATCAGAAATTACTTCATATTATGAGAGAGCTTTGGTGTGTAGTAAGTAGGTAGGAAATATACTTTTGAGGATGGCTGATATTAATAGCAGTTATGGGGGGATACTCAGCTCTTTGCACTTTTTGATCAGAGATACATGCTCTTGGCTACCTGGAAGGTATGGAAACATCACCCCTTTCTCTCTTGAACAAAATTTTCATGTAATATTAAAAGTAATAATAAATTTGTTTGCCTTTTAAATAAACTATAGGAAAAAGAAAGGAAAGAAAAGAGACAGATGTTTGGAAATCTAAGTCTTTTCTCTAATAATAAGTAAAAGTTATTGCCTTTTTTAAATTGTTGAGTTATCATTTTGGCTAAATGAATGACTTATGGTGACCTGAAATTCTATTTTATAGTGCCAAGTCTTCTAAACCTTTGATATTTGACAAACTTTCCAAAATCATATTGTAAATTATGTCTTTTTCTGACCAAATAAATAATATCCAAAATTATGGGAAACTCCTATAATTCTGACTTAGTGTACATTATTTACAATTATAATCGTTATGTAAAGTTGTTGTATGCCAAAGAAGTTACCAAAATTTCTAGTCAATTGTGGCTTTAATAGTGGCTGCCCTAAGACTTTGTCATCTACAGACAATTGTTGTCTTGTTTTGATCCTCTTTAAAGGGCAGTTTTATAATCAGCTGTAGGACTCTGACAGGTGCTCTTGAATGCAGGTTTCTGATAACTTAGTAGATTGTGACATTAGAATACAGAAAAATCTTTCAGGTCTCTCATGGAAAGCTGAAATGTTCATGAATACCAAGCAGAACAGAGGTTAACTGCATGAACTTAACTAATAGAAGACTGAAATAATCCCCTTTGTGATTTTTTGCTTAAAATGTTACTGATCCTTTGTTTTGTTTTTCAGAGTCAAGAAAACTTTTCTTTTGAGCTATTTATAGTTTTTAACAATTGAGTAAAGTATACTTCTACAAACAAAATTTGAAGTGTATTTGTTTCTCTCTACCTGATTTCTCCATAATCTGGAAACTATTTGTAAAGTATTCTTTTATTTTTTTTTTTTCTTGAGACAGAGTCTTGCTCTGTCACCCAGGCTGGAGTGCAGTGGCATGATCTTGGCTCACTCAATCTCCACCTCCCAGGTTCAAGCCATTCTCCTGCCTCAGCCTCCTGAGTAGCTGGAATTGCAGGTGCCTGCCACCACACCAGGCTAATTTTTGCATTTTTAGAAGAGACAGGGTTTCACCATGTTAGCCAGGCTGGTCTCGAACTCCTGATCTCAAGTGATCTGCCTGCCTCATCCTCCCAAAGTGCTGGGATTACAGGCATGAGCCACCATGCCTGGCTTATTTGTAAGTATTCTTAATTTATAGCAATATCATTATTTGCATAGGTGTAAAAAGGATCTGTTTTCTTTTGTAACAGGACATGATTGGAAACCCTGGTTATCTTATTAAGGCTTTTATTGGAATGGCATGCTTTCAGGTACAGACAGACTTCTTTAAAGAATTAAAGTTTACTTATAAAGTCAATAAAAGCCCCTTGGGAAAACTGGTCTCATTCTTTGTCTATACAGTCCTTGTACAGATTTCCTGACCTGTGGTAAGTAAAGAATGTCACTTCCTGACAGGCCTAGTAGCCCCAAGTTGTCTTGAGACCTCAAGAGAGAGGAATGTATCCAACTCATATAGGTATTTAATGGCACAAAGCCATGGCTGGGCTCAAGGCTTTAAAAAAAAAAAAAAAAAAGTCTTATCTGAGATTCCTTATGGAACAGAGTTCCATCAAGGTCAACTTAAAAAGTCTATGTGAATTATTCTTCCTATACTTTATACAAATAATCAGGCCAAGTATAAACTAAAGCTTATTTTGCAAACAGTTCAGTCCTATCATGATTTGTTTTTAATCAAAATGAGAACTGGGGAGAAAAAGATTATGTTTCAAAAACCATGGTACACTTGTTATTAGGTTCTAGCCTCATCCGTTATTTTTAAATTTTTTTCTGCAATTTAGACTAACCCTGATTATTCCTGTGAATCAACCAGTGATCTCTGGCTGCAGCTCAGAAGAAACAAAAAGGATGGGTAATGTAAATATCTAGTTCAGTATTCTAATTCTGGCACATATTGGAAACAACTAGCAACTCCATATCAGCTTGGTTCCAACAATTGCCCAGTTCATGGAAAGCTATTTAGTTTACTTGGGATAATTTTACTTACTTTGCTTTGCTGTTGTGACATATATTGCTGTTGTACCCTTTGTAGGAATGTAGGATAAGCTTACTCAACATTTTCTTAAATTGTACACTTATTAATCTTCCAGATATCACCTTTTGTTGGAACTCAGAGTTATGAATGACCCTCAGCATATTGACACTTTCTGACTGAGTTCTTCTCTGTCCTACATACAAATACCCTAATAGTTAGGCAGGAATAGCATTGCCCCTATTTAGCCTGAAGAAGTTACAGAAGATGAATCTTTATCCCTCTACAACCCTTAGGATTGAGGGTTCCCTTGTAAAAGGTGGAGGTGGGAATATGTTGGAGGCAGTTGAACAAGAGTGACTCCATCTTGAATAGGGGCTGGGTAAAAAAAGGGTAAGATCTGCTCAACTGCATTCCTACGAGGTTAGGCATTCTTAGTCACAGATGAGATAAGAGGTGGACAGGACTAGTATCACAGGATACAGCTTACAAAGCCCCTACTGATAAAATAGGATGTGGTAAAGAAGCTAGCTAAAACCCACCAAAACCAAGATGGCAATGAAAGTGACCTCTAGCCATTCTCACTGCTCATTGTATGCTTTTTTTTTTTTTTTTTTCAGACAGAGTCTCACTGTGTTGTCCAGGCTGGAGTGCAGTGGCATGATCTGAGCTCACTGCAGCCTCCACCTCCTGGGTTCAAGCAATTCTCGTGCCTCAGTCAAGTAGTTGGGAATCCAGGTGCACACCACATGCTTGGCTAATTCTTTGTATTTTTAATAGAGACAGGGTTTCTCCATGTTGGCCAGGCTGGTATTCAACTCCTGGCCTCAAGCAATCTACCTGCCTGGGGTTCCCAATGCGCTGGAATTACAGGTGTGAGCCACCACACCCAGCCATTATATGCTTATTATGAATGCATTAGCATGCTGAAAGACACTCCCTCCAGCACCATGACAGTTTACAAATGCAATAGCAACGTCCAGAAGTTACCCTATATAGTCTTAAAAAAAAAAAAAAAAGGAGGAACCCTCTGTTCCAGGAAATTTCCACCCCTTTCCTTAAAAAATCTTGAATAATCCACCCCTTGTTTAGCATATAATCAAGAAATAACTACAAGTATACTCAGTCGAGCAGCCCATGCTACAGCTCTGCGTATGGGGTAGCCATTCTTTTATTTCTTTACTTTCTTAACAAATTTGCTTTCATTTTTAAAATAAAGAAAGAAAATGTGGTATATACACGATGGAGTTCCATTCAGCTGTAAAAAGAATGAAATCATGTCATTTGCAGCAACATGATGGAACTGGAGGTCATTATGTTAAATGAAATAAGCCAGGCACAGAAAGACAAATATCATATGTTCTCACTCATACCTGGGAGCTAAAAAAGTTGATCTCATGGAAGTAGAGAGTAGAATAATAGATACCAGAGACTGAGATGGTTATGTAGGGGTGGGGAGGGATAAAGAGAGTTTAGTTAATTGGTACAAACTTACAGTTCTATAGAAGTTACAAGTTCTAATAATTGATAGCAAAGTGGGGTGACTATAGTTAGCAACAAGGTGTATTTTTCAAAATAGCTGGAAGAGAGAACTTGAAATATTACCAACACATAGGAATGATAAATACTAGTCAGGAACAGTGGTTCATACCTATAGTCCCAGCACTTTGGGAGGACAAGCTGGTCAGATCACTAGAAGCGAGGAGTTTAAGACCAGCCTGGCCAACAGGCGAAACCCCATCTCTACTAAAAATACAAAAATTAGCTGAGTATGGTGGCACACACCTGTAATCCCAGCTACTTGGGAGGCTGAGGCACAAGAATCACTTGAACCCAGGAGGTAGAGGTTGCAGTGAGCTGAGATGGTGCCACTGCACTCCAGCCTCCATCTCAAAAAAGAAAGAAAGAAAGAAAGAAATGATAAATACTCAATGTGATGGATACACCAAATACCCGGACTTATCATTGCACATTCTATGCATGTAACAAAATATCACCCCATAAATATGTAAAATATTATGTATCCACTAAATTTTTTAAATGTACCTTAACATAATGGTGCCTAGGTTTTAGAATTTAACCCAAAAAGTATGATTTTAATAAAAAAAAAAATCTGGGGACTAACATAGGGCTAGTAATTTTCTATTTTGCCCAAAAAAATGAATTTTTAAAAATCTGCTATTCTCATCATTTCATTAAAAAAGAACATTTTAACAACCAAAAAATAGAGCAGACATTATCTCATAACGAAAAAAGTCTTAAATAGAACAATTTGGCTTTGCAAAAACTCACTAAATCGTGCCTTTCTTCCACCACTCTTCAGATAGTAGTGTGAACTTCATCAGGCACCAGCGCTGCTCTGAGCACTGGCTTTGGGAAACTCCAGCTTAGGGGTGGTGGAAAAGACAAAAATGGAGTGAGGGTAGACTGGTGAAGACACAGAAAGAAATAAAGATTAGGAGTCATCAGACAATGATCCAGTAGAGCCATGGTTTGCAAGTTGCTTCACAGAAGATACTCAAAGGCAGCCGGCAAGGGGCGAAGCTGTGGGTTTCCAGCCTTCCACTTCAGCCAGAGAGGCCTTACTCTTATTTGATGTATATTGGGATGCCACCTAATCAGGCTCACTGAGGCACATGGGTTCTCTGGGTTGGCTAATGGTTTGTGCCAATTCTTCAAATATAGATTCAACACATTTTCAATGAGAGTAGGGAGAAACCAACTAACTTCACTTGAAAAAAACTGTATACCTCCTTCTTTATGTTCAGAACAAGAGACAATTATATACACTTATCATTAACATAATATTTTGACTTATTTGCAATTGTCTTTCATTTCACTGATTTTCCATTATTCCTAGCTACAAAGCACTGTTGCGTTATACCAAGTCCCTCAGAGTCACTGGGAATAGAAGCAGCTTACATGGCTTTTTCAGGGTGATTTTACTGTGTTTTGTTTTGCCTTTCTTGTTAACAAAACATTCTCTTTTCTGAAATATGTGTTATTATTTAGGATGTGTCAGATTTTCCAAACCAGATATATTTTGGGAGGCATTAAGGGATTACAGTGCATATGAGAGAGTAAATCATTTTTTCTCAATAAGTGGGACTAAGTGATATGTTGCTGGGTTTCAGAATTTCAGCTGACTGCAACTGCCAACTTCAGGCCTCTGTCAGCTGTCTTGCCAGGACTTGTTGGGGCCAAATGAACTGCAGGCATGCTGGAGTCATCAAAACATTCAGACCAAATTGGCCACCACCATCAAAGAGTGTTTTGCTTTTGTTTTCATTTTCACATGAGGGGCTCTACTTCATTAGGACCAAAAACGATATACATTTTGATGCTTTTGAAAATAATAGCAGGTGGAAACCTGAGTTTTAAAAGTGCCATATTTCTGATTTATTCCAGCATCCTTTAGCTTCTGCCTAAGAAGCAGCTCAGTTGATCTACTTCTTAATCCAGATCTGTAAAATTCACTTGAATAAAGTGTTTGACTTTTCAGTGAAGTTTTAAAACCACAAAAGAACAGGTATGCACATCAGGGTACACTAGAGGGTTACAATAGGCAGTTGTAAAATGAAAGTATTTTGAAAGTCTCATATAGTTGTTAATTACCAACCTGATTTCTTGATGAGAATATTAACCAGACCAAACTGCTATCATCCAGTGCTTGATATCAATGGTTTGCTGGAGGCGGTTCCAAGATGGCCAAATAGGAACAGCTCCAGGCTACAGCTCCCAGCGTGAGCAACACAGAAGACGGGTGATTTCTGCATTTCCAACTGAGGTGCTGGGTTCATCACACTGGGGCATGTCGGGCAGTGGGTGCAGCCCACTGAGCGAGAGCCGAAGCGGGGCAAGGCATCGCCTCACCAGGGAAGCACAAGGGGTAAGGGAATTCCCTTTCCTAGCCAAGGGACCCCCACAGCACCTGGAAAATCAGGTCACTCCCACCCTAATGCTGTGTCTTTCCAAGAGTCTTAGTGAACAGCACACCAGCAGATTATATCCCGCTCGAGGGTCCCACGCCCACAGAGCCTCCCTCATAGCTAGCACAGCTGTCTGAGATCTAACTGCAAGGCGGCAGGGAGGCTGAGGGAGGGGCGCCTGCCGTTGCTGAGGCTTGAGTAGGTAAACAAAGAGCGGGGCGGGGGAAGCTCGACCTGGGTGGAGCCCACCACAGCTCAAGGAGGCCTGCCTGCCTCTGTAGACTCCACTTCTGGGGACAGGGCATAGCCAAACA
Organism: Macaca nemestrina; assembly: GCF_043159975.1. Taxonomy (NCBI): domain Eukaryota; kingdom Metazoa; phylum Chordata; class Mammalia; order Primates; family Cercopithecidae; genus Macaca; species Macaca nemestrina. Next base: position 120,113,173 of record NC_092127.1, on the reverse strand, counting down.
AAAGGCAGCAGAAACCTCTGCAGATTTAAATGTCTTTGTCTGACAGTTTTGAAGAGAGTAGTGGTTCTCCCAGCATGGAGTTTGAGATCTGAGAACGGACAGACTGCCCGCTCAAGTGGGTCCCTGACCCTCGAGCAGCCATGGCAGGAGAACTACATGACAAATGCACAAGCTTCAGTAACCTATTTGATCAACTGGAAGAAAGGGTATCAGTGATTGAAGATCAAATGAATGAAATGAAGCGAGAAGAGAAATGTAGAGAAAAAAGAGTAAAAAGAAATGAACAAAGCCTCCAAGAAATATGGGACTATGTGAAAAGACCAAATCTACGTCTGATTGGTGTACCTTAAAGTGACGGGGACAATGGAACCAAGTTAGAAAACACTCTGCAGGATACTGTCCAGGAGAACTTCCCCAACCTAGCAAGGCAGGCCAACATTCAAATTCAGGAAATACAGAGAACGCCACAAAGATACTCCTCGAGAAGAGCAACTCCAAGACACACAATTGTCAGATTCACCAAAGTTGAAATGAAGGTAAAAATATTAAGGGCAGCCAGAGAGAAAGGTCGGGTTACCCACAAAGGGAAGCCCATCAGACTAACAGCACACCTCTCAGCAGAAACTCTACAAGCCAGAAGAGAGTGGGGGCCAATATTCAACATTCTTAAAGAAAAGAATTTTCAACCCAGAATTTCATATCCAGCCAAACTAAGTTACATAAGTGAAAGAGAAATAAAATCTTTTACAGACAAGCAAATGCTGAGAGATTTTGTCACCACCAGGCCTGCCCTACAAGAGCTCCTGAAGGAAGCACTAAACATGGAAAGAAACAACTGGTACCAGCCACTGCAAAAACATGCCAAAATGTAAAGACCATTGATGCTAGGAAGAAATTGCATCAACTAGCGAGCAAAATAACCAGCGAACATCATAATGACAGGATCAAATTCACACATAACAATATTAACCTTAAATGTAAATGGGCTAAATGCTCCAATTAAAAGACACAGACTGGTAAATTGGATAAAGAGTCAGGACCCATCAGTGTGCTGTATTCAGGAGACCCATCTCACATGCAGAGACACACATGGGCTCAAAATAAAGGGATGGAGGAAGATCTACCAAGTAAATGGAAAACAAAAAAAGGCAGGGGTTGCAATCCTAGTCGCTGATAAAACAGACTTTAAACCAACAAAGATCAAAAGAGACAAAGAAGGCCATTACATAATGGTAAAGAGATCAATTCAACAAGAAGAGCTAACTATTCTAAATATGTATGCACCCAATACAGAAGCACCCAGATTCATAAAGCAAGTCCTTAGAGACTTACAAAGAGACTTAGACTCCCACACAATAATAATGGGAGAATTTAACACCCCACTGTCAACATTAGACAGATCAATGAGACAGAAAGTTAACAAGGATATTCAGGAATTGAACTCAGCTCTGCACCAAGCGGATCTAATCGACATCTACAGAACTCTCCACCCCAAATCAAAAGAATATACATTCTTCTCAGCACCACATCACACCTATTCCAAAACTGACAACATGGTTGGAAGTAAAGCTCCCCTCAGCAAATGTAAAAGAACAGAAATTATAACATCAATGGTTTGCTTTGGGCTCCTGCCAATATAGGGGGAAAAGGGGGGCAAATGAAGGGAAGGAAGACACTGACTGATGGCTACCAGTACATCCTTTCTCTATCCCAAGGCAAATGAGATAGATGAGGCTCGCTCACCCACCTTCACATTTTTCCCCTTTTAATGGTCCAAAATGCTCCCTATAGAAAATATGTGCAACAGCAGCAGTCTTCCTCTTCCCTGCCCAAGTCTGCACCCATTTTTTGTGCTGATGCTGACAGTTCATTTAGTATACAGAAAGGACTCCACACAGGCAGAGAGAATCAAGCCCAACTTCCTCTCCAATAACCTGAGAAGCCCAGCCGCATTGGCCCACAAATGGCACATTCATACGGATGGGAGATCTGGTCTGGGAGGACTTGGCACTCCCTGGAGCTGCCCTCTGAAGCTCATCCAATAATCCATCCCATTGAATGCAGGAGGTGTGGAGATAATGACTATTTCCTGAATGTTGTGCTGTTTAAATAGCCCTGCTGTGGTGTTTGGAGAAATTCAGGATGTTTTTGCATCCCAGGTGCTGTTGGAGCTGCCTAGCTAAGCTAAACACCCCACACAGGCACTGAGAACAGGTGGTGTCTGGCCAGACTGCTGGCAGTCAGGATGATGGTTGTTTTTCCTGTTCCAGCAGTTGGCAGAGGAATGCAAGCTTCAGTACAATCAGTAGCTTTCCATCCTCAAAAAAGGAATGTGTTTTCCCTGACACCAGTGCATAAAGACACTCTATAGTGCTCAAAAGCCCTTTCTGAGACAGAACTAAGTCCAAAACCACAGACTACCATTCAGAATCTTCCTCAATTTATCCCTGTTTTTAAGCACTCTGGCATGCAAGATGCAAGATCCACTTAAACTAGCTCAAGAGAGGGTGTGTGTGTGTGTGTGTGTGTGTGTGTAGAGATGTTATTAAAAGAATGCAAGAGAGGAAATGGCTCAAAGGAACCAAAAATTAACCAGGAATCACCTGTGGCACCCTAAATCTCTGAGGGACCACATAGCTACCCCCATCTCTAGTTTTTCCATGAGACACACATGCTCTAGTCAACTCTTTTCCTAATTTTTGCCTTGGCCTCCATATCTATTATCCCCTGTCACCTTCTTTCAAGGGTCTTCTCTGATCTCCCCCCAAGCTCGCCATTTGATGACATCTGTTTCTCCCGATTATACTCTGTCAAAAGACTCTGTTTCATCCATTGCCTTTGTTATGACCTGACATTTTTTTATTTATTTACTTGTTCATTTTCCCATTTAAACCTAATGTCTGTGAAAGAAGGACTTTGCCTTGTACATCCATGTATCGATAGGCCCTAGAAAAGCATGAGGCAGATAATCAGCACTTATTAAATGCATGATGGTTCACACTCAGGACCCTCTACTATGAAATTTGTATATTTGCTGGTTCAAATGCTCATGTGAGACCATCTGATTAGTTCTCTTGCCAGCTAGATGATCTCCCCCGCGCATCTGAATCAACAAATATAGAAATTGAACCAAGACTGAATGCTAAAACTAAAACCACTCTAGATACTTTTAGTTTTTCTAAATATAGAAATTGGGCCAAAGGTGGATGCTAGAACTAAAAACACAGCTAGAACTAGTGTTTTTAGTTCTAGCATTCAGCCTTGGTCCAATCTGCCATGTCAAGGAAGAAGAGTCAGAGGCTACCCTTTCCAAAGGTTATGAGAGGTGGTGAGTCTCCAGGGATCTACAGGTGAAGAAGACACTAAGACATGCCTAAGAGAAGACTCACCAGCCTTTGCAGAGTTATCTCCCACAAGGGCATGTGCAACACATCACTACCCCATTCCTGTGGGCTACTCAAAACCCCTGGCTCTGATAGGCAGTCACATTTTTGTTAAGTCACTCTGTCTTCCCTGCTTCAGATCTTGTCTCAAACTGTTCCCTCCTTTCCAGAAAGTCTCATCCAAAACGGCCAAACCCCACTGTCATGCTATAGATGTTATAGCCTTTTTTCAGAATTCAACTCAGATTTCATCTCATTCCCAGATTCTGTCATTCTAAATTAACCATTCCTTTTCCCAAAGTCAGAAACACCTTGGTTCAACCTCTGCTAAGGACTTGCTCCAGGCTTCTTTGCAAGAGAAAGGTAAGAATCAGATAATAAAATGCCACCCAAAGATCCTTAGCAGGGATAACCCAGAGATTTATTTACAATATGATGGGGCCAGAATCTGACACCCATTCCAGGTACAAGAGGTTACGATGAGCTGTGTGCCTAGTGAGGGCATATGACTTCCTGACAAAGGCCACTGGGCAGCACAGCAACATGGGGAAACACAGCAAGGGTGATGAAGATCAACTTTGCCCTCTTAGCAGCAAGGAGAAGCCCAGTCTTTACCTAAATGCTAGCTGTTTCTAGATTTTACCCCTGAGACCAGTGGTTCTCAAAATTGGCAGCATGTTAACATTCCCTGGGGTGCTTTTTAAAACTCTCCACATCCTGGGAGAAACCTTAAATGCATACTGCTAAGTGAAAGAAGCCAACCTGTAAAAGTACATATGCTATGATTCCAACTCTGTAATATTCAGGAAAAGGAAAAACTACGGAGACAGCAAAACGGATTAGCAGTTGCCAAGGGTTAGTGGGGAAGGAAAGATAAATAAGCAGGCACAGGGCATTTTTAGAGCAGTGGAAAGAGTTTGTATGATACTATAATGGTGAATACATGTCATTATATATTTTCCTAAGCCCATAGAATGTAAAACACCAAGAGCGGACCCTAATGTAAACTATGGACTCTGAGTGATAATGATGCGTCAATGGAGGTTCATCAATTCTAACAAATGTACCACTTTGCTGGGGGATGAAAAATGTAATATATGCCTGGCCCACACTCATGTCATATTCCCATAGTCATAGTGCCTTTGCCACTCATAGCTTTCTATAGTGCGGGGGAGGCTAATGCCTGTGTGGGGGAGAGGGTATATAAGAACTCTCTATACTTTCTGCTCAATCTTGCTGAGAACTTAAAACTGCTCTAAAAAATAAAATCTATAAATATATCTCCACATCCAGATCCTGCCCTGGACATTGTACATAAATTACTCCAGGATGGGGCCCAGGCTTTGAGAACCACTGGCCTTGAGCTGTATCAAAACATATAGCTGTCTGGGCATGATGGCTCACACCTGTAATCCCAGCATTTTGGGAGTCAGAAGCAGGAAGATCACTTGAGGCTCAGAGTTTGAGACCAGCCTGGGCAACATAGCAAGACCCCATCAGGTGGGTGGCACATATCTGCGGTCCTAGCTACACAAGAGGCTGAAACAGAAGGATTGCTTGAGCCCAGGAATTCAAGGATACTATGAGCTATGACTGTGCCACTGCACTCCAGCCTGGACAACAGAGCAAGACCCTATCTCCTAAAAAATAAAAAGTGTCATAAGAGAAAGATAGATAAGAGCTTTGGTTCCAAAGAGGCCTAAGCAGGAATCCCAACTCCATCATTTACCACCTTTGCCATCATTTACCGCCTAAGCCTTCCTTTCTGTGCAAGTAAAGTGCCAATAATTCCTACTGCATGTGATTATTGTAAAGATTAGAGAAAACATGTTCAAAATTCCAGGTACATAATAAACCCTCAATAAAATTATGTATACATATTATTAATTCCTCCCTACAACCTGTTTAAAACAATATGTTTTAAACATGTAAGGCAATGTTGCCTACACAACAAAATGTTAGTGCTTTAAGAAAAAGAGGTCCTTTTTTTTTGTTTTTGTGTAAGCCACTTCAGCCTATTCATATGATGAAAGTTGTTTGGAGGCCAGGTGTACACTCCTCTGAAAATCAACATCTCCAGATTCTTTTTATTGAGGCAATAGCCCCTTAAATAGACCAGGAGGCAGCTATTCTGCTACAAAGCAATTGATGTGGAAGTCAGTAACTGTTCTTGAATACAAATACTGTACCTATAGAAAACTATGGGTGGCAAAGTCACCATGGGAATATGACATGAATGTGGGACAGGCATATATTACATTTTGTATATGTACCATCATGCACAGAAAAAAAAAAAAAAAAAACAAAGAAAAATGTCTTTCCTGCTTATTAGCAAAATCGTAGTATCCAGTTTTCAAAGTCCATTAAAGAAATGCTTCTTGACTTTCTCACTGTATTTATTAGTCTGTTCTCATGCTGCTAATAAAGACATACCCAAGACTTGGTAATTTATAAAGGAAAGAGGTTTATTGGACTCACAGTTCAGCATGGCTGGGAAGGCCTCATGATCATGGCAGAAGACAAAGGAGAAGCAAAGGCACATTTTACATGGTAGCAGGCAAGAGAGCTTGTGCAAGGGAACTCCCATTTATAAAACCATCAGATCTCATGAAACTTATTCACTACCATGAGAACAGTATAAGGGAAACTACTCCCATGATTCAATTATCTCCACCTGGACCTCCTCTTGACAATTCAAGGTAAGATTTTGGGGGGGACACAGAGCCAAACCATATCATTTCGCCCCTGGCCCCTCCAAAATCTCATGTCCTCACATTTCAAAACCAATCATGCCTTCCCAACAGTCCCCCAGAGTCTTAACTCATTTCAGCATTAACTCAGAAGTCCACAGTCCAAAGTCCCATCTGAGATAAGGCAAGTCCCTTCCACCTAGGAGCCTGTAAAATCAAAAGCAAGTAAGGTACTTCCTAGAAACAATTTGGGTACAGGCATTGGATAAATGCACTCATTCCAAATGGGAGAAATTTGCCAAAATTAAGGGGCTACAGGCCCCATGCAAGTCAGAAATCCGGCAGGGCAGTTAAATATTAAGCTCCAAAATTATCACCTTTGACTCCATCTCTCACATACAGGTCACACCAATGCAAAAGGTGGGTTCTCATGGTCTTGAGCAGCTTTTTCCCTGTGGCTTTGTGGGGTACAGCCCCGCTCCTGGCTGCTTTCACAGGCTGGCATTGAGTGTCTCTGGCTTTTTCAGGCACACAGTGCAAACTGTCAATGCATCTACCATTCTGGCCTCTGGAGAATGGTGGCTCTCTTTTTACAGCTCCACTAGGCAGTGCCCCAGTGGGGACTCTGTGTGGGAGCTTGCACCCCATATTTCCTTTCTGCACTGCCCTAGCAGAGGTTCTATATGAGGGCTCTGCCCCTGCAGCACACCTCTGCCTGGACATTCAGGCATTTCCATACATCCTCTGAAATTCAGGCAGAGGTTCCCAAACCTCAATTCTTGACTTCTGTGCACCCACAGGCCCAATACCACATGTAGGCCACCAAAGCTTGGGGCTTGCACCTGCTAAAGCAGCAGACTGACTTTTACGGTGGCCCCTTTTAGCCATGGCTGGGACATAGGGCACCAAGTTCCAAGACTGCACAAAGCAACAAGGCACTGGGCCCAGCCCAAGAAACCATTTTTACCTCCTTAGCCTCTGGGCCTGTGATGGGAGGGGCTGCCATGAATACCTCTGACGTCCCCTGGAGACATTTTCCCCATTGTCTTAGCGATTAACATTTGGCTCTGCATTACTTATGCATACTTCTAGAGCCAGGTTGAATTTCTCCTCAGAAAATGGGTTTTTCTTTTCTACCACATCATTAGGCTGCAAATTTTCTGCTCTTCTTCCCTTTTAAACGTAAGTTCCAATTCCAAACCATATCTTTGTGAATACATAAAGCTGAATGCTTTTAACAGCACCCAAGTCACCTCTTGAACACTTTGCTGCTTAGAAATTTCATCTGCCAGATCCCCTAAATCATCTCTTTCAAATTCAAAGTTCCACAAATCTCTAGGGTAGGGGCAAAATGCCACCAGTTTCTTGTTAAAACATGGCAAGAGTCACCTTTGTTCCAGTTCCCAACAAGTTTGTCATCTCCATCTGAGACCACCTCAACCTGGACTTCATTGTCCATATCACTACCAGCATTTTAGTCAAAACCATTCAATAGTCTCTAGGAAGTTTAAAACTTTCCCACATATTCCTATCCTCTTCTGAGCCCTCCAAATTGTTCCAATCTCTGCCTATTACCCAGTTCCAAAGTCACTTCCACATTTTCAGGTATCTTTACAGCAGCACCCCACTCTACCAGTACCAATTACTGTATTAGTTTGTTCTCATGCTGCTAATAAAGACATACCTGAGACTCGGTAATTTATAAAGAAAAGAGGTTTAGTGAATTCACAGTTCAGTGTGGCTGAGAAGGCCTCACAATCATGGCAGAAGATAAAAGAGAGGCAAAGGCACATCTTAGATGGTGGCAGGCAAGAGAGTTTGTGCAGGGGAACTCCCATTTATAAAACCATCAGATCTCATGAGACTTATTCACTAACATGAGAACAGTATAAGAGAAACCACACCCATGATTCAGTGATCTCCACCTGGCTCCACCCTTGACACGTGGGGATTATTACAATTCAAGGTGACATTTGGGTGGAGACACAGCCAAATCATACCACTGTACTTGACCCTCTTGCCTCCCAAAACGAAAATGATATCTAAAATATAATGGGACCTGGCACTGTAGTTCATACCTGTAATCTTCACACTTTGGGAGGCCAAGGTCACTTGAGGCTAGGAGTTCAAGACCAGCCTGGGCAACATAGAGAGACCCCCATCTCTACAAAAAATTTTGTAAAAATTAGCCAGGTATCATGGTGCATACCTGTAGTCACAGCTACTTGGAAAGATGATGTGGGAGAATCACCTCAGCCCAGGAGTTCAAGGCTGCAGTGAGTGATGATGGCACCACTGCACTCCAGCCTGGGCAACAGAGTGAGACCCTATCTCTCTCTATTAAAACAAAAATTTAGTGGTTATTCCATTTTCATACTGCTATAAAGAACTACCTGAGACTGGGTAATTTATAAAGAAAAGAGGTTTAATTGATTCACAATTCCTCAGGCTTCACAGGAAGCATGAGTGGGAGCCTCAGGAAACTTACAATCAAAGTGGAAGAGGAAGCAAACACCTTCACATGGTGGTAGGAGACAGCAAAAGGGTAAGTGCCACATACTTTTATACCATCAGCTCGTGAGAACTCACTATCACAAGAGCAGCATGGGGGGAATCTGCTCCCATGATCTAATCACTTCCCACAAGACCCCTCCTCCAACACCAAGGATCACAACTTGAGATGAAATTTGGGTGGGGACACAGAGAAAAATCATATCAAATGGTATGAAGCCAAGAGCTTGCAAAGTCTGGCCTGACTTAAGCCAAGTTTGTGTAAGATAAACATGTTACAGTTGTTGCCTGAACCACTGCAGAAGAGAAGATAGCTAATTTTAATCATGGTAATTATTTGATGACTTAATTTAGACTTGTGGAAATGTTGATGAGTGTAGGTCCCTATTTTAAAATACAAGATTGCGGAGGAAATTCCCACATGGGAATCAACAGATTAAATTAAGACAAACTATTGCAAGACAAACAAAAACAAAATACCTATGATAACAAAAGTATATGCAGGACCCTAATTCATGAATTGACCTATTGATTTTTCTCAGCAGTGAACATTAGCTAGCACTTGGTCATTATCATCGATAATAAGGGTCAACCTATTAAACCATAGCCCACAGGTCAAACCTGGCCCACCACCAGTTTTTGTAAATGAAGTTTTATGGAACACAGCTATACTCATTTGTTCACATATTGTCCATGGCTGCATTCATATTGTAACAGCTGGGTTATGTAATTGTGAGATAATATGGCCCACACAAAGTTGAAAATATCTACTATCTGGCCCTTTACAAAAGTTCATCAATCCCTATTCTGTAGAAACATTGCATACTATCATTTCCCTACTATAAATACTTAGGCTAAACCTGATAGCCTGAGTAAAAATATATTAAAATCTGTGCTTGAAGATTTATGCTTGATATGGAGTACATGGAATAGCAATTATGTGTTTATCATTTGTTACGTACCACTTGGGGAAAATTACTAAGTAAAATTAGCTTATACCACTAAATATCTATTTTTATATAGATAAGAGTTACACTAAAGATTTCATTTCAGTCTTTATTAGTAATTATTAGATGGTTAGTTGTTTTCACCTATCATGGCAACTTGGAGAAGAAATATAGTTCATATTATTTCTGCCTTAGTTTTGCCACAGATTAAATGTAAAGAGAAATGGAACTGGTGTGTTTAATTCAACTCAGCACTTTCTATCAGGGATGAAATAGTGTCAATTATATGCACTGCAGTTGTTTTAAAGCAAACTGAAACATAAAATATACTCAATTTAATTAAAGCATAAAAACAAAATGAGGTATCAACAGTAAAAGAGTGAGAACAGCAGTATTGGTATGGTAATCTTATTTATGTATCTCGATTTACTGCATCCAAAATTGTGTGGGTTTTAAACAGTCATTAATGGGAATCCAGTTAAAATAGAGCAACAAAGAAGAGAAAGAAAACAATTTAAATGAATGACATTTTCCTTTTTTGCATTTTGCCATCTTCTAAAGGAGGGACTATTAAAATTTTAAATCAGTTTTTAATCAAAGTTTAGTGGTGTAATATTTAATTGAAAACAACACCAGATGTTCTTTATCAAAACATCTTTCATAATGGCTAAATCAAGGCTTGGGAAGTTATTTAATGAGATAATTGTTGGTCTGTGAATACAGCGGCAATCTCATATGTACTTGTAACACTAAAAGACACAGGTTTGGAGGCTAGCCAGGGTTGTGTTTGCTGCTTTATGCTTCTCATATCTCTCCTTGTGTGGTCCAAGCAAAAATGGTGCTTTGGTGCTTTGGTTAAATTAAAATAATTCCATTCTAAAATAACTATTTTGTAAAAATAATTAAATCATTACTGATCAATAGACTTTGAGTTAATCAAAAGGGAAACTATCCAAGTGAGCCTACTTTAATCACATGAACCCTTTGAAGCACAGTTTTCTCTGGGTAGTGGCAGAAGAGGACGTCAGAGAGATGTGAAGCACTAGAAAGACTCAATATGCCATTGCTGGCTTTGAAGATGGAGGGCCCAAGTGCAAGGAGGACACCAAACCTCAAAATCCAAAACCAATAGATGAACCCCAGGAATACGTGCCCTGGAAAATGGCATCCTGTTTGAGCCAGAGAATAAAATTTCATTGATAAGATATAGGCCAGATGTGGTCGCTCACACCTGTAATCCCAGCACTATGGGAGGTTGAGGTGGGTGAATTCCTTGAGTTCAGGAGTTCAACACCAGCCTGGGCAGCATGGCAAAAACAGGTCTCTACAAAAAATTAGCTGGGCATGGTGGTGCACGCCTGTAGTCCCAGCTCCTTGGGAGGCTGAGGCAGGAGGATCACATGAGCCCAGGAGGTGGGCACTAGAATGAGCCAAGATCATGCCACTACACCCTAGCCTTGGTGACAGAATGAGATTCTTTCTCAAAAAAAAAAAAGATATACAGCATAGATAACAAACTGTATGGTTCACAAGCAAACAAAAACAAGCAAGGGAGATCCTAGAGCTCAGTTTCAGCAAAGAGTTAATTTGAGAAAACAATATTTGACAACTGTGGTGGGCAGAACTCTAAACTGACCACCCAAGATTTCCTGCCCTAATCTCCAAGACTATGAATAGGATGTGATATCATGTCTGTGACTATGTTACATTACCCGGCAAAAGAGATTTTGCAAAAATAATCACATTATTACTGATCAATAGACTTTGAATTCACCAAAAGGGAAATGATCCAAGTAAGTCTACTCTAATCATATGAACCCTTTGAAAGCACAATTTTCTCTGGGTAGCAGCAGAAGAGGAAGTCAGAGAGATCTGAAGCACTAGAAAGACTGAATATGCCATTGCTAGCTTTGAAGATGGAGGGGCCATGTGCAAGGAGGACCAGAGAGCTGTCCAACAACATCCAGCAAGAAAGCAGGGAACTCAGTCCTACAACCACAAGGAACTGAATTCTGCTGAAAATCTGAATGATCTCAGAAATGAATTCTTCCCCAGAGCCACCAAATAAAAGCCCAACCCAGCCCACACTTTCATTTCAACCTAAGCAGAGAACCCAGTCAAGCCTACAAGCTGCAAACTTTGTAGTGATTTGTTAAGCAAGAAAAGAAAACTAATAAAACTGTCATTCCTTCCATTATTATGGCCAGAATGACAAGGAATTTCAAAAGCATCTGTTGGCTTTTCTTATCATGGTTCTGCTTGATCAAATTCCTACAACCTCCCTGACACTCACCATAAAACTAACAATACTTTATTTTCCTGGAAGAAAAATTAGTAAGAATCTATGAATATTAAGCAAGTTACATTGAAATCTGCAGACACTTTCTCCAAAAATACAAATGCTGCAACAGGTAGAACATGAAGTGCTTGTGAGATTCCTAGGAGACACTCATCTCCCAAAAATTCGGGCCAGTCAGCTGTTTAATGTTGTTCCTGTAGAGCAAAGGCAGACTTGCCATAAACCTGCTTCAAAAGGGGTGATTAAATGCAGACTGGATATTGATAACTGCTATCACTTCTGCTCCATGGAATATAATAAAGATGGATAAAACAGCCCTATCCCAGCCCCTTGGAATCAGCCCCTGTCTGTGAGCAGAACCAAAGTGGACATAGGTCCACTTTGCCCTTTAAAGTGAAGGACCAGAACTACTTTTGAAAAACAAAAAAGTATATCTTACCATCAGAGGGCTTGGATTAGTCAGGGTTCTCCAAAGAAATAGAACCAATAGGAGAGATATAGTTGGAGACAAGAGAGAGATGGAGATGGAGATGGAGATAGAGATAGAGATAGATAGAGATAGAGATAGAGATAGAGATAGAGATAGAGATAGAGACAGAGATAGAGATGACAATTGGCTTATTAGGACAATTAGCTCATGTGATTATGGAGGCCAAGAAGTTCCATGATATGCTGTCTGCAAGCAAGAGACCCAGAAAAACTGGTGGCACAATGCAGAGTCCAAAGACCAGAGGACCAGGGGAGGGAGCTGATGGCAAAACTGAAGCAGAAGGTATGAGAACCTGGAGGAGGTTGGACAGCAGGTGGGAAAGGGGTGCAGTAATCAGTTTAAGTCCCAGAGTCCAAAGGTCCAAGAACTAGGCACTCCATTGTCCAAAGGCCAGATGGATATCCCAGCTCAAAGACAGAGAAAAAGAGAATTCACCTTTCCTCTGCCTCTTTGTTCTATTTTATCCCTCAGGGGATTGGATGATGCCCACCCATATTAGCAAGAAAGATCTTCTGTACTCAGTCTACTCATACAAATGCTAATCTCTTCCAGAAATAGCCTTATAGACACCCAGAAATAGTGCTTTACCCGCTATCTGGGCATCTCTTAGCTCAATCAAGTTGACACATAAAATTAACCATCACGGGGCTAAAACTAGTGTGGTTAGTATTCAAATATTATTTACTATTCTTTGAGATAGAGAATTTAAAAAGCAGTCAAGGCTGGGTGCAGTGGCTCACACCCGTAATCCCAGCACTTTGGGAGTCCAGGGTGGGTGGATCATGAGGTCAGGAGTTCAAGACCAGCATAGCCAACATGATGAAACTCCGTTTCTACCAAAAATACAAAAATTAGCCAGACATGGTGGCACGCACCTGTAAACAGCTACTCAGGAGGCTGAGGCAGGAGAAATCCCTTGAACCCCAGGAGGTGGAGGTTGCAGTGAGCTGAGATCGTGCCATTGCACTCCAGCCTGGGTGACATAGCAAGACTCTGTCACATAAAAAAAAAAAAAGCAGTCAAAAAACCCTTTGACTTATTGCTTATTTTAAAAGAACAAGAAAGGAGAATTCCCAAATCTCAATAAGTCCTGAAGCAGCAACCATGAAACTCTTCACGAAGAACCCCATGGGCACCCAGGAGGCTGCACTCTTCAAGAGGTACTATCCTCCCACAGACTCCCCGTTAGCGGATGCACAGAGGTCCAGCTTGAAAGTCTTCGCAAGTTGGGCTGGAAGGACCAGCCCTACACAAACAAGTTTCCACTATGAAAGTTGATGGAATCAAAATTGAGTCACTTGTGTTAAAAACCATAACAAAAGAAGCCAGAGAAGGCCATGAAAAGAAGGTTATCACACACAAACGCCTAATAACAGGAACTATCACAAAAGATTCTGCAAAAACCACAGCCTTGCACAAAGACCATCACAATCTCATAGGAAAACAATACTTCTGCAAGGACATCTGCCCAGCAGATTTGTCCAACCCTGAACTGGCACCACCCTTGTTATTGATCTTTATAACCCAGGATAATTATCTCAAAACAACTATGCAACCCTCTCATTTTCCTTTAAAAGCCATTGTCTTCTTTTACTTTCCTGAATACGCACATAGTTCACATGTATTCCTATTGGCATGTGTATTCCTATTGCAATGCCTGTTCCCAAATAAATATTATTTCTTTTAGATGGCATCTCTCTGTTATTTAAGTTGACACCACTTTTTCTCAGTCATCATTTCAAGTTTATCAGTGTTCACATAGGGTTGTTTTTAAAAAGTTTGTTTTGACCTTATAAAGCTATTGAAAGATTTTCAAACTTAAGTCCAACATTAGGTATCTCTAATATTCCAAGTGTTACCTGCAAAGTAATTCAGCCCTAGGAGGAACCAAGAGAACTACTCACTCTCTCCCCACCCAAAAGCCTGAGTCCGTCCAAAAATATGGGAGAGATCAAGTGGAGGAGCAAAGGAAAAGGAAAATAAAACTATATAATTCTCCTCAACTTAGCAAGTGAGCAAGGGAAGTTGCAATGAGTAATTCTTTTATTCTATTAGTCAATTTTAACAAAATCATTGGTTAATAATCCTGTAAAAACATTCAGGAAAGCACAGGAAATAATTCAATCATCATATTTATTGAGGGTTTATTATGTACCAAGCACTGCTCCATTCAATCTCCCCACAACCTCATGAGATGGGTAATACTATTACTCCATGTTACAGATAAAACTGAGGCACAAGGAGATTAAGTAACTTACCCAAGGTCATATGGCTAATAAGTGCTAGAAACTGGAATAAGAGAAGAAAGGAATAAAAAACAAAGTCTGAAGAATGAATGGTAACTGAGATGTCTTAGGCAACAGAGAGCTAATCAGTGGAAGATGGGCAGAGAAATCATTCATGCATTCATTGACTCATGCACCTATTGAGCTGAGTGCTGGAAATACAGCAATGGCAAACCAGTTTTTAAAGCTAGTCATTGTCCTTGGTTATATATAGTGCAGTAAAGCTAAAATGGAGAATGCACTAAGTGAGGGGATTGAGAGACTTCTGTGAGACCTGAGGGTTGGAAAGGTTGGAAAGACTCTTCCAGCAGAGACCGGTGTCTGCTCTGAGATGTGGAGGATGAGGAAGGATGCTCCAGGGGTCAGAGTAGATGGCCTTAGCCCTTTGGAAAGGGTTTTTGCTTCCCATGGGCACTGGATGCTTTTTAAATAGACCCCAAAAGAAGAGAACATGACTCTGACCGCCAAATTCCAAGTGAATCCAGTCATAGAGTTTATTTTTCCTCCTACCCTAAAAGCCCTCAGGGAAAAACGAAAGGGCTTGGCAAAGGCAGTGGGTGGCCAGATGGACTGGGAAAGGCCTGAAGTTAGGATGCGAGGGGCTCACTGGGAGGAATAAAGCTCTGTGGGACGAGCCGCTACAGCAGTGGGAAAGAGAGCTCAGCCTGGCATGTTGACATGTTTGTGGAGAATATAACAGGGACAAGTGAAAGCAGTCCAAGACAGCAACCAAACCCAGAGCGGCTCAGAGAGAGGGAGCTGCACTTCCTGGGCAGACACTGAGCAGACGTCTACGCAGAGAGGAGTGGCGTCAGACAGGATTGTAGACTTGGCTGGAACTCAATAGCAAGACAACTCCCAGAAGGGAAGTGGGCAGAGGAGGCAAGACTGTAGTCCTAAAGAAAACAGAGGCTTGGGATGAGGTAAAGGCTCAGTCTTTCCAGGGAACTCCAGAAACAAGAAATCACATGTGAGACATCTAAAGAGGACAGCTTTTCTGGGAGACGGAAAGTCATTCAACTTGGCACATCAGGAGGTCAAAGACAGGGGTCAAGTGAGGCACACAGATGGCAGGTTGGTAATGACTTTATGAAGAACCATAAGAAGTCTGGCATTCTTCTCATTAAACGGGGGGTGGTAGGTCAATGATATTTATCTGAGTATAAACCCTTGATTGACCAGAGCTGCTGCAAGAGGCCCAGATTAAGAATTCTGTGTGTTCTAATTGGTTTGGTACATTTATACCTAGGAATGCTTTTTTTTTATTTTTTTGAGACAGAATCTCACTCTGTCTCCCAGGCTGGAGTGCAATGGTGTCATCTCAGCTCGCCGCAACCTCCACCTCCAGGGTTCAAGCGATTCTCCTGCCTCAGCCTCTCATGTAGCTGGGACTACAGGTGTATGCCACCACACCCGGCTAATTTTTGTATTTTTAGTAGAGACAGGGTTTCACCATGTTGGCAAAGCTGGTCTCAAACTCCTGACCTCAGGTGATCCACCTGCCTTGGCCTCCCAAAGTGCTGGGATTACAGGTGTGAGCCACTGCACCCAGCCTTATGCCTGAGAATAGCTTCTATTCAGTCCCCAATTATCCTCTTCTTGCAAACACAACTGGTATAGAATTACATTAAGAATGTGACCCAAAAAGATTTCGCAAGATGAGTTCCGAGAGGCACATAAAGCTAGAAAGTGTTGCTTTCTTGCATTAAGCCAATTTTCCTAGACTTCTGGATGTCCATCTTTTCATTTCAATGACTAAAGAGATAGGAGGTTTTCCTACACAGGCATCATTGCCACCACATAGCCCCTCCTAAACCTCTCAATGAAGATCTACCAGGATAACAGGACTTTCAGTTCGGTCTACTTCTGACCCTTTGAGGCCATGCAAGCCCCCACTACATTCCTCAGCTATGTACTAACCTGCCCCATTCCTTCCTGAAACCAGGAACCACACACAGAATGCTAGAGATTTTACTGCAGGCCAAAGACACTCATTCCTTCCTCTTGCAGTTATATCTTCTCTCCTGTCTCTTGAATATCTCATTCCCAAATCACTTGCCCTGCTGTAAGAAAGTCACAGGGAACCTGCCGTGCTACTGAAGACCTTGACATTCAAGCCGATCACCATCTCTACTGTGTCACATGGGCTTCCAGGCCCCAATTTTATGTAACATGAGGACAAATATTTAACCTTTGAACCTTAGGGAAGACCTAAAAATGCTACTTCTCAATAAGGCATGGGAATATACTCAACAAGAATCAAAAAGAAGAGGGACTTAAAGTTTTCCAGGATTTCCTCTATTGTGACACATCCACATTTCTCTTTTAAAGCAAGCGTTATTAATAAGCAGTGATGTTATGAGAAGACACTACAGAGGAAGTGGGTTAGCGTTAAGGAAGCTGGATCTGAAGCTTGACAGCTATAGACTTTGACAATATTGAAATGCACTTGTTATTCACCTAAGAGGCTGACATCAGCCAGGTAGCTGCACTGCAGAGGCAGATAAAGCAACATCTATGTCATTCATATGATCAGTGACTCTTTCTTAAAAAGGTGAATCTTCAGCATCAGTGAAAGGAATGTTGTTATTCTAACATCTTAGCAAGCTAAAACAAAATTTAAAAACTAGCATCCGTGAAATAAACGTTGTTAACATCTTAACATCCCAGCTGATCATCTGTTCAAAAGGAAAGGAATCAATGCTTTCAGGATAAATATCCTCCTAAACATTCAAAAACATCCAAGAAACTCCTTCCTGGGCACAAAGTTTTATTCATAGTGAAGTCTGTGAAGGAACCACTGAAAATATTTTATTTCCCTGATTTGACTTTCTCCCAAGCTCCTTTCGACGATGAGGAGACATTTTTATTTTTTATTTGTCTACTTTGCCAAGGTGAATTATGAAATTGAGCCACTGGGAGATTAACATGGGACACTGCATCATTTGCCACCAAATGATCATATCATTTCCCCCATAACAAAAGAAGGATGAAGCCTAATTATGGAATAACCCAAAGACATTTTTTCTACTTGTTGTCACCAAAAGAAATGCTCTCTAATTTATTTTACAGGGAAATGTAAATGTAAAAGTCTGTGTTAATGCAAAGTTAACATGTTAAGATAATGAATTTTAAGACAGGAAATGAGGCTCTTATGGGTTTAAAAGCCTCTCTTGATATATGCAGTATAGTCAGGATCATAGTTTAAAATCTAAATTTTTTTACAACTGTGGATATTTGGAAGTTGGCTATTATTCCGTTACCTCAAATCTTCCTGATGTGAAAGGCAGTTAAATGATAGAGCAGAACACAAGACTGACCACACAAAAAATCTTCCTTGATGATTTCTGGGGGTTCTTCAGATATTTCTGTGCCCCCGATGACTTAGCATCAGGGCTAATGGATCCAGAGTCACCTGGATTTAAATGACCTCTAGTGAGTCCTTCAAGTTCTGTGTCTCTAATATTGAATTTTACAGGCTATTAATGCCTTTTCAATTATATCATTAGCTATTTTCCTGCATGGCAGTACCTCTTTTAAGAGATGAGATGCAGAATACTGATAAGAAATCAGTTTCTGTCCTTTATTACACAGTGAGATGTTATCATTGAGGGACTTTACCTCAAGGGCTTACTCTCAGCCAAATGTCCTGCAATGTCTCCAATACAATGTGATATGATCGCTAGGGAGCCCCCACTCCTTCCTCTCCAGAACTGTCCGTAAAGGGCTGACTTGATTTGTAAAGAACGAGTCCAAAATCAAGCTCATCCTCTTCCCCCAACACAAACCTGCTGTGGCAGAGACTGGCACCTAGTCTCTCATGGGAGAAATGTTGGGGTTTCTCTTGACTTTCCTCAAGTCAGTTTCTTTACAAGACCTGTATATTCAACTTCTTTAAAATCTCTTGTCCATCTCTTCGCCTCTATTTTGGGTAACGATATGTCCCTATTGTCCAGGACAGTCTTAATTTATGCCCATTGTCCCAGCATAATCATGAACACTACTCCCTTTCACTCACAAGAGTCCAAGTATAGACAACTGATACTGTCTCTACCTCAACTCCCATTGCCACAGCTGACTTCAGGCCCTTGCTAATTCCTACCCGGATAGTAGTAGTAGTTGGCAGTAGGAGCTGCCAACTGATTTTCCCTTTGGTCTACTTACTTTTAAAATTTTTTAATCGGCTGGGCGCGGTGGCTCCCGCTTGTAATCCCAGCAGGGAGGCTGAGGTGGGTGGATCACCTGAGGTCAGGAGTTCGAGACCAGCTTGGCCAACATGGTGAAATCCCATCCCTACTAAAAATACAAAAATTAGCCAGGCATGGTGGTGGGCACTTGTAATCCCAGCTACTCAGGGGGCTAAGGCAGGAGAATCGCTTGAACCCAGGAGGCAGAAGTTGCAGTGAGACGAGATCACACCACTGCACTCCAGCCTGGGTGACAAGAGCGAAACTCCGTCTCAAAAAAAAAAAAAGAAAGAAAAAAAAAATTTTAATTGATTGCCAATTCTGTACCAGACACACTATTAGCATGAGGCCATGCTCCCCTGTAGGGACATGCAGTTTGCACACTGCACAGGGGCATCCAGCCCAGGGAGCAAGGAAAACTATAATTCAGTTCTCCACCTGCTGGGCCACACATCTTCATGTGGGCTGGGTCTGCCTCATCGGAGGAAGGGACGCCTTTTTCCTCACGCAAAGCAACCACCTGCTTGCCAAGTCTTGAACCCTCAGTGCTGCATCTGCCCAGTGGAGGTGGGTTTTTTTTAATTCCCATAAAGGCACAGCATAGGCTGACAGTAGTAGCCCCTGCATTGTGGAAACTACATTCCTTCTTCAAGTCTGTCCCTATTAATGATCCATTTCCCTCTGACTTCTGTAATGACCGTCCAACACCACAACCTGACCTTGCCTCTCCCCTGCACCCCTCAGCAGCTCACAGTCATCTATAAGATGTAGTCCAAAGCTCTGGGCGTGGTGTGCAAAGCCCTTCATCATCTCTCTTCTGCCCTCTCTCCAGACTCATTTCTCCCCACTTCTCCACATACTCACCTTGCTTCAGCTAAGCTGAACTTCGTGTGGTAGCTGGAATGTGCCAAAGTGGTTTCCACTGGCTTAGCCCCTTTTCATGCACTGTTTATCTGAGTTTGGGTGATCGGATACACCCTACCCCACCACCTGACAATCTCTGACTTATTAATGGTGATGATGATGAAGGAGAGACAGGAGAAAAAAATGAAATAATAAAGATGATAGATAACTATTGTAACAGACTGTTGAATAGAACAACTCTTCCCTTGCCTAAAAATGGCACTAGGATCTACAACCCAAAACTATAGGTGCTATGTGTCCCCACATTCTAAAGCAGAGCCACCAAGAATTGGATCAGCACCAGGTGTGGTGGCTCGTGCCTATAATCCCAGCACTTTGGGGGGCCAAGGCAGGAGGATCACTTGACACCAGGCGTTGGAGACCACCCTGAGCAATATAATGAGACTCTGTCTCTACAAAAGCAAAGAAAAATTATTAATAGCCAGGTATGGTGGTGTGCACCTGTAATCTCAGTTATTTAGGAGGCTGAGGTGGGGGGATTGCTTGGGCCCAGGAATTTGAGGCTACAGTGAGCTATGATTATGTCCCTGCACTCTAGCCTAGGTGATAGAGCAAGACCCTGTCTCAAAAAAAAAAAAAAAAAAAAAAAAATATTGAACCAGAATGCTCCTCAATGCTACATGTCCCTACCACAAGCACCACAAGCCCCACACACCATTCCTCCAGGCCCCCACGCACACATACATATAAACAGGTTTGGGGTGACAGCCTACTGGAGACAGCAGAAGGTTTTTCCTCCCCTTAATCCCTACCCCCCAACTCCTAAGAAGACAAGGGAAATGGAGCCAAGAGATCTGTGATGTTTGCAAGAAAAAGAGACGACCATTCCATTGTCCAATTAGATGTCTCCTGAATAGGCAGGTTGGTGTCTGGCCCTGTGCTGACTGGACACAGAGGGACGTCTCAGGGGCAGGCTGCACAGCACCATGGGTTTCCCACAGATATCAAGAAGCTTGCCAGCCTGAGTAGTCTTAGAGATACTCCACCAAGAAGGGTGCCCACCAGGTACAAGGACCCATCGGCAAAGGGTTTGGGAGTGTCCTGTGGGCTGGGGGAATATTGAGCTGAAGTAGTGTAGAAGAGAGGGGGGCATATATCTCTTGGGTCATTACCCTTCAGCCAAAGATCACAGGCATGCACCTGTAGTTGAGTAAGTTGAGTTTATCACTCATTGTAGCAAGGAGGATAGACACCATATGGAACTATGGGGGTCTCAGTAAGGGGGTGTTAGAAAGATTCTGTTACAGGATTTGGACTTTGGTTGAGTAATTTAGGGGAAGGTCTAAGGAAGCAGGAGATTGCTACAGATTGGGTGCTGTCAGAAAGCAGGAATGATTCTTTTTAAACATTTAAAAACAATTTTAATTGACAAAACATTCTGTATATTTACAGTGTACATGATGTTTTGATATATGCATGTATTGTGGAATGACTAGATTAAGCTAATTAGCATATCCTTTACCTGACATACTTATCATTGTTGAGGCAAGAACTTTTAAAATCTACTCTCTGTCAGGCATAACGGCTCACACCTGTAATCCCAGCACTCTGGGAGGCCAAGGCGGGCGGATCACGACAAAGTCAAGAGTTCGAGACCAACCTGACCAATATGGTGAAACCCAGTCTCTACTAAAAATATAAAAATTAGCTGGGCATGGTGGCATGCGCCTGTAATCCTAGCTACTCAGGAGGCTGAGGCAGGAGAATCGCTTGAACCCGGGAGGTGGAGGTTGCAGTGAGCTGAGATCGCACCACTGCACTCCAGCCTGGGCAACAGAGCGAGACTCCATCTCAAAAAAAAGAAAAGAAAATTCAACACCACTTCATGATAAAAACACTCAATAAGCAGAATAGAAAGGAATTTCCTCAACCTGGTAAGACTGTCTATGAAATGCCCACAGCTAACACCATGCTTAATGGTGAAAAACTAACAACTTTCCCTGTAAGTTGAGCACTGGGACAAGGGTGTCCACTCACCTCTTCTATTCAACATTATACTGGAGGTTCTAACCAGGGCAATTATGTAAGAAAAAGAAACGAAAGGCACCAATTAAACAGGAAGAAGTAAAAGTATCTCCATCTCCACATCCAGCCTCTCCACCTCCTTAAAACTGAAGCTGGACAGGTGACAATATCTGTTATTGGAAGGGTGGAGTTGTCAACTTGCTCTTTAAAGGCTCCATTCACCTGCCTTTTTTCTAACATCTCTTCTTGTTTTCAAGTCCTCCTTAACTGGCGCTGTCACAGAGCTCGGGTTCCCCTTTCAGTGACCAGAAACTTGCTTGTTTTCTTTGCTTGCTGGGCAGTGAGGAGGTTCCTCAAAGGGACTCTGCTGCGGCACATGTTTGCATTCTCACTGTTGGCTCTGATGCAGGACTTTCACACACTGTGGGTGACAGCTCTTAGTGTACAGCTGCTGCCACTGCCCACCCGCATGCCCTACACACACACACACACACACACACACACAAAGAGTTTGTAGAGCCTGAGGGCTTCTTCGGCCTGCAGAGATAAGCACATTTATTGGCTGTCTTCCCTTCCTGCTTGCTCACCTGCCTGCCCCAACCCTCAATCTGTGTGTCCTGATGTGACCTACTTGCACTGGAATCCTTGACTCACAGTAAGCTTCTGGAGAATCCAGAACTATTACAGATCGTCATACTAGATCATGGAACCAATTTAGTGGCTCCTGACCAGTGAATTAAATGAAATCAGGGCCAGGGGTGTTGACTCACACCTGTAATCCCAACACTTTTGGAGGCCGAGGCAGGTGGATCACTTGAGGCCAGGAGTTCGAGACCAGCCTGGGCAACATGTTGAAACCCTGTCTCTAGTAAAAATACAAAAATTAGCTGGGCATAATGGTGCATGCCTGTAATCCCAGCTACTTGGAAGGTTGAGGCAGAAGGACTGTTTGAAGCCAGGAGGCAGAGGTTGCAGTGAGCCAAAAGCTCACCACTGCACTCCAGACTAGGCGACACAGACAGACTTCATCAAAAAAGCAAGAAAATAAGAGAAAGAAAGAAATTAAATACAACAGGAAATAGAGTGCACTCTGCATTTGTTTCCTTTTCAGGAAAACAAATGGGTCATGTAAACTGCATCTCTTAGGATGGAACAAAGACAAAAATATTTGGGAAAATTCTGCTCTAAAGATTTTTCATTGTTTTTTAAACAACTGTCAGGTCAACATATGACCTTTGAGGGAAAAAAGATGCTCCACTTGTCTATAATACACTAAGGAGAGGCCAAAAAGCAGTGCTAGGTTTTTCTGGATTGGAGGACGTTTCTCCACTCTCCACCCCCCGATTTTGTGGTCACTTAATTTTCCAAAAGTTTGCAATAATTATCCTTGTAAGAGTCTGTTGAGAATGAGTTCTTTGCATTGCTGATGGGATTATGAACTGAACTGCTGGCTTTCAGTCAGCAACCCTGTAAATCCCTGGATTTATGCTAAGAAAAAAGAACACAAAAGAACCACAATGTGACATGCAGAATATTGCACGCTGTAGTGTTACACATTCAGTTAAAAAGTGAAAGCAACTTCCATGTCTGCATTGGAGAGGCCAATGTTCCTGGGAAGAGAGGCTTTCAAGTTGAGTTTGCAGAGCACTTCGCAGAAAGACTGAGTGTCCATCGTTTATATCAAAAACCTCCGGGAATGCTGGTGAAGACTGGGGGCGCTTTAGGTACCTCCTTGGCAGCCCCAACGAGGAAGGAGCTGGGGACCCCTGCTCCTCTCAGCTGCGCTCTGTTCTCCCCAGAGGCTTGCTGGAGGGCGAGCAGTTCAGCAAGAACTCAAAACAAGGGCACAGTTCTCACGGATTCCAGTACTCACTGAAAACGGCTCAGCACAAAAAAAGCACAGTTTTGTTGAATGCCACTGGGAGGCGAAGCGGGGAGGGAGGCGCAGGCAGTTAGGAGGTTCCAGAAAGGGAAGTGGTTGGCAACGATTTGTCCTTTTAGTGCCCGACACCCAAAACCACAGCGGGCCTGTGGCCAACGGGGACAAAAAATCCACAGGTGGGGTTTTTTAACAGCTTGTTCTTAAGAGAGCTTCCCAAACCACAGCGTAATGAGCACTCAGGTGTCTCAGGCCCACGGAGAGTTTAATAGATGAAACCCTGGATCGTCTCGAAGCGGTGGTTGTTAAGAAGTTTAAATATATTGACCGGAAACGGGGAAAAATCAGAGAGTGGAGGAGCCGCTCGCACTGCGGGGCAATCCCTGAGGGCTCGGGGCAGAGGACTGGGGACCAAGCAGGAGCTGGCGGGGTGAGCTCTGCGAAGCGGCCGTGAGACCGAGCGCCCATGGGCCGGTCACGCCGGGTGACCGCTCACCCCCCAACTCCAGCAGGAGCGCGCGCGCAGGCCCCGCGGGCCCGGGAGGGCGGCACGGGCGGGGCCCCAGCGCTCTCACCGCCCGGGGGTGTGGTTCCCGCTGCTGGGCCGGGCGGGGCGGCGGGTTTAAGGCGCGGGCCGGCCCGACCCGGCTCACTTGCGCCTTTGCAGCTGCCACCGCACCACGCCATGGAGCGGCCGTCGCTACATGCCCTGCTCCTCGGCGCCGCCGGGCTGCTGCTCCTGCTCCTGCCCCTCTCCTCTTCCTCCTCTTCGGACACCTGCGGCCCCTGCGAGCCGGCCGCCTGCCCGCCCCTGCCCCCGCTGGGCTGCCTGCTGGGCGAGACCCGCGACGCGTGCGGCTGCTGCCCGATGTGCGCACGCGGTGAGGGCGAGCCGTGCGGGGGCGGCGGCGCCGGCAGGGGGTACTGCGCGCCGGGCATGGAGTGCGTGAAGAGCCGCAAGAGGCGGAAGGGTAAAGCCGGGGCAGCAGCCGGCGGCCCGGGGGTAAGCGGCGTGTGCGTGTGCAAGAGCCGCTACCCGGTGTGTGGCAGCGATGGCACCACCTACCCAAGCGGCTGCCAGCTGCGCGCCGCCAGCCAGAGGGCCGAGAGCCGCGGGGAGAAGGCCATCACCCAGGTCAGCAAGGGCACCTGCGAGCAAGGTGGGCACGAGCGCTTCCCTCTCCAACCCTGACCCTCTCGGCCCAGCGAAGGGCACATCCGACGGGGCGTCCGCGGCGGCCTCGCCCGGCGCTATTCACCTCGATTCCCCCGCGGGCATCCGAGGAGCCAGATGAGAGGGAAAGAGTTGGCAGCCGCGGAATGCCAGGAGGGGTGGGCGACGCCCCCCCTTCTCCTTTTTGGTGGTTTTGAGAGTTTCGTGCGTGCGTCAAGAAAGTGAGAACTCACAAGGCTGGGTGTATATGTAGAAAAGATTTTCCGAGACCTCAGACTTCCCCATCCCCAAAGCGCACCCAACTCGTGCTAACATCTGTCCATTTCTTGTCATTTTCTTTCTTGGCTTGGGGATGTAGAGAGAGGTGAAGTCATGAGATGGGGGAAAGCAGTTTGACAATGAAATATAAAGTAAGGACTTCCAGACAGATTTTTTTTTTTTTAAGATAGGATCTTGCTCTGTCGCCCAGGGTAGAGTGCAGTGGCATGATCTCGGCCCACTGCAACTTCCACCTCCTGGACTCAAGCGATCCTCCTGCCTCAGCCTCCCAAGTAGCTGGGACTACAAACCTGTGCCACCACGCCTGGTTAATTTTTGTATTTTTTTGTAGAGACGGAGTTTCACTATGTTGCCAAGGCTGGTCTCGAACTCCTGAGCTCAAGTAATCCTGGCCTGCTGGGATTACAGGCATAAACCACCGTGCTCAGCCCTGATTTCTTAGTATTGAAGAAAATAGTCCACTTTCTAAAAATTAAAGGTTCTCAGACAGTAATCTAGCTAATTATTTGTGGGCAAAAATAAAATACAAACTCTTTGAAGAATGTTTTTGTGATGCACTTTGTTGTCAACCTTCTGATCATTTTGTTTTCCCTTCCTGTTTCTTTGATTTGTATTGTTTTGCATAATTTGTCCCCAGGATGCACTGTTCAGAAATGTCTTTGAGATTGTTTGATTGTTTATTTTATTCCAAGCAAGTCCAAGCTTGCTGTAAATGAAATAAGAAAATAGGCCGGGTGTGGTGACTGATGCCTGTAATCCCAGCACTTTGGGAGGCCAAGGTGGGCAGATCACGAGGTCAGGAGTTCGAGACCAGCCTGACCAACATGGCGAAACCCCATCTCTACTAAAAAACAAACATATAAAAATTAGCCAATTCTGGCTAACACGGTGAAACCCCGTCTCCCTACTAAAAAAAAAAAAAAAAAAAAAAAAAATACTCGCTGGGCAAGGTGGCAGGCGCCCGTAGTCCCAGCTGCTCGGGAGGCTGAGGCAGGAGAATGGCGTAAACCCGGGAGGCGGAGCTTGCAGTGAGCTGAGATCCGGCCACTACACTCCAGCCTGGGCACAGAGCCAGACTCTGTCTCAAAAAAAAAAAAAAATTAGCCAGGTGTGGTGGTGCACACCTGTAATCCCAGCTACTCAGGAGGCTGAGGCAGAAGAATGCTTGAATCTGGGAGGCGGAGGTTGCAGTGAGCCGAGATCATACCACAGTACTCCAGCCTGGGCAACAGAGAGAGACTCCATCTCAAAAATAAAGAAAGAAGCCGGGCACGGTGGCTCAAGCCTGTAATCCCAGCACTTTGGGAGGCCGAGACGGGCGGATCACTAGGTCAGGAGATCGAGACCATCCTGGCTAACACGGTGAAACACCGTCTCTACTAAAAAAAAAAAAATACAAAAAACTAGCCGGGCGAGGTGGCAGGCGCCTGTAGTCCCAGCTACTCAGGAGGCTGAGACAGGAGAATGGCCCGAACCCGGGAGGCGGAGCTTGCAGTGAGCTGAGATCCCGCCACTGCACTCCAGCCTGGGCGACAGAGCGAGACTCCGTCTCAAAAAAAAAAAAAAAAGAAAATAAAGTCTGGACTTGTAAACACACACACACACACACACAGAAATTTTAACTCTAATGCCTGAAATAACATTTTCCATTGGCAGTATTTTCAAGGGAAAGTCAGACATTCAATGTTGGCAGCTCCTAATCTTAGCTAAGGTAGAAAAGGGAGAGGAGGCAGTTCTGAGATTACAGAAGCTATTGCTTCTTTAACACAGTTCAGACTTTCTCCAGAATTTCCAAATTCTTTCTTTAGAGCTTTTCCCCGAAGTCCACAAACTAATAGATTGTATGTCATCAATTTCCGAGTTCACTACTGAAAGCCTTAAATTGTGTAACTCACTATTAAATATTTATAGTATCATCACCTTAAACTTTGAAAATTGCAATCCAAAATAATCTGCATATGTTTCCAATAGAAACAGTTATGTGTTACTTTGGACCTCACTTGTCAGTCACGTAATGAAAAGATAAATGTGCATTATTTAAGAATTTATTCCAAATATTGAGATTTTCCTATAAACATTACAGTGGGGAACTTTCTCTATAGGTTTTTCAAAATGACAGATACTTGCTTTATCCGAGCAGAAGGTTAGCTTGGTGATTGTTCAAGTGTTGTCAATTTCTAGTTTATACTTAATATTCCTTTTTCTCATCTGCTACTTACATCTCCAAACACTCACACAGTCTGATTATAAAATATTGAGACCGTCATATAGAACCAGTTTCATAACCTCATTACCACGTCCACCCAGCTCAGTGCGTCTCCAGACTGCAAACCCTTTGAGGGTTCCAGCGTGGCTTTTCTTTATATTTGGGGAAATGTTCGAGAAAACAGCATCTAAAACTGGAAACCTTGACTTAAATTAGCCATTTCTTCTCATCCTAAATTGAGAGAGATGAGGTCTAAATGGCAGAGACAATTTGTAGGAGAATGCCAAAGACAGCAGAAGAGAATGGGAAGCCTTTCCCAGAGCAGAACCTTTCCACTGCAGAGACAATAGAGGGATCCCTATCACGTCCCCTAAATATTTCTTCTGACACCTGAATGGGTTTTGACAATCATAGAAGCAAACTGGACAGAGTGCCATTTACTTCTGTGCCATTTCATACTGGGGCTTTGCACAGAATAGGAAATGAGTTGTCTAGGTTCCTCTAGACCTCTAGGTTCCTTTCTATTCTCAGAAGAAACTTGAGTTTTGCTTGAGTATAACTTGAGTGGGGGCCAGGTAGGGGCAGCATTGTGGGATTCAGCCACAATGGTGTGATTCAATCTGCCTTCTGGTCTTTTGGTTCCATTTAACATGCATTTACTGAGCAGCTAACTTGAGTCAGCACTGTACTAGGTGCTATATACCAGGGATGTACAAAACAGATTTGATGTTGCTGATTAAGAAAGTATCTGTACAAGTTACAAACTCACCTCCCAGAGCACTTGCCCTGGAGCCCTGGAGCTTGCCCCAGTCTTCCTCCTTTTGTAAGATCACCACTTACCCACCTGGGAAGAGATCTTGATCTGCTTGTTTTCCATACCTCTCTGGTAGAAGGCAAAGCGATCTGCTTGAAAATATGTCTGAAAGATAATCACCAAATAATTTCGAATCTTGGAACTGTCATTATGAATTTACTGCCATTAGATTGTATTGAGGTCCCTGAAGTCATAGGTAACCAGATGGGGGAATTTGAAGATTCCATTTAATTAAAAGAAGTTGATACAAAGAAACTAAGTATATAATAAAATTTCATAGTTGGAAGAGAACATGATGCTTCTCTATTCCAATTACTGGTTATACCTGTTGTTCACAGTCTTTTAAATCTGAGCTCTTTGGCAATCCCATTTCAGCCGCTTTGGTCTCGTTAGGTACCATCCTTTCTCCCTCAGAATTAATTTTCACTCCTGTAATCAGAATGTTACTCTTAAGGGTCTCCCTTCTTAGTACCTTTAGGACCAAGTTCAAACTACCTAGCAGGATATAAGAGGCCCTTCATGATATAACTCCATTCTATTATTTTGACCTCTTCTCTCTAACCTCTTTTATGCACTAGCCACAGTAAATATCTGCTATTCACACTTCAGCACATATGTCTCTATGCTTGCATGTCTCTGTAGATGCTGTGCCTTTTCTGCCTGCAACACCTCCCACCTCCACACAGACCACAATCGCACCCTCCTTCACTTCCTTTCCATCCTTTGAACTCTTACCTATGATCCTTTTGTAGTTCATAAGCATGATGATTGAGCGTTCATACACATGTGTGAGGTATGTCACCCCCAAACCTTTTATGACATTGGCACATTACCTGTCTGACACGAAAGAAAAAAAATTTTGCAAAATGAGCTCTTACCTAGCCTTCAAGGATCAGCTCTGTCACTTTCTCTGTGAAGTATTCTGACTTTCCCCCACCCCAAAATGATGTATCTGTTCTTCTAGGACTATGCATCCAGCCATGGTTTCAACTAATATTTATTCCACGTGTACTGTGTGTCATATATAAGAGGCAGTATAGCAGAGAAGTTAAGATGAGGAGCTCTCAAGCCAGACTCCCTTGGTGTGAATCTTGACCACTTACTAACTATAGCCTTGAGTAAGTTATTTGACCTGTCTGCCCAAGGTCTTGCTCTCTTGTAAGACAGGGATTATAAGCATTATCTGTCTCATAGGGTTGTCATGAAGATTAAATGTCATGAATATTATCCATAGAAAGCATTCGATGAACGTTAATTGTTGTCATTATTCAACATGAAATTAAGCTCCGGGTGGGAAGGGAGATTTTGCTCCCTCATATAGACAGACCCAAGGACCTAGATAAGTGCATGGTATGTAGCATGTGCTCTAAACACATGTCTAATGCATGAATCAATGAATGAATCAACCTGTGAATTGGCTAGGCACTCTCCTAATCTCAGGGTAAGTAACCTTGAAGAAGATACACAGAAACAAAAATATATTTTCACACAATGTGTATATGCTGTGAAGGGTGTACATCAGAGAAATAGGATAGAGACTCCAGATGAATGAGCAGTATTAAGTGAGATGAGTAGAGCCATGCTAAGAACACTTGGGAGGATTTCAGCAAAGGGAACAGCAGGGCCTCGGGCCCCGAGTGGAGAACAAGTTAGCTAGTATAGACCTTCGCCAACTGCCACAGAAGGACTCTTTGAATGTCTGTCTTCCCCACTAGACTGTAAGCATTGTAAGAGAGGGATTTCATCTTATAACTCCTTATAAACACAGTGTCTGGCTAATAGTTGGGCATATCATAAATATTTGTTGATTAACAAAGGAATTCTCTTAAGAAAGCACCTTCCTGTTTGGAAATGCAGGAAAGCCCCTCTCCCGCCTGTCTGCTCTCTTTCCTCCTGGCATCTTCTGCCTTCCTCAAGTCTAGGCCAGGAAATTCATCTGACATTGACTTGCCTTCCCTTCTGTCATCAACAATCCTGAACCCTAACATTGGACGGTAACTTTTCCCCCCAAATCCCAACACTTCCACGTCCCCTTGCTGAGTAGAATTAGGTCCAGAGCTATAGAAACTGTTCTGTAAATGGAAAACACTTCAGTATAGATTTTGATTTTTCAGGAACTCATTTTATTTGATGAGTTTTAAACCTCCATTCTTTGAGATGCTCATTTTAGATTCATTAGACACATTTTTTATGTTGATAATATATCATTTAAATGCCCACGTTCTACTACTATCCTTCAGTAAATTTATGAACTTCATTGAAAGTTGAAACAAAGGGGTTTCAAATTAAATGGAGTATTTAATTGTCTGGTTTATCTTGGGGGAGTACAAGTCAGTGTAATATCATTAAACTAACACAGTAGTACCATGAGGACTGTCAGCCAGAGGAGGGGACCCAGGTTCGTGGAGGAAAAGCCAGGAATCACTTAGTGGAAGAATGATGTCCTGACTGAGACAGGGATAAGAAGGAACTGGCTGGAGAAGAGCTAGTATAGAGGTTGTGGTAGAGTTAGAAGGGAGATGAGAAGAAAACACTATATATATATATATATACACACAAACACACACACACACACACACACAAAATAGAATACTAATTCAGCCTTTAAAAAGAAGGAAATTTTGTCATTTGCCACAACATGAGGGGACCTGGAAGACATTATATTAAGTGAAAAAAGTCAGGCACAGAAAGATAAATGCTATGTGATCTCACTTATATGTGGAATCTAAAAAAAGTCAAACCCATAGAAGCAGAAAATAGAACAGCAGTTACCCGACATGGGGTTGGGAGGAGGGGACAGCATTGGCAAGATGTTGGTCAAAGGACACACAATTTTGGTTAGAGAGGAGACATAAGCTCAAGAGACCTATTGTCCCTCATGGTGATTATAATGAATAACAATATATTATATACCTGAAAATTGCCAGCCTGGGCAATATAGTGAGACCTCGTCTCCATAAAAAAAACGAAAAATTAGCTGGTCGTGGTGGTGCACACCTGTAGTCCCAAATACTTGGGAGGCTGAGGCGGGAGGATTACTTGAGCCCAGGAGGTCAAATCTGCAGTGGGCCATGATCATACCACCGCACTCCAGCCTGGGTAACAGAGCAAGACCCAGCCAAAAAAAAAAAAGAATTTCTAAGATAGTAGACTTTAAATGTTGTTACCACATACACAAAAAAAGTATGTGAGGTAATGCATATGTTAAATAGCCTGATTTAGCCATTCCAAAATGTCTACATATATCAGAACATCGTGTTGTATACCATATATATACAATTTTCAGTTATCAGTTAAAACAATTTTTTAAGAGAAAGGAGATAACCAGAGCATAGCCAGCAGAAGGACTCACATGTGGTTTGGTGGGATTGCCTGCGGAGAAAGAGGCAGCTGGCCGCATGAAAGAGCCCAGTGATAGGGGAGGGCCTGTGACCCCTTAAGGAGCTGAGACGCTGTCACAGAGCAGTGGGAGCCGCTGAGTGATGGAGCTGGATTTGTGCTTTTAGAAAAGCTTTGTTGGCTACTGTTGGGAGTGTGGATTGGAAGGGGACGAGACTACAGTCAGAGACGCCCATAAGGAAGCTGTTTCTGTAATCACAACAACAGATGCCTGCACTCCTTCCCAAGACCTGTTTCCCTCTTAGATCTTAGAAGCGCTGTCAAATCCAGGTTCCCAGCCTGCCATGGCAAGCTGCTTGCTACTTGGGAGTGAAAAGCCCTTGAGGAGCTTTTCATTATTCAGTGACTGCTCATTAACTTCCCTCACCTCACTTGCCTTATTAGCCAGTCCTGCCTCCAAATTACCACCACTTGCTCCTTTCAGGAGTCTCTTCCCCCTAAAGTCCCTATTACTCTTTCTCTCCGCTTTCAGATCAGAAACAGAAAAAGTCACATTCCCTAAGAGCCTGCCCCAGTCCAATAGAAATGCTTTAAATTTTTTTCTGACCTCAGCTGCCCTTCTTGAGCACAGAAATTTCTAGAATATTGAATGAATCACTGGTTCTTCATGATCACTTTGTCCAGTTTCAATCTCTGCATTTTAGGAAAGATTTGAAAAACTGAAGGACAGAAAGTGGGGTCTTAGAGGACTTAGGATTCTTTCAGAGGAAAGTAAAGAACAAGTTAATGTGTCTTCATCGTTTGGGAATTAGTTATTAAATCGAAGGTGCCTGACAAATTACTCTCTTAAATCAGTTCTTCAGGAGGACGGCACTAAAAGGCCTGGAATTAAATAGCCACAAGGCACGTTTAGATGACACAATGGAAGAACTTTCCAGTAAAAACTGTTGAATAGGATACTGTGTTCAGGCAGAAGTCAGGAGACTCTCTTTAGGAGAGCTGAGAAATAACTTGAGGGGGAGGGGGCCACATCTGGGGGAGGATTTTATAATTTTTAAATCTCTTAAACTATACAGCTTTAATATGGAATGATTAAAATGATTAAGCTGAGCAGGCATTTGTTAACATCCTGAAATATGATTTCCATCCTGTCCCTAGAGCCTGTCCTCGGGGTCCACTGTACACTGGACTTCTAGAAGAAACTGCCTTATAAGGCTCTCTTGGATAGTTCAGTGACAGAACACCCTTGGATGGAGTCCAAGGCCAGCTAGCCTTCACTGATTCAAAATTCCTCCCCACAGTGGATGAGATTATGATGCTTCCTTTACCTCAAGCCACCCATGCCCCACAAACAATCTGACCTCATCTGTGTTTTTCATTGTTAGGCAAATAACATCTTGTTTTTAGCAGCTGGGGAACCCTGAATTATCATCAAAAGAATTTTTAAGCCAGGGAATATAAGTATAACCTTTTTTTGAAATGTAAGAGTGGCACAATTAGAAAGCTTTGAAATGGAAGGAGACTTAGGTATATATGAATTAATAAGCCCACTTATTTAAAGCAATTTCAAAGATTTCCCAGTGAGTCTTTTACTCTTATGTGGGGGTAGCGGTGGAGGACTAGAAACGTCCAAGGGAAGCTTCCCCCAGCTTGTCATATATCACTTTTCCAGGTCAATCAAGACCCTCTCCTCCACCGGGCCCTCTGAGAGAAAATGAGATCAGAAGAAAAAAGCCAGGATGATAATGAGGGGGAAAAAAAGTTTATTTGTTTATTTTTTTTAACTTAAAATTGATTGTGTTAAATAGTTGATCTCTGTTTTATCCCAAGTTGGATTAATGGCAAAATGATTTGGCCTTTTTGAAAAAGCTAATGTGTTGAATTGCCTTTACTGTTTTACAAAGGAGAGCGGGTCAAGGTTAATTAGAAACAGCTGGAGCTAACAATAAGCCTCACCCCCATCAGTGTCCCTACCAGGAGAGGGTTACCAGGGAGAGGAGCAGTCCAGGGTATCCAGGGAGGAGCTGCTGGTTCCAAAAGCAGGCCAGAGTTGCAGAGAAGTTTTGTGTCTGAAAAATAAGAAAGGTTCATTTCAGGTGAAACAGACCTAGGACCCCTGTGTTGACAAAGCCCCATTCATATGGTATGAAGTTCCCACAGTAAAGAGCACTGACTAGGCCAAGGCCAACCCAACAGGTTCAAAGTAGGCTTGGCCACTGTGAAAAAACAACCCCCTCAGAACTTCAGGAGAATGTATATAATAAATGGAGGTACAATTTCATACCTTCACAGGATTATTGAGAAGGTCAAATTACATAACAGATATGAAAGCACTGTGTAAACTATGCAGACTGTGTGGCACCAAATAACTGTAAAGAATTATTAACTAGACTGTAAAGGCCTTAGGGGCAAGGAATACATCTGCATCATGCCTCCTAGTGAGTGATAATGACAACAGGTATTTGTGAAGTACTTGACAGTTTGCTAAGGGCTTCTGTGGATTTTCCTCATTTGCTACTCATAACAATCCTGGAAGGTAAGGGGACACTACAGGTCAGACATCACACAGGTGGTAAATAGCAATTCTGGTACTTACTTTAGGTATTCTACTATAGCCTTGCAATCCAAAGTGTGGTACGTAGACAAGCAGCATCGACTCTCTGTGCTATCTTTCTTTTTTATAAACTCAGAATTATTTAAAAATAGGTTTCTAACAAAAGAGATTCAGAAGAGTCAAACCCGTGGGTGTGAAAAAGTTTTAGGAAGACTTTCTGAATTTATTTTGCCTGTATTTTGTTTTTGATGAATGAGCAAGGGGGATATATGATATATTTGTGTCTAAATAGATCTAAAAGAGCTCTTTCATTAGCATAAAATAAACATTCTGTATGATAACAAAGTTTATGTCAGAGTTGAGATGGCTTTTTATGGTACATATGGTGTGCCTTCTAAAAAATGTCATATTCAGTGAAAGACGGTATTTCTTAAAATGAATGAATGTCTCTGAGGTAGCTAACATTAGTCCTTCTATGGCCAGATTAAAAGTCTTAGAGTGGCACAGTGGCTCTTGTTTGTAATCCCAGTACTTTGGGAGGCCAAGGTGGGAGGATCTCTTGAGCTCAGGAGTTCAAGACCAGCCTGGGCAACATAGTGAGATCTCATCTCTACTAAAAATAAAAATAAATTGTTAATTAGCCAGGTATGGTGGGAAGCACCTGTAGTCACAGCTACTCAGGAGGTTAAAGTGAGAGAGTCGCTCTAGCGCAGACATCAAAGCTGCAGGAAGCTATGATGGTGCCACTGCACTCCAGCCTAGATGACATGGTGAGACACTGTCTCAAAAAAAAAACAAAAAAGAAATAAGAAATCTTAGAGCCTGGCAGGGCACCGTGGCTCATGCCTGTAATCCCATTGCTTTGGGAGGCTGATGCAGAGGATCCCTTGAGACCAGGAGTTCAAGACCAACCCTGGCAGCATAGCATGAGACCCTGTCTCTACCAAAAAAAGAATTAAAATATTAGCTGGGCTTGGTGGTGTGCCTGTAGTCCTAGCTACCTGGGAGGCTGAGGTGTGAGGATCACTTTCACCCCAGGAGGTCAAGGCTGCAGTCAGCTATGATTGTGCCACTGCACTCCAGCCTGGATGACAGAAGGAGACCCTGTCTCATAAAATAGAAAAACCTTGGAGCCCAACCCTTCAGTTGCAATCCAGAGGCTCTTGAAGGATCAGCGAGTGTGCTAGGGCTGCTGGCACGAATATTAGTCCAAGAAAGACCTCTGGGAGCATAATGTTTGCATGTGCTGTTTGATCATTTTCCAGGCCTTTCTAGTAACTCTGAGTAGGGTAGAGGAAAAGAATCACTAAGGTAACTGTCAACATGCTCAAGTATTCACTTTCACCTGAGGTTTAACCCTGAATGTTGACCTTGACCTCTGACCCCAGCACTGTCCCACCATCAATTTTCCCAGTTTGAGTAATAATATTTAGTCCACATCTAAGCTGTGGTCTAAGGAATTTGCATTTTTTTGAATTGAAGCATATTTTTGTCAGCTAGGTGACAGCTTGCAGAAGGAAAATTCATGCAGGGGTTTGAGAATTCAATTAAGCATAATCCATTTAGACTTTTTGAGGGAGAAGAAAAAAAGAAGGCTTTCATATTCTTACAGGCAGAAAGGCAGCTGACTCCAATCATCCTGTTCTTTCATGTTGTTTTTCTTGAAGGGAAGTCTCCAGCTTCTACAGAGGTTTGTCTTTTTCTCTGAGTGAGAAATGCTCAAAGGCATTTTCATTTACATCACCGCAGATTAGTGGGCCAGTGGTCAAGTGGTTGAATTGGGAAAGCTTTAGATCTGACATCTGTTCTGCTGTCTTCTGGCCTGACCCCAAGCAAGGGAGAAAATTTATCAAGAAATAGATCTCCTGGAACATTCAGAAGGTTTTGAAAGAGACCACACAGAAATGAGGCTTCAAGAATATTTTAGGGTAGCCCAAGCCTGCAGGATTCAGAGCCTGCTCCTTCTCCATGGGAGCTTTCAGAACTTTCTGCTCTGGGAATAGAAATCCAAAAGTGAATTTCAATAGCAGATGCAGCAATTACACTGCACCCCTGGCTTCCAAAGGACCCCCCTCAGGAAGCCATAGAGCGTTTGATGGAGAATGAAAGGCTTGTGTAGCAGTGCTCTCTGAGTGAGAGAGGGGAGATGAGAGACCCACGCAGTGTGGCTGCTTAGTAGAAATGCTCAGCTCAGTGGGAAAGGGCAGGCTGGGGCAGAGATCAAGATGCCGCCAGATATTCGACAGTCCAGGGCTTCGGAGCCAGAGGTCCCTCTCTGCTCTGTTGTGTCTCAGATCAGAGCCTCACAGCAGGACGAAACAGTTGATCTGACTTGGCTGTTTCTGCCCTGCTGGGCCTTTGGTTCACTAGAAAATAACTGGAAGGGCAGGGCAGGCCTGTTCTGGACCCAGTTGCAATGTGGCAAAGTGAGCAGCTCATGCCCCTTCCCCACCTCCCCATGTCCTCTCATCTGAAGCCTCTTTCTTTTCACCCATTCGGCCTGGCGTGTTACTGCATGCTGCCCCTTTTTCTTGTCTGACTGAACTCAACCAAGTGGGATTTTCTTTTCTCCACCCACCAACCCTTTCTTAGTTACAGTTACAGAGCTTGGCCAGTAACCTTATAAATGGTGAGTCCTGCTCAGTCCACTCCTCCTAACTCCATCCCCAGACTTACGAGCCACCTGACATTCCCCCATGAGAGAGCAAATAAGCAAAAACTTGGCATGCCACCTCTGAAAGGCAGCTCGCTCAGTCCATGTCATCCAGGAGAGATGGTCAGCCCTTTTTTTCTTGATGCTCCATTGGAATGAAGTTTTTCACATGCCTTAGGATCATAATCCACCCCATATATCAGCCCCAAACCTATCTCCTTTTTTAGGACAAGCCCAAGGGGTAGGAGAGATAGCTGTAACCCCATGGTGTGACTGTGGATTTGACAGGTCTGCAATGCTCACCCCAGGGCTGTCCCTACCAGTTACTTTCAACTCTTTGTGCCAGGTCACTCAGAAGCCAAGATTGGCTGGTATACACAAGGAAATATAGCAGAGTGGTTAAGGAGATGAACTTTGGAGTCAGACCACCTGAGTCAAATCCCCACTCTGCCACTTAACTATTTGTGTGACCCTACCTCCTTCATTCATGATTTTTTTTACCTGCAAGACAGGTATAATAACAATGTTATTATACTTAGAGTTTGGGGAAGTTAAGTGAGGCAATACATGAAAAACATTGGTACCTGTTTCATTTCCATTTTTATTGTTATTAGCATTATAGAACTGAGTATGAATTAATATATTAGTGGCTTGCTGATGTCCTACTTTGACCAGTCCAAACACAATACTGCCTCATGTGTTCCCAGGTTAGATCTGAAACCTATGTTCAGACCTGCGTAAACAAAATGACTGGATAGTGTTCTTAAAAAGAAAATTCCTGGGAACTTCTATCTTGCTCTGCAGAGATTCTAGAACAGGGAGTTCTGCCCATCTTTTGAGAGATCTCCGAGTCCAAATGCAGGCAGTCTAATGGGAACCACCCAGGATGCTAGCCAGAGGACATGCTTTGCTTTACAGCATAGAATATTTCCATCTTCAAGCTCATTGTCACTCCCATTATTTTTAATAACACCTTTTAGATATAGAATAATTTTGGATTCAGATGTCACTCACATTTAGTAATCATTGGACTCTCTCCTCCCTGGGTATTCTACCAGTATTTTATACATAGGAAATACTCAGTAATTTTTGTTGGATGGTTCATGGGGGAAAAAAATGAAGTACTGGCTCCAAAGAGGAATGTGAACCAAAATCACAGAGTTTGGCAGAAAAAGAGCACAATTAGTGCCCATTAGGTACACATTGAGTATTATCTTTGGCTTTTAGAGTCTTATTGGTGGAAATAATAAAGTTCTTGCTGCAATTCATGTGTCTCTTCTTTGGCTTATACATGTAGCCTCAGCTTAGCAGGAACTCATTCTTTTAAAACCATTTAAAAATCAAAACTTTCAACTATAAACAGATGTATTTAGACTCAGAAAGTGCCCACTTAGGTTGGTTCATTGCATCTGTCTGAGAGGTGATAATGTCCACCTTCCAGTGTGGGTTGACGAGTAAAGAAATGAAGGTATGGAGAAGAGGTTTAAGAAACTGGATAACTTTTGAGATCCACCAGCGCCAGCAATTTTGAGTGAAATTGGCAGAACATTGGGACTACTGACTCTCCATGTACTGTGCACTCTGTCACCTTCTAAAGCAGTGGTTCTTCAGCTTGGCTGTACATCAGAATCACCTGGGGAGCTTTACAGAATGCTGATGCCTGAGTTCCACTCCGAGATTCTGATTTAATTGGTTTGGATGTGACCTGGGCAGCAGGACTTTTTAAAACTTTCCAGATGACTTAATGTCCAGCCCCAGTTCGGAACTATTGTTCTAAAAAGACTTCAGGTCACTTTTTGGGATGCCTCATTCCCTTGGGATAATCATAATAATAATAGGCCAGTTTTCGCTCAGTTTATCCAGCATCTAGTGTTTCGCAACAGGGGACTTTCGAGAAGATCTAGGATGCCACAGGAAGTGTAAGCCCTAGAAAACATGATCACCCAATATAGTGCAGGCAGCATAAATGATTTGGCTACTTACCTTTTTGGCTATTTCAGAGCTCTTATTTGAATCAGACAGAATGGAAATATGTCAGTATTGTTGGTATTTAAAAAATAGTATCCCAATACATTCAGAAAAGTATTCACCTAAAGCCACATGATCCAATCTTTCTATTATTTCGCTAGAATATATGCTCCATGAGCCCAGTGCTTTTTATCTATTTATTCACTATTGAATCTCCAATATCTAAACCGTCCTTGGGATATGGTAGGCACTCAATAGATTCTTGTTGCGTAAATGAATGCATAATTAAGAGTAGATTTATTATGTGCCGTGTTGGAAAGGGGAACCTTCACACTGATGGAAGCCCACCTCTGTCATCTATCTGGAGTCTCTGATAGGGAGAGGCGGCTCTGCTCAGCTTCTTGGTCCCTCAGCTTAGAGGAGTATCTCTTGTCACTTGGCTGAGGCCTTTCCGATTGGCATCTTCTCAAATTACCCTTTATACTTACTCTCTATTGTCACAAAATCTCTAAGACTGACAGCAGTGTTCCGTTCCATTTTATCTCTCCTCAAATCATTTCCCAGGCAATGGGTATGGGGATTGTGCAGCCTTGGGAAATGTATTTAACCTCTCTGAGCATCAGTTTTCTCATCTGTAAAGTGAAGATACTACCGACCTCACAAGGCAGTTAGAAATGATCAGAGAAGTGAAATGGAATGGAACACTACTGTCAGCCTCAGAGATTCTGTGACAATAGAGAGTAAGTATAAGGGGTAATTTGAGAAGATGCCAATCGGAAAGGCCTCAGTCAAGTGACAAGAGATACTCCTCTAAGCTGAGGGACCAATGACTTAATGTATTTTAAATGCTTAGCACAGTGTTTGACCCACAATTGGCCTTTAATAAAGGTTAATCTTAGTCTACCTTGCCCTTCAGTTAAACAGTAGCAGAGGAAGGCGTAAGTACAATGCATTCTCATTATTTACTGAAGTTTTGTTCTACTAAGTCACCACAAGCGCTAAATTTGTAAATACTGAACCACTGCTCCTAGGAGCAATTCAGTTAGGTTCCTGCAAGCCTCCAATCACAACATTTTTATCAACTAATCAATATATAATTTTGTTTCATGTGTGATTCTATTTAAAGACACATTACTTAATATGCATTATGATTCATTAATGTTGAACTCATGGCCAACAGCAAGCACTGCAGCTCATGCCAGAATGAAGCTTATCTAACACGTATTTTCCATCAGGAACGACTAGACAACACTTCAGCACAAAGTTTGGGGCCATTTTAGACATCTGAGTCACCATCAGAAAGCACAAAAATACAAAAAGAAGTGGCATTACACAGACTGTAAGAGGGGTGCTTGTTGATAGTGTGACAGCTGAAACTAGAAGCCAGAGTGGTGCCTTGTTCCACCTCAGTGGGGACCCTGCGCATCCAATGACTGAAATGTTTGCTGCTCTATGCATGTCTGCAAATAATTTGATTTGGGGGAGGTAATTACATTTTAGCAAGTAGGTGAATTTGCAAATATGGCATCCACAAATAATGAGAATTGACCGTATTTGGAAATGGTCAAGGCTTCAACAACAAGCATTAGAGAACTACCAAGGATTTTGAGGGCAGAACCCAAGTGTGGGTGATGCTTCCTTTATATGCCTCAAAGCATAAAATATCATTTGAGGCACAGAGCAGGAATTTAGGAAATCATTCTTGGATGACTCTTGATGCAATTTAACAAATGCGTAAACTAACCTTGTTTTGACTATCCCATGATGAGCCTGTTTTTGCCCTTCACCCACCTACAAGATGTTAGTGAGAAGTGTAGAGTTCATTAAGTTTTCATAGGAGTGGCAGGAAGGTTTTGTGGGAGGCTTCTCCTCCCATTTCTCTGCGCAGCCTTCCCACCAGCTACAGAGCATCCCACGTGGCCCTGACTTCACATGGAGCCACCCTCAAAGGCACCGTCCCATCCACGCTTTCCTCACAACCACGCCTGTCATCTCTCTCCCAGTTTCCACTTGGCAAGTAGGCTCTGTCCCTGGCTCTGCAGAGTGCACCCATCTTTTAGCTCAGGACACAAGGTTACTTGGATCCTTACTATCACTGGAAGTGGAAAATTATAATAATTCCCTGTCACTCACATCCAGTGCCTGCTTTTTATAAATGATGTGCTGGGTGCCAGATGGAAATTTGCCCCATGAGAAAGACTGCCCCTGCTCTAAGGAGCTTAGAAACCTGCAGTCCATCCTGGTGGTTTGTAAAGTATGGGAAGAGAGAAGAGGCAGTTAGACTCAAAATAAGAGAGTCCCTGTGTAAGCCAAGCCAATAAAAATGCACAAGAACAAAGAATGCACACACACTCCCTCAACCCTTCATTTTTTAATTATTGGAAGCATATTTTCTGGGCAATTTCTACTGGAAGGGGAAAAATGAACAAAGGTAACATTTACATCTGTGGCCTGTGAATACATTATACTTTGACTGCAGACTCTATGAGCTTATACATAATGTAACTATGGCTAGAGGTGTAGTAGTACATAAATGAAATAGTTATTATTTTGCCCAAAGTGACATTCTAGAGTGGAGATGAGTGAATCTTATGTTTGCTCAGAATTCAGCTAAGGAGAGAATATTGATCCAAAAGCATCTTAAAGATTGTATTTAAATAACTTAGTAAATGCTAAGGAAACAAATATGCAGTAAATTCACTTCACTCTACCTAGTTCCCTGGCAAATGTGTTAAAAAAAAAAAAAAAAAAATAGGTGCAATGACCTATTGAGATGATAAGAACACTATTTGGCAGTTAGTCTCCAACAATTCATTGTCAGAAGTTTCACTTTTTGGACAAATTACAATGGATTTTAAGTTTTGTTTGTTTGTTTGTTTGTTTGTTTTGAGACAGAGTCTTGTTCTGTTGCCCAGGCTGGAGTGCAGAAGTGTGATCTCCACTCACTGCAACCTGTACCTCCCGGGTTCAAGCGATTCTCCTGCCTCAGCCTCCTGAGTAGCTGGGACTACAGTTGCCCGCCACCATGCCCAGCTAATTTTGTATTTTTACTAGAGACAGGGTTTTACCATGTTGGCCAGGCTGATCTTAAACTCCTGACCTCAAGTGATCCGCCTGCCTCAGTATCCCAAAGTGCTGGGATTACAGGCATGAGCCACCATGCCCAGCCTGGATTTTAAATTCTAGACTTACATATCCTTGTTAATTAAACTTTAGCTGCTGTGCAGCTTCAGTGTGTCCTGGGAATGTAAGCTAATTTCATTTTATTTTCACTAAAGATCTTTTTTGTTATTAAAAACTAACAGTGGAAATTTGTAGAATTCATTGAAATCAAAGACAGTCATTGTTAATATTTTTATTGTATTCCATTCTAGTTTTTTTCTAGGCTCATATGACATTATTTTGGTCATACTATGGTCCATATGTATTTACATCTTGTTTTTAATTTAGCAAGTAGGTGAATTTGCAAATATGGAGTCCATATATTTGCAAATTTTAAATTTATAACTAATATTTTCCATGTATTTAAAATGTTTTATAAATTTTATTTATAAATCTATATTTATTTGTAGTAATTCGAATGAACCATAGTTTACTCCAGTTTTTTTGTCATAAATAACCTTTTAATTCACATCTTTAGACATAAAGATCTTCCTTCTGCATTATTTCTTTATAATAGATCCCAAATTGGAATTACCAATTAAATGATATGGAGATTTATATATATGTATAAATTTTTATATATTGACATTAGTGATTCCAGCTTAAAAATTAGCCTCTTCTAAACAATTCAGACACATTATCTCCTTAAAACAATAGGCTAAAAGCAAAACATTTCAATAATACAATAGAAATTACTTGTTAATTATCATTAGGTTTGTATTGTAACTGCGTATCTTCAATGGCATAGAGACCATTGAGAGTTGTACCTGCATCCTAGTTTCTATTTATAAAATTTGCAGTTACTAGCCATAAAACCAGGGACCCTGCCTGTTGTCTAGTTTGCATCTAATATTACCAGGAATCATGGTTTCTATCTCAGATCATGAAGAGTTATTCCAGCAAGAACAGAAAGAAAGGATATGTGTACTATAATAGTTTTCTTTTTTTAAGTCCAATTTGGTCAGTCAAATATTTCAAAATAACAGGGAGAAGAAAAGAATATTCCTTTGTACATAATTGAATTGAGGTTCACAAAAAGTATCCACATTCCTACTAGAGCAGCTTGAAAATGTTTGTTGTAAGCGCAGCCACCCATCTGAGATGTAAACAGGAAACACTGTGAAATTTGGAGGTTTTGTCTTTAAGATTTTTTTCACAGAAGGAAAGAAAATGGTCTTTACTATTCTATTTGACTACAATCAGTGGCATACCTCCAAGTTGAATCTCAGCATCTCTTTAAATGCAGCTTCCCTGCATAATACTGAGAGCATGCT
The DNA here is from genome assembly GCF_043159975.1 of Macaca nemestrina. Classification (NCBI taxonomy): domain Eukaryota; kingdom Metazoa; phylum Chordata; class Mammalia; order Primates; family Cercopithecidae; genus Macaca; species Macaca nemestrina. The sequence goes on along the minus strand of NC_092127.1, from coordinate 120,070,190 downwards.
TTGACGGCTTGTTTCACCTCAGTTTCTGCTACATACTGTTATTCTCCACCTCTTAGGGAGAGCCTGTTTCCTGCTCCACTTATTAAAACTAGAAAAGAATTTACTTACAATATTTTTACCACACATGTCCTTGGAGCTCTCCTTGGGTCCTTAAGGAGGCTGGCAAAGCCTTGTTTCCCTTTTTCTCAAGCCCTTTAATCTCCAGCACACTAAGCAACAATCGTCCTTTGTAAGGTGGGTATTCCTGTTAATATGGTAAACAGTGCTGAGAATACATTTACAAAACGGAGAAGCTGCGTGTGATTTTCAGGCAGAATTATTCCCGTATTTGACTGGGAGATAGGAATAATAACAGCACAGTGCATTTTCTAAGAATTTTCACATACGTTCATATGCATATCGCCTTTTTAATCCTCACAATAACCGTGTGGTAAAGTATTATCCTCACGTTGTATTAATAAATTAGGCAACCAAGATTCAGTGTGTTTGAGTGCCCAAGCAGAGCCACTGTTAATGGGAATTGAATGAAGCTGGAACAAGGGATCCAGGTGAATTGTGTACACGGACACACACACGTACCCACATTTCAATCCAAAGAAATCTAAAATTGAGTGTCAGAACCTGTTAAACATAAATATGCTTCACTCATTCATTCATAGTTCTTTCATTCCTAATCTTATATATCCTACATTACACTGCATTTCCACAATCTCCAGATACTATCGTCATTATCAGTATGTGGAAGTACATATGCTTTTGCTTGTTTTGTTAAACCATGTATGTGTTTTTGAAGAAACACATCCAGAGACTCTAAGGCTGTTGTTTTGGCAAATTAAAGCAACTTAAATTCCAGGTGTTGGCAATGGCAGTTGTCTAACATAGCATGATAAAATTATCCCCCAGGTTCCCGTCATCAGCGTGGTTAATTACAAGTGATCCAACTCCCAAAGAATACACACTGCCTGGATCTGTCAGCTCTGCTGCATTAAATAACCAATGTATCATTTCATTTTCTGTGAAAAATGTTAACTAGAAAAGGTAATCAAATAAACTGTTGCTTTCACATGTTTGGTTCTGTTTTTTTTTTTTTTTTTTGAGATGGAGTCTTGCTCTGTCACCCAGGCTGGAGTGTGCAGTGGCGCAATCTCAGCTCACTGCAACCTCTGCCACCCAGGTTCAAGCAATCCTCCCATCTCAGCCTCCCAAGTAGTTAGCATTACAGGCGTACACCACCACACCTGGGTATTTGTGTGTGTGTATGTGTGTGTGTGTGTGTTTTTAGTAGAGACGGGGTTTCACCACATAGTCCAGGCTGGTCTCAAACTCCTGACTTCAAGTGATCTGCCTGCCTCGGCCTCCCAAAGTGCTAGGATTACAAGCATAAGCCATCATGCCCAGCCTTCTCACATGTTTTCTAAAAATAAAGCCTCTATCACTGAAGAGTGTTAAGAACTTTGTGGGGAACAAATTAAATGTTCAATCAATTTGAATAAAATTGAGTGCTCTGGGGAGATTTTATTGTGTTGTGTGTGTGTGTGTATTTCAACACTACAGAATAAGAATGTGACTGTGACCCACTAAGTCCTTAAAAATAAGGTATATCATAAGAACTAGAAAGCCTAACTTCAGACACTGACAAGAAAGCAGGAAATAGTACCTTTCTCAAGGTAGCACAACTCAGGAAATTCTTACACAAACAAAGAGTGAAGGAACAGTTCACAGCAGTTTTCTGAATCAATTGTATAATTATGACATTTTCATTCGTAAATACTTTTAGGTACCTAAGTCTGTACCTGATGTGAAGATCCTAGTCTGTACCAGCTCCCTCAACATATAAGGAGATGGTGGGATTTGGGGAAGAGGAAGAGAAGAATGATGACCAAAAAGGAGAGTAGCTGGTCTATTGGTAAGGAATGTGTTCAGCTGCAAGTAACAGAAAACCGGGCTCTAGTGGCTTGACCAAAATGGGGTTTATTTGCTTGTAGAACAGGGAGTTTAGGTGTAGATGGTTGCTGGTGCAGGTTTAACCACTCAGCAGTGCTGTCAAGGACCAGGGTTCTTTCGTTCTTTCTGCTCTATCATCCTTTGTATGTTGACTTTTGTCTTCATGCTTAATAATAGCAAGAAGTCTGCTGCACCTCGGATCATCGTCATCATTAAAAACATTTAGAAGGAATAAATGTTTCTGCCTAATCTCATTGGCCAGAAATGATCACTGGGCCGCCCTAGTGTCAAAAGAGACAGAGAAGAGGGTGGTGGACACTGGGGCTGAGTCAGCCAGCTACAATGTCTGCCATAGCTGGGCAGTAGTTCTTCTTTTCAGCTTTTCATTTCAGACACAGTTGCTGAAGGTGAATTCAAAGGGTGACTAGAAGTTTAGTGTTTTAGAGACCACAGACCCCATCAGACTTCACTGAAATGTGAAAACAGATGATAAAATAGGTTATAGCTTGCGGGGGGGGGCGGGAAGTGGAAAGCTTTGTGGCAAATATGTCATTCTCAAAGTTCAGTGGAAAGAAGTCGTATCTGAAAGATGTCAGAGATCCACATAGAGTCCATTTTTAAGGAAATGACATTTCACTCTTTCCTTCACAGAAATAATGGCTACCAGAATTGAGAGTTCCTGCCTGATTTAGTTTAATATGTGGAAGGGGCTAATTTTAAAATGAGCTCAAAAGTAGGAAAAAGTTATTATAATTACATATGGATAGATACAGTAAAACTGCTTATACTTTCATTATTATAAATTGTATAAACTTCAATTCATCCTCAGATCTAAGTATGGTGAATTTCTAATTATTATAACATTTTTATGCTTATTTAAGTCATACATGTAACAGAGATTAATGTTTTGGAGAGTGTGGGGTTCAGATCCCTACTCCCCCACTTACTAAACGTGTGATTATTAAATGGCAAGTTGCTTCTCTTTTTTTTGAGACAGAGTCTCACTCTGTTGCCCAGGCTGGAGTGCAGTGGTGTGATCTCCACTCACTGCCACCTCTGCCTCTTGGGTTCAAGCGATTCTCCTGCTTCAGCCTCCCAAGTAGCTAGGATTACAGGTGCCCACCACCATACCCAGCTAATTTTTGTATTTTTTTGGTAGAGATGGAGTTTCAGCATGTTGGCCAGGCTGCCTCGAACTCCTGACCTCCAGGTGATCTACCTGCCTTAAACCTCCCAAACTGCTGGGATTACAGACGTGAGCCACTGTGCCTGGCCAGCAAGTTGCTTCTCTTAACCTCAATTTTGTCATCTTTAAATTGGGGACAATATTGCTTACCCAAAGGGTAGGTGAGAGTATTAACTTCATATGAGATTCTAAGCATACTACTTGCCACACAATAGGGTCTCAATCTGGCCATTGCCAGATTGAGTAGTGGCTAATGCTTCAGAAACAGCCCTCAAATGCTTCAGAAACAGCCCTCAAATGTCATACTATGGTACTTTTACCTTCATTCTTCCCTCTTTTTCTGGAGGGATGCCTAGAGACGGGATGAAGGGTAGAGGCAGAAACTGAAAGTGGCAGGAATGATTGGATGGTATTATATGGAGAGAATGAGGGCTGTTCTTGCCCAGACTGGTCAGAACCTCAATATTTTTATATACTTACAATTTATAGCCTACGTTCTTTTAACATTAGATTCGTGGCAATTTACATCACCATGCTTTTCAGATACAACAATAGTGCTATAAAAAGCACTAAACTGTCTGGGCACGGTGGCTCACACCTCTAATTCCAACACTTTGGGAGGCTGAGGCAGGAAGATCACTTGAGACTAGGAGTTCAAGACCAGTCTGGGCAACATAGTGAGACCCTGTCTCCACAAAAAAATAAAATAAAAATAAAAATAAAAAAATTAGCCAAGCATGGTAGTGCATATCTGTAGTCCTAGCTACTCAGGAGGCTGAGGTAGGAGGATCACTTGAACCTAGGAATTTGAGGCTGCAGTGAGCCATGACTGCGCCACTGCACTCCAGCCTGGGGGACAAAGCAAAGCCCTATCTCAAAATAAAAACACAGTATAAACTTAGAAGAAAAGAGTCTGAATCCTCCTGCCTCAGCCTCCCAAAATGCTGTGATTAGAGGTATAAGCCACTGCACCTGGCCAAGCATCTGAATCCTGACTATACATTGACTAACTGTGATCATGGACACATTACTTAATCTCTTGGTCCCTCTATTTTCTCACCTGTAAAATGGAGCAAGCAGGACCTGTATTAAAGGATTAGCGTTATGGAAATAAATGAAGTCACAGATTTGAAAGCCTTTGTAACTGTTAGGCCTTTATGAATCTAAGATTGTATTCCCTCTGACTTTACCAACTATTGTAGCAATAACTCTCAAATATGCCCAATCAGTTAACTGCTATAACCTTTTGTATAGCTGTGTCAGTTATTTACTTTTTTTACCTATGTACCTCTGGTCCACCGCTCCCCTTCAAATCACTATTAGCAAGTAGTACCCAGGGACTCCTGTGTTATAATGTTAGCATGAACCAAATAGTAAGGAATCTGCTACAACAAATTTATACAGAGCAAAATATAAAGTATTTTAAAATCGGCATCCTTTTAAGATAGTCTGTTCCTCTCCTGTCCTTCATTAGTTGGGTACTCAAGAGTTGACAGTGTTCTCCCATCTAGAAGCTCATGTTGCATATTTACCTGCAAAGGTATTAGTCCAGGTACTGATGGCAACTTTTATGTTATTCATCAATCACTTTAATGAGTACAAGAAAGCATCCTATCACCCTGCCAAAAGACAGAGGAATTAAGAAGGACTCATTTATCACTTAAATGTGTGAGTGTTTTCTGTGTGTCAGGTGCCATCCTGGTGCTGTGGGGGCACAGAACACAGACTCCAGTTTCCAGGGGGTTACCGTTAAATGGGGCTGAGGCAGCAGCAGTGTGTCGGTCTCCTGTATTCAATCCCTTCATAATAACTGAGCCACTAGGCCAGGAGCAGTGGCTCACGCCTGTGGTCCCAGCACTTTGGGAGGCCAAGTCAGGTGGATCACCTGAGGTCAGGAGTTCGAGACCAGCTTGGCCAAAATGGTGGAACCCCATCTCTACTAAAAGTACAAAAGCCAGGCATGGTGACGCATGTCTGTAATCCCAGCTACTCGGAAGGCTGAGGCAGGAGAATCGCTTGAACCTGGGAGGTGGAGGTTGCAGTGAGCCAAGATCGTGCCACTACACTCCCGCCTGGGCAACAAGAGTGAAACTCTGTCTCAAAAATAAAAATAAATAAAAGCTAAGATGGTAAAATTTGTATGTGTATTTTACCACGATTTTTTTAAAATTAGAAAACAAAAACATAAATCCTCTAGATACCAAAACCCAAGCCCCATGGACAACATTTACCACAAAAATGTCACAAGCTATCCCTACAAATGCCAAAATATAAGTGGATTGGAACAAACCACCTATGCCACCAAGCCTGCAGGCTGTCAGAAGCTAGGTGGAAGGAAGCAGAGGGCAGTAGTGAGGTGATGGCAGATCCAATAATAGGTCAATCCAAACATAGCCAGCAGGTTTTCACTGGAAAGTCCATTAGTGGGTGAGTGCAAGGGACCCAAGGGGTGGAGGGGGCTTGAGCAGCCTGGGACCCATGAACTCTCAGAACCCCCAGCCAGGGCTCCTGATTGGTTTGACTGTGTTCCCACCCAAATCGCACGTTGAATTTAACTCCATAAACACCATGTGTCATGGGAGGGACCTGGTGGAAGGTCATTGAATCATGGAGGCAGGTTTTTCCCATGCTGTTCTCATGATAGTGAATAAGTGAATAACCAAGATCTGATGGTTTTACAAAGGGCAGTTCCCCTGTGCATGCTCTCTTGCCTGACACCATGTAAGATGTACCTTTGCTTCTGCTTTGCCTTCCACCATGATTGTGAGGCCTCCCGAGCCATGGAGAACTGTGAGTCCATTAAACCTCTTTCCCTTATAAATTACCCAGCCTCGGGTATGTCTTCATAGCCATGTGAAAATGGACTAATACAGCTCCCTTCCAGGACAGGGCCCTTCACCAAAGAAAAACTACTAGGAATAGAATCAAAATTGAGCAGGACAGAAACAATAGAGATGAAGAAAAGAAAAGGCCAAATACAAGTGAAGGAGAAAACCCAGAAAATCACAGAAAGCAAGTTACTGTTTTTAACACTAAATGAAAACAACACAAAATGGAGTTCTGAGGAGTTGCAAAAAGGCATTTTGGACAATGTCTCCATGAAAGGCTTTGGAAAACCAATTTTACATTTTAAAAAAGCACAGAGAAGGATTAAGGTCAAACCCCATACTAGAAAGAAATTTTATATAAGAAAAGAGTGAGAGAGAGAAAGAGAATAACATCCTACGGTGAAAGCATGTCCACAAACAGGTGAAAACTATAACCGACTATTTGAATAACATGAGCTAAAAGACATTTTTTAAATAATACAAATAAAGAGTAACAACTTAAGCCAAAATTAGAATAACTCGAAAATGTGGTGAAGACCTCAGTTGTTATTTCAGAAATGAAACCAAAACAAACACAATAGCAAATAAGAACAACAGAGAATCCCTTAAAAGACTAGAAGGTTAAAAGGAGGAAAATTATTAAATTAAAAAGAAAGGAAGAAAGATAAAAAGAAGCAACCACTGAAGATATGCAGAGCAGATCTAGCATATGGATAATAGGAATCACTTAAGAAGGAAACCAAAGCAAGAAGGCAAGCCAACACTAAAAACTATAACTCCAAAAAACTTCACTGAAATACAAGAACTACCTTTTGAAAGACCAGACAGCATATCTGAGAATATGGATCTAGAATGACAAATACCTATTGATATTCTAGTGAAAAAATCACTGCACTTTAAAGAAAAAGAAAAAAGGATCTGGGCCAGGTGCAGTGGCTCACATCTATAATCCCAGCACTTTGGGAATCCAAGGTGGGTGAATCGCTTGATCCCAGGAGTTTGAAACCAGCCTGAACAACATAGTGAGACCATGTATCCATTTGAAAAAAAAAAAAAAAATTATCCAGGCATGATGTTACACTACATGATGAACCTGTAGTTCCAGCTACTTGGGAGGCTGAGGTGGTAGGACAACCAGAGCCCAGGAGTCTGAGGCTGCAGTGAGCTGTGATCACACAACTGCAACCCAGCCTGAACAACCCAGTGAAAAAAAACTTTTTTTAAACATCTGAGTAAAAAGAGTAAATGACTTATAAGGGAAAAGATTACATTATCATCAAACCATTTGACAGCCCCTCATCTTGCCAGAGAAAATACAGTAGCCATTGAATAATAGAGGCAATTCAGTTTCCTTGCAAGCCATTTTGTGGGCAGTGCCTTATGAGTGGTGGAAACAAGAATTGCTGCACATGTCCAGAAGCAGCAGCCATGACTTCCAACTAGGAGGGCTTCATGGAGGAGGTGGAGTGATTGAATCTTAAAGAAATCTTGGAAAATGTTTAAACTGCTAACATCAGAATAATATAATGCATAAACATGTGACTTACCCTCAAAATGTTCAACTCTGTATAATGTTGAATTCATTGCATACCATTTCATGTCCATGTTTTTTCTTCATGATTTTTAGAAAAGGCACATCATTTCTGGCTAAAGGGATTTTTTTAATACTGAAATTTGAGTAATTGATTCTGTTAAACCAGCATATGCTGCTATTAAATAAATTGTATACAATTTAGTGACTTCATTACAGATGATAAGCCACATACTTAAATTTTGTGTTGATATTCCCTGATAATCTGCATTCATTGATAATTGAGACAAAAGTAATCGTATATAATCAAACAAAAATGTGAACAAAATTAGCTTTCAGAAAAGCATTATCCAATCTTTATTTTTTAGTTAATTTTAGATATTTTAACAACATATGAGTGGTAGGGCCTATTTGTATTTTACTGTATAGGACACCTTCAGATAAATTCTAAAAAGAATTTGCATTTCATGTAATGCTTTTCACACAAAGTAATGGCCAAACTTTAGGGTCAATTTGTCCTGCTTCATACCACATGCAGAACAAATTTAAGATGAATTAGGACTCCAAATAGAAAAAAAAATTCTTAATAAAAAACTATTCAAGATGGATTAAAGGATTAATTGCAAGAAAAGTAAAACTAATAAAATAGAACTATTCTGATAACCCAGAAACCATAAGAGAAAGGATTAACAGATTAGCTGCATTAAAATTTCAAGTTTATTACTTATTCATTCACCCATTCATGAGATAATTGTTTTTACTGAGAACATACTATGTGCTAGGCACTATTCCTGCTGCTGAGGGCACAGCAACGTACTAAACAGCCAGCATCACTGCCCTCGTGGCATGCTGTATGGCAGCCAAAACCATAAACAAAACAGGAAGACAGTGACAGCCTGGAGAAATTATTTGCAAAATATATGATAAGCAAAGTAAATATCTATAGTAAACAAGAGCTCATGTAAGTTGATCAATAAAGCGATAGGAAAAAGAAAAAAGTAATAAATAGTGAATTAAAACAGGACCAACTGCAAGTGGCCAATAAACATGTGAAGAGTTGCTTAACTTCACAATGAGTCCTGAAATGCAATTAGAACAATAATAACCTCTAATGTTTCCCTGTTCAACTTGGCCAAATTTTTGGAAATTTCTCACTCCCACTGCTGGGAAATGTGTGGGGAAATGGGGACCTTCCTGCACTATTGCCAAGACCAGAATTCCTAACAAGCTTTTCAAAAGTAATCTAGGAGTATTTATTAAAATTAAACATTCTCATACCCTTTGACCTAGCACTCTTATTTCTGGAAACCTCTCCTACAGAAACAAAAGTGCTAATGCATAGGGACATAAGTATTAAGAATATTTATTGTATTATAGTTCGTATATAGAAGAATTTGGAACATCTGGAATATTCTTAAAGAAGTATGCCCATGTTTGGGGACATTTTTCAGCTATTGGAAAAATGAATTTGACTTATGTGTATTGACCTAATAAAGTTAATATATAATACATGGATTGTTCACTGAAAAAAGGCAGTGTAAGCCAGGCGTGGTGGTGCACACCTGTAGACCCAGCTACTCAGGAAGCTTGAGGCCAGGAGTTCAAGATAAGGCTAGGCAACATAGAGAAACCCTGTCTCTTAAAATAAAACTTTAAAAAAAATTTTAAAGCAGCTTGCATGTTATTTTTAATGAAATTTTCATTAAAAAATAAAACCACATGTATAAACAGTTTATATAGGTTGTTGGGGGGTTAGAATTATCATGAGGTAAAAGTGGACACTTTGCTGCTGCTTTATATACTTGTATGTTTGAATTGTTTTGTTTTGTTTTGTTTTGTTTTGTTTTTTGACGGAGTGTCGCTCTGTCGCCCAGGCTGGAGTGCAGTGGCCGGATCTCAGCTCACTGCAAGCTCCGCCTCCCGGGTTTACGCCATTCTCCTGCCTCAGCCTCCCGAGTAGCTGGGACTACAGGCGCCCGCCACCTCGCCCGGCTGGTTTTTTGTATTTTTTAGTAGAGACCAGGTTTCACCACGTTAGCCAAGATGGTCTCGATCTCCTGACCTCGTGATCCGCCCGTCTCAGCCTCCCAAAATGCTGGGATTACAGGCGTAAGCCACCGCGCCCAGCCTATGTTTGAATTGTTACAGTGAGCATGCACTTTTGCAGTTTTTAAAATAGCAACAAAATATTTTAAAAGAATACTGAACCACTACATCATTGATATGCCTCATAACCAAATTTTGAAGGTTATTTTCTTTCTTTCTTTTAATTACCAAAAACTTGTTTCAAATTTAAAACTATATACTCATAGATCTAGAATGATTCTGGGGTGAGATTTCAGTTCACCATTAACCCTTTCCCTACCCACTTCCCTGTATCATCTTAGTCTAAGAGATTTCAAACACGGCAACTCCAAAGATGCAGGTCTCAGAAGAGCTTTCTGACACCACGATTTGGGTCCCACACTGGTCAAAAGAGGAAAATCACAGAGCATCCTTTGTAAACTCAGCCTTCTCTCAGGAAAGTCTTTCTTGTTATAACTGATATTCCTTGAGCTGTTATTCACACCTGTTCCTCCACTTCTGATGTAAAGACAAAGAGAGAAGATTCTTGACCCCAAAGGACCTCCTAGATCATTGCTTCAACCTTTCAATTTTCCAGATGAAAAAAAACTGAGGACTAACTAAAATGTGGGGAGAACAGGTACCAAAACCCACTTCCCCTGCTTGCCAGTCAGTGCATTTTCTGTTGCTCTAGTAGTACCTTTCTTTCTCACACACCAGCATCCCCTAGTCAGTTCTACAACAGTGCCTTTCACCAGTAAGCCGAAGTCTGTTGGATGCAAACTGTTTACACAGAATCCCAAGCAGAAGCTAAGTTATCAACGTCAAAGGACCAGGAAGGCAGGGTGATTCGATTGCAAACCGAAAGCAGCAGCACTTCAGAGCCAGAATAGAACTCTGAATAGTCCTTTATTTTGTGCTGAGGACCTAGAACCTCCACTTGTCCTTCTCTGGAGCCAGACTTCATGCTGGGGCTTTGTTTTAAAATCAAGGCCCCGCCGGACTCAGAACTAAGGAATTTTTTTTCACACATATTCAAAACGGAAGCCCTGCCGCCATGGAGAAGCTCAAGGTCCTTGCTCAACTTCTGCTTGTATTTGGGCTACATGAAAATCCCTGGGTGGTAGTTTCCCGCACCAAATGATTTCTGCACAAGGCCCAGCATTCCCCCTGCCCTGATAGGAGGGTCACACCACACACCAAGAAGGATGTGACTAATAAAGAATGTGACTTCAGAGACTTTACAAGTCCAGACAACCTCTGATAAACATTTAAACAGAGGCCAGGAATGTTTTCCTTTCTGGAGGGAAAATATGTGGTCTATGGTATGAGTGGGAGGGGCTGGTGGGGGGTAAATCTAAGCATTAGCTTCCTCCCTTCATAATTCTTAAGCGTTTTAACAGCAGTCATTTTTAATGCCCTAACAGGCTTTCATACTTAGAACCCATAGCTGAGTATGGGCCAGAAAACTCTGTGGAAAAAAATGGACAATTCCAAAGTGATTACCAAGCAAGTTTAAAACTAACATTAGGATCGTTAGAGGCACTTTCCCTGGGCCCCACCCTGAAGCTAAGAATGTTCCAGAAAGTATCACTCAAGGCCCATTTTAAGTACCCAGGTTGGGATCTTCACTTCCCCTGCTGACAAAAGGGGGAAGCTCCATAGAGGAATGGGTGTTGACTTCCAGGAAAGGAAAGGTGAGAAGGACCAGATGGCATCTGTCAGCATCCTCAGCCTACCGGAGAGATTTCTGGGAACACTGGCCAGGGACCAGGAGGAGGGATTGATGAGCGGAAGCCAACAGAGATATCCCCTTGGCAGTGGAAAGGAAAGCTGCAGGTCGTTTTTGTGACCCAACACACTTTCATTGGCAGTGCTGATCCAGCTAATGTCTTTTAGCATTTTCCTTTTCATTGGCTGTTTGGTTTGTCTCCTGAATCGGTGAGCACGGTAGGCATAGGGAGGGTGAGTAAGCCTAGTATTCTCTCTGGTCGGTTCTAAATAAAAAGTAAGAAAAGAAAATGTCAGCCAGGTGTGGTTGTGCACACCTGTAGTCTCAGCCACTTAGGAGGCTGGAGTGGGAGGATCACTTGAGCCTAGGAGTTAGAGGCTGCAGTGAGCCATGATCGTGCTACTGCACCCCACCCTGGGTGACAAAGTGAGACCCTGTCTCAAAAAATAAAATAAATTTCACTCAGAAATCTTCCTCTAAATGTGAAGATGGGGGCTCAGTATTGGAAGAAAGGTTCTGATAACAACTTTAATAAAACCCTTCATGTATCTGCAATCAATGTTCTTTTGAATATGTCAGCTTCTGTTGTTTCAGCTGTAACCCCTGTAGGCTGGAGCACTCGGGCAATGTGAGTAGAATGCAGCAGTGTCAATTTCCCTCCTTTGAATCTTAGGCAGATAGAGAAATTATCTCATTTTAAATTCCTAACTATTCCCATACTCAGTTTTAGACATTTCCTGCTTTTCTTACTGAGATAAAGTATGTTATTTTGAAAACCTAGTCTTCAGAAATCACAATCACTTTTTCTTCGTTTTGTTCATTCTTGTAGTCATTCATTCATTCGGGTACCCACCAAGCCCTGTGGGAGACCCTGTGTTGGGAGAAAGGGCCATGTCAATGGGCCATCACTCAGAAACTGTGGGAATCGTGGTCAGGATGGAAGTTCTGGAGTCAAACCTACCCTGAATCCTGGCTCTGCTTCCCATGTGCTCTGTGATTCTGGGCAACTTATTTAAGCTCTCAAAGCTTCCAATTCCTCATCCGTACAATGGGGTAATAAGCATAGCCACTTCACTAGATTCCTATGAGGGTTGCCTGAGATAATATGTGAATGAGCCTGCACTGTGCCTGGCATACAGTAAACTCAGTAAATGGTAATAGAGGCAGTGGTAAGGATAGTAGTAACTTTTATTATTAACAATTATTAATGAGACAAATAGCATGAGAGTGATAGGAAAAGCTGTTAGATGTCAGTGGAGGGGAGATTGTTGGACAGAAGATAACTGGGAAGATTTCATGTAGAATTTGACTTACTAGACTTTTTTCACTTGAGGTTTAAAAAACAAAAATCTTAGTGGAGAAATTGGGAAATTCCCTTCCCTTTGCATTTCATTTTCCATTACTTTCCTAAAGACTGAAACTTCGGTGTAGAATTTTGCTGAAGGCTACATCCTAGCATCTGCATTGGCCTCTCAGTGCCAGGGTAATTATTCTGTCAGTTATTTGACTTTTTAAAGTCTGTCTACCTTGAAGAACCTCTGCAAAGAAGGACCGTGTTAATGTGTAACACAGAGATAAGCAAGGCTCTGCTCTTTTTTTTTTTCCCTATGGCTGTTCAACTGGAAAACTGAAATGGTTCTATTTGTGTCTCATCCAGCAGTGTTGAAAGGTGGGGGATAAACAGCTTTTACTAATAAAGTACAGTGGGATGTGAATTTTAGCCACACAAAATGCCATGTATCACCTGCAATTTGTTTTTTTTAAACACACACACACATACACACACACACACACACACACACACACACACACACACACACGCCAAAAAAGGGAAATCACAAGACAATATAAACCTCGCTTGAAGAAACGATGGTGTTTAACAAGAAGACAGCAAAGAGAAATACTCTGAGTTGAGCCGAGTACATGTGTGCTGCTTTTGTAGACGGAATAAATGATCCTCACTTGCATAGACAGCAAGGTCATTTTTCTCACCCTAAATGGAAGGCATTAATCATCAGCTCTGAAAAACAACATTCAGGACAAGAAGAAACAAGCCACCGCAGCAGGAGGTATTGAATTGAGCCAGAGGATTGGGGGCCCTGTGGACGGGAGCCAGCTCAGCCCAGGTAGTAGCCCCCAGATCAGCAGGGGTGGGTGGTGGAGCTGGTCCTCTTGAGCCATAGCAGCTTTGTTGGGAACTTTCCATTGTTCAAGAAATCTCCTAGTTACCATCCAAGTGCATTTCTGAAATGCCTGACCGTGCTCAGGGCTCTGTAGGCTCTGGATTAGCTGGTTCTCCATGGATCCCATCTGCATTGAAAGCAAAGATCAAAGAAACATGGTAGAGCTCTTTTTAAAAAACATCCTAAACTCACAAGTGAATGGGAAATGCATATTTTTATCACTGGCCCATCAAGGGTAAGGGTGTTCTGTGAGAGGGAAAGAAGATAAATCGATAAGTAGGAATGAAACTCTTCAAATTCAGAGCTGGAAGAACTGCATTGAAAACTGTGAAGAGGAGATTGAAGGCAAACACTGGATCTTTTACCACTTTTCTTTTTTTTTTTTTTTTTAAGACAAATTTGAAATTGAGTTTTACCACTTTCCCATCAGCTACACCAAGTAGTTTACTTGTGCAGCGGCTAATTGATTTGTTGAGGCAGAATTTTAGGTTACCTATGAGGTAATATGGGATAGTGGTTAGGAGGTATCTAGCTTTTTAATCCCAGCTCTACCATTTATGAGCCTTGTAGCTCTGAGCAAGTTACTCAACCTTTCTGTGTCTCCGTTTCCTCCTCTGTAAAATAGGAGACAGTACCAGCCTCACAAGGCTGTCACAAGGGTTAAATTATTTACCCATATGAATGCCCATAGTGAGCAGTCAGTGAACAGGTGTTGCTGTTTATTTTGTTACTGTGGCCACAGTTGAGTGGGGTGGGTGGTGGGTGGCAGGAGTGAGTTGAGGGGGGAAAAGAATAACATGAAACAGGATAATAGAATGTGGTCGTTGACAGGAACCATGAAAGTCATCCGGTCCAGCTTGCCCTTAACCAGGGAAACAAATCCTCTGGCATTTTAAAATAATTGTTTTGAAATTGTAAGTAACAGGGCCGATTTATTGATTGAGTGCTCTGTGTGCCAGACAGCATGGGAAGCTCTGCGCCTGCATCACAACATTCCACGAGGGCTGAGCGCTGTTATTACCCCATTCTGTAGATGAGAAAACTGAGGCTCAAACTGTTAAGTCATTTAGCCAACATCACCTGGATCTGAATGCAGACCTGTGTGAATGCAGAGATTCTGTGAGTGACTCGGCAGTGACGCGGCAGTTCTGTTCCCTTTGCATTTCATTTCCTGTTACATTCCTGAAGACTGATGGTGCTCCAGTATAAGATTCACCTGAAGGCTGCATTCCAGCATTTGCATTGGCCTTGGAGTGCCAGAGTAAATTGTTCTGTCAATTATTTGACCTTTTAAACTATGCCTTTTTTTGGTCAGCCATTGGTGGCTCATGCCTGTAACCCTAGCACTTTGGGATGCTGAGGCAGGCAGATCACTTGAAGTCAGGAGTTTGAGACCAGCCTGGCCAACATGGTCAAACCCCGTTTCTACTAAAAATACAAAAATTAGCTGGGTGTGGTGGCATGTGCCTGTAATCCCAGCTACTCAGGAGGCTGAGGCAGAGGAATCGCTTGAACCTGGGAGGTGGAGGTTGCAGTGAGCCGAGATCACATCACTACACCCCAGCCTGGGCGACAGAGTGAGACTCTGTCTCAATAAATAAATAAATAAATATGCCTTTTTTGAAGAACTGCTATAAAAGGAGGACTCTTTGGATGTGTCCTGTGGTCTCATAGAAGTGAATATATAACATCCATGAATGTGTGCCTTATTCTGCTTTGTCTCTTTTGTATAAACCCAGAGCACCATATTTTGTTTTTGTTTTTCTATTTCCACACCATACTGACATACAGAGTACTGTATTTTGAAAAATACTTTAATACTATTAGTTTTGAAGAAATCTTTTCTCAGTACTCGTGAGGTTAGCTGTTTAAAATAATATTTATTCATAAAAAATGTCCCTTTGGAATCAAGCCATCATTTGATTGGATATGATTGAAATTGTGAGTAAGATGAAGGATACATCCCTGACAACTTTCAACTATTGCTCAGATACACATGACTGCGTTTTTAGGAAGTCTGTTTATTGTTGGACATCCTTAACTGCTGACAGATCTTTGTTACCTTGACCTTAAATAGGTAATGATTCTTTGATCTTAGTGCTTCCCTCTGAAGTAACTAAAATCAAGGGTGCTCATTCTCTGACATGGCTTCCCTTCAAATGTAGAGCATATTTCACAGGTGTGTCCCCACCCCAGGCTTCTCTTCCTTAAGCTAAACACCCACATCACCTTCCAAGCTGGTTTTCAGACCCCACATGATCCTTTAATCTGTCGGTTCTACTCTTTACCTCTTGGAAGGGACCCAGTGCTGCAAGACTGTCAGATCTGTACAGAACATGCTGGAGCCATATGCTTACATGAAGGTGACCAAAATGGCTGGCTTCTTAGCTTCCTGGCTTCATTGATGTCAGGGAGGTTGCATGGTTAAATAATGAAGGAGGAGTGACAAGCAAAAGCCAAGGGAAGGAAGTCCAAGGACTGTTTCCGAGTGATCCATTGTAGAGGCTTCATGGCATTCCTATTGTTTGTGCTTTGAGCAAGAATTCCTCGGTACGTTGGTTCTAGTAAAGAGATCAGCTATGGTCTGAATGTTGGTGGTGTCCCCCCGAAAATTTCTCTGTGGAAGCTTTAACCCCCACTATGATGGTATTCACAGGCAGGGCCTTTGAGAGGTGAATGGGATTAGTGCACTATAAAAAGAGACAAAGAAGATGATCTTTCTTTCCACCATGTGAGGCTACAGCAAGAAGGCAGCCATCTACAAGCCAAGAAGCGGGCCTCCCAGAACCCTACCATGCTCGCACCCTGATCTTGGACTTCCCATCCAATACACTTCAGATGCTTAAGCCACCAAGTCCACGGTATTTGTTATAGCAGCCCAGGCTGACTGAGACAAGAGCTTTGGTATTCAAGATTTTTATATCGTATTCCTAAATTCTTGAAAGTTCTGAAAATAAAGAGATGTTCATAGGGCCATATGTAGTTATGTATAACAGATCCATGTTCCAAGTGGACGAGGATGAGTGGAAAGGCGGATACTTCAGCCATACACAGATATTCAGGTAACTCCTTAATGACCTATCTACCCACCACATTCCTCTGCCTTGTGTCCACCTTTTTTTTCAAACGCGAAAATTATCTGGACTTTATTTTTCTACTTGTCAAATTCTCTTTAGCTTTTTTTAGCTGTTGTGTTGACCTCTTCTATCTCTAAAAGGCATTTGGTTATTTTTTTTTTAATGTTTTTGCTTCACTGAAGCTTAGTGTGCTTTTTATGATTTTATGGTTACCTTGCAGAAATCTCATTAGAAAAGCACTTTAATATATTACTTGGCAATGAGACATCTGACAATGTTCTAGCTCATTAGTTAAGAAACCTCCCCAAGCTTGGAGGAATAGACATTCCTCTGTGAATGGTAGAGCTTTGATCACTCCTGCAGGGGCCAGGATTTATTTTAATGCATTTTAGGGAAGGAGGAGAAGATATCCTAAGCCTGGCAAAATAAAAATAACACAGATTAAAGAAACAATGAAACGTTATTTAAGAAGAAATGCACTTCAGTTAATATTATTCTATGGTATCTCCTGAGTCCTTTGAAGGCAGAGCTTATCTTAGAAAATATGCCTCCTTTAGCGGGCAGGAGGTTAGTTAAGCAACCTCACACCAGATCACAGATTATACTGAAATGATCCTAATAAGGATAGGCTCTCCAAAACTATATTCATTTTAGCATGAATAAATGGATTCAAGTCTTATTTGTGGGATTTTAATTTCCAACTTTGAATTTGCAAACTATCAAATTCCTTCAAAGACATGGTGTGCAGAGAAGGCTCTGAGTAATAGGATTGCTTATTTTTAAAGGAAGATGCCCTTTAGCAAAGTGCTAGGCTTTGAAATGTGATCAGTCAAGGGTCCATTCGGCACGGATTTCCCCACATGGCACTGTTTCTTGTTGAGTTCCAACCAGATTTAATAACTCATATAAAATGCAACTCCACCCTGAGGGTGCCTAGTGCATTCAAAGCAGATAATGCTATATTGTTTTAACACAGATTATGCCAAATGAAGTACAATTTAAATTCCTGAGGCATGACAGTCCTTGGGTGCTGGTGGCTGTGTTTTAGTTGGGAGCTGTATCTTTTTTTTCTTTCTTTCTTTCTTTTAATTGAAAGACTTAAAAGAAGCAAGCTGTCTGAAAAAGTGTTTAAAAGAGCTTGGTTTTCAAATGGTATAAATAGGACAGAGGCACAGGATGCTATGAAAGAAGGGCCTTCCTCCAACTTTAAGAGATAGAGGAAAGAAATGGGAGAGTCTGGGCAAAAGTGACGTAAGCCCCTGAAGTCAGGCTGGAGACTCTTTTGTGTCTCATGTGAGGAGAGAAATGGGTGAAGCCTATAGTACTTTCACATTCGTCTGAATGGGAAGTAGAGGCCAGATGCCAGTTGCAGTTTCTTTTTAACTTGTTAACACCTTCAGAGGCAGGAGACAATGGTGGGTGAGGGGAATGTTTTTATTTGGGATTAGAGGTAAATTTTCCAGGCCGGGCGCAGTGGCTCACACCTGTAATCCCAGCACTTTGGGAGGCTGAGGCAGGCAGATCACTTGAGGCCAGGAGTTCAAGACAAGCCTGGCAAACATGGCAAAACCCCGCCTCCACTAAAAATACCAAAATTAGCCAGGCGTGGTGGCGCGCACCTGTAATCCCAGCAACTCGGGAGGCTGACACAGGAGAATCGCTTGAACCCAGGAGGCGGAGGTTGCAGTGAGCTGGGATTGCTCCACTGCACTCCAGCCCGGGCGACAGAGCGTAACTCTGTCTCAAAAGCAAAAAAAAGAGAGAGAAGGATCCATTTTCCAAAGAGGAAAGTACGATGGGCAGAGTTTAGAAGCTCACTTGCTTGTGCCAGGACCACAGCTGGGTGAGCTGCTGCCCTTGGGAAAGTCACTAGGTCCTCCCATCTTCCCTCTTCCCTTTTCCTCACCTTTGTGCAATAGAGATTATGATCACTCCCAATCAATTCCACAGGACTGTGCTGAGAATCAGATAAAGAGAACATGCTTTAGAAAGCTCACCATAAATGGGCTGTGGCCATGGAGGTGGTGGTGGTGACAGTGGTATTGGCATCTGGGCTGGCTTGTAGCCTGGCCAGTAACTGTAGTCATGGAAGCTTAGGGAGCTGTTTGAAGAGACCCATCCTAGTCTGACCTCATGAGCCAGAGACACCAGTAATCTTGGGCAGTTCTGGAGCATTTTGCATTTTGTTGTTAGTTATTTATTTATTTTTAATTTTTTTTTTTTTTTTTTTTTTTGAGACAGGGTCATTCTGTCACCCATGCTGAGTGCAGTGGCAGGAATCTCAGCTCACTGCAACTTCAACTTCTCTAGCTTGAGCAATCCTCCCACCCCAGTCTCCCGAGTAGCTGGAACTACAGGCACACACCACCATGCCCAGCTAATTTTTGCATTTTTTGTAGAGACAAGGTTTTGCTGTGTTGTCTGGGCTGGTCTTGAGCTCCTGAACTCAAGCAATCCTCCCCTTTCAGCCTCCCAAAGTGCTGGGATTACAGAGATGCACCACCCTGCCCAACCCAAAATACATTTATTTAATATACATCACAAGCTCTCAACTGGAGGCTTAAAAGACAAATAATAATAATAACAATAATAATACCACAGCTCAAGATACAGAGTGCTGTACAAAAATCACAGAAAGGACAGACCATCTAAGGAAAACTCTAAAAGGCAGCACAAGGACAGGCTGGGCCGCCTGGGTCAGGGCTCCTGGCTGGTGACCTGCTTTAAGTAGGTTTCTTGCAGATACTTCTTAAAAGCTGTGAGGGTTTTCTGGAGCTCGGCAGTATGCCTGTTCAAAGGGCTATCAACGCTGGGTTCTCCTTGAAGGCTGTGGATGGAGAGCAGGATGGTCCTGACACCATACAGGGCAGACCACTTGTCCTTCAGGATGTCCAGGCAGATGTTATGTTGGGGTGGTAGCCAGGCGTGAGGAACTTCACCATGGGCACATTGTAAGGGTAGCCCCTGGGGAGCTCTAGGGAGGTCTTCATATGCTGTGCCAGCTGCTCCATGGATGGTCCCCACCCATTTGAAAAGGTTGCCTGATTCAGGGAAGGCAGAAATCCCTGTGTCACCAGGCATTGTGAAGGTCATCGACTCCTGCTGTAGCCTTTTGCCCACAGGGTCCGAGGCGGCACCCCTGCTGGGGGTGGCACCTTTATAGGCAGCAGCAATGCTGGTGGCGGCTGGGTCAAGGTTTTGAGAGGCCATCTAGGTGGCACTGGCAGAAAGATAGGAACATAGAGAACACAACTGCAACTGCCTATTTAATTTTTTTGAGACAGGATCTCCCTCTGTCGCCCAGACTGGCGTGCAGTGGCGTGAACACAGCTGGTTGTATCATCAACCTCCTGGGCTCAAGCAATTCTTCTGCCACAGCCTCCCAAGTAGCTGGGACCACAGGGGCACCCCCCAACACATACACTCAGCTAATTTGTTATTGTTTTGTAGAGATAGGATATCTGCAGCCATAAAAAAGAATGAGATCATGTGTTTTGCGGGAACATGAATGGAGCTGGAGGCCATTATCCTTAGCAAACCAACGCAGATACAGAAAACCAAATACCATGTGTTCTCACTTATAAGTGGGAGCTAAATGATGAGAACTCATGAACCCAAAAAAAAGAAACAACAGCCACTGGGGTCTACCTGACAGCAGAGGGTGGGAGGAGGGAGAGGAGCAGGAAAGATAACTATTGAGTACTGAGCTTAATACGTGGGTGATGACATAATCTGTACAACAGACCCCGTGACACGAATTTACCTATGTAACAAACCTTCACGTGTACCCCCAAACCTAAAATAAAAGTTTTTTTTAATTTAAATTTAAATTTTAAAAAAGAGATAGGGGTCTCACGATGTTGTCCAGGCTGGTCTCGAACTTCTGGCCTCAAGCAATCTTTCCATCTCAGCCTCCCAAAGTGCTGGGATTACAGGCATGAGCCACCGCACCAAGCCTAGGACATTTTTAATAATCACCTCCCTTACCCCAGCCAAGGTTCCCAATCCTCAGGAAAAAAGCTATTCAAGACAAACCTTCCTAAGCAGACCCAAAGTTTTGAAAGCTCACATGAAACCTGCCTTCCTGAGTACCCCACTAGCCTCCATGACCAAATATGCCACATCAAGGCTGATGTGGCTCCCTTAGACCTATTCTGATATCAACTGAGATCAGTCCCTTATTCTGGGAGGAGAGCCTGATAGCCGTGTGTGTGCTGTTAGAGGACACTGCCCACACAGTGACCACCCGGGGAAAAAGAAAGACACAATTTCCTTGTGTGTGTTGCAACATGGCCAGTGTCAGAGATCCAGGATTGCTTAATCTAACCCCAAGTGATTAAGACCCAGCTGTGACACCAGACTGAGTGCAAACTTAGTTGTCAGCACAGATGAAGGAAGAAAATAGGCACACCAGATGTAAAAACCCCAAATAGGCCTCCTACTGACAGATCCTGCTCTGCTAACCCATGCAGACCTCTTCTGACTTGCTGAGACATATGTATACTCAATGACAGCATGGAATTGAATGGTTGACTAGAAGTGGCTTTCCAGAGGCTGCAGCAGGAGGAACAGGCTGAAAGTCTAAGACAACACAAGCCAGCTAACAAACTGGTCGCAGCGGTAATGAGCACTGGATACAAGGGATGCTCAGTGTATTTTTCAATTTGATTAAGATCGATTAAACACCAAGTATTTTCTTCCCCCCCCAGTATATCAAAAACAGTGTCTTCAGTAGGACCTGGAGTACTGCATTGATGGGTATCACTTTTGACCAACATATGCTCCTGCCTTACCTTATATAGATTCACACACTTCTTCCAGATTTACCACTGCCTTGTGCACATGGACCCTCGGGACTTCAGTAATTTGCAGGGCCAGGTGTGTTCAGAGCAGAAGAAATAGGAAGTAGTGCACAATGAATAGGTGCAGGGAGAACCCATCTTCAAATGAACTGGCCTTTTTAATTAGCAATTATATGTCAATAAATTATTTAATACATTGAGATGTGTGTGTTACAGCATTCAACACTGATCCACAAGCTTGAATACATTTGTGTTTTAGAATTAATCGATCTTAATCAAATAGAAAAATACATTGAGCATCCCTGGTATCCAGTGCTTATTACCCCTGAGGCCAGTTTGTGAGCTGGCTTATGTTGTCTTAGACTTTCAGAAGAGAAAACAAAGGTTTTCTTATTGAACCTTTTGGTTGTACATTGCATGTTTGATTTGAGAACAATTATGGTTCAGTCCTGCAGTAAGAGATTGAGAGCCTTACATCATTATAAATGTGGCCTGGGGCGTCCACCTCATTTAACTAGAGGATAATGCAGAGGAGTGATTTGCAACTGACTTCTTCCTCCCACAAACTAATCTTTCTAAATGGTTTGCACTTTTTCTGTCCTCAAAGGGATTTGTTAAATGTGATTTTCAGCAGGAAATGTACTTTTTTTATTTGTTATCCTTAATGGAAATGCATAGATAACTGAATCCGTGTTAACATAATAAGACAATCACATTTTTTGTTTAGTTGTGGGGGAAGGGATGGGATAGAGGAAATAGAAAAAGTTCCTTCCAACATAAGCGGAATATTTATTTGGTTTTTGTTTTTATTTAAATCACCCTCTTTAGAAAATTACTTTCTTAATAACACATTATACAATGAATTTTTCCAGTCATTTTGAGGGAAAAATATGGTACTCTGGGAGAACTTCTAGAAGAAAGAGGGAAAGACTCACTTAAGATTCCCAGGACCTACAGAGGGCTGGTGCTGACCTAGTTCCCACTGAGGACCTTCCATTTTGGTGTTTTTCGTCTTTTGTTTTTTTGAGACAGGATCTCACTTTGTCACCCAGGCTGGAGTGCAGTGGCACGATTCTGGCTCACTGTAACCTCTGCCTCCAGGGTTCAAGCAATTCTCCTGCCTCAGCCTCCCAAGCAGCTGGGATTACGGGCATACACCACCATGCCCAGCTGTTTTGTATTTTTAGTAGAGACAGGGTTTTGTCATGTTGGCCAGGCTGGTCTGAAACTGCTGACCTCAAGTGATTCACCTGCCTCGGCCTCCCAAAGTGCTGGGATTGCAGGAGTGAGCCGCCACACCTGACCCCATTTTGTTTTGTTGTGAGAGACCATAAACAGCCTAGAAAGATAGAAATCTCAATAATGAGAAGTTTCTGTAATGTGTGGCTCCCGTCCACCTTCTCTCTGCTTATTTGCTTTTTTTTTTTTTTTTTTTTTTTTTTTTTTTAAGAGAAAGGGCCTTCTCTGTCACCCAGGCTGGAGTGCAGTGGTGACATCATGTTTCACTGCAACCCCAAACTCCTGGGGTCAAGCAATGCTTCTACCTGCGCCTCCCGAGCAGCTGTGACTACAGGCAGGTGTCACCACAGAAGGAAAGACTATCTAAGGAAAACTTAAAAAGACAGCACAGGCCGGGCGCGGTGGCTCAAGCCTGTAATCCCAGCACTTTGGGAGGCCGAGATGGGCAGATCACGAGGTCAGGAGATCGAGACCATCCTGGCTAACACGGTGAAACCCCATCTCTACTAAAAAAAAATACAAAAATCTAGCCGGGCGAGGTGGCGGGCACCTGTAGTCCCAGCTACTCGGGAGGCTGAGGCAGGAGAATGGCGTAAACCCGGGAGGCGGAGCTTGCAGTGGGCTGAGATCTGGCCACTGCACTCCAGCCTAGGTGACAGAGCGAGACTCCGTCTCAAAAAAAAAAAAAAAAAAAAAAAGACAGCACAAGGACAGGCTGGACAGCCACCACACCTGGCTAATTTTTTATTTCTTTTATTTTTTATTTTATTTTTTGTAGAGACCAGACCTCACTATGTTGCCCAGGCTGGTCTCGAACATCTGGCCCCAACAATTCTCTCACCTTGGCCTCCCAAAGCACTCAGATTATAGGCATAAGCCATCATCCCAGGCCTATTTGCTGTCTTGATTCTCTTTTCTGCTCCCTCCAGCCCCACAAATGGCCCAAGACCCCAAATGGGCAGTCAAGCTTCCCCACTAAGTTGAGTTTCTTTACTAGGCAAGTCAAGATGTCTTGGTGAGATCCTGTCTTGAAACAATGCCAGGGAAGGACATGAGGTCTCCTTCCTCCTAAAAACACCCGTAGAAGGAGGCCTGGGAGGGGCAAGCCTGGTTGGTTCAACTTGGTGATTCAACCATCCACATTAGACCTCTAGGCCTGATGGCTGGGTGAGGGGCTCAGAGAATTTCTCCAATCTTGGCCAGAAAGGCTTCCTTGCAGCTTTCACATTTCTCTCATGTCCTTCAGAAGGGGCCTGCATCCAAAAGTGGCCATGGAAAGCTTCACAGAATTAGCTTTTATTGTAAAAAAGTAGCGAATGGAGGAATGACTGAAGAGAAAGCATGCTCCAGCTATCAGTCAACTTTGAAGGCATGAGCCCATGTTCTAAATTTAAACACAATCTGTCCCTTTCTCCTTGTATATCCAGTTTCCTTTCACTTCCCTCGGTGCCGTCGACCAATCCCATTCTTGGTTTACTGCTTGGCATTGATAATTATATACGTGCGCTGTGACAGTTCAACCTTTCATGTGCCAGTTCCCATCTTCTGATATTTTCTTTTCTTTTTTCTGTGGAAAATGATATGACAAAATCCTGCCATTTGTATGTTCTTCATTTTTGACTCCAGTCATGCACTACTGAATAGAAAGTATCTCAGCCTCCTTTATTTTTCTCTGCCATTACTGATGTCTTGCTAGGCCCATCTTATCTGTGCATTAGCTCATTGCTTTTCGTCGTCACTTGTCACTGGCTGCCATTTCCCCACCCCCCCCCCTTGGTTGTTGTGTCTACACGTCTTTGCTATAGGGGAAATTAGATAGTAAACTGGTGATGTCAGTCCTTTGACTGGAGGTTAGCATTTCAAATGCGCACATATTTTTTGTTAAACTTACTTTTTTTTTTTTTTTTTGAGACAGAGTCTCTGTCACCCAGGCTAGAGTACAGTGGCATGATTTTGGCTCACTGCAACCTCCACCTCCCAGGCTCAAGCGATTCTCCCACCTCGGCCTCCTAAGTACCTAGGACTATAGGCATGCACCTCCACACAGGGCTGTTTCCCAGTCTGATCTTGAACTCCTGGGCTCAAGAGATCTGCCCCCCTCGGCCTCCCAAAGTGCTGTGACTACGGCATGAGCCACCACTCCCAGCCTAAAGCCCGCTTCTTTTGAAACTTCAACCTGTTTCCAGATCAGTGATTCCCAAATTTCTTGTAACCACAACCTCTTCTCCTTATGTTTGGTTTAGATATTTTATGATATCCATCTTTTTCCCTACCCTATCAATTATTCTCCAGGGAGAAGAGTACAATATTTTTTGTTTTGTATGAAAAACAAGTAAAACTTTTTTTTTTTTTTTTCAGTTTTGAGGAATTTTTGAGACCGTGCAATACTCGGTGGTCTATTGGAGATGTCCTGAAGGGTTGCAAAAAAGCAATCACTGCTTTGAATCTTGGAATAAGGTCATTTTAATCTCACTCACTATGTTTTTTCTTTATGTGTTTTGTGATAGAAAACACATAATATGAAATCTGCCCTCTTCACAAAGTTTTAAGTGTGCAGTACAGTGTTTCTTAATAAGACATTAACTATAAGCACATTGTTGTACAGCAGATCTCTAGAACTTTGTACTCATTGAACAGCAACTCCTCATTTCTCACTTACCCTAGCCCCTGGATGCCACCATTCTGTTTCTGCTTCTATAAGTTTAAATACTTTAGATACCTCATACAAATGGAATCATGTCATATTTGCCCTCCTGGGACTGGCTTATTTCTTTTAGCATAATGTCCTACAGGTACATCTGTGTTATGGCATATGACAAGTTAATCTCACTTATTATTTCTTAAAGTGTAAATACAAGAGTAACAACAAAAAAAATCCCTTGTGTCTTCCATGGACTGCTTAAGGTTACAGATGCTCACAGTTAAGGCTTATGTTTTGGGGTCCCTGGGAGGATATAAGTTCCAGTTCTTTTTTGTATAATGATGAAAGTAACATAAAAGATTCTAGGACGGCAGGTACAAAGAGCATGTTAAGAACAGCCCTTGAAAATATATATTATCATTGCAGACATCTTCTTGGGGTCAAGTCATAATGTTCCCAAATAAATAACTGTCCATCCATGAGGACTTTGTTTATGTTATTGATACTTTGTTTTGGTTTTGTTTTTTTGCCCTAATTCTTGGAGAGAGGACTTTATGACTAAAAACAAACCAAAAAAAAAAAAAAACCTTCCAAAAAGAGATTATGATTATTAATTAAGAAAGAACTCTAGCTGATGATGGAGAAAGTTCAAAGATGTTGTATTATTCTTTTTTTCTTCTTCTTCTTTTAAAACAATTAAGGCCAAGCACAGTGACTCACATCTGTAATCCCAGCATTTTGGGAGGCTTGAGGCAGGTGAATCACCTCAGGTCAGGAGTTCAAAACCAGCCCTACCAACATGGTGAAACCCCGTCTCTACTAAAAATACAAAAATTCACTGGGTATGGTGGCACATGCCTGTAATCCCAGCTACTCGGGAGGCTGAGGCAAGAGAATCACTTGAACCCAAGAGGCGGAGGTTGCAGTGAGCTGAGAGCATACCATTGCACTCCAGCCTGGGCAACAGAGCAAGACTCCATCTCAAAAAAAAAAAAAACACTTAAAACTAAAGGAAAATATTAGTTGTTTGCTGTTACATAATAAATTAGTCCAAAACTTAGCAGCCTAAAACAATAATAAATATTTACTATCTCACACAGTTTCTGCGGATCAAAAACTTGAGAGTAGCTTAGTTTTGTGGTTCTGGGCTGGAGTGTCCCATGAGGCTGCAGTCAGTGTGTCAGCAGGGACTTTGTTCTGGCTTTGGATTGACTCACTCACATGGCTGTTGTCAGGAGGACCCAGTTCCTCATCACATGGACCTCTCCTTTGTGCTCTTTGAGCATCCTAACAGCATGGCACTGGCTTCACCCAGAGCAAGTGATCCCACAGAAAGCAAGAAAGAAGCTTCAGGCATGCACTGTCCCTCCCACTATATTTTATTCAAATATGTCACGAGAGTAAGTCACTGAGTACAGACCACACTCCAGGGGAGCAGAATTAGCTCCACCTAAAAAGCAGAGGTGTGGGTTTGATAAAGGGATGGGAGACCCATGCCACCAGAAGGGTGGACGGGACCTTAGCCAGATACTCTAGTGATGCTCAGGGACAAAGAAAGAGAGAGTGCACGGAGTCTGAGCACAAACTCACAGCTATGGTCCGTGCTGGGGCTGGAGATGGGGGGAAGGAGCAAAGGAACACCTGGCCAGACCACCCTGAGAGTCCTCTGGGAGCCAGGACTGTGGAGCAGAGAGAGATAATGGAAACAAAGATGTGTTAGAGATTTCCTGAGGATGAGGCCAGGAGGCCACCAGAGAAGTGAATGCAGGTAAAGACAGTGGTTTTGATCAGGGAGCAAGGGTGGATGCCCCAGGCCAGCCCAAGAGCTTGGCGCCACTGGAGGAAGTGTGTTATACCAATCAGAGCTTCTTTTGCTGCTGCTGAAATGGAACAGTGCCATCCAGCCGCCTTCTCCACTGGAGATGCTCCTTCAGCTCAGCAGGACGCTAGCTTGGAACTCAGAGTGCACGTTTTTGTGGATTGAGAGGAGGGCCGACACCTTGGCAGGATAGCCTCTGGAGCTGCCTTTTGAGGATGTTTGCCTATTGGCATTTGCAGTACTCCACGCTTCAAGAGTGAGCCGCTTTCTCTTCTCGTCATGGAGTTAAATTCCCAGGATGTCATCTTCCTTTTCTTTAGAGCCCGTTTCCAAAACTCAACTTTAGTTTGCTTCCCAAATTGCGCTCCTAACCTCCATAGACCGAGTTTATTTGTCTTGATGGTTGAATCAGAGTCTCAAACTCATCTCTTTTGCTCCAGCTCTCTTGGCAGAGAACACAGGAAGATGAGTTTTGCTTATGTGTGTGTTTGGGGAGGACTTTTTTTCCTTTGTTTTTCTGTCTCAGCCATAGTTTGTGGGCGAGCCAGCACCTGGGACCTTGACTGCCTCTAAGCGTGGGCTGAGGCCACATGAGGAGTTCTACCCAGTACCGTTTGTGATGCTCCCTAATTCCAGGATGGACTGCAGTTTTCCAAATCCAAGGCTCATGGGAACTGGGGAAATTACTTTCCTGGAGCCAGCCTTATCTTATTTGTCCATGTTTCATTCATACAAATTGGAAATACTCCCACAGCTAAACTGCCTGCTGACCATCTACCTAGGCAGTGGAGCTGTGGATGCTCAATGGCTTTCCTCAGCACTTTCCTAATCTCTTAGCTTCGCACTGTTTACGTGGTAGCCAACCGATTGAGAACAGATCATGTTTTTGCTGTGTTATTAATAAAGTGCAAGAAGTTGAATTCCTGTAATTCTAGTTCCTTTTCTGCCGTTATCTAGGAAGGAGCTTAGGCAAATATTTAGCCCCTGGGGCCTCTTATATAAGAGATTTGGTCAAGATGGATCTCAGGGCCCTTCTAAGTCTCAAGTTCATTGACTATACCATAATTTAGGAATGTGAAAATATTAGTAGGAAAGGATTTATTTACCTCAAGAGGAGAATCTCTATACTTTCTCCTGTCACCCAGCTCACTAGAAAGGATCTGTACCTTAACAAGAGATTTCCCTCTGCAGCAGTTTCTTCATGTTGGGTAATAGAATCTAAGTTCATGTTTTTCTCTTAAAACCATACAAATGTTCTTAACATCTTTGTATACCTGAAGCTTATGCTTTGCTGATTGTTTCTTTTAAATCCATTTTCCCAATATAAAAATATTGCTTGTCAACACAGACTTGCACTTCTGCAGTTTTATTTGTTTGTTTGTTTTTCAGTCACTCAGGCTGGAGTGCAGTGGTGCAATGTCAGCTCACTGCAACCTCCTGAGGTGGGAAGATCACTGGGCTCAAGGGATCCTCCTACCTTAGCCCCCCAGGTAGCTGGGATCACAGGCACATGCCATCACACCCAGCAAAATTTTATTTTTTTGCTGTTTTTTTGGGAGGGGTAGAGATGGGGTTTCACCATGTTGCCCAGGCTGCTCTGAAACTCCTAGGCTCAAGGGATCTGCCCATCTTGGCCTCCCAAAGTGCTGGGATCACAAGTGTGAGGCATCATGCCAGCCTGCAGTTTTCAATAGTTACTCTAAACGTCACTTGGGTTTCTCCCACTAAAAAATCTGACCACTTAACATCCAATTTTTAAATTTTATAAATTGACTAATAAAGGAATATTTTGCTATAGCATTAATCTTTATCTTTTATCTCCTGGGTTTTATCTAAGTTTTTAAATGAAATTGCTACTGTTTTATAGATATTTAACTTATGATCTATGTTAGCATAAGGGTAAAAATTGAGAATCAGCAATTCTGGTCATTTTATTGCTCTAGTTGAGTGGCTGAGTCAGAAACATAAAAAGGACATACCCAAACATTGACCTATTTGTACCTACGAACAGCTGAGTTCCGATTTTTAAATAGGTCACAGTTAATCAAAATCTCTGCACTTTAATCTTTTCCAAATGCTAAACCATGCCCTTCTACAAACTGTGGAATAAAAGCAGTCATAGCTAGCTATGTCTAGCATAGTCCAGAGTCCCCTGAAAATCTTTTCAGTGATCCACAACAACAAAAGCCAGTTTCTTGGAATGGTTCATACACTCTTGTTATTTAAACCTTCATAGGAAAATACTAAACAGTGTGTATTTTGGTAGTGACATTGGTTCACTCAACTACTCAGCAGTTTGTTGATTACCTGCTCAACACCAGGCGTTGGATCACAGGAAAGAACTAGAGAGAATAAATTGACTGGTCCTTAGCAGCACTGAGCCCATGATCTAATAGGGTATGCAGCAATTTCAATGCATTGTGAAAATGGGATGATAAGGGAGAGTCATGTAAGAACCAGGCCCGCATTCTAAGTTGGAGGGGTTGGATTCAGGAGTGAAGAGAGGTGAGGAAAGGTCAAGGGAGGCTTGTCAAACAAAAAGGAAACTAACCTGAGACACAAAGGAGATCTAGGAGTTAACCAAGCAAAGGTATGGAGGGGTGGGAAATGGGGGAATATTCTAAAAAAAGCAATGGCACGTGCAAAGGCTAGGGGCTAGGGAGAGCAAGACATGCTTGAGGAGCCAGAGGAAGTTCGTTATGGCTGGAGCTCAGGGTTCAGGAGGGATGTGGCAAGAAATGAGGCTGGGAAAAGCTACTCAGAGTCAGATCTTATCTATTCTGGATTTTACAGTTTAGTAAATGTATTCATTCAGGACCATTATCTTCTTTCTGGCAGTTAGAAAGTTTTTCTCAAGAGGAAGATGTAAATCTAAAACATTTCAAATCCCAGAGAGAAAACATTTTCTCTAATATAAGGATTGCTGGACTCTACCCAGGAGTGTTTACCAAGTGTTAACATTGACTTTTAAAATCTTCCTAGGATTCCTGCCATACAAGGTAATTCTATGCATATGGCATCTTTTTAATGATTTGCAAGACAAAACACAAAGCATATTTTCAAATACTGATTTGCACATTAAACACTAATTGAAAACATTAAAGTCCAATAAAAAGGGCTGGGGTTCCCAGATCACTTTATTCTAAGATGTGGGTAGGACTTTAGCCATTTGACCACGATGGGGTTATCATCCACTGATTCTCACCTATTTGGGGTTGCAAGTCTACGCTACTTATCCAGAACCACTCAGATAACACCTCAGAAACATTTCAGACCAGGTGCAAATAGTAAGCCATGAAACCTGTTTATGATTCCAGCAATATGTGACCTTTTCTTCAAAATATATTAATGCTTTTACTTTCTTGTTTTTCTTTCTGTCTTGGTAGCTTGTAGACATAACTAATCTCCTTGGCTTGACATTGAAAACCTCTGTAATCTAGTCTGGCCTACAGTTCTTAAGATTCTGTTTTCTTCTCCACAAACACCTCATTCTCCAACAAAGCAAAATGAGACAGAACACTCCAGCAATACAGATTATGTAAAGAGGCACCATGGTAGCATAGGGGAGGCTTTGGGTTTGGACTCAGAAAACCTAAATTCATGTCCTGCCCACTCCATTTCCAGTCTGTGTGACCTCCACAAGACACTTAGCCTCACTGAACCTCAATTTCTTTATCAGCAAAATGACTGGCTTCTCTCACAAGATGGCCGGGAAAATAAAAATGAAGTAATGGAGGTAAAAACTTGCTGTGAGGCCAGGTGCTGTGGCTCACAGCTGTAATCTCAGCACTTTGGGAGGCCGAGGCGGGAGGATCAGTTTAGCCCAGAAGTTTGACACCAGCCTGGCAACATAGCAAGACCCTATCTCATTATTTTTAAAATAAGTAAAAATAAAAATAAAATTTCTCTGGGAGGTGTAAAGCCCATTATTAATGTAAAGTACAGCAGTCCACCCTCATCCATGGTTTTGCTTTCCAGTTTCAGTTATCTGCAGTCAGCCTTGGTCTGAAAATATTACATGGGAAATTCCAAAAACAAACACTTTCTGGTTTTAAATTCCATGCAGTCCTGAGTAGCGTGAAGAAATCTCACCCCATCCAGCTCTGTCCATGCGAATTTTTTCGTTTGTGTAGGGTGTCCACACTGTCGACGCCACCCACTCATTACTCAGTCAGCAGCTGTCTCAGCTGTCAGATTGACTGTCATGGTATCACAGTGCTTGTGTTCCAAGAAACCCTGATTTTACTTAATAATGGCCCCAAAGCACAAAAATAATGAATGTGGTTTATTGTTGTAGTTGTTCTATTTTATTATTCGTTGCTGTTAATCTCTTACTGTGCCTAATGTACAAAATAGATTTTATCAGAGGTATGTATATATGGGAAAACACAGGGAAAAACATAATATTAATATATACTATTAATACATATTGTATAAAGTTCAGTACTATCCACAGTTTCAGGCATCCACTGGGGGTTGTAGAAAGTATCCTCTGCAGGGATAAAGGTGGAGAACATACCCAAAAAGCAAGGATGAGGGAGGCATAAACAGCAGCTCCAAGGCCAATTTCGGGAGTACTGAGAACATTTTCTTCCTTGTGCCTATAAATAATGAGCTTCCTATTTTTATGTATGGTTGCTCTGAAGAGGCGCCAAATCTGAAATCCCCTGTTTTATGAGGAAATTATTTTCATTTACATAAACAAAAGAATAAAGTCTCCAAGGCCAGAACTGATGGTTGCTCTAGAAGGAATGCCTTTGGAAGTTCTACAGTAAGCTCCAGGTTCACCTCACCCTTAGGATACTTTGCATCTAGTTTCTCCCAGTCCTTGTAAAGGCATTATGTCCTCACCTTTAAAATCCAGTCTACGGATGGGTGCACTGGCTCACACATGTAATCCCAACACTTTGGGAGGCCAATGCAGGGGAATCACTTGAGCCCAGGAGTTCGAGACCAGCCTGGGCAACACAGGGAGAGCCTGTCTCTATGGAAACAAATTTTTAAACTTAGCCAGGCATGGTGGTATGTGCCTGTAGTCCCAGCTACTTGGAAGGCTGAGTTGGGAGGATCTCTTGAGCCCTAAAGGACGAAGCTGCAGTGAGCCATGATTGTACTACTGCCCTCCATCCTGGATAACAGAGTGTGAGAGCCTGGCTCAAAAAAAGAAGAGAAATCTACCTTAGAAACCATGAAAAACTCCTTTCTGTGTCTCCCTGCACTGTTAGGGAACTAATAATTCAAGTAAAATAAAAAACAAAACTCAAAAAAAGAAAGCACCATTAATTAAAGAAAAATAATGACTGCCTAAAATTAGCCAAAGTGCCAGTGCAGAGATTTCTGATTTGAAAAATGCCAATAAGAGCAGAAAAGAGTATTTCCATGCCCCTGCGATCTCCTTCTGTGGGGTAACACGTCCCACATGCATTGGCATAGCTTTGCTTCACCTTGTTCCCATTTCTTACAGCTCACACCCAGCCGGATAAGAGCAAGTGTGACTTGCCTTGCTAAACGGTCAATTCCTTATGCAAAGCCTTCCAGTTCTCACCAGGCAGGTCCTCCTCTCCTGTGATCAGAGAGGCATATCCATTTCCCTGATTTCAGAGCTGTGCTATTTGGCACTTCTGAGCCTCACTGAACAGTCTGGCTCTTCCTGGCCCAGATTGTTTACTGCACCCACATCTAGCACCTTCTCAGTTCCTCTCAGCACTCGGGAAAATTGTCTTGTAGCTGAACTCAAACACACAGTAATACATATCCTAAGTACCCAAGACACACACACGAGAAGAACTAGCCCACACGGGGGTAAGAGAAGCATTCTGTTCCAGGTTCAGCCTTAGGGACGACACTAGAGAAAATACCAAAAATGGGAGAAGAAACACGAAGTCTTGCTAGGAAGCTGAGAGAAAATCTGAGAACACAGGGCCGGGCGCGGTGGCTCACGCCTGTAATCCCAGCACTTTGGGAGGCCGAGGCGGGTGGATCACGAGGTCAGGAGATCGAGAACATCCTGGCTAACACGGTGAAACCCCGTCTCTATCAAAAATAAAAACTAGCCGGGCGAGGTGGCGGGCGCCTGTAGTCCCAGCTACTCTGGAGGCTGAGGCAGGAGAAAGGCGTGAACCTGGGAGGCGGAGCTTGCAGTGAGCCGAGATCTCGCCACTGCACTCCAGCCTGGGCGACAGAGCGAGACTCCGTCTCAAAAAAAAAAAAAAGAAAGAAAATCTGAGAACTCTCAGCAAGGAGTGCATGAGCAAAGGATGGGGTAGATAACGGAGAACTTTTCAGTCTCCGGACATCACAAAAGGACTCAGAAAATGACCAGAGAGACCAAGCTGGAGAAGAGGAAAACACTGAGAAAGAGCAGGAGGAGCTCAGTTATGCGCGGCTGGCTAATGTCTGGGGCTGTCTGCCAGGGAGTCGCGGCGGCTGGGCTGTGACAATGGGAGTCCGGGGCCTGGAGGGTAAAAACATACACAAGTACAAACGCCAGATGCCCGCCAAGCAGCCATTACGCCCTGCGCTCTGCTCCACGGAATCCTGAAGGGGGCTATTCGCACACAGAGATCCCTTTCTTCATCCTCCGCCTTGCCCTCTTAAACCAAACCGAATGTCTTAACAGAGAGGCAGTTGGATCAGCAATGAGCAAAAGGCGGCTCCCAAATTCGAGGGATTTTGAATAAGACCCACGCACTCCAGACACAGAGCCCCATCTCCGTACAGCACAGTCAAGGGTAGGAATGAGGAAGGTAGAAGAGGGGCAGGATGCACATGGAAGACGACTGCCCTGTTTTATGGAAATGGAAAGCAGTCCAGAAGGAGAACTGCGATACCCTGTCAAAGGAAGGGAAGTTAGACACTGCCCTCTGTCCACCCCCGCGCGATCGAAGTGATGGTGATGCTGGTGTTATCAGGTGTCTGTACCCTTCATGCAGAACCCGCCCACTGCATTTTCTCAATTCTCCATGAATACTGGCACCTCCCAAGTAGCACTTGGTCTCTCACTCCCCAAAAAGACCTAGGAACATAATTTCTTCTAATCTGTTCCCCTCTCCTCCTTTCTAACTTTCCACCTTCCTGTTTTCCTAATCATCTGAGTATCTCCTGCTTTAAAACCATGTTTTAATTAAGTGCTTCTACCTAGGGAGTTTTTTTTTTTTTTTTTTTTTTTTTTAGATAGCTGTGCCAGACTCCACGCCCAAACCAATGAGAAATTAGGAGTGCAGCCCAGGAATGGACATTTTTTTCGGCACACCCAGATGAGTCCAGTGTGCAGCCAGGATTGGCAACCACTGGATAAGATCCTGAAGGACAGAATCCTTCCTAGAGGCCAGTACCCGGTGGCTGAGGCTCTGCGTGTCTGCTGCCTATTTCTGCAGATGCCCCGCTATGTAATCTTTTCCAACCTGCATAGCCTTCTGGAGACTGAACAAACCTCTGTTTGGTAGCTCCTGGTCTAAGAAGGTCACCCTATACTGCACTGTCGGACCCCACAGGCACTTTCCAGTGCTATCAGCCTGGCCTGAAGGATTTGCTGGGATTTCTAAAGTGTATATCTCTTTCTTGGGCAGAGTGGTGCTAAACACTTGCCTGGTTCTCAGGGAGCTGAAGAACTTTAGTCTTCTACTAAAGACCCAAGATGTTAAGCTTCCTGGTCCTCCTTGGTTGTCAGAGTGTACAGGGAACAGCAGAATTGACCCCACTGTAGCGTCCTCCCAGGGAGTTCACGCCTCAGCCTTCAGCTTCGCAAAATGTTCTCAGGAGGAGGTTTAGCAAGTCCAACTCTCCTAAAGTAGAAGATCACTTGGGAATCTCTTACATTCTCTTCCCCAGAGGCACATCTATTTCATTTTGTTTATTTATTTATTTATTTATTTATTTATTCTTGAGACAGCCTTGCTCTGTCGCCAGGCTGGAGTGCTGTGGTGTGATCTCGGTGCACTGCAACCTCCGCCTCCCAGGTTCAAGCAATTCTTCTGCCTCAGCCTTCCAAGTAGCTGGGACTACAGGCATATGCCACCAAAATTAGCCTGGCTAATTTTTTGTATTTTTAGTAGAGACAGGTTTTCACCATGTTAGCCAGGATGGTCTCGATCTTCTGATCTTGTGATCTGCCCGCCTCCGCCTCCCAAAGTGCTGGGATTACGGGCTTGACACACCCTGTGCCCAGCCAAGCACATCTATTTCTAAGCAGACTGTAATTCTCGTTAGCACAGGGCCTATGGATAGAGACTAAGCTTTGAAGATGGGTGAGCCTCCCCTTACAGGTAGTTCAAGAAACCCTTCCTGATGTCTGAGGATACCAGGCACTGGGTTAGTATGTAGGAGACTGAGAGTGGACAGGGACTCCAAGATGAAGTGTCCTAGCCAGGCTTGGTGGCTCTCACCTGTAGTCTCAGTCACTCAGGAGGCTGAGGCAGGAAGATGGCATGAGCTTCGACTTCTGGGAGTCCAAGACCAGCCTGGGCAACGTAACAGGATCCCATCCCAAAAAAAGAAGGAGAAATTTCCTAGGGAAACTCACCATCTAGGCTTCTAGGAATCCCAGAATCAGGTGTGACCATCCACATGGTTAGCAATAAGTTTCCTATGGAAACTTCCCAATCCAATTCAGTGCTTTCAGAATAGGAAATTGCTAGCAAAAACATTTAATACTTGTATTTAAGGTGAGTCATAGTCCAGACAGAACAGGCCCATGAGATGTGGAAAAAATGTGTTTCCAAGACTCTGTTAACATCACTAGGGAGTTTCCTCTCAGGAAGGCACTCTCTATAAAGTCAGTTCTTGCAGGTCCTCAAACCAATTCGAAACCTAGCCTGCTGATTCAATTTGTGTGGACCTCAGCCAGTCTGGTATTAGGATGATAGTGTAGGTATTCCAACTTCCTAGAGGAGCTCTGCTGAATAAGTTAGCTCATGCCCAGGCAATGTTGTTGACACAGCCCGTGTTACCTCATCCATCACATGGTTACCAGAGCGAGTTCACCATCTTGCACACCTGATCACGGTTTTAAGTCCTTCATGGATTTACTTCATGGCAGTAGCAGGGTCCCTTCAAGAATGACACCAGATCACATGTACCAGAACCACCATGGGCAAAAACCACAGCCTGGAGTCAGACTCTTTGTCAGTACCCCACTTTTTTTTAGTGCTAGACCCATACAAGGAAGGGGACAAGAATAAGAAAACATCATCAAGGGCCAAGTGCGGTAGCTCACGCCTGTAATCCCAGCACTCTGGGAGTCCGAAGCGGGCAGATCACCTGAGGTCAGGAGTTCGAGATCAGCCTGGCCAATGGGGTGAAACCCCATTGCTGCTAAAATTACAAAAATTAGCCAGGTGTGGTGGCATGTGCCTGTAGTCTCAGCTACTCGGGAGGCTGAGGCAGGAGAACTGCTTGAACCTGGGAGGTGGAGGCTGCTGTGAGCCGAGATTGCACCACTGCACTCCAGCCTGGGCGACAGAGTAATACTTCATTTCAAAAACAAAAAGAAAACATCATTAAATAAGAGATTTGTTTGCAAGCAACCAACACATTGCAAGAAGCAACTTTCTGTGCATGTTCCATGGTCAGTTCAAACTTACAGTGTTAATTGTGAGATATCACAAGATTGACAGTGATTGTAGTGAGACATCTGAGTACTGCGTCCACTTGAGAAAAATAGACTTAATGCTCCCTACAAAGATTCTCAGCGTCAAAGATTGGAGCCAAAATGAGGTGTCTTATTAATCCAGAGGTAACTAGCAATCAGCCAGGAAACTCAGCTCACAAGATCTGGGCACGCGGTCACCAGAGCTGCACAGTATTGAATGGTCTGCTCTTAGACAGACTGGGCCTGCAAATGCATGCCTGGAAGCTAAGCAAGGCCTTGCTATTCACTTACCTGCTTTACCTGGGGTGGGGTGGGGACGGGCCAGGTAGTCAGCAGCAAGCTGATGGAACTGCCTCTGGAGAAACTAGTGAGAGGGAGTGCCAAATCTGTCTTCCTTTCACCCAAAGGACCATACATAGCCTTCCCAGGGCTAAAATGTCGGCTAGATAGTGCTTGCCCTGGTACTACTGGTCTCCCCACTGTGGTTCAGTGCCTCCTTATAGCCCAGGTGATACCTGAAATTCAGCAAATTTAAACCCAAGTCCACCCCTTCCCCTTCCTCAATCCAGCACCTTCCTCAGACCGACACCCCTGCTTCTGTTCATGATGCAGCAGCCTCCTGTAATGTTTGAGGCTCACAGCCTTTAAGTCATGCCCCTCTTCCCCACATCCAGTCACTTATTGGGTAGTGTTAGTTCCTCCTGAATAATCCCCCAAGTCTTCCCCTTTTCTCTCTCTTATTGCTGCGATCTTGAGTTAGAGCCTTAATCCCCACCATGTCCCATCCTGCTGCAGAGACCTCCAAAATCATCTTGGGAAATGCCACTTGAATCATGACACTCCCACTTTCAGAGACACATTGGAGGGTAAGGCCACCTCATCTGCCTTCTGCTATGCCCTTCACCACACACGAATCCTCTTCCCAGGCTGGCCTGCACGCTCACTGTTCCGAGGCGGCCAGTGTTTTCCTGCCTCTCCTCAGGCAGGCCGCTGTCTTTCACCTTCCTTGATTAAAGTCTAATTTCTGCAATGAAAAGTAACAGCTCATACTTATTGAATGTTTACCCCATGCCAGGTAAACCTTCCTTTTGATGGTCTAGTGACTGAGATCCTACCATTCCATTTCACAGATGAACAAAGCGGGGGAAGTGAAGTAACTCGTGCAATGTTGCATCACTCAGGAGTGGTACAGCAGAATTCCTGATTCCAAGTCCACGTCCAAACTCACTATAGTCTATTACCTCCCAGCATTTTGTTCTTACTCTAACTGCGCTAAACCTCCCCAACACCTCCCCAGTAGATTATATTTAGAGAAGAGGAAGCAATTCTTACACACTTTTGCCCTAGACGTGTTTGGCAGGGTCCCATTATTATAAACTATGGGTTCTTCATTCACACTAAAGTGGAAATGACTAACAGTAGGTTCCATAACCAGATGAATTTGCCTTAATCTAAAAGCTTGAGATTAAATCTGGCCTACGCTGCTCAAAGTGTTGTACTTTCTTCTCCTCCCCTGCTGTCCTCAGCCAGTACTCCTGAGACCATGTGCTAGATTCCCATACCAGGGTTCAGCTGCTACATCATCCCGCCTCTGGAAGTTCCCTAAATGACGTGCCTTGGCAGATGGCTCTGCTCTTTAATTAGCCATACAGTTACTGCTTCCCCTTATTTAATATCCGGAAGCTTCCACTTGTTTCATCCCCTTCCCCCTCTTGGCCATAGTGCCTTCCTACTATTCTTTCCCGTTTTGTACTTTTGTATGGTCCTGTTCCCTTCAATGTGTTATCAGAATCTCATCTCAATCTAGGGATTTTTGCCAAGCTGTCTGAACTCTCTATCTCCATATGTGGTATCTGAGATCCTTCCTAAACCCTGATTTTCCCCTTATTTGGTATTAATGCACACACTATTTTCAGGACCCAGCATAAAGAGTCAAGATGAGTGTTGTTTGCAAATCTGTCATAACTTGGAGAAGTCCCCATACTCAAATGTCTTAGCCATGTTAGTATGTACTCAGTAAGAGGCCAAGCACAGTGGCTTACGCCTGTAATCCCAGCACTTTCAGAGGCCGAGGAGGGAGGATCACTTGAAGCCAAGGGTTCGAGACCAGCCTGGGCAACAAAGCAAGACCCCGTCTCTACAAAAAAAAAAAAAAAATTATTTTTTAATTAGCCGGGCATGGTTGCACTTGCCTGTAGTCCTAGCTCCTTGGGAGGCTGAGGCAGAAGGATCTGTGAGACTAGGAGTTTGAAGTCTGCAGTGAGCTATGATCGTAGCACTATTGCACTCCTGCCTCAGTGACAGAGCAAGACTCTGTCTATAAAAACTTTTAAAAAGTCAGGCACGGTGGCTTATGCCTTTAATCCTAGCTTTTTGGGAGGCTGAGGCGGGTGGATCACCCGAGGTCAGGAGTTCGAGACCAGCCTGGCCAACATGGTGAAACCCCATCTCTACTAAAAGGCCGAGGTGGGCAGATCACGACGTCAGGAGATCGAGACCACCCTGACTAACACGGTGAAACCCTGTCTCTACTAAAAATACAAAAAAAAAAAAAAAAAATTAGCTAGGCGTGGTGGCAGGCGCCTGTAGTCCCAGCTACTCCGGAGGCTGAGGCAGGAGAATGGCCTGAACCCGGGAGGCCGAGCTTGCAGTGAGC
Source organism: Macaca nemestrina (assembly GCF_043159975.1). Taxonomy (NCBI): domain Eukaryota; kingdom Metazoa; phylum Chordata; class Mammalia; order Primates; family Cercopithecidae; genus Macaca; species Macaca nemestrina. Next base: position 120,030,899 of record NC_092127.1, on the reverse strand, counting down.
CAAGATCACGCCACTGCACTGCAGCCTGAGTGACAGAGCGAGACTCCATCAAAAAAAATATATATACACATATATATATAAATCAGCCGGGTGTGGTGATGGGTGCCTGTAATCCCAGCTACTCAGGAGAACCCACGGGGCAGAGGTTGCAGTGAGCCGAGATCACAGCACTTTACTCCAGCCTGGGCAAAAGGGCAAAACTCCATCTCAAAAAAATAAAACTTAAATAAATAATAATTAATAATAAAATAAATGCTCAGTGAGAACCATAATGTGAATAGTATAACCCAGCATGATTTGGTGTGAGGATGATTGATAATCCTTTTCTTCCAGCAGACCTACCCATCTCAGTGGGATTTGCTTCAAGTGATGTATATTCAAATTAATTTGCATCTCCTGGTCATATACTAATTGGTTGGTGAGTGGTTAGTAGCCAAGAAACATTGCTTATGGCAAGAGAAAGTCAAGTGGAAGATTAAAGAAAATCATGATGAATAATCTGCCAACTGATAAATAAGATAGCTATAACACCACTTTGGTGAGGTGTACGCTTTTGGCCATGTGTACACTGGTGCATTTTCAAGACAGTGGCTATCTTTTCGCTTCTGTTTGGCTAATCGTGTTATGTTGTTCTGAAGTTACTGCTGCCCTATACCCACTTCATACAACCTGAGTTCTGTCTCCTTCCAATGAACATGAAGAACATTTGATTCCGTGGTTCCTGGTTCAGTTCTGATTCCAACAGGATGCTGGCATCCTCAATTAGGCCAGCTGAGGATAGCATTAGAGAACAGTGATGCACTACGCCCTGTGGAACTTACTGAACCCAACAGGATTTTAGAGAAGAAATAAGGGGGAGCCTGAAGCTGTTAGGCTTCAAAAAATGTGAAAGAGAAATGAAACTTCAGCCTTAGAATGTCCAATAAAGTGTGATAAGAAATAAGAGGAGGGAAGATATTCCAAGTAGGCAAGACCATCAGCATAAGCAAAGGTGCTGAAAGGGGTAGTGAATATGTAATGGTAGGTGAGCAGGACTGCTGGGAGCAGAGAGAGAGTTTGGGTAGAAATGACGTAGAAGAGTGAATTGGTAAAAATAGAAGAGATGATGGGGAAATGAGGAAAGCAAAGAAGCAACAAATATATAGTTCAATATGATATTGGAGGACAGAAATTGATTATTGGGGGAAATCTGACTTTTGACTATTTCCCAGGCTTAATTCAAGTATATTTAGCTTTCAAACATGACTGCTTCTAGCATCTTCTACACAGCTCTTTCAGATGAAAAAAATTGGCTAACTAGGTAAAGGGTGATACCTTTATAAGCTCTATTTTTTTAATCCCTGAGGAAGTGAACCATATTATGAGTCACATACATTGTGTTTAGGGTAGATGAGGAAATGTGTTGAACTGATCTGCAGAGAATGAGAGCTCCAGACCCAGGCAGTGGGACTTCAGAACTTCATAGATGCCAACGATGCCATATGACCCAGCTCTAGGACACATTCTTGATAGGTTCACTTACTTCCAAACCCAAAGAGGATATTCTTAGACACTTCCTAGTTTCTTCATCTTGTAAAAGTGGTTAAGTGGCTTCTCCAAGGTATTTTGGCTATAAATTGTAGACAAGGATTCAGAGCCAAGTGTTCTGTCCCCAAGAATGCTTTTGCCTTTTTTTTTAAAAATAGTAACATCATGAGGACATCTCAGGTCATGGCTGGGGAGTGCTTTGTGCTCTGTAAGAGACTAGGAAATTGTTCACATACTTCTTTAATATTGTTCCTGCTGTGCTTTTTATAGGATAACACATTTTAACTCTGTCCTCACTACTAAGACTTTATATAAAATCAGCTGGAATGAATTGCTGGTCAAATTCAAAATTAATTTCATGTCAAAGTCTTTTCCTCATGATACTTGTGTGTTTTGTGAAAACTGCCCTTCTTAAACTCTTCTGAACAATCTCATAATACTCCAAATTTAAATCCATCCATCTATAAAACTACCTTTTCTATATCAGTAGTACTTTTTCAGAACATACCTATTTCTAGATTATAATCAAATATTCTTAATATAATCTGGTAGTCTGTGAGTCTTTTGTCTAGAACTTAATTTAAAGTGGCAAAGGAGGACACATGCGTTGGCTCACACCTGCAATCCCAGTACTTTGGGAGGCCAAGGCGGGTGGATCACGTGGTCAGGAGACCGAGACCATCCTGGCTAACATGGTCACCCCGTCTCTAATAAAAATACAAGAAGTTAGCCGGACATGGTGGTGGGTGCCTGTAGTCCCAGCTACTTGGGAGGCTGAGGCAGGAGAATGGCGCGAACCTGGGAGGCGGAGCTTGCAGTGAGCCAAGATTGCACTACTGCACTCCAGCCTGGGTGACAGAGCAAGACTCCGTCTCAAAAAAAAAGAAGGTGAGAGGACAAAGGAGAAGCCATGCATGGTGGCTCACACCTGTAATCCCAGCACTTTGAGAGGTCGAGGCAGGTGGATTGCCTGAGCTCAGAAGTTCAAGACCAGCCTGGCCAACATGGCAAGACCCCATACTACAAAAAATACAAAAATTAGCCAGGTGTGGTGGTACACACCTGCAGTCCTAGCTACTTGGGAGGCTGAGGTTGGAGGATTGTTTGGGTCCAGGAGATTGAGGCTGCAGTGAGCCATGTCCATGCCACTATGCTCCAGTCTGAGTGAAAGAGAAGACCCTGTCTCTAAAAAGAAAATATATGGCAAAGGAGGAGTATGCAGACTTAAGTGGAGATTCTGCAGGAGACTTCTAAGTACTTTTAAGGTGATCTGATTCATTAAATTGAATTTTAGTTTATTTTTAATGTTTATTTTTTATTTGCATAAATTTATGGAGTACAAATGTAATTTTATTCCAAGGATATATTTCATAGTAGTGAATTTTTGTTTTGTTCCAAACTTAGAACTTTTGTCTTCCTTGCTATAACTTCCTTTAGGATCTGGCTATCTTTCTTTTTCTTTCTTCTCCTTCTCCTTCACCTCCTCTGTATTAATCTGTTCTCATGCTGCTAATAAATACATACCCGAGACTGAGTAACTTATAAGAAAAAGAGGTTTAATGGACTCACAGCTCCACGTGGCTGGGGAGGCCTCACAATCATGGTGGAAGGCAGAGGAGGAGTAAAGTCACATCTTACATGGCAGCAAGCAAGAGAGCATGTGCAGGGGAATTGCCCTTTATAAAACCATCAGATCTCATGAGACTTAGTCACTATTACGAGAACAGCACAGGAAAAACCTGTCCTCATGATTCAATTACCTTCCACCAGGTCCCATCCCCCACCCCCATGACACGTGGGAATTATGGGAGCTACACTTCAAGATTTGGGTGGGGACACAGTCAAACCATATCATCCTCCCCCCCTTCTTTCTTCTTCTTCTTTCCCTTCATGGAATGATCAAAAAGAAGAGACCCTCTAAGGAATGATCAAAAAGAAGAGACGCTCTAAGGTTACTGAGCAATAGTTATAAAAAATAGGCAAGGCAAGAAAATGAATTTAGAGGGTTGAGAAGGATCTAAAGAGATTGAATGAGAATTAATTGAGTGTGTAAGGTAAAAGGAAAATGGGGTAGCCTGGTTTGGGTACAGTCATCTGGATAGAAAAATGTGGGTAGTCCACCTTGGGTGGATATCTCTTTACATCAGCCAACACTGAAGACAGCTTGGTTGCTTTCTGGAGTTGCCGAGGGTGGGTACAGGGCAGAGGGAGGCAGTGCACAGTCCTTTATTCTATGAACAGGTTGTTTGCTACACAGATGTTTGAGCAGCCGGAAGCTCTTAATGGAACAAGGGCAAGGATAAGTAAATAATTGGACCTATCCTGATGTTTGTCCCTATACATTTCAGAAATCTGTGACCTGTTTTAAATGGAATCCAAACACTGAGTATGAGTTAGATGATAGTGTTGTTATTACCCTTCACCTGGCCTTGAGGAGTGATTTTGAGCTTTCTGTATGAGAAAATTAGCTCAGAGTGACCTGAAAATTTCTTTATTCTTAAAAACATAAATAAATTCTGGATCTGCCTTGACCTTCTTGGAAGAAAGGCAGAGTGGAAAGAGTTAGAAGTTATTTGGTACAGAGTCATTGAGAAGAGTGCTCTCCTGAGATAGAACAGAACTGTCAGGAATTGTAATTCAAGATGATTGTTGGCAGTGAAATTGCTTCTCAATGGAAAATGTGGGATGATGGTTCTTGAGAGTCGGGGAAGAGAGTGCAGCATTGTTGAGGCTGCCATCGTATCCACCGAAAACATTTTCAGCATCTATTCTCTTCTCTTCTATACAAGACTTGTCCTCTTGGTGTCCCTGTGGGTCATTATTAAGTCGCTTGCTTATTCTTTCTCACTATGTGTCTTCATTTACGTTTCGCTAAAACTTCTGTAATTTGCTTTTATCAAGAGTTTTTCAGCCAGGTGCAGTGGCTCACACCTGTAATCCGAGCACTTTAGGAGACCGAGGTGGGCGGATCACCTGAGGTCAGGGGTTCAAGACCAGCCTGGCCAACATGGCAAAACCCCATCTCTACTAAAAATACAAAAATTAGCCAGGCATGGTGGCGGGCACCTGTAATTACCACTACTCGGGAGGCTGAGGCAGGAGGATCACTTGAACCCAGGAGGCGGAGGTTGCAGTGAGCCAAGATCACACCATTGCACCCTGGGCAACAAGAGCAAAACTCCATCTCAAAAAAAAAAAAGAATGTTTCCATTCCCTATGCATATTCTGGGGGAATTTCCAGACCAGGTAAGTGGTAAAGAACCAATCACAGCTTAGTAAATAGGAATCCTACTGGGTATCAGCTCTGAACAAAGTACCGGGAAGAATGTTGAATCCCTACAGATTTTTGCAACACAGGAAGTCAGGTGGAGGCCAACCTGCCTCCACCTACTCTAAGAGGTCTGTTGATCACTTGAATATTACACTAATAATTTATTGACGTGACTTTCTTTTGCAAGAGATTGTATCTCAAACCAAAAGGCGGTTCTTGTAGGTTAGTACTTTCCAGTTTACATATTGTTTTGTTAGTAAACCCAGCATTTGTTCAAGGATATTTGAAATAGCCAAGGGTTTTTGTAAGTGTTGTGCAGCAAACTAATCCTAACAGCCCCTCCTCTGCCCTTCCACTCCATCACCCCAACAGGAGTCAGTGAATATTACAGATTTTTGTAGTATGGAAGTCTTGTAGAATTCTAGGCATAGCCTGGTGGCAGGATTGACAAAATCATTTACATTCTTAGAATAATCCAAATGTTGACTCAACCCATTTACCTAAGGTATTCCAAGCACTGGGAGAGGAGAAAGAGGAACCCATGCTAAGAGTTGTCCTAATATTGAATCCCCTGAAGATGGCTGTCATTCAAAGTATTCCTGGGTTCAGGTATTTTTAAAGAATTCATGGCTGGGCACTGTTGCTAACATTTGTAATCCCAGCACTTTGGGAGGCCGAAGTAAGAGGATTGCTTGAGCTCAGGAGTTTGAGACCAGCCTGGTCAACATAGCAAGACTCTGTCTCTACAAAAATAAAAATTAAAAAAGAATCCTTGCTTGTCCTAGAGTGTTTTGCTTCTTGGAATAGTAAGAGGATTGGGGGAAAACAGATATATCATATCTGCCCTCTATTTAGTGCTTCAATTTTAGTACAAATAATTTCTAAATTATGCCATAGTTATTGGTGCAGAGATAGACACATAGACCAGTGGGAAAAAATACAGAGTCCAGAAATAGACCCACACATATGCAGTGGGTCTTATAGATTTCCACAAAGGCATTATTATGATTCATTGGGAAAAAGAAGGTCTTTTCAACAAATGGTGCTGAAGTAATTGGATGTCCTTTTAGGGGAGGAAAAATGAACCTTGACCTCTGCCTCATAGCACACACAAAAATTAATTCAAGATGGAGCAAAAACTTAAATGTGAAAGGTAAAACCATAAAGCTTGTAGAAAAAAACAGGAGATCTTCATAGCCTTGGGCTAGGCAAAAATTTTCTTAAACAGGACACAGAAAGCACTAACCATAGAAAAGAAAACTTGATAAATTGGACTATACTAAAACTAAGAACATCTGTTTTTAAATCCCATGGGAAAAATCCATAGCATGTCTTCAAGATCTCTGGCAGAAAATCAGTCTGGAACCTGTCCGTTAGCCCTCTAGAATCTGCCCCCTGCCCAAGACTGATGACCCTGCTACCTGTACTGGCAATAGGGAGATGAACACGGTTCAAGTAAGTAGGTTTTGGCAGGGCTGAGGCCCTCAGATCCTCACAATAAAATTGTCTTGCATTCCTTGTGTGATTTGGATCTGTGAGAAGCAGCTTTGTTCCCGAGCTCCCCCCAGATCTCTGAACACTGGTATGTTCTTCTCAGAACAATCCTTTGAGATCCCCTGAGCTTTGAAGTCCTCCTGCCAAGTCTGTGTGTGGGAAGGAGAACAGAGCAGCGTGAGGGCCGTTCGAGAGGTGGGCGAAGGCAGTTCAAAGCACAGCCAGATCCGGCTCTGTGGTGTCCAAGCTCTTGGGGTCCCAGAGCCCTAGAGGAAGCCTGGGATAGGGTGAGGCCCAGCCCTTTGCAGGGTGCTGTATTGCTGCATCCAGACTAGGAAATGTCTGAGACAGAGCCAGAAACATAAATACTGCACCACTGTGCTCACCACATTCATGTTAGCAGCAGAAGAGCCAAGCCCCCTGGCCAGGATATATGCTTCCTATTCAGACCTATGGTTTGGAGGGAAGGAAGCACGAAATGTATTTAGAGCTTTCCAAACTTTGATTGTTTGGCACATTCCTACAAAGGGAAAAAATAAAAATATCCCATGAGATTAAAAAAAAAATCAGCTTCTAATGCTTTAGATGAGTGGGAAAATCTTGCACACTGGGGTCATTTCCTTTCTGTTTCAAGAAATTAATATTGTGCTGGAAATAGCCTGTTGCAAAAGGAGAGACTTCATGTCCTTTGAATGCTGATTATGCCAGAAAACTTTCCAGCCCTAAAGGGGAGGTTGTCCCTTTCCCAGGACTCTGATGCAAGATGACCCTGCAGTTTGCTATTTTGCTAGGATAGGAGACCCAAGTCAACAGAGATTTAAAATTCGGAAGGGGTCATAAATTTATTCATTCAAGAAACCATGCTGAGCATGGAATAGGGGCCAGGTTCGGTTCTGGAGTCTCACACTGCCCCACATGAGGAACCCAGGCTGCCAGCTCCGTGACCGTCCTCTGCAGACAGTCCCGAGTCTCTCTGAAGCCCCCTGGTGGCTGAACCCTGGCATTTAGAATTAGCAGAAGTGACATACTAATTACCAGTAAATAAAAAGTAGGTGTGCACCTCTCTCCTGCAGATGCCTGGAAACCAGGCCATCAGCGGACAGGCGCAGTCAGCAGCACCCGCTCTCTCGGTATCTGTTAGCTTCCACAGTGTTGTGTTTCAGAGTCGAACCAGAAATCACCCAGGGGGGTTACTTGCATCAGCTCCGGAAAATGTGTAAAGGATTGAAGTCCTGAGGCTTTCCCATAATGTCTTATTTAGGCATCAGTCTCCCTCAGTTGATTAGAGCAGGAATCAGCAAATTTCTTAATAAAAGGCCAGTGACAGTGAATACTTTCAGGCCATGCAGTCTCAGCCACAACTGCTCTGGCAGCCAGAGACAGCAGGAAACAAATAAGTGTGGCTGTGTTCCAACAGAACTTTATTTTATGGACATTTCCTTACAATTTTCACACTTTGTGAAATATCCATCTTTTAATTTTTTTTTTTCAACCATTTAAAAATGCAGGCCGGGCACAGTGGCTCAGGCCTGTAATCCCAACGCTTTGGGAGGCCGAGACGGGAGGATCGCTTGAGTTCAGGGGTTCAAGACCAGCCTGGCCAACATGGCAAAACTCTTTCTACTGAAAATACAAAAATTAGCTGGGCATGCACATGTAGTCCCAGCTACTTGGGAGGCTGAGGCATGGGAATCGCTTGAGCTTGAACCCAGGAGGTGGAGATTGCCGTGAGCCAAGATCATGCCACTGTACTCCAGCCTGAGCAACAGACTGAGATCCTGTCTCAAAAAAATAAAATTTTTCTTAATTTAAAAAAATAAAAATGCAAACACCATTCTTAGCTCACAGGCCATGCAAAAACAGATGGCAGGCCAGATTTGGCCCGCAGGCCATAGTTAGCTAGCCTAGGACCAGAGAGTCCCACCACTTTCACAGCAAAAAGGATGCACATGGTTTGTGTTGACTCTGAGTAGGGACCTTCTCCAAAGGGTGCCATGATACAGAAGGTGGGGGGTGTGTTCCCTAATTGTGGGAATGGAAGAGCATCACTCTGGCGTCTCTCAGTGGTCCCATACCTGCTGACTCTATTTAGGCGGTGGCTTGAGGGTGCCCCCCACTTGCCAATGCCTCCTGCTAGGGACCTGCACACTGAGAACCCTGGGAAAGGGCCCTCTCCTTGGGGACCCTGGTCACACCCAGTAGATCAGTCACTCGTCTTCCTTCTTACCAGCTGCCTCACCTGACCACACTGGGAGAAGGACCCTTGTACCACCTTCCTCGACACCCGGGCCCCTTCTGTTCAAAGGTGCCTTCCGGCAAGGCATGGTGGCTCACACCTATAATCCCAGCATTTGGGGAGGCTGAGGCAGGAGAATTACTTGAAGCCAGGAATTCAGGACCAGCCCGAGCAACATAGCAAGACCCTGTCTCTACAAAAGAAAATTAAAAATGAACTGGCACGGTAGTGCATGCGTATAGTCCCAGCTACTCGGGAGGTTGAGGTGGGAGGATCGTTGGAGACCAGGAGTTTGAGGCTGCAGTGAACTGTGAACAAGCCACTGCACTCCAGCCTGGGTGGAAGAACGAGATTTTGTGGCAAAAAATAATAATAATAAAATTAAATTAAAAATAAAGATGTCCCTTGCGATCCCCTAAGGCACACAGCACTCCTTTTCTTCCCTGTCTCATCACCCGTTTCAACCTTAGATCCCGAGCTTCTTGAGGCAGAGGCTTCCATCTTGTCTGGGTGCTCAGCACATTTTCAAATATTCTCTTAGGTGTTTTTCTCCATTACCCACGGAGCGGTTGCTTGTTGCCTTTCCAACCAAAATAGAAATAGCAGTAAACAAAAGAAGAAAAACACTGAACATTTTGGAACTAAAATTTTATTATTACTGGAAAAGTCCCAGATAATAAAAAAAAAAACAGCTGGTAAATTAGCACTCATTTAAGCATGGTCTGGGGAAGAAGAAAATTTTCATAACAAATTTTTCTTCCTAATTGTTTTTGTTTGTTTAGATTTATGCATTCCCAAAGTGGACCTTAAAATCATGCTGGTGGCAGGAGGAAGCCAGTGTAGTCTTTGAAATTTGCTTCAGATAATCCACGAAGGGGACGGCTTCATAAACACAATTATTATTTTCTCCCTAAGATGCTGACTCATGTGAAGGGCTATTTAAAAGATGACTTTGGCTTTGTGCCCTCTCCTGCAGGTCCTTCCATAGTGACGCCCCCCAAGGACATCTGGAATGTCACTGGTGCCCAGGTGTACTTGAGCTGTGAGGTCATCGGAATCCCGACACCTGTCCTCATCTGGAACAAGGTCAGTGGCACAGACTTCAAGAAGACGTCCTAGGCTGACAAGCTTCTCTTGCACTGCACAATGATGGTAAAACGTTAAAGCCTTAGCATGCTTTGTTGACTGCAGATGCTCCAAGGTGAAACCTTAGGGCAGTCATACAGGCACCTCCTCTGGATTCATGGGACAAAAACCAGTCCCTGCCATGCTTTAATTAGCAGCATCCTAGAAACTGAGAAACTGGAAGAACAATAATGCTGAACACCTGAACCCACCTTCGGGGTGTGTGTGCACCTGTGGTGTGTGTATGTGTGTGCATATGTGGGTGTGAGTGAAGTGTGTGTGTCTGTGTGTGCACCCTCAGTGGAGACAATATAGCATAGGGGTTAAAAGTGTATGTTTCTCTCTTTCTGTCCCAAAATACCACCTCCAAGCCCCCACCAAGCTGTTTGTGATGTCATCAGTCTCCTCATTTAAGGCTGAACATTTAGCTGATACTTTAGATCCTGTCTGCTTGGAGGCATTATTATTATTTTACTGGGAGGCTCGGCTAAGAAGGTAAAAGGACATAAAGCCCTGTAGCCTTCTCCTGTGAGCATGGATTATTTTTTTCAGATTCCCTAAGTGCGGGAGATGGATGAGTACATTTTAAGAGCACTTGGAAGCAGGGTAGAAGGAGTGAGGTGGGATCTATTCTTCTAAGTACCGAGGCTGTAGAACCACAAGTTACGGACAAAGGAGACCACTCCAGAACAGAGCATTAAAAAGGAACAAGAGGAGGAATAGCAAAGAAAAAAATTTCTCCTTTCTGAATTTTGCTAAATGCTGGCCCCAAGTGGAAAAAGCATGATATTCTTTTAATAAATCAGTTTTGAAATGACTTCCCAAATGGAAAAAAAGAAAAAAAAAAGTGTGAGGCTGAGTGCAGTAGCACATGCCTGTAATCCCAGCACTTTGGGAGGCTGAAGCAGGAGGATCACTCGAGTCCCGGAGTTTGAGACCAGCCTGACCAACACAGTGAGACTTCGTTCTTACAAATAATTTTTTTTAATTAGCTGGGCATGGTGAGGCATGCCTGTGGTCCCAGCTACTCAGGACACTATGGTGGAAAAACCCCTTGCGCCAGGAGATCGAGGCTGCAGTGAGCTGTGATTGCCCCACTACACTCTAGCCTGTCTCAAAAGAAACGAAAGAAAAGGAAAAGAAAAAGGAAAGAGTGTGAATTCCTTAGCCAGGTTGGCTAGGTTCTCTGCAAGCCAGGGTTTCTCAGCCTCAGCACTATTGACATTTGGGGCCGGATAATTCTTTGTTGTGAGGGCTGCCCGTGCTTTGGAAGATGTTTAGCAGCACCCCCACCTCTAACCACTATATAATGGTAGCATCTCCCATCCCCCTGTCGTGAGAATTAAAAGCATCTTCAGACATTGCCACACGTCCCCTAAGGGTGTGGGGCTGGGGAATTGCCCTGTACTGAAAACCACTGCTGTTAGCCTCAGCTCCCTTCTCTACATTATTAAAGTGGCATGTAATTATCATAAAGACTAAATAAAGTAATGCAGGTAAAAATCACTTGATACCTAGTTAGCACTCAGTAGACATTAGCTACTGTTCCTGGAAATTTTTCCCTTCGAGTGGCATTGTCTTGTATAATTATCTTCATATTTGAAGAACAACATCTTCTCAGCATGTGTGGTATGGAGGAGGGAAAAGAAAACACTTACTTGCCATTAACTAATACTTCACAATTATACCATACACTTAGGTTTTTGTCTTTTTTTTTTTTTTTTTTTTTTTTTTGAGATGGAGTTTCACTCTTGTTGCCTGGGCTGGAGTGCAATGGCATGATCTCGGCTCACTGCAACCTCCACCTTCCGGGTTCAAGTGATTCTCCTGCCTCAGCCTCCCAAATAGTTGGGATTACAGGAGCCCGCCACCATGCCTAACTTTGTATTTTTAGTACAGACAGGGTTTCTCCATGTTGGTCAGGCTGGTCTCAAACTCCCGACTTCAGGTAATCCGCCTGCCTCGGCCTCCCAAAGTGCTAGGATTACAGGCGTGAGCCACCACACCTAGTCGTTTTTGTCCTTTTTATACATTTTGAATTGCTTAGCCTCACAACTGTCCTACGAAGAATTAAAAAAAAATTATCAAACTCATGCTACCAAAAAAGAAACTTCGTTTAAGTAAAAGGGCATAACCAGACATCCCTTTTTAGCTACCCTACTTCTCCAGCAAGCTCTAAGGTGGATGATGGTCTCCCTTGACTATTTCGTTTGCTCATTGTGTGACCGGAGGAGCAACTTCTCGTACTCCAGGAGGACTGTGGCTCCCGCAGTCGGAGCTCTTTCTGTTGCAAGTTCTACCAGCCCATCTGAAACTAACCTAGGCAAAACAAAAAACGGGAGCGGGGTCCAGCCTCAAGGGCCCCTGCATCCGGGTACACACGCCATGAGAACTCTAACTCTTGACTCTTTGCTCTCAATATACTAGTCTCATTTTCTTCTGCTTCAGAAAGCTTCCTGTGCAGTGGGAGATGTCAACTCCACTCACATTTTTATCACAGCTTAAAGACCCCAGAGGAAAGAAAGGGTTTCCCTTCTCCCTGCTGCGTTGTGAAAATCCCACTGAAGGGCTCAAGCCCAGGTTGGGTCACCTGCTAACCTCTGGCTCCCCCGTGCGGCCAGAGGGATGCGGCCACTGACATTGGCACCAGCGTGAATCCCCCTGGTTTGTGTAAAATCTGGCAACAGATACCAGAAAATGCCTGAGGTGGGGGTGATGGCAGAGTCAACACTACTATACCATCCTTTACAGTGAAGCTTCTCTTAAAGGAGCAATAAGATTTCACCCCAATCAATTATGTTTTTAAGAGGAAGGCGGAGCAAGAGCAATTAAGAGCAGAAATGCAGTCCGTGGATGATTTCCCCTCCATCCTTACTGCAAGAACTGCAGGCGTTCCTCACTGCTAATTTGGAGATTGCCGGTTTGCTCAGGGTGTGGGGAGGTGGAGAAATAATGTTCCAAGGAATACTCGTGAAAAATTCCATTGCAGTTCTCTACAGTTTCCTAGGGATACTTACACAATGAGAAGCGAGGGTCACCCAAGTGTCCTGGGGCATGTGACCTTATTGGCAAATCTTGGCAAAAAATAATTTCTTCAGTCCTTGCTCTACCCAATCCCAGCTAAAGTATTCACATACCAGAGGAATACGTTTGCCTCGGGAATCTTTTCCCTTTTAGGACTGTACAGGGCAGATCCCAATAGGCCTCACTGAGGGCTTGTCCTCAGGGCTATTCAAAAACACCACAGCAGTTGAGGCCCGTGTGGTGGCTCACACCTGCAGTCCCTAGCTACTTGGGAGGCTGAGGTGGGAAGATCGCTTGAGCCCAGTAGGTGGGGCTGCAGTGAGCTATGATGGCACCACTGCGCTCCAACCTGGGTGACAGAGCAAGATCCCGTAACAAAACCCACTATGTCAGTCAATGAGTTGGGTGCTGAAGAAAAGAAGTGAAGAGGAAGTAGGAGAGAAACAATTTTTTCTGCAGACTTTCCAGAACAAGCAAAACCCAACTATGATGCTCTGCCAGTTGTCCTCTACCTTCATAATGTAATTTGCCACATGCATGACCCAAAGCAGTGTTTCTTACACTGCAGACTGTGACTCATCAGCGAGTCCTGGAACTAACGTAGCGATCACAACCAGCATGTTCTTATAAAAAATAAAAAATAGAACAGAACCTATGTTAAGGCATCACACTTACCACTTAAAAAGGTGTCATTTCCTGAAACTTTTGTATATTCCAGATTACAATGTAAAATGTATTTCTTAGTTTGGGCCATGTCAAAACTAAGGAAACTTGGGAAGTCACTGTCCTAAATAATTAAACAGGGTATTTGTTTTCTCATCGCTGTCCTTGTAACCAGACTGTTAAGAATACAGACATATTTACTAGCACATGTGTTTCAAATCCAATTTAAGAGTAGAACACCTTTTTGGATAGAATATTAGAATCCACGCTTGTTAAACAAGAGAAACTGAGGCTTAAATAAAGACAGCATGTCTTTCTAGCTCAAGGATTCTTAGCAACAGCAGAATTAATGGCACAAGCCTTCTCTCCATGACACTTGAGACTGCAGTGGCAATTCTTACGGTTGGCACAGCCTGGTGAGTGGTCTTTACTTTCCTTACTGGCAGTTATTATCCTGCTGGCTTTAACAAGCCTTTCAGCAAACCCCTAGCCTAGAAAGATTCGAAGGGCAATATTTTGAAATGGGAACATGAACTGAAATAGCCATGTTTGACTTAACCCTTTTAAATCAGAGATGATGCTCACAGCGAAAGCAAAACACCTTCCCAATACTTGTCTCTGAGACCGAGAGACTCTCTATTTAATTCTTTTCTTGCCTGAATATTTCTTCAGATTAGGGCTTCCATGAACTCTAAGAATATTTTTAATCAAAAATAGTGACCTCTAAGGTAATGGTAATAAGCGGAAATTATCCAAAGACGTATAAAGAAAGAGTTGATAATGTCCCCCCACCACCTCTTCCTCCTGCCTGAGATAACCAATGTGAACTGCCGTGGTTTGTATCTTTCCACATTCTTTTTCATATCCAAGCTTATTCAAACATATATCCCTATGGTGAAATGAGAATATAGTGTGCCAATAAACTATTCTGAAACTCGCTTTTCTCAACAAATACTTCATGGACATCCGTCCAAGTCTGCTTCTCAACAGCTACGTAATATTCCAAGTATGAATACCATAATGTATTAAATCAGTTCTGTATTTTTTCTGTTGTTTCCAAATTTTTGTCAACTTAAACAATCCTACTTTAAGCATCAAAGTACACATATCATACGGTGCTTTTATTGCTATAAGATAGATTCCCAACAGTTACCTGAATAAGTCAAAATATTTGTTTTAGTATTAATAGACATTGTCCGATTACTTTTTAAATAGACTGTACTAATTCACACTCCCACCAGCAATGGAGAAGTGCCATTTCTCTGCATCTTTACAAGCACTGAATATTAACCTCTCTTTTTTAGTTTTAGTTCCTATTTTAACGAGAAAACACATATTTATTGGCCGGGCACAGTGGCTTATGCCTGTAATCCCAGCACTTTGGGAGGCCAAAGCGAGTGGATCACTTAAGGTCAGGAGTTTGAGACCACCCTGGCCAACATGGCAAAACCCTGTCTCTACTAAAACTACAAAAATTAGCCAGGCGTGGTGGCATGTGCCTGTAATCCCAGCTACTCAGGAGGCTGAGGCAGGAGAATCACTGGAATCCAGGAGGCAGAGGTAGAGGTTGCAGTGAGCCAAGATCACACCAACTGCACTCCAGCCTGGGTGACAGAGCGAGACTCTGTCTCAAAAAAACAAACAAACAAACAAACAAACAAACAAACAAACCAGAAAACACATGCTTATCAACACTTAGAATCCCTTTACATGAATAAGGGAGAGCTTGACATATAAAAATGTTTCATATGAAAATTCTTGGCAGTTTTTTCTATGTTTTCTACATGATGTATAACCTTTTATAATTATGTAACATTAATTAAAATACACCATGCCAACACCTGTGAAAAGAAGGGAAAAACAAAGTATATATATACAGTGATTTCTGTTAAATATTATATTTAACAAGATACATTTCCCTTTCCATTGTGGATCAAGTTAATTAACATAAAATGCTCTTTACCAAGAGCTATGGGATTTGAGGCTCAGTTGCTGAGATTCAGTATTTCAGTGCTGCAGTGTTTCTTATTTTCATGCTTTGGTCACACATAAAACTCTTATATGATTCTGAAATTCAGTGAATAAAGGTCAGAGACATATTACTTTAGACATTGAATCAAATTAATACTTCTACCAAAATATTCTTAAAACCCATTTTTAAGTAACTATTGCAAAAGCTGTATTAGCATAAACCATTTCTTCCAGCTACTTGGGAAACTAAGGGGAAAGGTACCTATTGAGTACATGTTTGTCTTCACAGCATTAGTAGCAATGTGGGAAAATTCCAGAAAAAAAAATGCAAAAAGCCAGGCTTTCCAAATCCGTCAATCAAGGTATTTTTTCAAGAGCAGGAGTTGGCCTAGATCACATGTGGTTTGCTGAGTCCCGGTCCTGGCATCATAAAGCTGAGAAAATACAGTGTAGGTTTGAAGCCGAGACAACAGCAGAGTAACAAAAAACACATGGTAGGAGTGGGATCCACATGGGAAAAGCAACACTGAGATGGAAGTTAACAAAGTGTATATATAGATTTACTTATATATGTATTTATTGTATTTACACATACAGTGTGTCTATATATACACACTATTATCTGGTCTTTATTAAGATTTGCTTTATTATAGAAGAAAATGAAAAGGAAATTACCTGAGGTTGTAAATCCTTTCTAATTACAAAGGTAGTATCAATAAATGTCAAGTATCAATAAATGTCAGCCTCTTAAAGGAGGTCTGGGATGGAATGAACAAACAATTCGTATATCCTTTTTTTTTTTTTAACTCACCATTATCACAAGGCTTAAAATATTTGTACTCTGTAACTCAGCTGCTAAATGTATATATATCGAGGAGCTACAAGTGAATTTCATTCTTTTGTATATTTTCCAGAGTTTATACAATAAACATTTTGCCTTTTAAAATGAGAGCAAAAAGGATACATTAGTATTGGCCTTGAATCAAAGAAATTTCTTCTGAATCTCAACATGACATACACAGAAACAGTCAACAAGTTTTGTCATAAAAGAACAATGACAGCACATGTATTTGACAGCTGTTTTTCTTTTTTTTTTTTCTTTTTTTGAGATGGAGTCTCACTCTGTTGCCCAGGCTGGAGTGCAGTGGCGCTATCTCGGCTCACTGCAACCTCCGCCTCCCAGGTTCAAGCAATTCTCCCACCTTAGCCTCCTGAGTAGCTGGGACTACAGGCGCTCGCCAACACACTAGGCTGATTTTTGTGTTTTGTAGAGACAGGGTTTCGTCATGTTGGTCAGTCTGGTCTCGAACTCCTTTGATAGGTGTTTTTTATCTTAGGTGTTCAGTAAATCATTTGAGTAATTCTTAGCCCTCAGAACAAAGTAATGGTATTGGCTTTGGTCTCAGCCTACTATTGTCCATTGATGAAGCTGTTGCAGGAAGAGCCCCAAGGTCCCAAGCATCACACCTAGTACTGGGTGACAGTTCATCAGTCGAACATGGCATGACAGGGAAAAGGCCTGGCACCGAGAAGCAGAATTTCCAAGAGTATGAGTGAATGAATGATGGTGGCCAGTGGAAGGAAATTATGAACATGTGTATTCCCCAAGCATGCAGAAAAACACATTAGTTTAAAACACGTAAGCTTAGCAGAAAACTGGCAGGAAGAAATAAAAGGATCTCTATTTTAAAAGTAGTAAAGGGAAATAGTTGAGAAAAGTGCTGGGTTTTCTCTATTAGAAAGTCTGACATACACCATGTGAAATTGTAGGGATGTGGCCACTTCCAAGTAGATGATCTGGTGTACAAAACTCAGTATTACTCTCTCCTTTTGTTTTTGCAGGTAAAAAGGGGTCACTATGGAGTTCAAAGGACAGAACTCCTACCTGGTGACCGGGACAACCTGGCCATTCAGACCCGGGGTGGCCCAGAAAAGCATGAAGTTACTGGCTGGGTGCTGGTGAGTACCAGAACCAAGAGCTGGCAAGAGTTTCATTCTTAGCATTAGACATAAGCGGACCTGGCAAAGGTGCCTGATGTACTGCCAGCCTGAAGGTGCTTGCTCTTCCACATCTCTTTGGAATAGCTTTACCGTGGAGTCGCTGCTTCTCTTTCAGAGAAACTAAAGGAAAAGTGCTTTATTTGCATGTTTTGAAAACAACCAATGAATTAACAAGAACTACTATTTTCCTAAGAGTTCAAAGCAAAATCCTTACACAGAGCTGCATGGTCCAAGCATCGTTTTAACTCATTATTGATTAATAAATACCTTATTTTACTTGACCCTTGATATTCATGGAGAATACTTTGATCATATACCCTTATCAAGGTTGCCCTCAAACCGATAATGTGTACCTATCTAGTTTTTAACCTGTGCAGTATGATCAAAAGTTGTCCATTACATTTCCTGAGATGACTCCTCAGCAAACCAAATGTAGTAGCTATCGAAGTCTCCTAGCACAGGACTTGCACTACTTCTGGCAGCACCTTTGCTATGAATCCCCTGGTCATCTTAGGAAACTTATGATATAATGACCTCATTGGAACCACTGACAAAAGAGAAGACCACCACAGAGGAATACTAGATCCTTTTTCTTTCACAGGTATCTCCTCTAAGTAAGGACGATGCTGGAGAATATGAGTGCCATGCATCCAATTCCCAAGGACAGGCTTCAGCATCGGCAAAAATTACAGTGGTTGATGCCTTACATGAAATACCAGTGAAAAAAGGTACAAAATAAATCTCACAGCCATTTAAAAATGACTAGTACATTTGCTTAAAAAAGAACAGAACTAATTATGAAAGTATCAGACATAGCTATTAATGAAATTCTGTAGTTAGGAATCCATAAGGGCATTAAGTATGCCATTAAAATGTAGAGCACGAGACTCCAAAAGATTATCTGGATGGGTGACTCAACGTCGTTATTATGACTTAGATGCTTTTACCTTATCTAACATGTAAGACTCAAAACTCAAACTTGCCTGGAATGGCTTCTATTTCCCATAGCTTTCTACCTATCTACTTGGCATTTTCCCTTTGTGTCGTGACTATTATATTAAATTCCCATTTAAAAGAAAACGATTGTGGGCAATTCTCACCCTTCACTTTTGCTTTTAAAAGAAAAAGCCAGAAAGAGAGTATACTGGCAAATGCCCACTTCTGTTCTGTCCCCCCTTCCTTCACTGCCAAAAAACTTCCTCTGAAGAACCCATCCTGAGTGTCATAGCAGTGCTACTTTACATTTATATAGTTCTATGAAACTGATGTCTGAATTGGCTTTCCCTTAGACAAAAGAACAAAATTTACCATCAGCATGTCAAACCATTCCACTGTGCAGATCACTCAGCTGTGATATGAAAATAAAGTAAAGAAGTATGTGGTCAGATTCTCTTCAGCCATAATGTGTAATGCCAGGCAATGAAACAGAGCAGTAGCTAAGAGTCAAGCCATGCGTTAGAGTCTCAGCTCTGCTACTAATTTTTCCTCCACTTTACCTTTTGAAGATCTGGACTACAAAGGAAAGGTCTTTAACCTCTCTGAATCTCATTTGTGAAATGTGCTCTTCCCGTTCTATAATAAGATGTACCTTTGATGCATCAACCAATACAGCAAAATTGCCTTTCACGGCTAAAATCATGTAACTCGAGTTCCACAGAGCACTCCAGCATATTATTTATACAATTACTCATATATCCTTTATCCCCACATTTTAACATCTTCATTTATTTGGAAACACTCAACTACCTGACAGTTCAAAAGTCAACCACATCCCTATATGTAACTAATTTTTATCTTTTTCTTTTTTTTAAACAGGTGAAGGTGCTAAGCTATAAACCTCCAGAATACATTAGTCTGCATGGTTAAAAGTAGTCATGGATAACTACATTACCTGTTCTTGCCTAATAAGTTTCTTTTAATCCAATCCACTAACACTTTAGTTATATTCACTGGTTTTATACAGAGAAATACAAAATAAAGATCACACATCGAGACTATCTACAAAACTTTATTATATATTTACAGAAGAAAAGCATGCATATCATTAAACAAATAAACTACTTTTTTATCACAACACAGTACATTATTTGTCATTTTTTAAAAGCCACACAATAGAAACAAGACACCAAGATATTTTTATCTTGTTGAGTCTTCTAAAATAGCTAAACACTCATCATTCGCGGTGCAATACTCATAGACATAAGTTCCTGAAACAATAGTTTGCATGCATAAGGCATTCGCACCAAAGAAATCTGAAAAGAAAAAACAAATAGTAATTAGCAGAATTGTACTGAAGTGACTCCACTTCTCTACCCCAGAAAAAGGCAAAGATCTGGTACTGCAGATAACGAATAAATGAGCGGAGCTGAGAACACGCACTCTGCTACCTCAGCTTATGGTGGTTCTTTCTCCTAGCAGGCTTTGGTATTTTACCCTTTCTGCCAGACATAATTTATATTCACCCACCTCAACTAAAAGGTTTTTAAAAACTCATTGTTTAAAATCCCTTGTACAAAGTCTTATTATTTCCAAAAGATGAATAGCTTAGAGAAATTACCACACTAAAACCTAAACTGGTTTTTAGAAAAATCAAATTATCTTTTTCATATTTAGAACTAGGAATCTTATAGAAGCATGCTATCAAAATTGTAAAAATGCCAATCTGTTCCACCACACTAAATCTGCCTGGATAATCAGACCAACATAGTTTCCTCTAAACAAACATCAACTGCCAGTAAAGTCTATACACACCTGGGTTTTATTGCGGCAGCCCCTGCATTCATATGTATGGGTCCTGGTGTTGGCAATCGCCATTATTCCACAAAGATTGCAAACATGAACCTGATATGGATCTGATGCCTCAAACAATCTTTCCCTTAAAAACTGGGCTGCTCCGTGGGCAATCTGACAATCTCGTTCCATTTCTCCAAAACGCAGGCCACCGTCACTGTTAAGAGAAAAAAATTATTACTTTGTACTTTTTTTTTATTATAAATACTGCCTTGAATAATGGCAAAGGTGGAGAATAATATTTGCAAAGAAGGAGAACTAGGCTAATTTTTATACCCTAGCATTCTCTCTACTGGTGGGGAGAGGAGAAGTCTACCAACTATTTGATGTGCATTAGAAAGTCCCCAAATGGGCTAAGCAAAATGGCTCACCCCTGTAATCCCAGCACTTTGGGAAGCGGACTGGGTGGATCTCTTGAGCTCAGGAGCCTGGGCAACATGGCGAGACCCCATCTCTATTTTTTAACAAATAAAAGTAAAAAAAGAAGGTCCCCAAATGGAGTAGATACATTAGATTCTTAAGTATAGCATTTAATTTTCCTCATAAGATACAATAACGCATAGAGTGGAGGTTCATCATGCTATCATTTAACTTTCTAGAATTCAACTCTAAACTAAAAAAATGAATAATGAAAAAGACAATCTAAATAAGGCAGCTTGTCAATGGAATGACTGTCCCAGGCAATCAACCTTGAAATCATAAACACATGTTGGCTGAAGTAATGGAAAGAACAGGTAAATGATAATAGGTTTCCACAACATAAGAAGTGAAATGCATTATTCAGATGGCCAGGCAAATAGATGGTGATGGCTTCCTTAACATACTTAATATCCAAAATACACAAAATAAAACCAATGGGTTTATAATGATACTCCCCCAAAACAAAAAAATCATTGGTCGACTTTGGACCACTGATCTGGATCATTAGAAAACCAACTCGCTATTTTGAAAACTGGTAAATAAAAGAAGAGAATCAAGCATTTATTCCTGCCCTTACTATAGGAACTACGTCACTAGGTAACCAAACAGTTGAGGAAACAAAGTTTTAGAAGTAGTCTGGCTAAAAAACTGAAGAAGAAATGAGAAAAAAATAGAATGGTATCAGTTTGAAATCTCTATTTAATTAAGGTCTTTAGGTAGTGATCATTAATAGCTGCTAAAAATCATAAAAAGAAAGGCAACCAGATACTGGAAGTATAGAATACCACCTATGAAGGATTACTGCCAAAAAACTCAAACCCTAAATCTCAAGCCTCAAGATCTAATTATTTACAAAACAAAACAAAACGAAAAAAGCAGGAATGCACAGCATTTGGGATGCAAGCAGCAAAATTCAGTCTCAAGCCCTGGACAAACAGTCCAGATTCTTCAACAAATAAATTACAAGGGAAAAAAAAGGTTGGAAGGCAACCAATAAATTCAAAAAAGGACTTACGGGTCACTATCAATCAATTGCAAAGCATGGACCTTATTTGTATACTGATTGAAACCAACAAACCATTAAAACACTTATGCGATATTCAGGGAAATGTAAACCTGGATATTTAATATTAAGGAGGTACTGTGGTTAGGTTTAACATCCTAATCTTCTAGAGCAGAGGTTCTCAGAGTGTGGTTTATGGACCTCCTGAGAGTCAAAGTTATTTTTAATAGTAATACTAACAACATACATTTGCTTCTTTCACTGTGTTTACATTTGCACTGATGGTGGAAACATGAATAAAACTGCTGGCACCTTAGCAGAACTCAGGGTAGTAGAACCAAACATTACTAGCAGTCATATTCTCCATTCAACTGAAGGGGAGAAAAACCAGTTTTACTGAAAAATGTCCTTAATGAAGCAGTGAAAATAAATAGTTTTATTAAACTTTGACCGTTGAGTACACATCTCTTTCATATCCTGTAACTTTTAAAAAATGAAAGTCCTCAAACAGGCACGATGGCCCACACTTATAATCCCAGCACTTTGGGAGGCCAAGGTGAGAGGCTGGATTGAGCCCAGGAGTTTGAGACCAGCCTGAGCAACATAGTAAGACCCAGTCTCTATGTAAAAAATAAAGTAAAATAAAATGGAACATTTCATAAGCACTTCTACTGTATAGTGAAGCCGACTGTCTTGAACAAAAGCACTTGCATGATTCTGAACTAGTCCCTTTTATCATGGAATATCTTTTTTACTCGACTAGCCAGCTGACATCAACTAGGTTAACTCATCAACATGTTAACACCCATTATGTTAATTCAGACTTAGAATTAAGTTGACGATGCTGTAGATATTTGGCAGACAAAGAAATAAACAAGAAGAAATGAAAGCAAACAAAAAAAGTAAGTCTTTTACTCTGAGGAAAATAATTTTAAGTATTTGCTGAAAATGATTAAAATTGTGAGCTTCAAGCAAAAATCAGAATTTTAGGAAACTTCTATGCACCACTATGGGCTTGATAGCTCCCTGACATATTTAAAGGCTTTTCTAATGACATCAGTAGTCATATTAACAAATGCAATTTTTTTATTATAATGAAATATGTCAACATTTGAAAATCTGCGTAACTCAGCAAACCAATTATTTTCCAAATGACCAATTAGGATGCTACAAAATATGCATGTGTAAAAGATACATTTGAAGTACAAGACAAACCAATGAACTTTAAACATAAAAAATGCAGAAGGTTCATTCATATGGTTTCAGTTTCTACATCAAAACCAATCTTTGAGAAACTACAACTTATCGTTTTGGTGTAGCATCAAAAAAATATCCATAGACCATGCGCCTTGGCTCATGCCTATAATCCCAGCACTTTGGGAGGCCAAGGCAGACAAGTGGATCACTTGAGCTCCAGAGTCTGAGACCAGCTGGGAGACATGGCGAAATCCTGTCTCTACTAAAAAATATGACAAATTAGCTGGGCATGGTGGCGCATGCCTGTAGTCCCAGCTACTTGAGGCTGAGGCGGGAGGATCACCTGAGCCTGGAACGTAGAGGCTGCAGTGAGCTGTGATTGTGCCACCACACTCCAGCCTAGGGAACAGGGGTGAACCTGTCTCAAAAAAAAAGGGGGGGGCGGGGGCAGGGGCTGGGCGCAGTGGCTCTTGCCTGTAATCCCAGCAATTTGGGAGGCCAAGGCAGGCGGATCACTTGAGGCCAAGAGTTTGAGACCAGCCTGGGCAACATGGTGAAACCCTGGCTCTACAAAAAATACAAAAATTAGCTGGACTTGGTGGCGCACACCTGTAATCCCAGCTACTCGGGAGGCTAAGGCACGAGAATCGCTTGAACCCAGGAGGTGAAGGTTGCTGTGCGCCAAGATCGCACCACTGCACTCCAGCCTGGGCGAGAGTGAGACTGTCTCAGAAAAAAAAAAAAAAAAAAAATCAAAATATTCCTCTCTTTCCAACCACTTATCTGCATGAAATCAGAGTTTCCTCATATACTTAAATATAAAAAATAAAATACTACAATGGAATGAATGCAGAAGTAGATGTAAGAATCCAGCTGTTTCTATTAAGCCAAGTCATTAGAGAGATTCACAAAAATGTAAACCAATGTTATTCTTGTTACTAAATTCATCTGGAAAATAGATATATTTTTAATTAAACATGGTTTTTTGTTTTGTTTTGTTATCGAGACAGTCTCACTCTGTCTCCCAGGCTGGAGTGCAGTGGCGTAATCTTGGCTCACTGCAACGTCTACCTCCTGGGTTCAAGCAATTCTTCCCTCAGGCTCCTGAGTAGCTGGGATTACAGGCAGGAGCCCCGCGCCCAGCCAAAACATGTTATTTATGTTAACATGTAATGAGCTTATTAGCATTTTTTAAATAATAAATTTAAAATCTCAGCTTTAACTTCTAATATGATAAATATCAATAAATACAACTCACATAAAACAAAAGCATTGTGGGTTCCTGGGATCAAGAGATTTGAGAACCATTCTTTTAAAGATATACACTGAAACATTTATAGGAGAAATTATATGATGTCTGGACTTTGCTTAAAAATAATCAAGAGGGCTGGGCGCAGTGGTTTACGCCTGTAATTCCAATACTTTGGGAGGCTGAGGCTAGAGGATTGTGGCCATGAGTTCAAGTTCAGCCTGGGCAACATAGTGAGACCCCATTTCTAGAAAATTTTTTTTGTTTTTTGTTTTGAGACGAAGTCTTACTCTGTTACCCAGGCTGGAGTGCAGTGGTATGATCTCGGTTCACGGCAACCTCCGCCTCCCAGGTTCAAGCGATTCTTAGGCCTCAGCCTCCCGAGTAGCTGGGATTACAGGTGTGTGCCCAACTAATTTTTTGTATTTTTAGTAGAGACGGTGTTTCACCATGTTGACCAAACTGGTCTTGGACTTCTGACCTCAGGTGATCTACCTGCCTTGGCCTCCCAAAGTGCTGGGATTGCAGACATGAGCCACTGCCTGGCCTCTACAAAAAAAAATTTTTTTTTTTTAAAAAGGTGTAGTGGCATAGGCCTGTAGTAAAAAAAAAGGTTGGAGGGCAACCAATAAATTCAAAAAAGGACTTAAGAAACAATATCAATTTAGTTACTTGAGAGGCTAAGGTAGGAGGATTGCTTGTGCCCAGTTCAAGGCTGCAGAGAGCCATGGTCATGCCACTGCACTCCAGCCTGGGTGACAGAGTGAGACTCCGCCTTTAAAACATGATGATAATATCAAAGGTTAGAAGGATAGAGATGAATGCAACAAGACTGGCCATCAGTCGATAATTGTTGAAATGGGGGTAACAGGCACACAGGCATTCATTATACCACTATCTCCATTTTGGTGTGTTGACATTTTTCATAATATAAGGTTAATTAATAATAACGATGATGATACAGTTCTTACCGAGATCTACCCTCCATGGGCTGTCTATTGAGGATCTGAATAGGTCCCCTAGCACGAGAGTGAATCTTATCATCCACCATATGCTTCAATCGCTGGTAATAAGTGGGGCCAATAAATATTTGTGATGTGATTTTTCGACCAGTGAACCCATTGTATAGGACCTGCAACAAACACAGATTTTGAAGTGTAGACCTAAAAATTAAACAACGTCAAAGAAGATATGTGCATATATTGTGTAACTCCATTTATATAAAAAAGCACAGAACTAATCTAAAATGTTAGCAATTAAGAGAGTAGTTAGCTTGGGGTGGGAGTGGAAAGGTAGCGACTGAAAAAGGTTCAGTCGCTGCCTTCACATTTTTAGATCTTGGTGCTAGTCATGCAGCTGTGCTTACTTTGTGAAAATTCATCAAGCTGTACATCTCTATATGTGCACATATTATACTTCAATAAAAGGTTATATTGTTTCAGAATAAAACTACACACATACAAAAAAACACAAATGACAAAATACTACTATAAGAGCAAATATACCTCATTTCCTCTGAGATGATAGCCATAATCAGATAAAAGATTAGAAATCTTCTGCACGTTAACAGCATCATTAAATGGAGTGGCATCACCAATTTCACCCTTGTTAGCCGATACCTTTTTTTTAAAAAAAAAAAGTACTCTTTAAAATGTTGCTTCAGTCTGTCTCCACCTAAAAGTCATATCAATAAAAATGCATTCAAAAAAATTTTAAATACTTTTAAAATTTGAAAGTATTTATTTTAAGTATTTTTAAATTAAAAGACTTTGAACTCGAAATCTATGTTATGGAAAGCTGTGATATATTAAGGTTCATTTTATAATCTTACACAAAATATTTAGAACAAATGAACCTGCTTAAAAAAGAAAAACTCAATTATAAGTATTCCAACAGAAGTCGATCCATGGGATCAAGTACAAAAAGACTGAGACTCATAAGTATTTCAGATGGCTCAAGGAAATGACATTTTAATGCCCTAAAACCAAGCCATCCACATGTTAGACTATTGCCACTTTACCTTAAAAGAATACTTAAAAATAGAAAACCTCCACCAAAAGATGCATATAGAGCTGATAATAGAACTATAAAATTATTAAGTTCACATTGAACTCTCCATCAATAAATTAACTCTTCATCTATAGAAAAGAACCAGTCAAAAGGAAAACCACATATGTAAGTATTAGTTGAATGTAGTATATCTCACAAAAATCCTGACTTGTGTATAACTGCAAATTGCCAAAAAAAAAAAAAAAAAAAAAAAATGGCAGAATCATAATCAATTTGAAAGCAGAAAAGTAAATCTCACACTAGCTTTTTACAAAATACTCTGGCTCAAATTTGAGAGCAATCACCTATCAGAGTTTTAGAAGAAGTATCAGCTTAGAATCTATATTTTTGAAGAACATCTCTTACCTTCCCTTGAAGGCATTCAATTAAGTGACCAATAGTCATACGAGAGGGGATGGCATGGGGATTGATGATGATATCAGGGGTGATACCTTCACAGGTGAAAGGCATATCCTATAAAGAAAAATTTTAAAAGGGACTTAAAGATACATATACTAAACTAGAACTGACACCCCCTCCCAAATGAATTACTGTATGTCCCATATTCTGTTTCAACATGGTATGTTCATATACTTATTCAACAATAAAATAAAAAAGTTCAATCTGTATCATCTTCGAGCTCTTAAGTTAAAGCAAATTTTGATTAAAAAAAAAAAATGTTTAACAAAACTGTGATTTGGGTGTGAGGGAGATCAAAGATACCTACCTCTTGTCTATACTGAATACCACAAGTACCCTTTTGGCCATGTCGACTAGCAAATTTGTCTCCAATCTGTGGAATCCTAACAGAGCGTACCTAAATTCATATAAAAATAAGTTAAGTGGATCTGGTTTACTTTCTAAGACTAGCTACATGAACAAAGTTCATACAAAGTTCAATACTCACCCTTATTTTACAAAATTTATATCCTTCCTGGTTGAGAGTTACCATAACCTGATCCACAATGCCTGTCTCGCTAGTTCTGAGAAAAGTGCTACAGTCTCTCTTGGTATAGCGTCTATTAGTGCTCTCCAATTCATCTTCATTTTCAGGCAAGGTGACTGTTTTGCCTATAATAACATCATCTCCTGATACACGAACCCCTGGAGCTATCAAACCATCATCATCCAGTTTGTCATAAATGGCATGCCTCATGCCTGTGAGGAAATAGACATGGAATGTCACATAATCCCCAACAAAGATTAAAAACCACATACATGAATCAGTTCCAAGTCAGAGAGAAGGCCACAGGAATTTCTATACCATGAATCATACCCTTATTCCAAATATTACAAACTATTCTGAATTCTATAATACCACAGTCCACACAGGAAAAAAAGGAAAAAAAAAAAGTCTATGAAGAAAAAGAACATTGGAATCAGCATTGGGAAAGCAGATTCTTCCATGACAGACATTTATCAAGTGACTCTGGATATGTTTTTTGCCATCTTCTGATTTCTATATTATAAGAGAAAGAATATCTCTGCTATCAGTGGGTACAGGAGAAAAAATTTTTTAATTAAAAAGAGAGTATCTATGGATTCCCTCTGCACACATCCTCCCACAGAAATTGTGGATTTCATCTTAACTCAATCTTAACTCCAATGGACATCAATTCACTACTACACAGAACCACCCAATGGAAGGTGAGTAACAGGAAGATGGCAAAGGAAACAAAATACATTTTACTTCATGCAATGCTATTCAGAGTCAAAACTGTAGCAGAAATGTTGCATTTTCCTGGAACAACCCAACCATCCCACTGCATAAGCAGTTTTTAAGTGTCTGTCAAAATAAATAACTAGAAAGTAAGTTTGAGTTTTCTACAAGAAACAACAAATGCTAGGTATCCTCTTTTCACTGGTTATTTTTTAAATGTTTACAAATAATGTGGCTGAACAAATATTATGATCACACCATAATTTGGAAAGGAAGAGGGGACAGGCGTGAAGTGTGTCCCCAGAAATTACATGACCTCTCTGATTTCCTAAACTGCCTCCTCAATGCAGGACCTACCAGGAAGGAAGGTCTGTAGCAAGCTCACTCGTAGGTGCAAAGACTTTTATGAAATACACATATTTTCTTAGATGTGAACTCTAAGAATAACATGAAAACACAGTTTCATTGCACAAAAAAAAGGGGAGGGGGATGGGGGCAGGCGCAGGCTGACACAACCCATCAAAATCACTTAGGAAAACCACAGTAAGTTAACTTTGGATTCCATCATTTAAATGTTAGCGTCACTTACCTTGGCATGTTTCACGTGTAGGCTTCTCAAAAACTTCTTCTTGATCAAATCCTTTTTTAGACTCCTGTTCTTTGTATGAGCGATAGAAAACAGACCTAAAACCACATGGTTCTAAAGGTAAAGTCTATTTTTTAACAAAAGGGCTGAGACTATACCAACAATTTCTCATTTACTTGAAATTTGGGAGACAATTTAAACTATGAATCTGGGACAAGAATAACTGCATTAAGGGTCGGAGTTAAACTCCAAATGTTATCACAAGTTATACATATGTAGCATCTGACCCATAACCTTAACCACCTAGAATTATATGTCAAAATAGAAAAGACCCAGGGTCAATGAGTCCAACCTCCTACACAATTTAAGAATCCATTACAAAATAACCCTGAAAGATGGTCACCTAGGTTCTACTCAAACACTTCCAGTGAGAAGTTTTTACATTGGCCGAGCATGGTGGCTCACGCCTGTAATCCTAGCACTTTGGGAGGCCAAGGTGGGTGGATCATCTGAAGTCAGGAGTTCGAGACCAGCCTGGCCAACATGGTCTGTGCTAAAAATACCAAAAAAAAAAAAAAAAAGTTGGGTGTGGTGGTGCAAGCCTGTAATCCCAGGTACCTGGGAAAATGAGGCAGGAGAATCTCTTGAAACCTGGGAGGCAGAGATTGCAGTGAGCCAAGATTGCACCACTGCATTCCAGCCTTGGCAACAGCGAGTTCTGTCTCAAAAAAAAAAGAAGTTTTTACATTAAGCCATAATATGTATCCTCTGAGTTCTAGTGCTATCCTTTGAAACTACACAGAAAAAGGAAAATCCATTCCCCTCTACTAAATTCCCAGTTTTTAAAACAATCTTTATATGCCTTGAATTTGAGGTCTATTTGTCAATAGGACAATCAAGCTGAAGCATAATGGAAAAAAAGAGTGAAAAGAAAACACACCATAATTTTAACAGTAGTTATCTATGGATTCTAAGTTATTTTTATTTCTTCTTTAGACATTTCTATATTATCTAAATGTAAATGTATATTTCCTTACCAAAAGAAAGGCTCAAAATACTAGCATTTGAAATTCCTAAGAGATATAAGAAGTAGTATCTTCAGTTGTTTGTGACCATCAGCCAGGCCTTCTGCTTTCTGGAGTAGTGCGTAGCTAAACTATATTTTAAGAACTTTTTCTGAATAAAATATTAGTGTTTCCACTGTATCTGTGTTGTGACAAATTTACAAAATACAAACCTGAAGAAGCCACGGTCTACAGCTGAACGATTCATGATAACAGAGTCTTCCTGATTATATCCAGTGTATGATGCAATGGCCACAATTGAGTTGATGCCTGCAGTGAATTTAAAAAGCACATATTTAAAAAAAAAAAAAAAAAGCATACATTAAAACATCACCCGGAAAACAGGAAAACTGCCCTTTCTTTAAATCAACTTTAATTAAATCATATTTGCCATAAATGCTTGGGTGTTTGTTGTCACGGTAACTGCCAAAGTCTATTCCTCCTAGAATAGCAATCTGTGAGGCAACTACTCTGATGGCTAAATATCTCACACAAGCAAATCCTAAGACTAGTCACTCCCAATGTATCCATTCTCATAATAAGTGATTATACATGTGAGTCACCTCCTACTTAGAAAGTGCCTCCCCAAACCAAGTTTCATGATCCTCACAGCAACTCTGTGCCATAAACAAAATAAGCATTATTATTCTCATGAATCAGAAGAGTGAATTAACAATCTACCCATGATCTCAAAATTAATAAGCAATAGGCTCAAGCCCCAGCTCCTTGTCTCCCGATTTCTGGTTTTAGGTTTGAAACTGGTACTACCCTATTTCCCTCTCCTTGTACCACCAAAAAATTATCATATCTTTCCCGCCACAATGAAATTCTTACTTGCTGCTGCCAAAACACTGTTTGATGAGCCCATAAAATAACTGGATATTCAACTCTCGCCTGTAATCCCAGCACTTTGGGAGGCCACGGCAGGTGGATCACAAGGTCAAGAGATCAAGACCATCCTGGCCAACATGGTGAAACCCCATCTCAACTAAAAATACAGAAATTAGCTGGGCATGGTGGCGTGTGCCTGTAGTCCCAGCTACTCGGGAGGCTCACACAGGAGAATCCCTTAAACCCGGGAGGTGGAGGATGCAGTGAGCTGAGATCACACCACTGTACTCCAGCCTGGTAGCAGAGTGAGAATCTGTCTCGAAAATAAAATAAATAACATAACATAACATAACATATAAAATAACTTGATATTCTTAACCTGGATATCATCATGAGGAAAGAATAGTCAAACCTAAATTGAGACACAATGCAAAATAACTTTCCTGAACTCTTCACAAATGTCAAGGTCATGAAAGACAAGGAAAGACTAAGAAACTGTTCTAGATTAAGGAAACTAAAGAAACATGTAATTAAATGCAATCCACAATCCTAGATTAGCTCCTAGACCCACTAAAGACATCGTTAGGTTTGAATACAATAAAAACTGCTTTCTTTAAAAAAAAAAAAAAAAAACCATCATTAGGACAACTGGCAAAATTTGAATTGAGGACTGCTGACTATATGGATAGCAATGTTATCCTGATTTGATGGCTGCACTACAGAGAATGTCCTTGTTCTTAGGAAACACATACTGAAGAAGGAAACACATGCTTCACGCCTGCAACTTACTCTCATGTGGTTCAGGAGAAGTAATAAAAAGGGAGAGAATAATAGAGCAAATGTGGTAAAATGTTAAAAGTTTTTTTAAAGATGGTATGATGGATCGGCTGTAGTGGCTTACATCTGTAATCCTGGCACTTTGGGATGCTGAGGTGGGAAAATCACTTGAGCCCAGAAGTTTGAGACCAGCCTGGGCAACAAAGCAGACCCTATCTCTACAAAAAAAAAGAACTTCAAAATAAAGATGCCATGATGAAGTCAGGAATAACAGAACTGCAGTCCTGCCAGCCATGACTCTCCACTTACGCCAGTACCAAAGGAACATTTGCTTTCCAACCTAGTCCTTCAGTATATGTATTTTCTTCTCTAGCCATAAAGAAACTGTATTATCTAAATGTTGGAGAAAACACAGCACTGCAAGCACAGCCCAAAGATACGTGCATACTGTGTAGACAACCTAACAGATTTTGCTTTTCTAGACAAGAGGAACCCCTTGTGGAGGATTTTGAAAGTAAGTAATTTTAACCTATGAGAATTTCCTATCAAAATGTTAGAGCCCCATTACAGTACACTAAAGATGAACTTTACTAACAAATAACAAATGTTACTCACATTCAAAGCCAAAAGTCTGTTAATACAAAAGATAACAACAGTGCCAAAGAACTCTACCATCTCCTTTAATAGTCAACACTCATACCCTTCAGATTTCTCTTCGCCATTTTACCTACCATCCAGTCTCCCTGAGATTCCCCTCCTTACCAGCTAATTCTCAAATCTTCTCTCCTGATTTCTCTTCCTGGTGTCTAAAATTGTCTGCCTCTGGCCGTTTTCTCAATCTAAATTCTCCTTAGGCAATTTCATAGTAATCTGTAATTATCATTAATAAATAAAAAATTTTACATCTCTAGACTTGACTTTCTTTCAAATCATGTTTGCAACTCACTGTTGTTGGAAGTTCACGTCTTAGTGTTCTGACACTAAGACACTAAATCAAAATCAACATATCCAAAACAGAATTACTATCTTACCTCTAAAACCTCTTCCCCCTTCTAACATGTTCCCAATCTTATTTTTCCCCCAACCTATTCATAGCACCTCTCTTTAATCACTCAAGCCAGAAACAGCAACAATATTTCCAATTCCTCTCTTCATTGTTCCATACTCAGCCATTCATCAAGCCCTATCAAGTGTATTTCAAAAGGTATCTTACCCATCATTCTTTTTCATTTATTTAGGACCCTGCCATTTCACATTTAGACTACTGCAAAAACCCCTAAATTATCACCCTGCTAATACAGTACCTCACTGTAATCTACTCTTTATGCCGCTGTCAGAATGGTATTCCTAAAACAAATTTCTAATTGTATTACTTCCCTGATCCAAAAGGTTGGATGTGTCTCCATTTTCAAAATAAAAGTCAACCTGTTCAGGCTCTCTCCACACTGAGACCAAGCTTTCACTCCCATATATTTACACTCCACCCACACTAAGCTGACATGACTCCTAACTGTACCCATTTTTCATGACTTCATCCATCTGTGCCCTTGCTTAAACCACCTCTCAAATGCAAACACCCCTTCATCAATTTTGCTCCAATCTAAAATGCCACCTTCTCCATGAAATTGAATCTAGACTTCCAACAGGAATTAATTGCTTCCATCAGTCTGTGCTTCTAAAGGACTTTGTACCTCCACCATAAGACTTTCCACATAACTACCTTTTTATTATGTTCACGTTTCCCACCATATTATAAATTCCGTGAGAACAGACACTATGTCATATTTATTTTTTAATCCTGCCAAGCACCCAGAAAAGTGCCTTAAACATGGCAGGATCTTAAATAACGTAGAGCAAAACTGACCATACCTGCTGGCAGCTCTCTAAATCGTAGATACTCCATAGACCGTGTAGTTACAAGTGGTTTTTGAGGATAGTAGAGAACATGGGCCAATGTGTCCATGCGAACATGGAAGTTGGTGATGTAAACTCCCATAGCCTGCTTACCCATAGCAGACTGGTATGTGTTTCTAGGGGACTAAACGTAAAAATGAAAAGCAGAATCAACGAAAAGTTACTATTGCTAATGGAAAAGACTCTGACAATAAATCAGAAGAAATATGATTGGTAAATTTTTTCAAAATTTTTTTCAAAAACAGTAAGTAATAACCATTCGAAATAATCAATTACGGCTCTTAACCATGAAACACAACAGCAAGTATATCAAATGCTGATTCTGTAGGAATTCAGAGCCTTTCATTTAAAGGCTTTTTCCCTCTAGATACGATTACAGAGTTACTTCCAATTTTTATTACTTCTCCCAATTCCTCACACCAGAAGACGAAAAGTGATACCAACCTGGTTATGATCAGGAAAGGGAATAATAGATGCACAGACACCAAGGATCATTGAGGGATGAATCTCACAATGTGTATATGTGGAACAATAAGCTACTTCCTTCTCCTGTAAATCATCTGGAGTCATTGCAAGCATCACTGTTTCTTCTTCCAGTGTATCAATATATTCCACTACCCCACTGGCCACAAGATCCTGCCAACTAAAAAAGAATTCACTCAATTTTATATTTCCTGAAATATTTTAACTAACTATTCCTCCTACTTAAAAGTATTCCTATATGTATATTTAAATATAGTTTATTATATATTAAATATACATATAATATATATTTATATATATAGTTTAATATTATATATAACTGACCAACATAGTTACATGATTGTTGACAGTGAAAAAGGTAAGCTGCTGGAGAATAAGGCCTGGTAGAATACACACCTAACTGTTACCAGTATTTACTTGTGAAGAAGAGTATAAATTGGAGGGCAATTTTTTAAATTTATTACACATATTATTTGAATGATTTTTACATTAGTATACATAACTATACATTCATTTGCTAAAAAAAATTTAAATCAGCTTCATCTTTTCACTAAATTTCTTATATTATTCATATTATATCATATTATATGTAATATATTATATTTAGATTATATAGGTTATTTCTCCTTATTACTATTAATAGATTTTAACATATCACAAAAAATTTTTTTTTGAGACAGAGTCTCTGTTGCCCAGGCTGGTACAATCAAAGCTCACTACTCCTGTACTCAAGTGATCCTCCTGCCTCAGGCCTCCTGAGTAGCTAGACTGCAGGTGCATTCCACCACACTTGACTAATTTTTTATTTTTTGGAGAGATGGGAGTCTCCCTATATTGCCCAGACTGGTCTTGAACTCCTGGTCTCAAGCAATCCTCCCACCTTGACCTCCCAAAGTGCTGAGATTACAAGCATGAGCCACTACACCTGGGCAATCAAAAGACTTTTAAGCTTAAACAAAATCCTATTAATTATCTTGCTTCATAATAAAAGTTAAGAAAAACAAATGTGACTCCTAAAGGTACAGAGTTTTTTGGGGGCAATGAAAGTATTCTAAAATTAGATGATGGGTGCACAACCTTGCAAACATACTAAAAACCACTATTGTATACTTTTTAAAAATCATTAACTTGCCAGACGCGGTGGCTCATGCCTGTAATCCCAGCACTCTGGGAGGCTGAGGCAGGCAGATCACTTGAGACCAGGAGTTCAAGACCAGCCTGGCCAACATGACGAAACCCTGTCTCTACCAAAAATACAAAAATTAGCTCGGTGTGGTGGCGCATGCCTGTAATCCCGGCTACTAGGGTGGTTGAGGCAGGAGAATTGCTTGAATCCAGGAGGCGGAGGTTACAGTGAGCCAAGATCGCATCACTGCACTCCAGCATGGGCGACAGAGTTGAGATTGTGTAAAACAAAACAAAACAAAAAAAAATTAAAATTAAATAAAATTAAATTTAAAAATGGTTAATTTTATGGTATGTAAATTCTATCTCAATTTTTAATACACACATTTTTCTCACTGCATGTTTTTACCTGTAGTTGTTATATTCTCTCTCTTTCAATTGGTCAATATGCCTCTTCTTCAAAAGTAGCTTTTGTTTTTCCACAATCAGAAGTGGTCTGCAAATACGGCCTGCATCTGTATAGATCCGAATCTCCCTCTCTCGAATATCTCTGATCATAGAAACCTATATATAGAAAGAAAAAAGTTCCATGAATTTTTATTTTCTCTTAGTTAAAAATACAATACAAATCCTACTAAATTTCTGGAGCAACCAATTTCTCAAGTAAAATGTGCAAATCTTAGTTTACCATTGTTTAACATATTATAAACTTAGGTAAAAATTTTATGAATCAAAAAATCTAACCTTGGCAATTATAAAGCTGAACAATAATATCTGGTAATAATGTCATGCAAGTTAATGTAGGAAATATTTTTTCAATACCACAAACACTAGTACATGACAATTTCTTATTTTGGCTCTTTGCTGATGACATATATCTCACCCTACAACCTTTCAAAAACCAGCCCTATGTCACTATGCTTTGACCATACTTTCCCAGTCATTAGCCTGACTTCTCACACACACCTATCAGATGTAAGCCTGACTACTCACACCCACCATCAGATAAATGGCTTACAGTCTAGCTATCTAACACAGTGGATAGCCACATGTGACTACTGAGCACTTGAAATGTCACCATTCTGAACTGAGATGTGCTGTTAAGTATAAACCATATAATGGATTTGAAAGACAGCACCAAAACAGGAAAAAAAGAATGTAAAATGGTTTATTAATAATTTTTATATTAATAGAATGTTGATGTAATACTTTGGGATGTATCAAGTCAAATAAAATATGCTATTAGAGACCAGGCGCAATGGCTCATGCCTGTA
Source organism: Macaca nemestrina (assembly GCF_043159975.1). Lineage (NCBI taxonomy): Eukaryota > Metazoa > Chordata > Mammalia > Primates > Cercopithecidae > Macaca > Macaca nemestrina. Next base: position 119,995,165 of record NC_092127.1, on the reverse strand, counting down.
ATCCCAACACTTTGGGAGGCCAATGTGGGCAGATCACCTGAGGTCAGGAGTTTGAGACCAGCCTGGCAAACTTGGTGAAATCCTGTCTCTACTAAAAATACAAAAATTATCTGGGTGTGGTGGCACGCGCTTGTAATCCCAGCTCCTCAGGAGGCTGAGGTAGAAGAATCACTTTAACCTGGGAGGCAGAGGTTGCAGTGAGCTGATATCATGCCACTGCACTCCAACCTGAGTAACAGAGTAAGACCCTGTCTCAAAAAACAAAATAAAACAACAAAACATCAAGTTTTTCTCCAAAATGAAAGAGTCAAAAGACAAGAAAGAGAAAAATGCTCCATGTTCCTAGTCTACTGCCTGTCCTTAGAAAGTAATTTAAGGAGAAAACACTGTGAGCAAAAATATCATGAGTAGTATTCTAAAGTCCAAGAAAGATTCTGCTTTCAAATGCACTGCCTTAAGTTCTTAGAAAACTAACGTTCCTGACAGAATATAGCTCTATGGTCTTTTTTTTTTAAATAAAAACAGGGTCTTGATACGTTGCCCCAGGCTGGTTGGTCCTAAATTCCTAGCTTTAAGCGATCCTCCCACCTCAGCCAGCCAAAGTTACGGGATTACAGGCATGAGCAAGCACACCCGACCACTCTACCTCACCCACCAGGTGTTTTTGTAAACACACTTTTATTAGTTTATGTATTACCTATGGCTGGTTCTCACTACAACAGCAGAGTTAAATACATAACACATACTGTATGATGAACAAAACCGGGGTGTGGTGGCACACACCTTGTGGTCTCAGCCACTTAGGAGACTGAGGTGGGAGGATCGCTGGGGCCCAGAAGGTAGAGGCTGCAATGAACCATGATTGTGCTACTGCATTCCAGCCTGGGTGACAGAGGGACATCCTCTCCAAAAAAAAAAAAAAAAATACAGCCAACCTACTGTATAGCTCCCAACACTTTGGGAAGCCAAGGCAGGAAGGACTGCTTGAGCCCAGGAGTTCAAGACCAGCCGGGCAACATAGTGAGACCCCACCTCTATTAAAAAATACAGAGATAGAGAGAGAAAGAAAGAGACATTTTTTTGAGCTTTCTCTTAGCCTTGCCTGCCCTCAAGTGAATCACTCTCTTCCTGCCTTCAAGCTGTAAATAAGCCTGGGTCAAAATCCAGGGCCAGGCTGGGCTCAGTGGCTCACATCTGTTATCCCAGCACTTTGGGAGGCCAAGGCAGGCAGACGGCTTGAGCCCAGGAGTTCAAGACCAGCCTGGCCACCTATGGCAAAACCCCATCTCTACCAAAAATACAAAAATTGGCTGGGCGCGGTGGCTCATGTCTGTAATCCCAGCACTTTGGGAGGCTGAGGCAGGCGGATCACCTGGGGTCAGGAGTTCGAGACTAGGCTGGCCAACATGGAGAAACCCAGCCTCTACTAAAAATACAAAATTAGCTAGGCATGGTGGCAGGCACCTATAATCCTAGCTACTCAGGAGGCTGAGGCAGGAATTGCCTGAACCTGGGAGGCAGAGGCTGCAGTGAGCTGAGATCATGCCAGTGCACTCCAGCCTGAGCGAAAGAGCGAGACTCTCTCTCAAAAAAATAAAAATAGAAATACAAAAATTAGCCGGGCATGGTGGTACACGTCTGTAATCCCAGCTATTCAGGAGGCTGAGGCATGAGAATTTCTTGAACCTGGGAGACAGAGGTTGCAGTGAGCTAAGATCGCAACACTGCACTCCAGCCTGGGCAACAGAGCCAGACTCTGTCCCCACCCCCGCCCCCCGCCCCAGAAAAAACACTCAGGGCCTGCTGCTGGAAAAGGCCCAGAACCACCAAATTCTCTTCTCTGCTTTGTTAGGTACAAAGAGTAGTTACTGGCTAAGTGTGTTCAGTTTCTCTCCAAAACCACTTTCACCCAAGGTATATAGATTTGGGAAAATTAAAAGCCTGAGCTACATTCCTCAAACAGTATACTAAAACCCTTATTTGGGAGAGTAATAAAGTCCACAATATATTGTAATGATTTTTTTTTAATTATTATTTTATTTTTATTTTTGGAGACAGAGTCTTGCTCTGTCACCCAGGCTGGAGTGTAACAGAGCAATCTCTGCTCATTGCAGCCTCTGCCTCCCAGGTTCAAGCAATTCTCATGCCTCAGCTTCCCGAGTAGCTGGGACTACAGGTGCATGCCACCATGCCTGGTTGATTTTTTTATTTTTAGCAGAGACATGGTTTCACCATGTTGGCCAGGCTGGTCTTGAACTCCTGACCTCAAGTAATCCGCCTGCCTCGGCCTCCCAAAGTGCTGGGATTACAGGCATGAGCTACTAGGCCCGGCCTTATTATAATGATTTTTTAAAAACCCATCCTAATCCCAAAGCACTTCAATATCCTCCAAAATCCTCCAAAATATAAAAGAATCTATTAGCGGTATATCACATTTTATTAATGAATCTCTGAATTCAAAGGATAAATCCCAGATGCTTATTCCCTTTTTAAAAGTATTCTCAGCTTTATAAAAAGATCCCCAAAAGAATTTTTACTTTAAAATATAATTTGAGTTCTAAAATATAATTTAATAATTTAAAATGTGTCAAAATTTTTGGAAGCATGTATCCAAAGATTAAGGCAAGCAATGTTTTTTTTTTTTTGAGACAGAGTCTCGCTCTGTGGCCAGGCTGGAGTGCAGTGGCGTGACCTTGGCTCACTGCAACCTCCGCCTCCTGGGTTCAAGCAATTCTTCTGCTTCAGCTTCCTGAGTAGCTGGGACTATAGGTGCGCATGACCACGCCCAGCTAATTTTTGTATTTTCAGTAGAGACGGGGTTTCACCATGTTGGCCAGAATGGTCTCAATCTCTTGACCTTGTGATCCGCCCTCCTCAGCCTCCCAAAGTGCTGGGATTACAGGCATAAGCCACCATGCCCAGGCTTTTTTTTATTTTTTGAGACAGAGTCCCACTCTGTCACCCAGGCTGGAGTACAGTGGCGCGATCTCACCTCACTGTAACCCCCACCTCCTGGGTTCAAGTGATTCTCCTGTCTCAGCCTCCCCAGTAGCTGCGATTACAGGCCCGTGCCACCATGCCTGACTAATTGTTGTATTTTTAGTAGAGATGAGGTTTCACCATATTGGCCAGGCTGTGCTTGAACTCCTGACCTCAGGTGATCTACCTGCCTCAGCCTCCCAAAGTGCTGGGATTACAGGCATGAGCCACTGTGCCCGGCCTAGCAATAACTTATAATTAAATTTACACTTTACAGTTCAAGGAAATAAAGTTCAAAGAAAAGATGCCAATGCAAAGATAACTTTCACTAGTCGTATGCCTTGTTTAAAAATCTCACAGACCACACCCTCTTAACTAAAGATTCTTACTTCAGACACAATGATGTCCATCTGACGTCGCAATTTCCTTAGGGTGTTCATAAGTTGTTCAGGATCTTTATGTATTCCAACCCAGCAGCCATTAACAAAAATCTTGGTTGCACTACAAAAGAAAAAGCAAAAGCATTTTATGCTTAACAATTCTATACCAAGCAACAACTAAAGATTAACCACAGTTTAAAAAGCTAATTCCATCTATACACACTCAGCAATAGCTGCAGGAGAAATTTCTTCTAAGTTTTCCATACTCCATTCTTCTAAAAATTCCAGAATTGGAGATGGTTGAGATCCAACTGAAATATATGCCATCAACGCTAAATTCTTCACAAGTCCTACAGCATGGCCCTAAAAAATAAACCAAGTATTAGTCATTCTGATTTTGCATGCCTATCAGACTTCTTTTCCATAAACATTTTTCCTTCAATGTGATTTCAAGATTTATTCTTACTTTCTAAGAATACAATTATTAAAAAAATCTTATTTCTAAACCACTCTGCATAATTTTTTAAACATCTACTTCTAAAAGCAATTATGCCCTACATAATTACTCACTGACTTTTTGTCCTGAATATAAATTCTAATGTATTACCTCTGGGGTCTCGGCAGGACACACCATCCCCCACAACGTATTATGCAACTGTCTTGGTTTTGCTAGCTTGCCATCTCTACCAATAGGAGAATTTAAACGACGCAGGTGAGAAAGAGTAGATGCAAAAGTCAGGCGGTTTAATACCTAGAAAAAAATAGCCAATCTTTAAAGTCTGGACATTTCTGTGATTCATAGTATTACACTGAGGCAAAGTCAAGTTTTACACATAATCTACTGAGTATCAAACTGTTCCCCATTTCTCTATTCTTTCCCTGAATAATGTTGTTTAACACCTTAACTCACCTGCCACTTGCAGCAGGGATGGCAAATACATTCTAACATACCACATAAACATTCTGTGTATGGTCTCCAAACAAACACTAGGACATTAGTTTCATGAAGGCAGGGAATTTTTTAAAATTGTTTTATTCTCTGTTGTATCCCAGCACCTAAAACAGTACTTGGCATTCATTAGATATTCAATAAGTGTTAAGTTAAATTCTACCAACTCACACTCCTTTGATCATAGCAGACATCACTAATTCATCTCATTACTTTTTCCAGACTGAGGCCTCTGAATCTAATAGAAAAATGCAAACATCCATTACCAATACTTACAGGATACTAACCAAGATGTTATTTATAAATAAGATAATATTTAGGGCAACATAAAGCAGACAACTCAAGCTCTGTATTATTAATTATTTATAAATCTCCATCTTCCCCTAGTCCTTAAATAACTCAAACCTCCTTCCTCTTTCCTAAGTCTTCTGTCATGGATAAGCAGCATCACCTTTCTCTCAATCTGGAAGTCTCAAAATCATTTTTGTCTACAAGTTCCTCCTTCCACACATCTATAAACATACCCTGTCAATTCTATTTTCAAATTTTCTAAAAAACCTAGCCCCTCCCTTCCCAATGTCACAGTAATAGACCAGCCCATTTCCCCTCATCTATACTACGTCCATCAGCTCTGCCTGGTTCCCTCCAATCCCTGCCTGGTTCCCTCTAATCTACCTTCCTCACTTGCCAGAATTATTAAACACTTACCCACTTAAAAATTAAACAGCCACTGGCTACTGAAGAGCACAACACTGAAGTCCTCCTCAATGAAGCCCCAAAAACGACCTTCCCTTTAGTCTCCTTACACTCCTGTACTCAACTGACATCACCACACACCCTCACCTCCATGCCTTTGACCATGCTATTGCCACAGAATGAAATGCCCTTCTCCACTCTGCTCTGCCTGGTAAAATGATACCACCTCTACAAAGCCATCTGACCCACCTCCAGGAAGAACTATTCTCTTTTCTGTACTCATTGGAGTTTTCAACCATTCAACGAAATCAATCACAAAGTCTTATGAAACTTACTTCCTAAATATTTCTAAAATTTACTCTCCATCTCTATAAAACTGCTCTAGTCCAGTCCCTAATTATTTCTCACCCCAGGCTGTTGCAACAATCTTCCTGCCACCAACCTTGCCCTTCTCAAGTCTTTTCTCCACACTGCCAATTACTGTGAATCTGTCCGAAAGAACAAAAATGACCACGTCACTCCTCTTCATGAGCTGGTTCCCATCCTCCTAAGCCTCCACTTTGATTTGAAAACCCAGAACTGCTCTAGCTCCCACGACAGACACACATTCCTTCCTCCCTCTATCTCTTAACTCAGAATATTAAGAAGTTCTCTAAGCTCTCTTATGAGCTGCTGGTTCTACCTACCTGGCAACTTGGGGCGTTTTCCAATTACTCTTCAAGATTCAGTTCAGGTGTTACCTCCCAAACAAGGACTTCTTTTCACCTTCTGAGGCTGTGCTAAGTACCTTTCTCCAGCATTCCCACAGAGCAGTAGTGCACATCTCTTATCAAAATAGTTACCATGCCATGTTATAATTATCTGTTTACATCTATCTACAAGCATAGGCTGTGAACTACTGAAGATCAGGATCACTGCATCTCCAGCATGTGGCAGAGTGCCTGGCACATCACAGGTCCCAATAACAATTCCTTGAACTTGGCCAGGCGCAGTGGCTCACGCCTGTAATCCCAGCACTTTAGGAGGCCGAGGTGGGCGGATCACAAGGTCAGGAGATCGAGACCATCCTGGCTAACACGGTGAAACCCCGTCTCTACTAAAAATACAAAAAATTAGCCAGGCGTGGTGGCACGCACCTGTAGTCCCAGCTACTCGGGAGGCTGAGGCAGGAAAATGTCATAAACCCGAGAGGTAGAGTTTGCAGTAAGCGGAGATCGCCACTGCACTCCAGCCTGGGTGAGAGAGCAAGATTCTGTCTCAAAAAAAAAAAAATTCTTTGCACTGAATTTGCAATGTGGCATTTGTCATAACACAGCACAGGGCATAGTGAGCTACACATGAATGAATCTGTTTCCTCTGCTAGATGCTGATGAGCTCCCTGAGGCTGAGATAGCATCTCATTCACGTATGTGAACTCAGTATCACAAATATCAAATATACCCAATAAATCCTTACTGAATTAAAAGGAATTTAAATATTAACTTTGCTATCAGCAGCCCCTCAAAATTTCTTAGAGCATCCAGATTTCTAGGAAAAAGGAGCTTGAAATTGGTGTCCGAATGCCAAATCAATCAGGTGATACTGGTATAGGCTAGTTTAAACAAGGAAAGGAAGGGGAGATACCCCTAAAAATGGCATAAAGTACATTATAGATTTTCAATCATCTATGAAAAGCAAATACAAAAAATTAAAATGCCTAGTGAGACACTCTTGGAAAAGCTTTTCTCCATTACTCCATCTGAGAATAGCTACTGTAGTCACTATATATGCAACAGACCAACATATAGAAACCAGTGTCAGAAGTACTGTATTTTCCAACAAAGGAGGGCGATGACCATTTATTCTCTGGGTTAGCTTCTAACATGGAGCTTTTAAGACATAACAATTTCACGAACATGGACGGTCTCACCCACTAAGTAGCTACTCTAATTTCTTAATTATTTTAAAACTGCAAGCCAAAAATCTATCTTAGTAATGCTAATAGTTAATTTAAGAAAATTTCATGTTCATAATTCAAAAGTCTCCTTAAGTTTTTTGTTGTCTCACTCTTTTCGCCCAGGCTGGAGTGCAGTGGCACGATTTCAGCTCACTGCAACCTCCGCCTCCTGGGTACAAGCGATTCTCCTGCCTCAGTTTCTCAAACAGAGTAGTTGGGATTACAGTCACCCACCACCAAGCCCAGCTAATTTTTGTATATTTAGTAGAGACAGGGTCTCGCCATGTTGGCCAGGTTGGTCTCAAACTCCTGACCTCAGGTGATCCAGGCCGCCTTGGCCTCCCAAAGTGCTGGAATTACAGGCGTGAGCCACCGCCCCCGGCACCCAGTAGTTTTACATTTGATCAAGTAAGAAAAGCAAAATAATTTACATTCAACAAACAAAAGAATCTACCAGTCCTATAAACATGTTTCCTATTGAACCTGTAGTCATAGTTGGCACACTTACCTGAGATACTCCAGCTCTGGCTTGATGAGCTTTCTTTTGATCACCCCAGTTTCCAGTAGCTAAAGAGTATTTTAGGCCATCAGATATGATCCGTGTTTTAATTGCCAACTCCAAGTTAAAATCCTTTCCTCGATCAATGAATTTCTGTGCATAGATCCGCACTTCTTTAAGCAAATTCTTAAACATACTGCCAAATAAAATGATATTATTTTAAACATGTAGAGGTCTACAACATATATTCTCAACAGGAGCAATATTGCAAAAAAAAAAAAAAATGTGAGTATTTTGCAATATTGCAAAAAAAAATGTGAGTAAAAAAATATGTGAGTAGAAAAAAAGTATGGGGAAGGTGAGCAAAAATTGTTTGGGCAGAGTGAAAGTTCTTGCTCTTTTATGTTGCTCTTTTATGTCTCAAGCACAGATATACGCATAGTACATGAACATACATGGCAGGGGAGCAATTACACAAAAATGTCAAAGAGGCGGGGCGTGGTGGCTCACATCTGTAATCCCAGCACTTTGGGAAGCTGAGGCAGGTAGATCACCTGAGGTCAGGAGTTTGAGGCCAGCCTGGCCAATATGGAGAAACACCGTCTCTACTAAAAATACAAAAATTAGCCGGGTTTGATGGCACATGCCTGTAGTCTCAGCTACTCGGGAGGCTGAGACAGGAGAATCGCTTGAACCTAGGAGGCAGAGGTTGCAGTGAGTCCAGATCGTGCCACTGCACTCCAACCTGGACAACACAAGCGAAATTCCATCTCAAAAAACAGAAATGTTAAAAGAGGCTCCTTAGTGGAGTAATAACAAAAAAAGGTTGAAAAACACTAACCTATAACATACTAAATAACAAAACACGTGCAAAACACTGCTAATGTTATCCTTTTTGTACTGTCTACATATTTCATTTTTAAAAATAACTTTTTTCCAATTATAGAAAATATGGGAAATATAAAAACATCAAGAATAGAATTAAAAACTGCACATAATATCAATACCGTGAGACAATCACTGATAGTATTTTTATATATTTCTCTCCAGCTTTTGTATATATGTGTACAAAGCGGGACAAAATCCAATATTAGCCCTTAGGGAAACCAAGGCAATCATTCAGCTTTCTCAAACATCTTACAAAGCTACCAGAGGAATAAAGAAAATATAAACATGTAATATATTGTCCTCATAAACCTGGCTTTCCTAGACATGAACCAAAACTAAATCTGAGCAAGTAGCAATAAGAATGTAGCTAACTTCATAAGTACCCAACGTGGGTGCCAACACAGTTTAGCCTGGCCATGTGCAATGATTGACCTAAAGTGAAATAAATCTCCCTACTTTAACGACTTCATTCTGTCATTCTATAATTCCTTACCCTCTAAATAAGAATGCCAGCAGCGGCCCAGCAAGATCCAATCTCTTGTTTCCATAGTGATCTCTGTCATCTAGTTCTCTTCTACCCAAAGCTGCCAGAAGTAACCTATGCACCATATATCTTAGAAAAAGAAAAGAAAAAAGAAAGGAAAACAGTGTTAGGCTTTTCTTGATTTATATGTTAAAAACATCATTTTTGACTTTAAGAAAAACCTTTATCTCAACTATATCTTGATAAAGAACTTAAAACAATGAAACTTAACATACCCCAAGAAATAGGCTTTTTTGGTCTCACAAAAATCACTGACACCAACATGAGGGAGCATTTCTTTTTGTAAAACTTCCTTGGCATATTTAATTCTTTTCTCTTTAGTAACACCAGGCTTTGCCCCTCTCGAACCAATGAAATTTAGTGCAACATTCTGTTCTTGGATGACAAAAGCTTCATCGAGAGAAGGTTTAACCTATCAGACAATTTAAATAAAGGTTATTTTCAAATTCATGTTGTTACCTTAAAATGAGTAAACTGTCACTTAGTTTATAACATACCAAGTGTCCCTACGAACCTAATAAAATGTGAATATTTTTAGAAAATCAAGGAATCACAAATTCTTAGCAGACCCCTCAGAGATCTAGAGATCTCTGACAAAATCCACTCATCAGCACAGGCATTACACTTTCTAGAAAAATACAAATAATTCCATTATAAAAAGAGTAGTACATGGCCGGGAGCAGTGGCTCATGCCTGTAATCCCAGCACTTTAAGAGGCTGAGGTGGGCAGATAGCTTAAGTCCAGGAGTTTGCGACTAGTCTGGGCAACGTGGTGAAACCCCATCTCAGCTAAAAATACAAAAATCAGCCGCCGCAGTGGCACAGGCCTGTAGTCCCAGCTACACAGGAGGCTAAAGTGAGAGAATCGTTTGAACCCTGGAGGCAGAGGTTTCAATGAGCCGAGATAGTACCACTGTACTCCAGCCTGGGTGACAGAGTGAGACACTGTCTCAAAAGGAAAAAAAAAGAGTGGTGCATTTCTTTTTTACGTTTTACCAATGGCAAAATAAAGTTCCAGATATCTAAAACCAATTTACAGAAGTTTCATAGTCAAATTAAAGTTTACTGAACTACAAATGCTTAATGTGCCAGACTGTTTTCAGTTTTGGTATTTAAAAATGTTTGGCCCGGGTCGGGTGGGGCTCACTCCTATAATCCTAGCACTTTGGAAGGCCAAAACAGGAGGATGGCTTGAGCCCAGGAGTTCGAGACCATCCTGGGAAAGAAAATGAGAACCTAAATCTACAAAAGAAAACTAAATTTTTATCCAGTATGTACTTCGGATGTAAAAAAAAAAAAAAAAAAAAAAAAAAAAAGATTTGCCGGGCCTGGAGGCTCACGCCTATAATCTATCCCAGCACTTTGGGAGGCCGAGGCGGGCAGATCACAAGGTCAGGAGTTCAAGACCAGCCTGGCCAACACAGTGAAACCCTGTCTCTACTAAAAATACAAAAATTAGCCAGGCATGGTGGCACGTGCCTGTAGTCCCAACTACTTGGGAGGCTGAGGCAGGAGAATCGCTTGAACCCGGGAGGTGGAAGTTGCAGTGAGCTGAGATTACACCAATGCACTCCAGCCTAGGCGACAAAGTAAGATCTTGTCTCCAATAAAAAAAGGCCAAGGAAGGATTATAAAAGACTAAAAAGACACACAATCAAAATGTGACATATGATTCTGAATTGGACTCTGAACTATATAAGATATTGAACTTAAATTACTATATACTATTAATGTATAGACCTTATTACTTAATAGTTTTCAATATTATCAGGACAACTGACAAAAATCTGAGTAAGATCTGTACATTACCAGTATTGTTGTAATCCCATCACTTTGGGAGGCCAAGGTGGGCAGATCACCTGAGGTCAGGAGTTTGAGACCAGCCTGGCCAACACAGTGAAACCCCATCTCTACTAAAAATACAAAAATTAGCTGGGAGTGGTGGCGCATGCCTATAGTCCCAGTCACTTGGGAGGCTGAGGCAGGAGAATCGTTTGAATCCGGGAGGCGGAGGTTGTGGTGAGCCAAGATCACACCACTGCACTCCAGGCTGGGCAACAGACTGAGACTCCATCTCAAAAAAAACAAAACAAACAACAACAACAACAAAAACAGTACTGTATCTAAGTAAAATTTTCTCATTTAAATAATTATACTATGATTATGTAAGTGAATGTATTGATTATTAGGAAATATACACTGAAGTCTTTAGGAGTAAGAGGCTATTGCCTATAACTTACTCTCCAATGGTCCAGAAAAAAAAATGTGTTATATATAGAAAGAATGAATGATAAAGCAAATGTGACAAAAGTAACAACTGGTGAATCTGAGTGAAGAGCATATAAGAATTCTCTATATAATTCTTGCAACTTTTATTTTTTATTTTGAGACAAGGTCTTACCCTGTTGCCCAGGCTGGAGTGGGGAGGCATGATTAGGGCTCACTGCAGCCTCCACCTCCTGGGCTCAAGCAATCTTCCCACCTCAGCCTCCCCAGTAGCTGGGACTACAGGTACATGCCACCATGACAGGTTAACCTTTTGTATTTTTTGTAGAGACAGGTCTCCCTATGTTGCCCAGGCTGGTCTCGAACTCCTGGACTCAAGTGATCCTCCCACCTTGGCCTCCCAAAGGCTGGGATTATGCTTGGCCTTTTCGTAACTTTTCTGTAAGTCTGAAATTATTTCAAAATGAAAAGTTAAACAACACGTATCAACTACTCATTTTCCCTTTTTACTAAATTGCACCAAGCTGGTGTGCTTCTGCAAGCTTCCTTACCACTGTTTCTTCTTGCTGTTGTCATTAACTCCAGCTGCCTCTGGTTTTCATGTCTATTTTACACCAAACTGTCAGAAAAGAGGCCCAGGCAGGGCTGAAAGCTTTTACCACACAGTAAATGGCATGAGATTTGTGACAGCTAAATTACTCTTCAGAACAGCTTTCTACTATTTTAAGGTTAGCAACAATCAGTAACTCTAAATCTCTTATAAAGCTCTGTGAATACATTTTGCTTTCACATTACCATTTCCATCATCTCTGGATCTTCAAAATCATAAATAATATGTTCTAAAATATCTCTGTCAGACACAAAACCTAATGCTCTGAACACAATAATGATGGGAACTTCTTGCTTGATATATGGTAGAGTTGCCACAATGCGCTGACCAATAGCACTCTTTTTTGCACCCTAGAAAAATAAACTATCATTAGAACATGAATACACAAAAGCTCACAGCAATAGAAAAACATCAAGAGAACTATTTAATATATATATGTATTCTTTGTGCATATTTCAAAAGAAGTATGCCTCCCAATACTGTGAGGAACCTGCTATGAATGCATTTCAAAACCACTGAAACAAGTGTACTAATTTTTTTACACACAGGCTGGTCACAGACCTGGAGAACTTCCGTTCTCTCCTATCTGCCTGCCAAGATTCTCTCAGAATTACTCAATACTGTATTTGGAAATCACTTCTGGCTGCAAAAAAATATGAATACTGATTCCTCACCCTCCCCAACCTATCCCCCCTCCAAAAAAAATTAAACCTGTGGAAGAAAGAAATATATAAGAGGTAAAAAAAGGGACAATATGGATAGACAAATATGGAAAAAAAGCTAAGCACACAATGAAAAATAAACATTAAATCAGAGCTGGTCTGTGAGGCATTTCCTTGTTTCAATGTTTCAAAACTAATAGCCCTTTCACACAGCTTCTTTTTTCCAATTTCTCCCTCTTTAATTGTACACACCTAAAAAACCAATTAGAAGTTACTAACCTATGACACACCTGATTTCTCAGTTTTAATCATATTTGTTTGCTTCAATATCAATTTCACTCTATCTTCCCTTGGCCTCACAACCCTACATTATTATAATCCCTCTAATAACTTCCGTCATCTTCCTCCTCCCACCTCAGGCCTCCTTCAGAACTCCTCTCATGGGCATGTTCAGTAACAGCTTTTCATAAATGACACCCAAATCTTCATCTTGATCTTTTTCCTGTACCCTCAGCCCCCATATCTCCAATTGCCAATTCGTTGTTTCTATGTGGACATCAATTATTCCATTTAGTCTATTATTTGTTTCATCATGGATCTTATTTCAGAACAAGCAGAACATTAAAAAATAATATAGCTGGGCATAGTGGCTCATGCATGTAATCCCGGCACTTTGGGAGGCCAAGGTGGGAGGATTGCCTGAGCCCAGCATTTCAAGACCAGCCTGGGCAACATAGTGGGACCTCATCTCTATAAATATTTTTAAAATTTTAGGCCGGGCACGATGGCTCACAGGCTGGGTGCAGTGGCTCACACCTGTAATCCCAGCACTTTGGAAGGCCAAGGCGGGCAGATCACCAGAGGCTGGGAGTTCGAGATCAGCCTGGCTAACATGGTGAAACCCCGTCTCTACTAAATATACAAAATTAGCTGGGCATGGTGGCACACACCTGTAATCCCAGCTACTCAGCAGGCTGAGGCAGGAGAATCGCTTGAACCTGGGAGGCGGAGGTTTCAGTGAGCTGGGATCGAGCCACTGCACTCCAGACTTGGTCTCCAAAAAAAAAATTTTTTTTAAAGAAAAAAATCATAATGTCTACAACATGCACTCCCCAAAAATCTTATCTAAAACTGAACTTATTATATTCTCTCCTAAATCAATTACTCGAAGTTCACCACTCTCCTGGAACCTCAGAATACAAACCATAGTATCTTAACTGACTCATCCTTTTATCTTATCAAACTCACCATCAAATCCAGATCATTTTCCATTCTCTGCCTCCAATTAATTCATTTTGTTCAGAGTTGCCATGATAGTCTCCCTAATATACTGTTTGTGTCTTGGCCCTCCATCATCCAGGCCGATGCCTCTCAACAAAGAATGCACATCACAATCACCTGGGGACCTCTTTCAAATACTTGTACCTGGGCCCCATTCCAGCCCCATTCCCACCATTGAACTTGGAAGAGTCGTAGGTTATTGATGTGAACCTTTAGTTAAGATCCACTAATCCAGATCCACCCTAATCACCTACTTGTCATTCACTATTCAACATACTCCATTCAGCTCAATCAGAGTTATCTTCCAGTGATTCTCCAAACACTCATCCCCACTCTCCTCTAATAAGAAAGTCCTTCCAGTTTCTCTCTGCTTATATAACTCCACACCATCTTTCAAAGTGTAAGTCAAGTCCACTCTTCTCTATTAAGTTTCATGAACAGGTCAGGGGCAGTGGCTCATGCCAGCACTTTGGAAGGCCAAGACAGGCGCGTCACTTGAGCTCAGGAGTTCGAGACCAACCTAAGCAACATAGTGAAACCCTGTCTCTACTAAAAATACAAAAATTAGCCAGGTGTGGTGGGACAGGCCTATAATCTAACTACTTGGGAGGCTGAGGCACGAGAATCACTTGAGCCAGGAGGTGGAGGTTGCACTGAGCCAAGATCGTGCCACTGCACTCCAGCCTAGGCAACAGAGTGAGACTCTGTCTCAAAACAAACAAACAAAACAAAAAAAAAAGTTGCATGGACCACACCATACTAGTATCTCATTCTCCTCCAAATTTCTATAAAACTAATATATGTAATAGGTGTCATTTGGCCTCTGCACTGTGTTACTATCATTTAATGCCTAAAGCTTGTATTCCCAAAAAACCATTACTTTCTGTTTTTTCTTTCTTTTTTTTTTTTTTTTTTTGAGACAGGGTCTGGCTCTGTCACCCATGCTGGAGTGCAGTGGCGCCAATCTGGGCTCACTGCAACCTCAGCACTCAAGCTATCTTCCCACCTCAGTTTCTTGAATAACTGGGACTACAGGCGCCTGCCACCACATCCAGCTAATTTTGGGGTTTTTGTTGTTGTTTGGCTAGAGAAAGTGTTTTGCCATGTTGCCCAAGCTGGTCTCACATCCCGGGCTCAAGCAATCCACCCACCTCAGCCTCCCAAAGTGCTGGGATTACAGGCATGAGCCACCACACCTGGCCACCTTCTCAATAAGGATTGTGTGTTTTGATGATCTCTTACAATACCCAGCAATGTTGTGCACAGGGGAAGAATGCTTACCTTACAAATTTTATTTTTTACAAATAAAATATTATTAAAAACATGCTAAGTACCCTAATTTCATTAAGTACCCTAGTATCATTATACATTGTATACATGTATCAAAACATCACACTGCATCCCACACATGCATAATTATTAAATTAAATTGAAAATAAAGCTTTTTAAAAAAATTACAAAAAACAAATGGAAACACCAGTTACCAAAAACCATTCACAAATAAAAACCATTTTAATTATTTAAAACTCCTGGCCAGGCACGGTAGCTCATGCTTGTAATCCCAGGACTTTGGGAGGCCAAGGAGGGCAGATCACAAGGTCAGGAGATCGAGACCATCCTGAACCAACATGGTGAAACCCTATCTCTTCTAAAAAACACGAAAAATTAGCCGGGTGTGGTGGTGTGCGCCTGTAGTCACAGCTACTCAGGAGGCTGAGGCAGGGGAATGACTTGAACTAGGGAGGCGTAGGTTGCAGTGAGCTAAGCTCATGTCACTGCACTGCAGCCTGGCGACAGGGCAAGACTGTCTCAAAGAAAAAAGAAAACAGATATGTATACGTATACATACACACATACACACACACACACACACACACGAACTGAAATAGAGGTTTTCCAAGATAGCTGTAAAGATTACATCAAGCAATCTGAGTAACAGAATTGGCATACAGCAAATATTTAAGAACTGCTAGCTACTACTAGATTCCATTATTATAAGCAACCTATGCTTATAACTATACCAGTGGTCTGCAACTTCTAAGCTGGTACCCAGTGATTCCTGCCTCCTACTATTGCCCTTGTAATATCCTCCTCACAGTGTGAGCTGGACATACTGACTTGCAACTAACAAAAAGAACATGGCAAAAATGACAGAATGTTGCTACAACTTTAAAGTTATAAAAGACTGATTTCTACCTTGCTCGTTCTCTCTCTCTCTATAGCTCTTTTTGCTTACTCTCTCTAAAGAAGCAAGCTGCTCTGCTGCTGTCAGCTGCTATACGCAGAGGTCCACATGGCAAGGAACTAAGAAAGGCTTCCAGCCGACAGCGCGCAAAAACCTGAGACTCAGTCCAATAGTCAATCAAGAACTAAATCCTGCAGACAACCATGTGAATGGCTCTTGAGATGACGGCAGCCCAGGGAAACATCTGATTGCAGCCTTGTGAGAGATGCTTGGCCAAAAGACTCAGCTAAGCAGCACCCAGATTCCTGACTCACAGAAGCCGTGAGATGATAAATGTTGCTGGAAGAGTAATTTGTCACACAGCGATAGGTAAACGATACAATACATAACAACAATATTGCTCCAGAAAAGCTTTTTTGGACCGAGAATGCAGTCTAGTGAATTTTAAAACAAGGCACAAAGGAATAAACCCAAATAACATCATATCCAGTCCATACCTGTCCTCCTCTTGCCAGCATGCTAACCCATATAGTACTGGTGGGTCGCGAAGAATTCTCCAGACATGACCTACACTCTCCTGTGTAGGCATATTTAGAGTCCTTTTTGGCAAACACATAAACTGTGTTTGTTGCCATTTTCTCTTGGGCAATCAGAACCTATTTGGACAATAAGAAGGTTATAGCCATAAAATCCAAAAGGTCACTGAAGAGAAAAGAGAGTAAAATCTGCATCTTAATTTAATCTGATCATATAGGCTCACTGAAATATTTAATTCTTCAACTTTAAAAACTCCATTTTGCATAAACACTTCATAGAAATACATAAGCTCCAAAACCGACTGAAACTGACCAAATTTCCAGTGCATATTATATACAACTAAATAAAGTTTTGCTTTATATAAGTTTAGCTGTCATACCCTAAATAAGCCAACTGTCACTGCCAGGTTATCCTGCATGAAAATCTTTTTTTTTTTTTTTATTTCAACTTTAAACTAAATTTTAACTACGATTTTGTCATTTTTTAAAATAATGTTACTATACCTTTTCTGATCCATTAATAATGAAATAGCCACCAGGATCCAAAGGGCATTCATTTAACTCACAAAGATCACGATCTGTCAAGCCATTCAAAAGGCAGTAAGTTGACCGCAACATAATTGGAATTTTTCCTATAAAAGTTTTCTGATGCTGAGTCTGAAGTTGTTCTTCACCTTCTTTAATGACTGTTTTTGTTATATCAACATAAAGCGGAGCAGAATACCTTTGAAGATAAAAGTAGATCACACTTAAGCAATAGGTTATCTGTTAAACCCTCAAGTGGTTAAAATTACATTTTCAGAATTCTATTTCAGTATCTGCTGCTGACAAGGAAAACTTTTTTCTTACGTGAGATTTCTTAATCTAGCTTCATTGGGCATCATTGGTGAAGGAGCACCATCTCTTTCCCAGTGGGTAGGCTTGGAAAGATAAATTTGTTCAAACTTCAGCAAATATCTTGGCTGAAATTAAACAAAAAAACATGAAAAGAGTAAATAATTTTTTCCATAAAAGTTTTAATGATTCCATTTTAATTGACATTAACATTTTAAGTAGAAGCAGCTCTACAAACTGGCAAAATTAATCCATTTTACTGAAATGGGGACTTCTCAAAGTCAATATCCATACCGCACAGATGTCAAGTTTTAAACCATATCACTTTCTCTTTTTTCCTCTTTTCTTAAAAATTTATTTTCACATTAGACAGGTAATGTGCTAACAAGGTTTGTAACAAGGTTTAAGGAAGGCACATCTCACACCTAATCATCACACTTATCAACTACAAAAGGATCTGCTAATTGCTTTCTTAAGGCAGAAGACAAAAAGAGACTTAATATACTAAAAGTAAACAAAGACTGTACACATCATGTGCTGAGTTTATATCAGTTAAAATGGATTTACATTAATGATCTACATAGTTTCTTGTGCCCTCTCCTTGGTAAGCGTCATCAAAAATACAAAGTGACCAGAGAACAAAGATAGCAAATCCAGACAACTAGAACTGTGCTCTAATCTAATCAATAGAACATTTTTAAAAATAAACCTAACTGTTCAATTAAACATACAAATTAATCTGTCAAACAAGTAAACAAAAGAAAAAAATTTTATTTTAAAAAACACAAAAAATATCCTAAACATTCTATATAAAGGGCTGAGAACTTCCAACCCCGGCTGGAATATAGCTTAGTCCATAGCAAAAAAAGAAATTTTTCAATTAAACATTCACTTGCTGCCTAATAAAACAAGATCCATGAGGACAACTTTCTACACATAAATGGATAGTGTACTTTTCTCTAAATCAAGTCTCAGAGAAGAAAATAGAACTGAGCAGATGTTTTACTAATGATTAATTATTGATACTCAAGTCTCCCAAGCTGGGGTAGACAAAGGGCAAAGAGAGCAGTGGTGATAATGAACCAAAGGGAAGCCAACCCTCTACTCCTTATCTGTGCCATCATCTAGTCTAGGTTATCTTAATCATAGGCTATTCTGATTTTTATCTCCTCCAGCCTCTTTTGTTTTGTTTTGTTTGAGATAGGGTCTCACTCTGTCACCCAGGCTGGAGTGCAGTGGTGTGATCTAGGGTCACTGCAGCCTCCGCCTCCTGGGTTCAAGTGATTCCCCTGCCTCAGCCTCCCGAGTAGCTGGGACTACAGGCGCGCGCCACCAGACCCAGTTAATTTTTGTATTTTTTTGGTAGAGATGGGGTTTCACCATGCTGGCCAGGACGGTCTCGAACTCCTGGCCTCAAGAGATCTTCCTGCCTAGGCCTCCCAAAGTGCTGGGATTACAGGCGTGAGCCACTGCACCAGGCCTCCTCTAGCCTCTTTCTATTCCAAGTAAGCATCGCTTTCGAAAGTAACTTTTCTAAAATAATGCTTTATGTATATTCTTTGACAGTCTCTCAGTAATTCCTCATAACATCCAATGACATTCAAAGCTTTCGACAACCGGGTTCCATCTTATCTTCCTAATGCCTAGTAAAAATGGATAAGCCCTGTAATTCCAGCACTTTGGGAGGCGGAGGCAGGCAGATCATGAGGTCGGGAGATCGAGACCATCCTGGCTAACACCGCGAAACCCTGTCTCTACTAAAAATACAAAAAAATTAGCCGGGCGTGGTGGCAGGCGCCTGCAGTCCCAGCTACTCGGAAAGTTGAGGCAGGAGAATGGCGTGAACCCGTAAGGTGGAGCTTGCAGTGAGCCAAGATCGCGGCACTGCACTCTAGTCTGGGCAATACGGCCAGACTCCGCCTCAAAAAAAAAAAAAAAATAGATAAGCCAAAATCACATACTGATCATTGTGGTCCCCATCCCATCCCCAGCCTAAATATACCAGGTATTTTCTTTTTCTTTCTTTCTTTTTTTTTTTTTTTTTTTTTTTGAGACAGCGTCTCGCCCTGTCACCCAAGCTGGAGTGCAGTGGCTGCGATCTCAACTCGCTGCAACCTCCGTCTCCCACGTTCAAGCAATTCTCCTGTCTCAGCCTCCCGAGTAGCTGGGACTACAGGTGCCGACCACCACGCCTGGCTAATTTTTGTACTTTATTAGTAGAAAGCGGGTTTCACCATATTGGCCAGGCTGGTCTCAAACTCCTGACCTCGGGTCATCTGCCGACCTCGGGTGATCTGCCCGCCTCGGCCTCCCAAAGAGCTGAAATTCTAGGTATGAGCCACCACGCCGGCGACGCCAAATATTTCCTTGCTGAAATGACTAAGCACCTTTTCTCTTCTAAGAGAACTCCTATCTGTTATTCGCAGTAAATTTAAGTCTCTTCCATCTTTTCTACTAAGCTCTGATAACTAAGCCTCAGAGATCTCCTCCTCCTTTAGTACTTCCATTACTGGCACATTGCATTTGCTACGTTCTATTGTTATTTCGCTTGTTATACAAAGATCATGAAGAAAAAATGACCCAACAAGCCAAGTGCAGCGGCTCATGCCTGTAATCCCAGCACTCTGGGAGGCTGAAGGGGGTGGATCACTTGAGGTCAGGAGTTGGAGATCAGCCTGGCCAACATGTGAAACCCTGTCTCTACTAAAAATACAAAAAAATTAGCCAAGCATGGTGGTGGGCGCCTGTCATCCCTGTAAAAAAGAAAATATGACCCAAGAATAAAAAAGAAACTTAATGTCCCCCTTTCCAGTAGAGCCCTAGAAGAGCCAATCGCTTTCGTTCTTAATAGCAAAATTCCGTACAGCATGTCCAACTAAAATGGAAATAACAGACCAGCCCTTAGGAGATCAGCTACACAGAAGAGAAACTGATCAGGCTAGAAACAATGGACTCTCCCTGTGTCTAACTCTTTTTGGGGGGCTTTCCCTACCTCACTTTGTTTTTCAGTTTTCCCTGTCTCTCAAAGCTCAATATGTTCCAACAACTGCCTCTCAACTTCTCTAAAACTAGGACAGTCATTATTTTGGACTACATATTTATTTATAATCACTCATATAAAACCAAATTATAAAATTATACCCTTGGTATGATTTTAACAATGCTAAAAAACATGCATATATGTGAGCAAAAGCTGTAAGAAGCTTAATAAAGATAGCTGATATGTTTGGGTGATTTACCTTTCTTACCTCATATGGTTATAATAGTGTACTTCATGCAATATATAAGATCAGACGAAAATTCCTTCAAACATTTTTTATCATTTTTATAATGTGAGAGAAAAAAGTAGGGTTATCTATCTAAAGCAACGTGACTATCTCTGGCTCACTTCTCTTATTTGTTCATATTTCAGAGTCCTCTCTTCCCAACTATTCAATACCTACTATGTGAATAAGGATGGGATTACTTGAAAAAAAAAATACACCTCCTCATTAGAGAGAATAAATCAGAAAGTGACTGACGGTGCTATAAGTACTTTGCTAAAAGCTCCAACTGACTTTTTTTAACCTTTAAGTCAGTTAACAGAAGGGCTGAAATTTCAAACCAATACTCTTCTTGTACCGGTGTAACTATTAGAACTAACCATCTTACCGGTTCTTCAACTTCTCCACTAGCATGCTGAGCTTCAGCTTGTAGGTCTATAGGAGGAGCGTCTTCCACAATTCTTTGAACAGACATCTGAATAAACTCATCAAAAGAATCCAGCTGTTGTCTGACCAAGCCTTTCTCGTCAAAATAGGAACTGGGAAAATATTTGAGTTCAGTCAGTTGCAACTCAGTGATAATTTCTAGCATAATTCCCCATTTTCATTATAATCAATTCAACAGTCATTAAATACCAACCATTATATGTCAACCACTAAACAAGATACTGTGATCTATCTTAAAAAGGATGAAACCAGGCATATTTTCTTTGTAGAACTTATTATTTGGGGAAAAGCAGCTTATATTTGTGGGTAAAATACTTAAAGCACGATATAAGAACTATAAGGATCCCAGCTCCTGGAAGGCCAAGGCAGGAGCATTGCTTGAGTTCAGCCTGGGCAACGTAATGAGACCTCATTTCTACAAATAAAAAAATTAGCCAGGTATGGTGGCATGTGCCTACAGGCCCACATACTCAAGAGGCTGAGGTTGGGGGATCATGTGAGCCCAGAGTTTGAGGCTGCATTGAGTCATGATGGCATCATTACACTCTAGCCTGGGAGACAGCGAGACCCCATCTCAAAGAAAAAAAAAACTGTATGTCCTCTATGGACAAATTTTATTCTACCTCTTTGAAATATTTCTTGAAAAATGAGTCAGGAGATAAAACTAAAGAAAAATCAATAGCCAAAGATAATAAGAACTTTGATTTGAATAGGAGGGGGGGTAGTGATATCAATGACTAAAATAATGCGTGAGAATACCAACTTTAGGTTACCAATCATTAGTTCTATTTTGAATTGTTAAAGGTGGGATAAGAAGAGTAAGTCTTTACATAAAAATACTCAGCAAAAGACTGGTGATAAAAATGTAGCATGGCTGAGACATCTATAATCTAAAGAGTAGACATTATTTTTATAAGGAACAGATACTTTTCAGGTGAGGGGTGTGGAAAGACATAAAGATACAAGTAGATACAAGTGCAAGAGGATCTCAACAGATCACTCCCTATTACCATCCAGGAATAGCCACAAAGCTGGGCTTCACAGAGGCTGGAGGATCTAGCACAACCCTCAAGATTATCCCATCACCCCTCAGCAGTAGGAAGTGCCCCACCACACCTCCACATCTCCACTCCTGTATCTTGTGACCTCTGTCATCTTGTATCTGTGAGACTTTCTTAGCTTCTGCTCCCCAACTACTGACTCCCCCATCTTCACATCAATTTTCTGAGACAATATGCAGAGTCCAACTAATCATCAGCCTCCCATTTTGGCTTCATCAGGTCACCTCACACATCAGTGACAGGCCAACAAATCGGGCCCACCCTGATCCAGTCAAGTATGGCCACCACTATTAGAAGTTAGGTTCTATGGTAGAAAACACAGCAGACAACCATACATGTGTAAGGTATGAACTAAATAATAGTTGAGGCAATTTATTTCAGTAGAGACTGTCACATATTAGGAAAGAAATTTCTCAAAACCATGTGGATTAGTCATTGATGTGTAAGAAAAACATGGCATTGCCTGTAATATAAATAGCAATGGTTTTTTATAGGCAATTTAAGAGGAAATAGCTTCTAAACTATAGATAAGTTTCATTACCCCAGGAAGCTGAACTATACCTACTTTCCCCAAAATCATTAGATTGGTGCTTAAACATCTAAACTATATAAATATTTCATATTTATATCTACTCTAGTGCTTATTTTACCTGAAGTCATCGTATACAGTTACTTGTGATATTAACTAATATCACATTCACATTGCTAGGTAAAGATCACTTGATATTGAAAAGTAAAAAAAAAATCAAAATTCATTTCTCAGTAACCAAAGTATCTACAGTCAATTTAAACTTAAAAATCAAATAACTTATTTTGTAACAAATGATAAATGCTATGACAGTTCACAATAGAGTACTTTATCCTTGAGCAATCTACCACATATGTTGAAAACAACTTCTTCTTCTAAGATAAAATATTTTTTCTATTAGAAGAATGTAGAATATAGGCACACTCCACAGAACATCTACCTGATTATTGTTTCCTAATAAAATACCTCTTGGTGTTTAACACCCAAACATCACAGAAGATGTAACTGTCTCAATAAAGTTTTGTCTTCTACAGCCAATTTGTTTTATTTTTTGTATTTATAAAAGGCTCCAAGACAATGCTTCATTCTAGCTATAGGTGGCAAAAGATAGTACGGCAGAAAATACAGATGTTTAAATACAAATGGAGTCAAAGGTTACCATCACCTCAGGCACAAAGAAAAGCTGACTTTTTGCCAGATTTCTTTTATTCTTTGTTTTAAAAAAAAAAAAAAAGAGAGAGAGAGAGATAGGGTCTGGCTATGTTGCACAGGCTGGTCTCAAACTCCTGAGCTCAAGTGATCCACCCGCCTCAGCCTCCCAAAGTGTTGGGATTACGGGCAGGCGTGAGCCACCTCGTCAAGCCTTTTTGCCAAATGTCTTAATTCCACCTGTGGCCAGGGGCCCTTTCCCCACAGCCTTCAATTTTAAAGCTTTTTCTGCTCCTCTTTTTGCTTCTGCTGGAAAGCTGTGTCTTCCTCATCCATCTCCTTGGCCTGCTTCTTCGGCTGTTTCACGGGCTTCTTGCCACCTCTGCAACCAAACGTGGCAACTGCTGCCCCTGCCCCTTCTCCAAACCCTGCCACCAGAAACAGAGCTCCCATTCTCACCCCCACTCCTTATGGAAAAATATATACTTATATCCCAAAAACTCAATTTTTTTTATTTTTATTTATTTTTAGAGACAAGGTCTCACTATGTTACCCAGGCAACACTCAAACTCGTGAGCTCAAGTGATCCTTCTGCCTCAGCCTCCCAGGTAGCTGGGACTATACAGGCACACACCACAGCACCTAGCTTTCAATACTTTCTTTTGTAAGATTCTGGACAAACACACTGACTCATATCTTTTTTGTTTTTTGAGACGGAGTCTCGCTCTGCCGCCCAGGCTGGAGTGTAGTGACGTCATGTCACCTAACTGCAAACTCTGCCTCCCAGGTTCAGGTGATTCTCCTGCCTCAGCTTCCCAAGTAGTTGGGATTACAGGCGTGCACCACTACACTCATCTAATTTTTTTATTTTTTAGTAAAGACAGAGCTTCACCATGTTGGCTAGGCTGGTTCCAACTCCTGACCTTAAGTGATCTGCCTGCCTCAGCATCCCAAAGTGCTGGGATTACAGGCAAAACAATATCTTTCTAACAAAACAACATTCAAGAAAGGTATCCAGTTAGACTCCAAATACAACTGGCAGAATGTCGGAAGCATGTGTTCTTTGAAAAGAGAGAAAGTTGACCAAGGGGTCATGCACCTTGGAGCTGATGGGGCTCAGAGAGGCATCCATCGTCATGTTGTTGTATATAAAGCAGCGGTCAGGGGATGAGAGAAGAGTTATAAGCCTTTAACATCCTAACATAACAGGATGTTACTTTATCACTTATAAGTTACTTTTCTTACCTATACAAGGCTTCTCAGAATTTTATCACATTTAGTTACACTTAGAATTGGATAGGAATTTGCAGTGAATTTTAACAAATTTGTTTTTAACAAAGTTAAAAACCAATTTTAACTTTGTCTATTTAAAATAATGAGAAAACCAAGCAATCAAATTAACATTACTAGTAACGAAACAAACGTGCCTCCCGATATGATGCACTGAGACTATGTCACTTCTGCCAAAAGTAAAGCATCTGAATCCAATTATGAGAACTATTAGACAAACCTAACTGAAAGGCATCCTAAAAAGTAACTGGCATGTATTCTTCAAAAATGTCAAGGTACAAAAAAAAGAACAGACACACTGAGGAACTGTTCCAGATTAAAGGAAATGGAAGAATATGCCATGACAACTAAATCCAGTATGTCATCCTAGGCTGGATCCAGGGTCAGAAAAATTTTTATTTTGCTATAAACATGAGTGGAACAACTGGCAAAATGTGGGTAGGGTCTACAGATTAAATAAGATCACCATAATTGTGATGATGTAAAAGAATGTCCTTATGTCTGCAAGTTACTCTTTTTTTTGTTTTTTGGAAACAGGGTCTCACTCTGTCATCAAGGCTGGAGTACGGCAGTGCAATCTTGGCTCACTGTAGCCTCAACCTCCCAGGATCAAGTGATCTGCAAGTTATTCTCACATGTTTCAGAAAAAAAATATGTACCAAAAGAAGAAAAGACAAAGAAATGTAGTATGGGGTAACATTTTCGGAATCTGGGTGAAGTGATTAAATGAATTCTTTGTGTTAATTTTTAGGTCTGAATTACTTAAAATGTTAAATATATAAATAAAGTAACTACTGTCACGTAGCACATTTATATAGAACAGCTATTTATCAAGAAGACTAAGCAGGAAATCTACAGTGCCTTTTCAAGCTAATTCAGTTTGGTCCAAAGTTACCTAATTACAATCCAGCATGCTTCTTGCCACAAATCCGGGGTGATTTCATCATCATCCTCATCATATTGCATATCTGTAAAAACAAAATATTGTACTCATTTGCAATGAGATGCCACTTAGTTAACATCTTGCTCCTGTAACTTTAAGTAGCAGAAACATATTTACTTTCTGCTGAATAAGTAATGCTTTCACCCCAGGTTCTCTAAAATTTCAATTACATTAATAAAATAATTTATGTCTATGTCACACAGGTATTCTTCCAATATACGAAGAGGTTTATTAGAGAGTTGTAATGTAAGTTGTATGAATTTTAAGTTTCCCATTTTATTGATCAGTAAGATTTTCAGAGACTAGAGTAAGAGACAGAATGAGGGGGCAGAGCCATGGAAGGATTCCAACAGCTGGGCAATACCCTGAGGTGGGGCGATCTATTACAGCAACATTTCATACATGTACAGGTATGAAAGATTACATTTTCCAGGCCGGGCGCGGTGGCTCAAGCCTGTAATCCCAGCACTTTGGGAGGCCGAGGCGGGCGGATCACAAGGTCAGGAGATCGAGACCACAGTGAAACCCCGTCTCTACTAAAAATACAAAAAATTAGCCGGGCGCGGTGGCGGGCGCCTGTAGTCCCAGCTACTCAGGAGGCTGAGGCAGGAGAATGGCGGGAACCCGGGAGGCGGAGCTTGCAGTGAGCCGAGATCGCGCCACTGCACTCCAGCCTGGGCAACAGCGTGAGACTCCGTCTCAAAAAAAAAAAAAAAAGAAAGATTACATTTTCCAAAGATGGCCACTAGCCTATCTCCCATCCCACATGGCCTTCTATAATGTGATCTTGACACTCCCATCATAAGATATAGTGGTCTATGCACCCTCTCCTTGAATCAGGTAGATTCTGACTCTCCTGTAACTTAAGAGAATGCCGCTGAAGCAATGCTGCATGACTTCAGAAGCCAGGTCAGAAAAGGCAATGAAGTTTCTGTCATGTTTGCTAAAACACTTTCTGGAGCCCTAAGCTGTCATTAAAAAGTAGTGATGGCTCAGGCCTATAATAATCCTAGCACTTTGGGAGGCCAAGGTGGGTGGATCACCTGAGGTCAGGAGTTCGAGACTAGCCAGGCCAATATGGCAAAACTCCGTTTCTACTAAAAAATACAAAAATTAGCCGGGCATGGTGGCACATGCCTGTAATCCCAGCCACTCAGCAGGCTGAGGCAAGAGAATTGCTTGAACCCAGGAGATAGAGGTTGCAGTGAGCTGAGACTGCACCACTGCACTCCAGCCTGGGCAACAGAGTCTCTGTCTCAAAAATTTAAATTAAAAAAAAAAAATTTTTTTTTTTTAAGTCATACACTATTCTGAGGCTGCTACATTCTGAGAAAGCCCAAACCATAAGGAGAGGTCACTTACAGATGCTCCATTGGCAATTTTAGTCCTTGAGTCCTCCCAAGCTACGTCTCATGTCAGACATGAGAGTCAACACTACAGATCATCTCTCACCCCTCTGTCAACACTCGGCCTTAATGTCTTCCCAAATGAACCAGAGTCACGGTGGAAGGCAGGCAAGTCCTGTCCAAATTCCTGACCCACAGTATCCATGAACATAACAAAATAATTTTTTAAGTAGCTAAATTTTCGGGTAGTTATGCAACAGTAATTTAAATATGCATTCAAAAAAATCAGTATGCACTGGTCCTCTAATATTAATCCCATCATCTTATGTGAAAGAATAAGTGTGCTGTATTTTTGGTTTTTATTCTAATGTACACATACATAGCCTGTAAAACTTTGGGTTCAAAATTTGATACATATACAAAATAAATTTTTAATGAACCCTTCTTAAATGGACTGGAATTATTAATCCCTGTACCTGGGGGAAGGGTAAGAAAGACAAAGTTATCTATAATAGCTCAGAGATTTCCAGCTTTGATGAGAGATTAAAAGTTAGTATCACTGCCATACCAGAGAAGCAAGTAAGATGGTGGAAAAAGGAGAGGTAATGAGATCGGCTTTAGAGATATCTACAGATCACATATCCCTTCAAATACTTCTAGTAGGCACATATATACGAATATAAACTTAAATGAAGAGTCTAAATTATAGACAACATGTAACACACAATAGATACACATTGGCATATAACACATGTGTATCTGTGTCAATAAAATAAACATTTTAAAATTTGAAAAAAAAAGTACAGAGTTGGAATCATTAACAAATGCATGGGAGAAAAATGAGATTGTACATAGAGAAGGAAGACTGAAGGCAGGATATCTGGGAACAACTTTGAGAGTCATATGAAGGAAAATGAACCCATGAAAGAGACTCATTTATTCATCCACTCATCAAATTTTTTTTGAGGCTAGGTGCACTGGCTCATGCCTATAATCCCAACACTGTGGGAGGCCAAGGCAGGCAGATCACTTGAGACCAGGAGTTCAAGACCAGCCTGGCTAACATGGAGAAAACCCATCTCTACTAAAAATACAAAAATTAGCCAGGCATGGTGGCACCCGCCTATAGTCCCAGCTACTAGGGAGGCTGAGGCAGGAGAATCGCTTGAACCCAGAAGGTAGAGGTTGCAGTGAGCCAAGATCATGCCACCGCACTCCAGCCTGGGTGACAAGAGTGTGACTCTGTCTCAAAAAAAAAAAAAAAAAAAAGTGATATGAATATTCCTGACAAAGACCTGAAGAGGTTAGGGAAGACTTCCCAAAAGCTGCGCAGAGGCCAGGTGCAGTAGCTCATGTCAGTAATCCCACCACTGGAAGGCCAAGATGGCAGGCACACTTGAAACCAGGAGTTCGAGACCAGCCTGAGCCACAAAGCGAGACCCCCGTCTCTAAATTTGTCTTTAAAAAGCTGGTCAGGCACAGTGACTCACGCCTGTAATCCCAGCACTTTGGGAATCTGAGGCAGATGGATCACGAGGTCAGGAGTTTGAGACCAGCCTGGCCAGCACGGTGAAACCCGTCTCTACTAAAAATACAAAAATTAGATAGGCATGGTGGAGTACGCCTGTAATCCCTGCTACTCAGGAGGCTGAAGCAAAGAATCACTTGAACCTGGGAGGCGGAGGTTGCAGTGAGCCAAGATCGCACCACTGCACTCCAGCCTGGGCCGACAAAGGGAAACTCCATCTCAAAAAAAAAAAAAAAAAAAAAAAAAGCTGAGCAGAGACCTCATGTTATAAACAGGAGTAATCAGGCAAAAAGGAAGGGAAAAAGGTAGGAGGAGTCAAGAAAGAACCCTACCGAATAGAAAAAACCAAACTGTGCAAAAGACCCCATAATGCAAGATAGGATGGCATATTCAAAGAATGACAGAAGGTCAATGTAGCGGAAGCGCAGAGTGTGAAGTTGGAAGTGGAATAAGAAGAGTTTGGCCTTTATCAAGAGATTTGAGTTTAGCAGGGTTGTGGCTAGGTCACATTTTCGTTTCTGAAAGATCCCTATGGCCAGTGTGGAGAATGGATTGGAAGTACACAAATCAGTTAGGAGTAATCTAGGCAAGGGATGGCAGCAACATGAACTAGAATGATGGTGAAGGGGATAGAGAAGTGACCAGATTTGACGTATTTAGGAGACAGAACCAACAGGGCTTGGTGACTGATTAGATATGGAGGTGAAAGAGAGGAGTCAAAAATGATGGCCAGGTTTTTTATTTCAACAACAGAGGGTAAAACAGTTGTACCTCAGTGTCCATTGGAGACTGGTTTCAGGACCTCCCATAGATACCAAAACACAGATGCTTAAGTCCCTGACATGAAATGGCACTGTTATATACCCTAGGCACATCCTCCTGTATCCTTTAAATTATCTCTAGATTACTTATAATACCTAATACAATGTAAATGCTATGTAAAGAATTGTTTACTTGTAATGTTTATGGAATAATGACAAGAAAAAAAGTCTGTACATTTTTACAAGGACACAATTTTTTTCTAATATTCTCTTTTTTGTTGAGACAGGGCCTTACTGTTACCCAGGCTGAAGTGCAGTGGTGTGATCACAGCTCACTGTAGCCTCAAACTCTTAGGGCTCAAGCAATCCTCCCACCTCAGTATCCCAAGTAGCTGGGATCACAGGTACACGCCACCATGCCCAGCTAATTTTTAAATTTTTTTGTAGAGATGAGGTCTCCCTATGTTGCCCAGGCTGGTCTCAAACTCCTGGCCTCAAGCTTTTTAATATTTTCAATCCAAGATTAATTGAATATACAGATGTGAAACCTACAGATACAGAGGGCCAACAGTGCCCTTCACCGAGACAGAGAACACAGGAGGCAGTGACTTTGGGAGGGGAATAGCAAAAGAAAATAATTAGCTCAGTTTGGGCAGTGACAAGGTTAAGTAGCCTGGGAGATATCCTAGTTGGCCAGTGGCAGTTAGATACCAGGGCTTTTAAACTAGAAGTATACATTCAGAAGTCATCCACATACAAATGGTAACTAAACAATGTAAAATGGATGAGATCACCCAAAGAGAATGTGAACAGGAAAGAAAATGAGAACAAAAGTCAGATAAGAAGAATCAAGTGGAAGTGATGTGGCTAGAAAGCTGAGTGAGTTTCCAGGAAGATGTCATCAACAGTTTTGAAGACCACAGGGTTTAGATAAGATTTTTTAAATATCCATCTCATTTATCAATTGAGAAGTCACTGTCAATCTTAGAGCTATCTTAATGCAGTAGCATGAGTAGAAACATATTGTAATCAGTTGAAAAGGACATGAAAGATGAAAATTAGAAACAAGGACAGCTTATTATTTTTATGTTTGGCTGTGAATGAAAGGAGAAAGGTAAAATACTAGAAGAAAAAGGAAAAAATGAAAAGTTTAACTTGTTTCCATGTGGATGACAGAAATCTGACATTTTCACATAGTGGCTGAAAACTGATGAGGACATTATCTAATAAACATTTCAGAGGACATGGGCAAGAATAAAATGTAGGCTCACTGCTAAAGCAACTATGATAAACTCTTTTTTCCACGGGATCATTATACATTGCAAAACTAGTACAAATCACCACTATGGTGGTCACTTGGCATCATCTAGCAAAATGTTAAAAGTGTGTATCATTTGACGTGACAATTTTATATGTAGAAATGCATCCCACAGACATACTTGGGCAAATTATATGTACAAGATTATTCATTTACAGCACTGAACCAGAAAATGACTAGAAATAAATCAAATATCCATCAAGAGACTACTTAAGTTATGGTACATCCACACAAACTAAGTAACTGGGGGAGTGGGCGAAGGGGCGGGGGCGATGCTTTCTGTGTACTGATACAAAAATCTAGATACATTAAGCAAAATCTAAAAGTGGAGAAAAGTGTGAATATTACTTTCTGTCTTTAAAAAAGGAGAAAAATCCCATTTATATTTGCTCAAATATGCATAAAGAAACTGTGGAGGCTGGGTGCAGTAGCTCACACCTGCAGTCCCAGCACTTTGGGAGGCTGAGGCAGGTGAATAACCTGAGGTCAGGAGCTTGAGATCAGCCTGGCCAACGTGGAGAAACCCTGTCTCTACTAAAAATACTACTATTAGCTGGGCATGTTGGTGCACGCCTGTAATCCCAGCTACTAGGGAGGCTGAGGCAGGAGAACTGCTTGAACCTGGGAGACAGAGGTTACAGTGAGCCAAGATTGCACCACTGCACTCAAGCCTGGGCAACAGAGCAAGACTGTCAAAAAAAAAAAAAGAAAAAAGAAACTGCGGAGTGATTATAATCTATTGTAACAGTAGTTACCCACTGTGGAGAGTTCAAACTGGGCAGATGGTGGGTAAGAAGGAGACCTGACACTTTAATTTTTTTTTTTTGAGACAGGGTCTCACTTTGTTCTTGGCTCACAGCAGTGTCAACTTCCAAGGCTCAAGCGATCCTCCTGCCTCAGCTCCCCAAGTAGCTGGGACTATAGGTGAGCACCACCACACCCAGCTAATGTTTCCATTTCTTATAGAGAGGGGGTCTCCCCTGTTGCCCAGGCTGGTCTTGAACTGCTGAGCTCAAGCGATCCACCCACCTCAAGCTCCCAAAATGCAGGGATAACATGCCTGAGACACTGTACCAGCCACCCCACTTTAACGTTTTTAAACTTTCTGGCTTGTGAGCTGAGAATGTATTACCTAGCCAAAAATTATGCTTTAAAAAATCTTTTTTTCGAATTTTTCTTCTACTGAGATAACAGTTAAAAAGAACAAGTACTATAATGATGCTAATAAATTTCTAGAACACAAGATATAAATGAGACAAGTTTAAACAGCTTTAAAAGTTTAAGTTTTTGGCTGGGCACAGTGGCTTACGCCTGTAATCCCAGCACTTTGGGAGGCTGAGACAGGCAGATGGCTTGAGCTCAGGAGTTTGAGAACAGCCTGGGCAACATGGCCAGACCCTATCTCTCAAAAAAAATTTTTTAAAAAGTTTAAGCTTTTGCTTCAATTTTTTCCATCTCATTTATCAGAAGTAGCTGAGGGAATAAAGAGAGGAGATGTAAGGGGTGGCCAAGGAATTGAGAGCTAGAAGAAAATAAGATTTGCATTAGTAGATATGGAGAATAGAAAAGGCAGCTACGAAAATACACTAGATTCAACTAAGAATTCTGTTTTTTTTTTTTTTTTCAAGACAAGAGTCTTACTCTGTCATTCAGGCTGTGGTGCAGAGGCGCAATCTCAGCTCACTGCAACCTCTGCCTCCTGGGCTCAAGCGATGTGGCCTCAGCCTCCCGAATAACTGGGATTACAGGCGCGCGCCATCACACTCGGCTAATTTTTGTATTTTTAGTAGATGCGGGATTTCCCCCATGTTGCATATAGCATAAGAATTCTATATGCGCAAAGAAACAGATTTTTTTTTTTTTTTTTGAGTCGGAGTCTCGCTCTGTCGCCCAGGCTGGAGTGCAGTGGCGCGATCTCGGCTCACTGCAAGCTCCGCCTCCCGGGTTCACGCCATTCTCCTGCCTCAGCCTCCCGAGTAGCTGGGACTACAGGCGCCCGCCACCTCGCCCGGCTAATTTTTTGTATTTTTAGTAGAGACGGGGTTTCACCGTGGTCTCGATCTCCTGACCTTGTGATCCGCCCGCCTCGGCCTCCCAAAGTGCTGGGATTACAGGCGTGAGCCACCGCGCCCGGCCGAAACAGATATTATACATTGGTCCAGTGTAGCAGAATACATATCATCTGAGAACTGTGACATTGTGAGAACTGTGACACTGTGAGAAGAGGAAATTTAAACGCCATCCTTTAAGACAATTTACTTTGACTTACAAACAGCATGAAGAAATGTCAGACTAAACCGAGTCCCCCCACCCTCCCCCCGATATTCTCTGTCCCGATATATTTCCAGGGCCTTCCACACTGCCTGACACAGGCTGACACTCAACACTTCAGCTATTCAGTAAGTCGACTGTGGCTTTAAGGAAAAATTTTAAAGGGTGCTCTTTGCTTCAAATTCAAAACCACGGAATTTATCTTACGGTTCTGCACGCTACTTCACTACAGGAAGCGAGGATCAGATCTAAGGGAACGAGAAAGTGCAGAGAGCAGCAGTGAACCTAACCGGGAACATTAACGCTGTGTTCCCTGCACCCTCTGCCTCTCCCTACCCCAGTTTCGTTCCCGGCCTGAAAGGTGTGGGAACAAGGCTAGGGACTGTCCGGCCGGCGGGAGGGAAGGCCCCAATCATCAATCCAATCAGTTCCCCAAGCTTCCCTGCTGGACCGCCGTGGCATGTGTTTCACCTACCCTCATCCGCGTCGTACATATTGCCAAACGGTTCCCGAGCTCCTAACTCGAAATCAAAGACAAAAAGCGCGCAGAAGCCACCAGCGCCGGGAGCTAAAGACCAAGTAACTTCCGTCTCCGACGTTCCCAGAATACTGTGCGTCTCACACAAGAGGCCGCCCACAGGGACGCCAAAGTTAGGATCTGCGCCTGCGCAAATTGTAGGGCAAGCTTGGGCGGGAGTTGGGTTGCACACGCGCAAATTGTGGGCCGCGGCTGCCGGTGGCTGATTGAGAGGACAGCTCCCGCAATCTGCTGTCGCATCCGTCCCGTTAATGTTTTATTTCTGCTTGTTTTTCAATGTCGTTGCACAAATAACGACACCTGAAAACAAAGCCAAGTATACTTATTAATAAAAAGTGCTCGTTCTGTGAATCCGCGACATTGGGATGCTCAATTGATTTGCCTTTATAAAGACCAAAACACGAAGCAATTTTTATTTTTATTTGTTTATTATTTTTTGAAATGGAGTCTCGTTCTGTTGCCCAGGCTGGAGTGCAGTGGAGCGATCTCGGCTCACTGCAACCTCCGTCTCCCGGGTTCAAGCGATTCTCCTGCCTCGGCCTCCCAAATAGCTGGGATTACAGGCGCGCGCCACCACGCCCGGCTAATTTTTGTATTTTTAGTAGAGACGGGGTTTCACCACATTTGCCAGGCTGGTCTCGATCTCAGGTGATCCGCCCGCCTCGGCCTCCCAAGGTGCTGGGATTAGAGGCGAGCTGCCCGCTCGCCTACCGTTCCAGCCACGCGCCCGGCCAGAAGCTCCGTTTTGTTTTGTTTTGTTTTGTTTTGTTTTGTTTTGTTTGAGACGGAGTTTCGCTCTGTCGCCCAAGCTTGAGTGCAGTGGCGCGACCTCGGCTCACTGCAAGCTCCGCCTCCCGGGTTCACGCCATTCTCCTGCCTCAGCCTCCTGAGTAGCTGGGACTACAGGCGCCCGCCACCACGCCCGGTTTATTTTTTGTATTTTTAGTAGAGACAGGGTTTCACCGTCTTAGCCAGGATGGTTTCGATCTCCTAACCTCATGATCCGCCCGCCTCGGCCTCCCAAAGTGCTGGGATCACAGGCGTGAGCCACCGCGCCCGGCCCGGAAGCTCCTTTTTAAATGTGATTTATTACGGGCGGCTTGGGCTAGCAGTGAGGCGTTAAGCCTGAAAGTGAAAAAACTCAAAACGCTCATCGCTCTCTTCTGCCCATCTAGCTCAATCCTCCAGTGCCTCCAATGCCTTTGCTATAGCTTTAAGTAGGTTCTCAGTCTCGGCGCTTAAATCGCGAGAACTCACGAGATTAGACGCAAAACTAACCAGGACAGCTCCCAAGTACCCACTCGCTTTCGTCTCGGTTCTAACACGCGCGTCGCCTCGGGCCCTAGTACGCGTGCGCGCTTGTGACTCCGCCCCTTTGCCTGGAGCTACTTCCTCATGCTGCCCGCTCGCCTGCAGTTCAGGCTGCTGAGCCTTTTCTTTCGTGGATTCGCTCCCACGGCAGCGCGCCATGGCCTCCGGGAGCCGCTCTTGGGGAGGAGGCGCGCTGCCGCCTCCTCCTTCCAGCACTCATCGAGTCTGGGACGCGAGCTTCCTTATGACCCCGTGGACACGGAGGGCTTTGGAGAAGGTGCTGACATGCAGGAGCGTTTTCTGTTCCCGGAGTACATCCCGGAGCCGGAGCTGGAGCCCACCCGCGAAGAGCAGCTGCAGGAGCTCCAGCAACAGCAGGAGGAGGAGGAGCGACAGAGGCAGCAGCGGCGGGAGGAGCGGCGACAGCAAAACCTACGGACCAGGCCCCGGGAGCACCCGGTCGTGGGGCACCCGGACGCGGCAGTGCCGCCCAGCGGCGTGAACTGCTCGGGCTGCGGGGCAGAGCTGCACTGCCAGGACCCCGGCGTGCCCGGCTACCTGCCCTGCGACAAGTTCCTCCGCACGGCGGAGGCAGACGGCGGGCTGGCGCGGACCGTGTGCCAGCGATGCTGGCTGCTGGTGCACCACCGGCGCGCTCTACGCCTGCAGGTGAGCCGCGAGCAGTACCTGGAGCTGGTGAGCGCCGCGTTGCGGCGGCCCGGGCCTTCCCTGGTTCTCTACATGGTGGACCTGCTCGACCTGCCCGACGCCCTGCTGCCCGACTTGCCCGCGCTGGTGGGCCCCAAGCAGCTGATCGTGCTGGGAAACAAAGTGGACCTCCTGCCCCAGGATGCTCCTGGCTACCGGCAGAGGCTGCGGGAGCGACTGTGGGACGACTGTGCCCGGGCCGGGCTCCTGCTGGCCCCTGGCCACCAAGGGCCACAGATCCCCGTCAAGAACGAGCCACAGGACGGGGAGAATTCGAATCCGCCGAACTGGTCCCGCACGGTGGTCAGAGACGTGCGACTGATCAGCGCCAAGACCGGCTATGGAGTGGAAGAGTTGATCTCTGCCCTTCAGCGCTCCTGGCGCTACCGTGGGGACGTCTACTTAGTGGGCGCCACCAACGCCGGCAAATCCACTCTCTTTAACACGCTCCTGGAGTCCGATTACTGCACCGCCAAGGGCTCCGAGGCCATCGACAGAGCCACCATCTCCCCTTGGCCAGGTGAGTTTTAGGAGGCTCTCTCCCTCTTCGTTTTCTGACAAGGTGGACGTCTGGTCCTAGCTGAGGCACCGACTACATCCTCCCTTAATGTCCACTACGGGCTGCCGGTACCCTTCCCTTTACAAATTCTCTCCCCACTCTGGTCATACCTCTCTTCTGTGTCAGCTTACTGCTAGGAAAAATTCAGGATGTGTTGTTGTAATTTTCTAATTACAGTGTTTATGGAGCACTTCTCTGTTCCCAGTCACTAGGCACTGGAGATAGACCAGGGAACAAAACAAAGTTCCTGTTCTGGAGATCTGCTTTGTAACTTCTTTGTATATTGTTTCAGAAAGTGTGCGCCCTTTTTACTGTCTGAACCTAATGAAATTTGTGTTTTTTTTGTTTGTTTGTTTTGTTTTTGAGACAGAGCCTCACTCTGTCGCCTAGGCTGGAGTTCAGTGGCGTGAGATCTCAGCTCACTGCAACCTCCTCCTCCGGAGTTCAAGAGATTCTCCTCCCTCAGCCTCCTGAGTAACGGGGATTACAGGCACACGCCACTATGCCCAGCTAATTTTTGTAATTTTAGTAGAGACGGGGTTTCACCATGTTGGTTAGGCTGGTCTCGAACTCCTGACCTCGTGATCCGCCCGCCTCGGCATCCCACAGTGCTGGGATTACAGGCGTGAGCCGCCGCACTCGGCCTAATTTTTGTATTTTTAGTAGAGATGGGGTTTCACCATGTCGGTCAGGCTGGTCTCGAACTCCTGGCCTCACGTGATCTGCCCACCTTGGCCTCCCAAAGCGCCGAGATTACGGGTAAGCACCACCATGCCCAGCTAATTTTTGTATCTTTGGTAAAAACAGGTTTTACCACGTTGGCCAGGCAGGTCTCCAACTCCTGACCTCAAGTGATCTACCCACCTCATCCTCCCAAAGTGCTGGGATTACAGGTGTGAGCCACCACTCCTGGCTCATTAGTGCAATTTGATGTGTGGCTTCGCTGGGCTCAGTGGCTCACATCTGTAATTCTAGCTTTTTTTTTTTTTTTTTTTTTTTTTTGAGAGGGAGTCTGGCTCTGTCGCCCATGCTGGAGTGCAGTGGCCGGATCTCAGCTCACTGCAAGCTCCGCCTCCCGGGTTTACGCCATTCTCCTGCCTCAGCCTCCCGAGTAGCTGGGACTACAGGCGGCCGCCACCTTGCCCGGCTAGTTTTTTTTTTGTATTTTTTAGTAGAGATGGGGTTTCACCGTGTTAGCCAGGATGGTCTTGATCTCCTGACCTCGTGATCCGCCTGTCTCGGCCTCCCAAAGTGCTGGGATTACAGGCTTGAGCCACCGCGCCCGGCCGCTTTTTTTTTTTTTTTTTTTTTTGAGACAGAGTCTCACTCTGTCGCCCAGGTTGGAGTGCAGTGGTGTGATCTCACCTCACCGCAACCCTTGCCTCCCGGGTTCAAGCAATTCTCCTGCCTCAACCTCCCGAGTAGCTGGACTACAGGCACACACCACCACACCCAGCTAATTTTTTGTATTTTTAGTAGAGAGGGGGGTTTCACCATGTTGGCCAGGCTGGTCTGGAACTCCTGACCTCAAGTGATCCACCCGCTTGGGACTCCCGAAGTGCTGGGATTACAGATGTGAGCCACCACGCCCAGCCAGGTTTAAATTTAAGTTTACAAAACTGACTGCCCTATTTGTTCCCTTGAAACCAGAGTTTCATTTAGTAAGCTGCTCTTCTCTGTCTTGCACTTTGAATTTTACACAAATATTACTTTTATACTGAATGGTAATGTGATGAAAATTGAAAGAAATCGGGCCTATAGATTTTGGATTCAAATTCTGGTTTCCCCTGTGAGCTAATCTCTTAACCTATTTCCTCATTTGTAAAGTGTCAGTAATTTTATGTTTTATTACAGTAACCGACACAGTGTAGATCCTCAAAAATGTTCATTTTCTTCCCCCTTATTCCCTTTTCTAAAGATGTATTTATTCTGTGTATTTCAGGTACTACATTAAACCTTCTAAAGTTTCCTATTTGCAACCCAACTCCTTACAGAAGGTTTAAAAGACATCAAAGACTTAAAAAAGATTCAACTCAAGCTGAAGAAGATCTTAGTGAGCAAGAACAAAATCAGCTTAATGTCCTGAAAAAGCATGGTTATGTCGTAGGTAAGCATCCTCTATGGGAAAACCCTGGTTGGTATTATGCTAAAATTCTTTGTTAAGCAACATGAAATACGGTTGTCCAAGGCTAGCCAGTTTTTGTGGGGAGAGACTGCCTTCCTCGTTCTGCAACAAAGAGGCCTTTTAGCACTCAGGCTACTATTTGGAAACCCAGAGCGGTACAGGTAGTAAAAGTTTTTACTCCATGCAGCAGCTTTAGATTAGATTGTCTGTCTTTCCTTGGTATATCTTTTCAGGCTTTCTTTAAAACAGTTTGATTTCCACACACACTCACCCCTGCCACTCCATGTACACCGCCAGCCACACACTTGATGATTGCAAGAGTTTGACTCCCATTGCTTTTTGGAAGAAAAAACAAGTATCATTGTTGTCTCACTTCCCTACACTGTAATCTTAGTAACTTGTTTGAGGGAAACATAAAAATTATGTCTGGAGTCAAAAGTATTAAAGGAGTGACTGATAACCTTACTATAACTTGTTCTAGGAAGGGTTGGAAGGACATTCTTGTATTCAGAAGAACAGAAGGATACAGTTCCCTTTGAGTTTGATGCTGATTCACTTGCCTTTGACATGGAAAATGAACCTGTTATGGGTACGCACAAATCCACCAAACAAGTAGAATTGACTGCACAAGATGTGAAAGATGCCCACTGGTTTTATGACACCCCTGGAATTACAAAAGAAAACTGTGTATGTATTTGGTTTCCTTTAGAAACATTTACTTTCTTTTTCTTTTTTAATGGGTTTATATTGCTTGCTGCTCATATATAGCCAATTTATCAAGACAGGGGAATTGCAATAGAGAAAGAGTGTAATGCATGCAGAGCCAGCTAAATGGGAAACTGGAGTTTTATTACTAGTCATATCAGCCTCTGAAACATTTACTTTCAATTGTACAAGTACCGCTGTCTTAATTGGCAGAAAACAGGAAAAGAAGTATACTTCCATTTTAGACTCAGTTCTGATTCATTCATAAAAGCTGTTTAAGGGTGAATCTGTATGCCCTCAAGTTCTCTGTTCCATTTGATAGACTTCATTGCTGACAACCAACTTATTTCTTATCATTGTGATTGTTACCTTAGTTAGGGAAACATTTACAGAAGCCTAGGTTTTGAGATTGGAAAAAAACATAAATATCACTGAAGTCCACCTCCCTAGTTCCTGCTTGAATTACCCCTATAACATATCCATCAAGGGGTCCTCCATCTTGAACTGACAGGAGTGACTCACCATTAACTGAAACTGTGCCCCGTCACCTTCCAAGGTAACTCATTTGGGTCTTTGACCTTCTCTTTATATTGAGTGTACTGAGCTGAACAGTCTCCCTGTAACATGCACCCATTGTTCCCTAAAGCCATATGGGACTAACGTAATACCTATTTCCCTTGCCAGACTTTGAAATATTTTAAAGTGTAACATCCCATCTCTTCTTCACCTATCCCTCCCTTTTCTTCTCTTTCATTAGTTCATCCAGCAAACATTGAGCATTTACTGTGCTGACAATCTGGATTATTTGTCTTCATTTCCTACAGTTGTGCTCCCTGAGAAACAGGCTTTTCATTGACCCAGGCCTCTTCAGAATGTTTTCTATGTTTGTTCTTAAAGTTTGACACTGAGAACGCAGTGCTCTCAGGTGAGCATGATTTAGAATAGCATTAACTCCAGCTGGGCACAGTGGCTCACGCCTGTAATCCCAGCACTTTGGGAGGCACAGGCGGGCAGATCACAAGGGCAGGAGATCAAGACCATCCTGGCTAACACGGCGAAACCCCGTCTCTACTAAAAATAGCCAGGCATGGTGGCAGGCGCCTGTAATCCCATCTACTGGGGAGGCTGAGGCAGGAGAATGGCATGAACCCAGGAGGCAGAGCTTGCAGTGAGCTAAGATTGCGCCACTGCACTCCAGTCTGGGTGACATAGCGAGGCTCCTTCTCAAAAAAAAAAAAGAATAGCATTAACTCTACCTGTCTTGTTCCTATGCCTCTCTTTAATCCAACTGTTCATGGACAACTTTGGGACTCATAGGTAACTTTGACTTTGTCTTGTTAAATTCAGCCTATATCTTACTCTGTTAAATATTCATTAAATCTCATTACTTTCCCTTGCCTTGCCTTTGCGTTGCAGTTTGGATCTTCATTCAGATCATTGATTGACTCAAATGTGCATCCAGGATACAGCCTCACAAGAGATTCATTAATCACTTCCTTTGAATCTGGTTACTGACCAGTTTCTGATTATTCTAATTATCTCTGTGTCTCCCTACAAAACCACATTGGTTTCTTAGGTACTTTTCTTGGCCTTGTCAGTAACACTTACAGTTACATTCTCAGAATTGTATTCTATTTGGTGTCCCCTGTCATTGAATCATACAGACCTTTTAACTTTTATTGCCCTCCTAGAATAATTGCTAATGCCATCTTTTCTTCCTTAGCAGTCCAAAAGTTCAGAACTGCTTTCTAATAATATTCTATCACTTTAGCTTAATGAACTAATTCTTCCTCCCCACAACTTTTTTTTTGAGACGGTCTCCCCCAGGCTAGAGTGCAGTGGCGCAATGATCTTGGCTTACTGCAACTTCTGCCTCCTGGGTTCAAGCAATTCTCCTGCCTCAGCCTCCCAAGTAGGTGGTTTTAGAGGCATGTGCCACCACACCCGTCTACTTTTTGTATTTTTACTAGAGATGGTTTCACCAGGCTGGTCTTGAACCCCTCACCTCAGGTAATCCACCCACCTCGGCCTCCCAAAGTGCTAGGATTACAGATGTGAGCCACCACGCCCAGACTAATTCTTCCCTCTCAGATGCTGTTAGATCAGGCATAGCAGTTACTTAAGTCATATACCCTCTATGAAAGAGTTGTGTCAGAAAGGCAAGAATTTGCAAAATATTCTAGACAGCAGAATGAGAACCCCAAATTTTTAGATATAAATGTCTGTCAGCACTGGTAGTTTTCTTCTCTGTTAGTTTACAGATACACTTATTTGCTGTCTTAAACCAGGGTTTCCCAAACTGAACCAAGTATCTCTGTTGTGAAATGGAAGTATTAAGACTCAGTCTGCGCACCGTGCCTTACGCCTGTAGTCCCAGCACTTTGGGAGGCGGAGGTGGGAGGATTGCTTGAGCCCAGGAGTTTGAGACCAGCCTGGGCAACATGCCAAAACTGTATCTCTACTAAAAATACAAAAAATTAGCTGGGCATGGTGGTGCATGCCTGTAATCCCAGCTACTCAGGAGGCTGAGGCACAAGAATCACTTGATACACTTATTGGGAGGCAGAGGTTGCAGTGAGCTGAGATCTTGCCACTGCAGCCCAGCCTGGGCAACAGAGGGAAACCCTGTCTCACCAAAAAAAAATAAACAGAGAGACAAGGTTTTCCCTGTTGCCCAGGCTGGAATGCAGTGGCATGATCAAGTAACTACAAAGTCCTGGGCTCAACCAATCCTCCCACTTCAGCCTCTCAAGTAGCTAGGGCCACAAGTACACACCACCATGTCCAACTAATTGTTTAGTTTTTGTAGCGACAGGACCTTGCTATGTTGCCCAGTCTGGTCTAGGCTGGAGTGCAGTGGTGGAATCTTGGCCCACTGTAACTTCTGCCTTCCTGGCTTAAGCGATCCTCCACCTCAGCCTCTAGGGTAGCTAGAAACTACAGACACACACAACCCCGGCTAATTTTTGTATTTTTCATAGAGGTGGGGTTTTGCCATGTTACCCAAGCTGGTCTCAAACTCCTGAGCTCAGCTGGGCGTGATGGCGCATACCTCTAATCACAGCACTTCAGGAAACCAAGGCAGGTGGATCACTTGAGGTCAGGAGTTCGAGACCAGCCTGGCCAATGTGACAAAACCCCATCTTTACTAAAAATACCAAAAAAAATTAGCCAAGCATGCTGGCGCATGTCTGTAATCTCAGCTACTTGGGAGACTGAGAAAGGAGAATTGCTTGAACCTGGGAGGCAGAGGTTGCAGTGAGCCAAGATCGTGCCACTGCACTCCAGCCTGGGTGACACAGTGAGA
Source organism: Macaca nemestrina (assembly GCF_043159975.1). Taxonomy (NCBI): domain Eukaryota; kingdom Metazoa; phylum Chordata; class Mammalia; order Primates; family Cercopithecidae; genus Macaca; species Macaca nemestrina. The sequence goes on along the minus strand of NC_092127.1, from coordinate 119,953,302 downwards.
CTCCATCTCAAAAAAAGAAAAAACTCCTGAGCTCAAGGGATCTGCCTGTTGCTGCCTCTGGAAGTCCTGGGATTACAGGCATGAGCCACTATCGACTGACCTGCAAACGGCTTTTAATGTGCCTTTTCAAACACAAATAATGAAGAAAACTATTTGTAGCTCCCTTATTGTTTTCTTGTGATGTATCATTTCTATTTTTTATTTTCTTGTTATTCTTTTTTTTTTTATTTGAGACGGAGTCTTGCTCTGTCGCCCAGGCTAGAGGGCAATGGTGCGATCTCGGCTCACCACAACCTCCGCCTCCCGGATTCAAGTGATTCTCCTGCCTCAGCCTCCCGAGTAGCTGGGATTACAGGTGTGCACCACCATGCCCGGCTAATTTTGTATTTTTAGTAGAGACAGGCTTTCTCCATGTTGGTCAGGATGGTCTCTTGAACTCCCGACCTCAGGTGGTCCACCCGCCTCAGCCTCCCAAAGTGCTAGGATTACAGGCGTGAGCCACTGTGCCCAGCCTCTTGTTATTCTTAAAAAGGAAGTTTACAAGTTTTGTGTCCAATTTGTACCTTCTTTATTCTTTTTTAACCAGAATTTGATTCCTTAAATCTTTCCAGAATCTTGTACTTCTGTCTTTCCTTTTCTATTTTTCTCTAGTCTCTCTAGGAACTTGTCATCCTTAGAAGGGATTTATGATAAATTATAGGGATAAATTATAAATCCTCTATGTTATAAGCATAGGGGATTTATAACTTTTTCTCATTCTCTGCTGAATATTTGGGATAAATAAGGAAATTGAAGACCAGAATTTAGAAAGAGGTTATTCAGCCAATTTACTTGCTCCTAGAATGGGGTGACCATTTTGCATTTAATGCATGCAACTTACCACTAGGACATGAGGTCACATATACCATTACTTTAAGCTGAAATTGCTCCTCCCCACAAGCCTTGATAAGGAGAACATATATTTTCTATCTTGGTATTGAATCAACATGTTTTCAGGTTCACATTAATTTTGACATTTAGGGAATGCTGCTGACATAGGAAAGTCTCATACACCTATAAAGTTATTTTGCCATTACTGTAGATTAAGTTGTAAAACAAAGGTAGAGCCATCAGATTGAGATTAATTTTGACAGGAAGAATCTATATAAATTTGATGTGTAGCAAACTGACATAATTTAGTTTATTTTGAAGTCTGGCATATTTTTCTTCACTTTTTATTTTACAGGTAAATCGTAATATATTTTCAATAAAAGTATTTTTCTTAAAAAAATCTGCCATTTGCTTCACAGATTTTAAATCTTCTAACAGAAAAAGAAGTAAATATTGTTTTGCCAACACAGTCCATTGTTCCAAGAACTTTTGTGCTTAAACCAGGAATGGTTCTGTTTTTGGGTGCTATAGGCCGCATAGATTTCCTGCAGGTAAGTAAAGTCTGTACCATTAAAAACTGATTTTAAAATATTGGGATTCACTTTAAGGAAGCAGATATATGAACAAAACTGACAAAATGTTGATAAGTAAGCCATGATTGTATAGGGTTTAATTTGTTTTTATGTTTAAAAATTTCTGTAATAAAAACTTGGGGATGGCTGGGCATGGTGGCTCACGCCTGTAATTCCAGCACTGTGGGAGACTGAGGCAGGCTGATCACTTGAGGCCAGGAGATCAAGACCAGCTTGGTCAACGTGGTGAAAACCCATCTCTACTAAAAATACAAAAATCAGCTGGGCGTGGTGGCGCACTTGTAATCCCAGCTACTAGAGAGGCTGAGGCAGGAAGATCACTCGAACCTGGGAGGCAGAGGCTGCAGTGAACTGAAATCGCACCACTGCACTCTAGCCTGGGTGATGGGGTGAGACTCCATCTCAAAAAAAAAAAAAAACTTGGAGAAAATAAATGCCCTACTCCCTCATCCCCCCCAAAAAGTGCTAGGTCTTAAAAACTATGTTTTCAATTGAGTACCCCACACAGCTTGGCATTTAAAACAAGATACTATCCCTATTCTGTGGGACAGAGTCAAATCTATGGGATAAAGTCAAACCTTTAGGTACAGGGTTACAGGCATTAAATTAATTCCACACTTTGTTTCCCATGATATGTGTGTTTTTATGCATATCCTTTTTTGTTTGGTATTCATTTATTTAGCATCTAGAGATTTTGGAGTGTCTATGGAATTGTTCTCCCTTTGCTAAAGTGAAGAGAAAAAAGGAAAATGAAACATGGATATGTCCAACAACACAATACAACTTACAGGCCATCACTATAGCACATTTCTTGGGTTTTGTGTTTGCTCATACTTTGTTAGAAATTTTGCTTTACATACTTAGAACCCTTATATATTTCGTTTTGGGAGGTTGTTGGTTTTTTGTTTTTGGGGGAGTTGGTTGTTTTTGTTTGTTTGTTTGTTTTTGAAACTCTGTTGCCCAGACTGGAGTGCAGTGATAGTTATGGCTCACTGCAGCCTCAACCTCCTGGGCTCCAGTGATCCTCCCACCCCAGCCCCGCAAGTAGCCGGGACTACAGGCACACATCACCACACCCAGCTAATTTTTGTATTTTTTATAGAGATGGGGTTTTGCCATGTTGCCCAGGCTGGTCTCAAACTTGAGCTCAAGGGATTCACCCACCTCAGTCTTCCAAAGTGCTGGGATTACAGGCATGAGCCACTACACCAGGCTTGCACCCTTATATATTTCATTAGAGCACATAAAATGTTAATATTTTAAACCTACCTTTACACAGGGACAATTGAAGCAGATAGTATTTCCTTTTAATTTTTAATAATAGACACATTTTTTCAAAAATAGTATTGAGTCTGTCAAAGAAGTCATAGTTTCACATGAATTGCTGAAATGCACTGCTTCAGTATTGTGCCCCTGTTCTTAGTATAATTTGATTTACAGCTACTGCCATACCAATACTTATAAAGGGAGTCTGATTGGGTTTTTGGTTTTTGTTTTTTGGGTTTTTTTTGATAGTTGATTGTACCTTGAATATGCAGGTTTTCCAAGTTTTTCACCAGGTCAAATGACTTCTTCCTTTCTTAAGGGAAATCAGTCAGCTTGGTTTACAGTCGTGGCTTCCAACACCCTCCCTGTGCATATCACCTCCTTGGACAGGGCAGACACTCTGTATCAGAAGCATGCAGGTCATACGTTACTCCAGGTAAGGCAACACACCTTAATGATTGCATGGTTATGGTTAGTATACACTGGAATGGTCCAATAGCTCTGTTAGGAAGGCCTTTGTTGGACAGAACTGTTATACAATATCTTGAGCTAGCTTTCCCTCACCTCATTCTCTTTGAGAATTCTGGCTATAAAGCACATTTGCGCTATATAGACTGATCCTAGAATAGCCACACAGCTGTTGTTTCTCTAGACTACACTGTCCAATTTGGTAGCCATTAGCCACATGTGGGTATCTAAATTTAAATATATTAGTGACAATTAAAATTTGCTCACGTTGGGCCAGGCGTGGTGGCTCACCCCTGTAATCCCAGCACTTTGGGAGGCCAAGGCAGATGGATGACAAGGTCAGGAGTTCAAGACCAGCCTGGCCAAGATGGTGAAACCCCATCTCTACTAAAAATACAAAAATTAGCCAGGTGTGGTGGTGGGTGCGTATAATCCCAGCCACTCAGGAGGCTGAGGCAGGAGAATTGCTTGAACCAGGGCGGCAGAGGTTGCAGTGAGCCAAGATCACGCCACTACACTCCAGCCTGGGTGACAGAGAGAGACTCCATCTCAAAAAAAATTTTTGCTCAAGTTAGCCAGGTATGGTGGCATGCACCTATAGTCCATGTAGTCCCAGCTCCTCGAGAGGTTGAGGCAGGAGCACCACTTGAGCCCAGGAGTATGAGGCTGTGGTGAGCCATGATTATGCCACTGCACTGTAGCCTGGGTGACAGGGTGAAACCCTGTCTGTAAAAAAAAAAAAGAAAAGAAAAGAAAATTTAAAATATGGCTGCTTAGTGTCACCAGCCACATTTTGAGTGCCCAATAGTGACATTGTTGCAAAAAGTTGTATAAACTGATAGCCTCATCACTAATACACACACATACACACACACACATACACACACACACCATACTTTGGACAGTGAAGCTACAGTTCCCTGAACTCATCATCCTTTTTCCAGTTTTTATCTGTACCTGTGCTGACCGAGAATATCTTTCCACCGAATAACTTTGACTCATTTCTCAAAATATTGCTCATAATTGCTTATTTTTGTTGTTGTTTGTTTTATATATATATTGCTTCTTTGCTAATGTTTTCCTTGACTGAACGCATTCATTACTCCTTCCTTCACAACCATAGTACTTATAGACGCCTCACATTACATTTCTGACCTTGTATTTGCTTACATATTATTTACCCCTTTGATCTCCTTGGGGGCAGAAACCATACTGCAAAATCTATCTTTGTGTCCTTAGTGCTAAACACAGGAGAGATTTGCTAATGAATAGATGAATAAATTATCAGTTACGGCCAGGCACAGTGGCCCACTCCTGTAATCCCAGCACTTTGGGAGGCCGAGGCGGGCAGATCACCTGAGGTCAGGAGTTCAAGACCAGCCTGGCTAACATGGTGAAACCCTGTTTCTACTAAAAATACAAAAAATTAGCCTGGCATGGTGGCGCACACCTGTAATCCCAGTTACTCGGGAGGCTGAGGCAAGAGAATCACTTGAGCCCTGGAGGCGGAGGTTGCAGTGAGCTGATACCGTGCCATTGCACTCCAACTTGGGCAGCAAGAGCAAAACTCCGTCTCAAAAAAAAAAAAAAAACTCAATTACTTCTCATCATGGAAACACCTGTAAACATAAAACTAAATCTTATCCATTATATATGGACCCTTAACTCATAAAGACCAGGCATTAATCTTGATGGCCACACTTGTAAGAACTGAGGTACTTGGAAGGACCGTGCCTTAATTGCCCAACATTAATCTATGTGAAGCCCTGTGGAAGATTCTAAAAACAGTGTCAGTGAAGCACAATTCTCCTGTCCAGAGGCTGTTGCCAGGTGCTTGCCCAATGTGTGGCGCAGGGCCCTGAGATTTGTAGGCTTCATCCCATCACAGAGTTCCCTTCCTTTTCATTTGACCCCAGAAGTGATTGTACGTTCTTTTCAACAGTTGAATATTTGAAAGGATTTTATTATTGATCCCTGTACAGAATTATCTTATCAGTGATTTACTTAATGTTAGAGTTCCAAGAAATTTAATTTGAACTTGTAAATATCTTTATTTCATTGGAAGGTTCCAATGGGTGGAAAAGAACGAATGGCAGGATTTCCTCCTCTTGTTGCTGAAGATATTATGTTAAAAGAAGGACGGGGGGGATCTGAAGCAGTGGCAGACATCAAGTTTTCCTCTGCAGGTAATTTTATGCCAAGCACTTTTAAAAAAGTGAATAAAAGGACGGGTGCAGTGGCTCACACGTGTAATCCCAGCACGTGGGAGGCCAAGGCAGGCGGATCACCTGAGGTCAGGAGTTTGAGACCAGCCTGACCAACATGGAGAAACTCAGTCTCCACTAAAAATACAAAATTAGCCGGGCGTGGTGGCGCATGCTTGTAATCCCAGCTACTCGGGAGACTGAGGCAGGAGAATCGCTTGAACCTGGCAGGTGGAGGTTGCGTTGAGCCGAGATCACGCCATCGCACTCCAGCCTGGACAACAAGAGCCAAACTCCATCTCAAAAAAAAAAAACAAAAAGTGAATAAAGCAGCCTTACTGACAATTTTTTTAATAGAAAAGTGCCTTAACTGATGAGAGCTGATTATTTTAAGGTATACATACTAGTTTATTCATAAAATACAGCCTATTCTGAAAATAAGTTTGTACTTTTCATAAAAACGCATTGTATGCTAAAAATAAGGTGTGCCTACCTGTTCCCCTGGCTTCTCAGGAGGCTGAGGCAGGAGGATCGATTGAGCCCAGGAACTTGAGTTCAGCCTGGGTAACATAGCAAGATAGTTTCTTTAAAAATAATAAAATAATAAGAGAGTGAAAGAGAGTGACAGCCTTCTCTGATACTCCATTTTCAGCTTTGGTTTGGTATTTTTAATAAGATGACTGCTAACAGCCTTTTGTGTTGTGTCACGTGCCTGCATAGGTTGGGTTTCAGTAACACCTAATGTTAAGGGCAGACTGCATCTCCGAGGCTATACACCTGAAGGAACAGTTTTGACCGTCCGGCCCCCTCTCTTGCCATATATTGTTAACATCAAAGGAGAGCGCATCAAGAAAAGTGTGGCCTATAAAACCAAGAAGCCTGTTTCCCTTGTATTCAACGTGCGGAAGAAGAAAGGACAGATAGATGTATGAGACCGACCTTGTTCACTCCAGATATTAACTGTATTGAACACAAGAATATACACTGAAATTGTATTAAACATATTAAACATAAATAAAGCTCCCACTCTCACCCTTTTTTTTCTCATTTTTTTTCTTTTTTGAAACTGAGTCTCGCTCTGTTTCCCAGGCTGGAGTGCAGTGGCACGATCTCAGCTCACTGCAACCTCTGCCTCCCAGGTTCAAGCAGTCCTCCTGCCTCAGCCCCCCTAGTAGCTGGGATTACAGGCATGCACCACCATGCCCAGCTAAGTTTTGTATTTTTAGTAGAGATGGGGTTTCACCATGTTGGCCAGGCTGGTCTTAAACTCCTGACGTCAGGTGATCCACCCGCCTCAGCCTCCCAAAGTGCTGGGAATACAAGCGTGAGCCACTGCGGCCAGCCTCACCCTTTTCAAAGCTCTTAATAGTTAACTCTTTTTTTTTTTTTTTTTTTTTTTTTTTTTTTTTTTTTTTTTTTAGTAGAGATGGGGTTTCACTGTGTTAGCCAGGATGGTCTCAATCTGACCTCATGATCCGCCCATCTCGGCCTCCCGAAGTGCTGGGATTACAGGTGTGAGCCACCGCGCCCGGCCAGTTAACTTTTTTAAACTGTTCAAGATTGTGCCTGTTCATAATGTATTCAGCTTATAAAAACAAGTTTATTTTTTTGTACAGTATGTATACGGTCTGTATCTGTGACCCACATATATATAAAATTGGAGGCCTGCTACATTCAAGTTTCTCCCACTACTGTTGTTTCTTTTTTTTTTGAGACAGGGTCTTGCTCTGTCACCCAGCCTGAAGTACAGTGGTGCAGTCTCGGCTCACTGCAACCTCCACCTCCTGGATTCAAGCGACTCTCATGCCTCAGCTTCTTGAGTAGCTGGGATAACAGGTATGTGTCACCACCCCTGGCTAATTTTTGTATTAGTAGAGACAAGGTCTCACCAGGTTGTCCAGGCTGGTCTTTAACTCCTGGCCTCAAGTGATCCACCCACCGGCCTCCCAAAGTGCTGAGATTACAGGCATGAGCCACCATGCCCCACCTCATTACTGTTTTTTTATGTTGAGACCAGATGTCATTTCTCTTATTTGGAGTTAGCAGCCAGCATATGAAAAAAATGGCAGGAAAATTAATTTCTCCAAAATACGTTGGCTTAAATAAGATAAAAGTGAGTAGGTGGCTCTGCTCCAAGGATCCGGCTGGTGGAACATTCCATGGCCATCTGTAGGTCTAAGGTGGCTGCCCAAGTTGTCATCCTTTCCCAGTAAGGGTGAAAAGGGAGAAAGCATGGAGAGCAAGCGGCTTCCCTATTTAAAAGAAGGGAGGAAAAGCTGGATGTTGCACACATCAGTTTACATAGTCCATAGGTCAAGTCACGTGGCCATACCCACCCATAAGGAAGCTGGGAAATGGAGGAGGAAATGGGAACCATTTGGGGTTTTTATTAAGGAAAAATGGGGAGAATGGATTCTAGAGAACAAGTAGAAATTTACCTTACACAATTTGACAATGTCGGAAAATCTTAGATAAAAAAGGATTCAAGGCCGGATGTAGTTGCTCACACCTGTAATCCCAGCACTTTGGGAAGCCAAGGCAGGAGAATCGTTTGAGGCCAGGAGTTCAAGATCAGCCTGGGCAACATAGTGAGACCCCCATCTTTATTATTATTATTATTATTATTTTTAATAAAAATGAATTGTAGGCCAGGCACAGTGGCTCACGCCTGTAATCCCAGCACTCGTGGGAGGCCAAGGCAAGTGGATCACCTTAGGTCAGGAGTTAGAGAGTAGCCTGGACAACATGGTAAAACCTCATCTCTACTAAAAACACAAAAATTAGCTGGGTGTGGTGGTGGGTGCCTGTAATCCCAGCTACTCAGGAGGCTGAGGCAGGAGAATTGCATGAACCCAGGAGGTGGAAGTTGCAGTGAGCTGAGATCACACCACTGCACTCCAGCCTGGGCAACAAGAGCAAAACTTCATCCCAAAAAACTAAACAAGATTTTTAAAAAGCTATGTCTTTCTAGCAACTGAGGTCTATTCTGCAACTGAGAGGACACTTTAACCATTTTATTTACATTTTGTCTTTATATGACTGAATAATATTACATCAGTCAAAAGTCTTTATTGGCCAGGCACAGTGGCTCATGCCTGTAATCCCAACATTTTGGGATGCCAAGGTGAGAAGATTGCTTGAGCTCACGAGTTCAAGACCAGCCTGGGCAATACAGCAAGACCTCATCTCTACTAAAACCCAAAAAAATTAGCCAGTCATGGTGCTATGTGCCTGTAGTCTCAGCTACTGGGGAGGCTGAGTCAGGAGGATCACTTGAGCCTGGGAGATGGAGGCTACAGTGAGCTATGATCACATTACTGCACTCCAGCCTGGGCAATAGAGTGAGACCTTGTCTAAAAACAGGAAAAAAGAGAAAGTCTACACCTTTTGTTATTCCTAGCTGAGTAAGTAGTACTACAACTGTGTCACGAACAACTGCCAAGTGAAGTCCCAGATCCTAATGTTGAAATAAGTGCTGGTAAGATAAGCTAGGCTGAAACGCAGTTAGAGCCATGAAATTCCTGAGAGGGCCATGTTCTCTGCCAACATATGGGAGTCCCCATGTATTTCACACTCTCCTGCCTTCTCCCCACTCTTCAGCCCTCTTCTAAGTCCTCTTAAACTAAATATAATGGAGAATTTTTTTAAGATGCAACTTGTAATGTTGTAGACCTTTTATAGTGTTTCAAAGTAAGTACTATTGGTATCTTGGGCAAGGTGGTTCTTTATGTATAAAACTGCATTTCAGGGAGGCTGAGACGGGCGGATCACGAGGTCAGGAGATCGAGACCATCCTGGCTAACACGGTGAAACCCCGTCTCTACTAAAAAATACAAAAAACTAGCCGGGCGAGGTGGCGGGCGCCTGTAGTCCCAGCTACTTGGGAGGCTGAGGCAGGAGAATGGCGTAAACCCGGGAGGCGGAGCTTGCAGTGAGCTGAGATCCGGCCACTGCACTCCAGCTCGGGTGACAGAGCGAGACTCCGTCTCAAAAAAAAAAAAAAAAAAAAAACTGCATTTCAGCCGAGTGTGGTGGCTCACGCCTGTAATCCCTGCACTTTGGAAGGCTGAGGCGGGTGGATCACGAGATGAGGAGATTTGAGACCATCCTGGCTAACATGGTGAAACCCCATCTCTACTAAAAATACAAAAATTAGCTGACTGCGGTGGCGTGTACCTGTAGTCCCAGCTATTCGGGAAGCTGAGGCACGAGAATCGCTTAAACCTGGGAGTCAGGTTGCAGTGAGCCGAGATGGCACCATCGCACTCCAGCCTGGCGACAGAGAGAGACTCCGCCTCAAAAAAAAATCAGCCAGACATGGTGGCAGGTGCCTGTAATCCCAGCTACTCCAGAGACTGGGGCAGGAAAATCGCTTGAACCTGGGAGGCGGAAGCTGCAGTGAGGCAAGATCTCACACTGCACTCCAGCCTGGGCAACAGAGCAAGATTCCGTCTCAAAAAAAAAAAAAAAGAAAGGAAAAGAAAGAGGGAGGGAGGGAAGGAAAAGAAAAAAGGAAAAGAAAAGAAAAAAGAAAAACTGCATTTCGGTATGTCTGGTATCTCTCATCTCAGACACTGAATGCAGTAGCAACTCCCTCTGCCATCAGTCCTGGTGACAACTGGAAAGAGCCACCAACATCATATTACCTCTAGAGGGCGACAGCTTCCCAAATGGAGAAAATTGATTGGCAGTTGATTTCTAGTTTTTATTTTGGAGGGAATGAAATACCATTTATTTGTAAGTTAAAATTGTGGCTGGCCACGGTGGCTCACACCTGTAATCTCAACACTTTGGGAGGCCAAGGCGGGTGGATCACCCGAGGTCGGGAGTTCGAGACCAGCCTGACCAACATGGTGAAACCACATGTCTACTAAAAAAATACAAAATTAGCCAGGTGTGGTGGCACATACCTGTGATCCCAGCTACTCGGGAGGCTGAGGCAGGAGAATGGCATGAACCCGGGAGGCAGAGGTTGCAGTGAGCTGAGATCGTGCCGTTGCACTCCAGCCTGGGCAACAAGAGTGAAACTCCATCTCAAAAAAAAAAAAAAATTGTGGTCATTATATTTCTACCTACAGTTGAAAACAGGAGTTCACAGTTCAGAACTTAGGCTAGGATATTTAGGTACAATTAAAATGAAAAACAGGCAGGAAAAAAGTCAGCAAAGGGTGAACTGGGCCTTTGTGGAGAAACAATCTAAAAACTGACTACTAATCCCCTGACAACTTAGGAAAATGTACTTCAGAAAACAGGGCCAGGCACAGGGCTCACACCCATAATCCAAACACTTTGGGAGGCCAAGGCGGGAGGATCCCTTGAAGCCAGGCATTCAAGACCAGCCCTGGCAACATAGTTAAGACCCTGTCTCTACAAAAAAAAAAAATTTAGTTGCGCATGGTGACACATACCTGTAGTCTCAGCTATTCAGGGGGCTGAGGTGGGAAGATCCCCTGATTGAGCCTGGGAGGTTGAGGCTGCAGTAAGCCATGATTGCACCACTGCACTCCAGCCTGGGCGACACAGCAAGACTCCATCTCAAAGAAAAAAAAGCAGGAAAGAAAGCCAGCAAACGGTGAGAAAGATGCTCTATGCCTAGAATTAGTTGAGGACTTCTGCTGGGATCTGGTATTAATTTGTTCCATATTATACCTCCAGTCCAGTGCAGCCTAGGATCACTGCTAGGCTCAAGTACGTCCTAGTAGATTTTGCTTTAAGAAAGTTCCATTACTATATTAGTCTCTGAGGACACAGTAGTGCATTGCTTAGCAATAGGGATGTATTCTAAGAAATGCATCATTAGGCGATTTCGTCTTTGTGCAAACATCATAAAGTGTATTTACACAAACCTAGATGGTATAGCCTACTCCACACCTAGGCTGTATGGTATAGCCTGTGGCTCCTAGGCTAGAAACCTGTACAACATGTTGCTGTACTGAATTCTGTAGGCAACTGTAACACAAATCATTAGGCAATAGGTATTTTCCGACTCCATTATAATTTTACCAGACTACAGCTGTATATGTGGCCCATTGCTGACCAAGAAGTCATTATGCGATACATGACTGTACTTCTTTATCCATTAATCTGAGTATAAAGACATCTCTTGAATCAGCAGTCGCTTACACTATGACAGGGTACAAGAATTAGTAGGCTCTTCTGGCCAGGAATGGGAGGAGAAATTAATGGCAAAGTACCAACTCCTGACTTCCGCAGATCAAAGAGGTGGTTAGGGGTTGCTAGAAAACAATGAAGCAAGTTTATTCTAGATTGTTTACCTGGCTCTGCAGCCTTGTGGTGTTGAGCATGTCACCTCTTTTGTATTCATGACACCCAAAAGAAGTAAAATAAATTCCATCAAAGTACTTTTTGACTTTTATGTAATATTAGGTTCAAAGTTTTATTTTAAAAAGTTACACGTAATCTCTCTGCTTTTACCCCCTCTAATTAAACTAAAATAACAGCATCTTCTTCAAAGTTACTGAGACAAAATGAAGTTGTAATATGTTTGTATCTTTAATCACCATAAATGCCAAGCTGTGCCGATCACTAAGTCTTTACTGTATAGTTCCCCAGAGTCTAGTTTATTTAACTTGAGACACTCACTTCCCATAACAACCAAGGAGAAGTGGAGTAGAGACACAGTCTTGTATGCCTGTGTCTCTAGTGTTCAGACCCCTTGCACAATGGACATAGGCTGGTATCCTGCAGCTGACTGACGTGGAGGAGCTCCAGCTGTGTCAGCCACGACAGAGTTGTTATTGCTTCACTGAGTAAGCACCCAGTGCGCAAGCTGAGGCGGGCTGTTTCGTAGACGGGCTCGGATCATTTACCCTGGCTTCCCTCCCACTTGGCTCTGTGTCGTGGAGCATTAGAATCATTTCCATTCTTTCTCAGCTGTTCCATTTTCTCTTGGCCGCTTTCCTCTTCCCGGGGGATTGTTTTCTCTCAACTGTTAAAGAGTAATGCTTAAACATTAAAAACAAGATTTCAGACCCATGTGAATCAAATAAATGACACCTCTGCCTGCTCTGAATGTCCCTCTGTCATATTATCTGCCCCCATGAAGACCTCGTAGTGAGAGGACAATGGTTCAAGATTGCTTTTCTTTTTTTTTTTTTTTGTTTGAGAGGGTCTCACTCTGTCACCCAGGCTGGAGTGTAGTGGTATAATCACAGCTCAATGCAGCCTCGACCTCCTGGGCTCAAGCAATGCTCCCACCTCAGTCACCCGAGTAGCTGGAACTATAGGCAAGTGCCACCACACCCAGCTAATTTTTTAATTTTTGTAGAGACAGGGTCTCACTTTGTTGCCCAGGCTGGTCTCAAACTCCTAGTTTCACCAGTCCTCCCACCTCAGCCTCCCAAAGTGCTGGGATTACAAGTGTGAGCCACCACACCAGGTCAAGATTACTATTTTAACATCATATTGCAATGATGCCTCACCTTTTCCCTTCATGTCATGGAGTTTCAGGATCTGAATACTCCTAAGTGTATCTGGATCATCCTCAAAACACCCACTGCTTGGATTCCCAGGTTCCTGTTTTCAAAAGCTTCTTTTTGCTTCGCAAATAATTCTCAGAATTTACCTCCTGTGTAATCAATCTAGTGGGAGAATTCATTTGGTCTTAATACTCTCATTGGTAGATGCTGTAATAGGTATGATGCTTAATCACAGACACCGTCAGTACCTCTACCCGGCAGCTGTGGTAAATCGGAAAAAACTGAGGTCACACATACACAAAAAAAAGCAGACGCATTAGAGAATACATCATCACGTGTCAGGTGATATTGGAAGTGAAATATATGGAAGTGAAAGACTGCCAAGATCCTTTCTAACCTTTCAGTAAGCCCTAGAAAATAGCAGGCATAGCTGGGGACGGTGGCTCACTCCTGCAATTCCAGCACTTTGGGCGGGTGGATCATGAGATCAAGAGTTTGAGACCAGCCTGGCCAACATAGTGAAACCCCGTCTCAACCAAAAATACAAAGGTGGCACATGCCTGTAATCCTAGCTACTTGGGAGGCTGAGGCAGGAGAATCGCTTGAACCTGGGAGGTGGAGGTTGCAGCAAGCCAAGATCATGCCACTGCACACCAACCCCAGGCGACAGTGTGAGACTCTGTCTTAAAAAAAAAAAAAAAAAAAAAAAAAAAAAAAGAACAAAAGAAAAGAAAATAGCAGACATTCAACGCATGAATCAATAGAGTGAAAGGATTTTTTTGTTTGGTTGATTTTTGCCTTCCCTGGAAAACAGGGAAAGAGCAAACTTAAATTTGCTTAGTAGCATTTACACTAACCTCTTACAGAGTTTCTTCTTTTCCTGCATAAAGCCAGTACCTCATGGTAGTTGTATTTCAGACTTCAGATTACTCATAGTTACTATAATCATATAATAGCCCATATATCTTTTTACTCCTTTATACTCATATAATAATAATAATAGTAGCTATCGCTTATATAGTACATAAAATGAGCCAGGCACTCTTTCAAGTGCTTTACATATATTAACTGAATCCTTACAGCAACCCCATGCAGAAGATACTATTATTACCCACATTTACAGATGAGGAAACTGAGGCACAAATAACTTACCCAGGATCTAAATAATAAGTGATGAAGCTGTGATTCAAACAAACCCAGGCACTTTATCTCTAGAACTCATGTGGGGCTTTGTTGTTTTGTTTTATTGGAAAAAGTTTCTCACTGTGTCACCCAGGCTGGAGTGCAGTGACACAGTCGCAGCTCACTGTGGCCCCCACCTCCCAGGCTCAAGCGATCCTCCCATGTCAGCCTCCCGAGTAACTGAGACTACAGGCACGCGCCACCACACTCAACTAATTTTTTAATTTTTTTGTAGAAACAAGGTCTCACTATATTTCCTAGGCTGGTCTCAAACCCCTGTCCTCAAGCAATCTTCCTGCGTCAGTCTCCCAAAGTGCTAGGATTGCAGGTGTGGGCCACCATACGCCCAGCCTGGGGTTTTTTATTATAAACAGACTTTGTTTTCATGTACAGTTCTATGGATTTTATCACACATATATGTTTGTTTAATGACCACCATAATCACAATATAGAACAGTTCTGGCCAGGCACGGTGGCCTGAAATCCCAGCACTTTGGGAGGCCGAGGCAGGTAGATCACTAGGTCAGGAGTTCAAGACCAGCCTGGCCAAGATGGTGAAACCACATCTCTACTAAATATACAAAAATTAACCAGGCATAGTGGCGGGGGCCTGTAATCCCAGCTACTCGTGGGGCTGAGGCAGGGAGAATCCCTTGAACCCAGGAGATGGAGGTTGCAGTGAGCTGAGATCACCACACTGCACTCCAGCGTGGGCAACAGAGTGAGACTCTGTCTCAAAAAAAAAGAAAGAAAAAGAAAAATTGAGCCGGGCACAGTGGCTCACACCTGTAATCCCAGCACTTTGGGAGGCCAAGGCAGGTGGATCACAAGGTCAGCAGTTTGAGACCAGCCTGACCAACATGGTGAAACCCCATCTCTACTAAAAATACAAAAAAATTAGCTGGGCAGGGTGGGCGCCTGTAATCCCAGCGACTTGGAGGCTGAGGCAGGAGAATTGCTTGAAACTGGAAGGCAGAGGTTGCAGTGAGCCGAGATTGTGCCACTGCACTCTAGTCTGGGCAATAAAAGCAAAACTCCATCTCAAAAAAAAAAAAAAAAAACAGTTCCATCAGTATCCATGTCTTCATGTCTTCAACAATAACAATAATTCCTCTATATACTAAAACCCATCAGTAAATCTAAAGGTGAGAATTTTTCAACCTTAGGAAGGAAACCTACTTTGAAGACCTTCATAGATAATAGCACAGTTCTTTTGGGAATTCTGGACAACTACCACTTAATCTCCTTCTGGCTTCCCTTGAATTCTACCATATACAATTTCTCCCTGAGCATCTGTCTCAGAGCAGGGGGTGTGTGTGTGTGTGTGTGTGTGTGTGTGTGTGTGTGTGTGTGTGTAATGTGCTGTGCCCCTGCTGTCTTACTTCAGCACTGCTGCCCAAACCAAAACAGGTATGCCAGTGTGATTTCCATGCTCTCTCACCACCTCGGATGCCTTTAAATGGACTGTGCTTCGCTGGCTGGCTGGGAATCTTTCACATTGCTGGTGAGCTTGCCAAGTACCACGGACAGATCACAGCATGCATGGAGATCCTTACCCACAATTCTGATTAAGAAAATAGTAAATCAGATATACAGGAAATTTGGAAAGCAAACATCCAAAAATTACACTAAACTATCATAGAAAAGAGACTAATTTTTCATCCTAGTCCTACTTATGAGATTAGAACCGGTGATCCCTGTTTATTTGCAAAACAAAAAGCCTCAAAAACCAATTTGTTAATTTGACCCTGAACTTGTTTAAGTGCCCCCTGCTTTTCCTACTTGTGTAGCACTCAATCCGGTTGCCTATTTCTTGCTACATCTTACTGACTTTCCCTAAACAGGAGTTACTGGGTTGTCCAATTAAAAGCTTTCTATTATTGCAAGTTTTTCTTGGCATTTAGCATTTGACCTAAATAGATTTATGTTTTTTTTCTCCGTCTTTGACTTTAAATTCTATGGTGAGGTGGGGCACAGTGGCTCACACCTATAATCCCAGCACTTTGGGAGGCTGAGGCAGACAGATCACCTGACGTTGGGAGTTCGAGACCAGCCTTACCAACATGGTAAAACCCCATCTCTACTAAAAATACAAAATTCGTCGGGCATAGTGGCGGGCGCCTGTAATCCCAGCTTACTCAGGAGGCTGAGGCAGGATAATCGCTTGAACCCAGGAGGCAGAGGTTGCAGTGAGCCGAGATCGTGCCATTGCACTCCAGCCTGGGCAACAGGAGCAAATCTCTGTCTTAAAAAAAACAAAACAAAAAAAGGACTATGATGAAATACTCAACAGGAAGGCAAATGGGGCTGCTTTCCTTTAAAATACCAGATAAAAGATGTATTTTACTGAAACACTAGCTTTTTCATTAGATAAATAAATCTTTATGTAAAGCTAATTCTGAGAAATGTGTTAAAATTTTTCAGCATGGGAATTTGGACAAGAGACTGTTCAACAAAGGAGAACAATGTGTAACTGTCCCATGTACCCACTAACTCCCCCGTTGGGCATGGAGTAAGTCACTTCTAGGTACAGTTGCTCACTTGTTCATTGAAAATGCTTCTTTTTTATTAACTAGGTTTGAGGACATGATGAGGTTGGTATCCACATCTATTGCTGAATAACAAACCACCCTGAAACTTGGTGACTTGAACCAAGCGATTATTTGCTCCCATTCTTTAGTTTGGCAACTTAATCTAGGCTCTGCTCAATGGTACTTCTGCTCTGTGGTGACATGCATTTGCACACAGCACACAGCCAGGCTGACCTCACGCACAGGAGTTTCAGCTGAGATGGTTGTACAGCTGAGCAAGTGAGACATTTTCCATTGATCACTCTGTCTTCCAAGGGTCTCATCCTCAAGTAGGCTAGTTCAAGCTTGTTCACAAGGTGACAGCGTTCACAAAACGCCTGAGAGTAGAGCCTGCAAAGCCTCTGGAGGCCGAAGCTCAAAGTCACACAGTGCCACTTCTGTTGCATTTATTGGTCAAAGCAAGTCACAATGGCAGCACAGATTCAAACATGTACTGGAATTTGTAGCCATTTTAATCCATCATTAGCTTTTGGTGTTGATCACCCTGAAGAAAATACAAATATAATGTGCTATCTAATTGACCTATAGAAAGTGAATCCAGGCTGGGCGCGGTGGCTCATGCCTTTAATCCCAGCACTTTGGGAGGCCAAGGTGGGCGGATCACGAGGTCAGGAGTTCGAGACCAGCCTGGCCAATATGGTGAAACCCGTCTCTACTAAAAATACAAAAATTAGCTGGGTGTGGTATCACATGCCTGTAGTCCCAGCTACTCAGGAGGCTGAGGCAGAAGAATCGCTTGAACCTGGGAGGTGGAGGTTGTAGTGAGCCGGGATCGTACCACTGCACCACAGCCTGGGCAACAGAGTGAGACTCCATCTCAAAAAAAAAAAAAAAAAAGTGAATCCAATATAAATCTATCAAATAAGAAATACTGAGGCCAGGGCATGGTGGCTCACACCTGTAATCCTAGCACTTCGGGAGGCAGAGGCAGGTGGATCACCTAAGGTCAGGAGTTCGAGACCAGCCTGACCAACATGGTGAAACCCCATCTCCACTAAAAATATAAACATTAGCTGGGCATGGTAGTGCATGCCTGTAATCCCAGCCACTCAGGAGGATGAGGCAGGACAATCGCTTGAACCCCAGAGGTGGAGGTTGCAGTGAGGTAAGATTATGCTATTGCACTCCAGCCTGGGCAACAAGACTGAAACTCCGTCTTAAAAAAAAAAAGAAACGAAAAGAAAAAAAAGAAATATTATCCTAATTTAAATTTACCCCAGAAGTCTGATACATAAAGCTGCTATATGACTGAGGAGAGAAGAGGGGAGAGATTTTGGGCTTTTGATTTCATCATAAATCCTTTAGAAATATTTTGCTTTTACTTATGTGTACATATTACTTTGGTAAATTTCAATGAAAAAAAAAAAATCCATGCAGACTCAATTCTAGGCTCTCTCTCCCTCTAGCTCCAGTACTTATACTAGAAGAAAGCTATCCTAGGAAGTCCTCTACCTGGAAGTCTCTGTAATGGGGAAGGTAATGAGAACACAGAAATGAAGGGCCTTCATGTCTCCAAATAGTATCCTACTGCTCTCCAAGAAAGAAAAATGGACAAGGGTTTGAGGCAGAGTCCAAGCTGAGGGTCCTGAGGCCATACAAACTCCTTTCTTTTCCTGGGTCCATGACCAGGGAGAGAGGTGGGGAGGACATGTGGCTGGAAGTAATTTCAGAACCCCTTTTAGCAGTGGCCATGTGCCAGCATTTCTGCATCTCTATCCCTCCCCTCCCCACACCCACCAGTCCTGCCGGAGCACACTGGACCCATACTGAGGCAGAAGGGGAGGCAGGGAGCAAGGAGAACCATAGAGGAGGTCCCTTTGTTCCTAAATCCATCTTTGACTCCATGTTTTACTAGAATCTTATATTGGGGTATCTAGAGATGTGATAGTGTTGTAACCCAAAAAGAAACTCCTTGGACTGTCCCCACCAGTTAGTGTAAAAACTATCAAGATGAAAAAACCATTGGGCAAAAGGTGTAAAGTCAATTTTTTTTTTTAAGATGGAGTCTTACTCTATCGCCCAGGCTAGCATGCAGTGGCGCAATCTCAGCTCACTGCAACCTCCACCTCATTCAAGCAATTTTTCTGCCTCAGCCTCCCGAGTAACTGGGACTACAGGCATGTACCACCATGCCCGGCTAATTTTTGTATTTTTAGTAGAGACAGGGTTTCAGTATGTTGGCCAGGCTTGTCTCTAACTTCTGACCTCAAGTGATCTGCCCGCCTGGGACTCCCAGAGTGCTAGGATTACAGGCATAAGCCACCATGCCTGGCCCAAAGGTGATTTTTAAATGCTTTATGAATTAATTTCATCAGATGTTTACAAGGTTATTAAGTTTGAAGAGGCCACTTACTCTAATGAAAGTGATCCAGTATTCTGGCAGGACTTGAAATCTGGGGATCTGCATAGGTCTCAGGGAATATCTTGAGGTTTTCCAGGTTCTGCTACAAGGCACGTTTCCCACATATGTATGAGTGTCAGAGGTGTGTGAACCAGAGCAACTCCATCTTAAATAGGAGCTGGGTAAAATGAGGCTGCAACCTACAGTGCTGCATTCCCAGATGGTTAAGACATTCTAAGTCACAGGATGAGACAGGAGGTCAGCACAAACTACAGGTCATAAAGACCTTGCTGATAAAACAGCTTGCAGTAAAGGAGCCAGCCAAAATCAACCAAAACCAAAATGGTGACGAGAGTAACCTCTGGTCATCCTCACTGCTACACTCCCACCAGTGCCATGACAGTTTACAAATGCCACAACAACATCAGGAAGTTACCCTATATGGTCCAAAAAGGGGAGGGATAAATAATCCACCCCTTGTTTAGCATAGAAATAAGCATAATAATGGGGAACCAGCAGCTCTCGGGGCTGCTCTATGGAGTAGCCATTCTTTTAGTCCTTTACTTTTTTTTTTTTTTTTGAGATGGAGTCTTGCTTCGTCACCCAGGCTGGAGTGCAGTGGCACGATCTCAGCTCACTGCAACCTCCACCTCCTGAGTTCATGCAATTCTCCTGCCTCAACCTCCTGAGTAGCTGGGATTACAGGCATGCACCACCATGCCAGGCTAATTTTTGTATTTTTAGTAGAGACGGGATTTCACCATGTTGGCCAGGCTGGTCTCGAACTCCTGACCTCAAGTGATCCACCCATCTCAGCCTCCCAAAGTGCTGGGATTACAGGCGTGAGCCACCGTGCCCAGCTCCTTTACTTTCTTAATAAATTTGCTTTCACTTTGCATTGTGGACTCGCCCTGAATTATTTCTTGTGTGAGATCCAAGAACCCTCTCTTGGGGCCTGGATTGGGACCCCCTTTCCTGAAACATATTTCTGGTGACCACAGAAGAGACTCTAGTGCAGAAACCCTGACCCAACAGCTACCTTTGGGTGAGTGCTGGGGTCCGGTAACATCTTTCTGGTGACCAGGGAAGCGACTATACCGCAGAAACTCCCGACCCAAAGGCTAACATTGGGTAAGTGGTGGGGTCTGGTAACATCTATCTTGCAAACCACAAAAGGGACAATACTGAGGAGACCCCCCTCACCCACAGGAAATAGACTCCAGCAGTGACTGGACAACTTTGGTAAGTGGTGGGGTAAAGAATCAGATTGGGTTAGAGACCCAACTTAGGGGAGTTAGAGTCTCCTCTAAGACAGAGTAGGTCAGAGGCCCCTCTTAATAAAAGGCAAGGATGCTTGACTAACCTCGGGTTAGAGGCCTGACTTAGAAGGGTTAGAGTCCCTTCTAAGATTTAGGGGGTTAGAGGCCCCTCTCAGTAAAGTCTCCCACTCAGCTAAAAAGGGGTTTGGCACTGCAGACTATGCTCTTTGTATTAATCTGCCTTGCACTCTTTGCTGATGGCTGTGGGTGACAGGATTAGGCATGTACAGGATCGTGGGACATGGGGAGCTTTTTCCTCCCTAAGAGGGGAAACTTGAGAACTGATGGGACTGTCGGAAAAGATACCTTCATGACAGCAGCCGCAGCCACTGAACTTTTCATTGTTGCTGCAATGGGTGGCTCTTTCTCTGGCCTCCCTGAGCATTTTGCCTTCCCCGCCCCACCATAGGCAATGCTTTTTTCTCTCTCCTTTCCCTTTTTTTTTTTTTTTTTTTTTTTTTGAGACGGAGTCTCGCTCTGTCGCCGGGGCTGGAGCGCAGTGGCCGGATCTCAGCTCACTGCAAGCTCCGCCTCCCGGGTTTACGCCATTCTCCTGCCTCAGCCTCCTGTGTAGCTGGGACTACAGGCGCCCGCCACCTCGCCCGACTAGTTTTTTGTATTTTTTTAGTAGAGACGGGGTTTCACCGTGTTAGCCAGGATGGTCTCGATCTCCTGACCTCGTGATCCGCCCGTCTCGGCCTCCCAAAGTGCTGGGATTACAGGCTTGAGCCACCGCGCCCGGCCCCTTTTTTTTTTTTCTATCTTTTCTGCTACTCAGGGCAACCATATTGCCCAGAGTCCATGTGCTGAAACTCTAAATCGGAGGCTGGATTAAAGATGACAGGGTTGCCAGCCTCGGTGGCTCACACCTGTAATCCCAGCACTTTGGGAGGCGAAGGTGGGCGGATCACGAGGTCAGGCGTTCAAGACCAGCCTGACCAACATGGTAAAATTCCGTCTCTACTGAAAATACAAAAATTAGCTAGGCGTGGTGGCGTGCAACTGTAATCCCAGCTACTCAAGAGGCTGAGGCAGGAGAATCGCTTGATCCCAGCAGGCAGAGGTTGCAGTGAGCTGAGATCGCGCCACTGCACTCCAGCCTGGGTGACAGAGCAAGACTCTATCTCAAAAAAAAAGGCCGGGCGCGGTGGCTCAAGCCTGTAATCCCAGCATTTTGGGAGGCCGAGATGGGCAGATCACGAGGTCAGCAGATCGAGACCATCCTGGCTAACCCGGTGAAACCCCGTCTCTACTAAAAAATACAAAAAACTAGCCGGGCGAGGTGGCGGGCGCCTGTAGTCCCAGCTACTCGGGAGGCTGAGGCAGGAGAATGGCGTAAACCCGGGAGGCCGAGCTTGCAGTGAACTGAGATCCGGCCACTGCACTCCAGCCTGGGCAACATAGCGAGACTCTGTCTCAAAAAAAAAAAAAAAAAGAAAGAAAAAAAAGAAAAGAAAAGAAAAAGAAAAAAAGATGATAGGGTCCATCTGGGGGCAAATTTAAGCCTTGCCAGTTTGATATTGGGTGCTAAGCAGAGTAGCTAATGTCTATGTTTTATCACACATACTTTGCTCTAGCCAGAACAAAAAAATATTTTTCCTTTATGATGCTGCTTGGCCTCCAGGGTGATGGTGCCACAAGCTGCACCACTAGGGCCACTCATGGAAAGGGAACCCAGAAGCCTGGCATCCCGGGAGAAGGTTAAGAATTTCTTACCAGTGAGATTTCTGGCTTCTCTCTGCGCAAACAGTTGAGTGAATGGTAAAATAATAATAATAATAATTGCAAAAAGAAAAAAAAAGTCTTATCTGAAATTCCTTCTATGGAATAGGGTTCCATCAAAGCCAATTTAAAAAGAGCTTATGTGAAAAATAATTATTCTTGCTGCACTTTATACATATAATCAGGCCAAGTATAATAAAGCCAATCAGTCTTACGATTTCTCTTTAGTAAAAATAGGAAATTGGAGAAAAATATTATGTTTCAAGAACTATGGTACACTTGTTATTAAATTCTAGTCTTATTAGTTATTTTTAAGTTTGTTTCTGCAATTTAGGCTAACGTTGCTCATTCCTGTGAACCAAGCAGTAATCTCTGACTGCTGTTCAGAAGAAACAAGAAGATGGGTAATGTAAAATCTGGATCAGTATTCTTATTCTGGGCACATTATAATCAACTAACAACCCCATATCAGCTTAGTTCCAACAGTTGCCCAGTTCATGAAAAGCCTTCTAATTTAGTTTACTTGGAATAACTTTACTTATTTTGCTTTACTCTTGTGGAATATATTGCTGTTGTACTCTTTGTGTAGGAATACAGGACAAGTTTACTAAATGTTTTCTTAAACACTAATCTTCCAGATATCACCTTTTGTCAAAACTCAAGAGTTATGAATGGACCTTACCATACTGATGCTTTCTGACTGAGCTCCTCTCTACCCTAATTAGCCAGAGACCCTCATAGTTAGGCAGAAATATCTTTGCCCCTTATTCAGCCTGAAGAAGTTAAAGAAGATAGAACTTAATCCCTCTGCAACCTTTAGGATTAAGGGTTCTCCTATAAAAGGGAGGAGGAAATGTCAGAGGCGCGTGAACCAAAGCAACTCCATCTTAAATAGGAGCTGGTTAAAATGAGGCCAAAACCTACCGTGCTGCATTCCCAGATGGTTAAGGCATTCTATGACACAGGATGAGACAGGAAGGTCAGCACAAACTACAGGTCATAAATACCTTGCTGATAAAATAGGTCGCAGTAAAGGAGCCGGCTAAAACCCACCAAAACCAAACTGGCGACAAGAGTGACCTCTGGTCGTCCTCACTGCTACACTCCAGCCAGCGCCATGACAGTTTACAAACGTCAGTAAGTTACCTTATAAGGTCTAAAAAGGGGAGGCATGAATAATTCACGCCTTGTTTAGCATGTCATCAAGAAATAACCACAAAAATAGGCGACCAACAGCTCTCAGGGCTGCTCTGTCTATGGAGTACCCATTTTTTTATTCCTCTTTTTTTTTTTTTTTTTGAGTCAGCTCACTGCAAGCTCTGCCTCCCGGGTCCACACCATTCTCCTGCCTCAGCCTCCCAAGTAGCTGGGACTACAGGCGCCCGCCACCACGCCCGCCTAATTTTTTTTGTATTTTTAGTAAAGACGGGGTTTCACCGTGTTAGCCAGGATGGTCTCGATCTCCCTACCTCGGGATCCGCCCGCCTCGGCCTGCCAAAGTGCTGGGATTACAGACGTGAGCCACCACGCCTGGCCATTATTCCTCTATTCTCTTACTAAACTTGGTTTTTACTGTGGACTTGCCCTGAATTCTTTTTTGCGCGAGATCCAAGAACCCTTGGGTTCATGTTGGCCAGGGCAGCCTGGCCAACATGGAGAAAGCCCCTCTCTACAAAAAAAAAAAAAAAAAAAATACAAAAATTATTAGCCGGGCGTGGTGATGCATGCTTGTAGTCCCAGCTACTCAGGAGGCTGAGGCAGAAGAATCGCTTGAACCCAGGAGGCGGAGAGTGCAGTGAGCCAAGATTGTGCCAATGCACTCCAGCCTGGGCAACAAGAGGGAAACTCCGTCTCAAAAAAAAAAAGATAGAAAATTCCTATGCCTATTATTGCTATCAGTGCTATTACTGCTGTGGCTGGTCAAAGAGAAATGAAACAGGGCAGGACAGCACAAAAAGCAGCTTACATTTTTAAAAGATTTAAAATTAAGCAAAATACAACACAAGTGTCCAGTGGACACCAAGCAAGCAGATAGAAAGCCATTTGGGGGACATTTGTTGCTCTCACGGCCTCCTGCTTTCTAGAGTCGGTTATTGGTTCTGGGACACCAAGAGACACTGGCCAACTATAAGTGTCTTCAACTCAAGTGATACTCTAATAAGTGAATCAGATGAGACAAATAGCAAGGCTGTAATACAGCAGGCGCACAGGCCCAAGAATGAAGAACTTTTTCAAACAAATCCAAAACTTTGTGACATATTCTTTTGAGATGGGGTCTTGCTTTGTCGCCCAGGGTGGAGTGCAGTGGCGTGATCTCAACTCACTGCAACGTCTGCCTCCCACGTTCAAGCAGTTCTCTCGCCTCAGCCTCCCAGGTAGCTGGGACTACAGGCGTGCATCACCATGCCCAGCTAATTTTTGTATTTTTTGGTAAAGACGCGCTTTTGCCATGTTGGCCAGGCTGGTCACAAACTCCTGAGCTCAAGTAATCCGCCCACCTTGGTTACGGCTGTAAAGAACTGCACACACAATGAATACAGTGGCTTATCTAAAAATGCCGGCTTATGCTATCTCAGATCTCTCTGTACAAGTAGAATCAGGGCCGGGCATGGTGGCTCACACCTGTAATCACTGCACTTTGGCAGGCTAAGGAGGGCAGATTGCTTGAGCCCAGGAGTTTGAGACCAGCCTGGGCAACATAAGTGAGATCTTGTCTGTAGAAATAATAAAGAAAATTAGCTGGCATGGTGGCATATGCCTATAGTCCCAGCTTCTCGGGAAGTGGAGGTGGGAGGATCACTTAAGCCGGGGGCTGTCAAGGCTGCCGTGAGCTGAGATCATGCCACTGAACTCCAGACTGGGCAACAGAGTGAGATGCTCTCAAATAAAAAAATAAAAATAAAGCAGAATCAGGGTATGACTGTTTTATACATTTACTTTTATGTCAAAAGGATGAAATTAATCCGCCAAGTGTTGGTAGATTATGGTCTTTAGTAAATTTATTTATTTTTTGAGGAGCCTCGCACCGTCACCCAGGCTGGAGGGCAGTGGTGCAATCTCTGCTCACTGCAACCTCCACCTCCCAGGTTCAAGCAATTATCCTGCCTCAGTCTCCTGAGTAGCTGGGACTACAGGCGCTCACCACAACACCTGGCTAATTTTTGCATTTTTAGTAGAGATGGGGTTTCACCATGTTGACCAGGCTGGTCTCCAACTCCTGACCTCAGGTGATCCACCTGCCTTGGCCTCCCAAAGTGCTGGGATTACAGACCTGAGTCACTGTGCCCAGCCAGTCTTTAGTAAATTTAAACTGGTGGTTAGATATCATAATAAAGGGAAGCCAGTAAGATGTTACTCATTATTGTTTGGTTGGTTTTTTTTTGTTTTTGTTTTTGTTTTTGTTTTTTTGAGACGGAGTCTCGCTCTGTCGCCCAGGCTGGGGTGCAGTGGCCGGATCTCAGCTCACTGCAAGCTCCGCCTCCCGGGTTCACGCCATTCTCCTGCCTCACCGCCACCTCGCCCGGCTAGTTTTTTGTATTTTTTAGTAGAGACGGGGTTTCACCGTGTTAGCCAGGATGGTCTCGATCTCCTGACCTCGTGATCCGCCCGTCTCGGCCTCCCAAAGTGCTGGGATTACAGGCGTGAGCCACCGCGCCCGGCCTGTTTGTTGTTGTTGTTTTTTTTTTTTTTTTTTTTTTTTTTTTTTGAGACGGAGTCTCGCGCTGTCGCCCAGCCCAGGCTGGAGTGCAGTGGCGCGATCTCGGCTCACTGCAAGCTCCGCCTCCCGGGTTCACGCCATTCTCCTGCCTCAGCCTCCCGAGTAGCTGGGACTACAGGCGCCCACAACCGCGCCCGGCTAATTTTTTGTATTTTTAGTAGAGACGGGGTTTCACCGTGGTCTCGATCTCCTGACCTTGTGATCCGCCCGCCTCGGCCTCCCAAAGTGCTGGGATTACAGGCGTGAGCCACCGCGCCCGGCCTGTTTGTTGTTTTAATAAACACTGAATTAAACATTCCAAATACACCTTCTGTGTAAAAAGAAACTTTTAACATAATGCCTCTAAAACTTAGGTACTATTGGAAAATATGAAAGTGTTTGTTTGTTTTGAGACGGAGTCTTGCTCTATTCCCAGGCTGGAGTGCAGTGGCACAATCTCCGCTCACTACAACCTTGGCCTCCTGGGTTCGAGCTATTCTCCTGCCTCAGCCTCCCAAGTAGTTGGGACTACAGGTGCATGCCACCACGCCCAGCTAATTTTTGCATTTTTAGTAGAGACGGGGTTTCGCCATGTTGGCCAGAATGGTCTCAATCTCTTGACCTCGTGATCCACCCGCCTGAGCCTCCCAAAGTGTTGGGATTACAGGCGTGAGCCACCACACCTGGCTAAGTAGTTCTATCTTAAGAACACAAGGATAGGCTGGGTGCGGTGATGCATGCCTGTAATCCCAGCACTTTGGGAAAGGAAACAAAGGAAGGAAAGGAAGAAAAGGAGGAGGGAAGAAATTCGACTTTAGGCCGTGGCTCACACCTGTAATCCCAGCACTTTGGGAGGCCGAGGAGGGAGCGGATCACCTGAGGTCGGGAATTCAAGACCATCCTGACCAACATGGTGAAACCCCATCTCTACTAAAAATACAAAAATTAGCTGGGCGTGGTGCAGGCACCTGTAATCCTAACTACTTGGGAGGTTGAGGCAGGAGAATCACTTGAACCTGGGAGGTGGAGGTTGCAGTGAGCCTAGATCGCACCACTGCCCTCCAGCCTTGGCGACAGAGCAAAGACTCTGTGTCAGGAAGAGAAAAAAAAAGAAATTCAACTTTATAAGATATTAAGGGACATCATGCTGATTTTGGAAATGTTAAGAAGTAGAAAACAGAATATTTAAGAGACCATAACAAATTATGATATTTATGGATATTCCTTTAGACTTACACTAACTTACTAGATTTCAAAGATATAGGGGTCCGATTTTTTTTTTTTTTTTTTTTCCTTGAGAAGGAGTATCACTCTGTTGTCCAGGCTGGAATGTACTGGAGCAATTCCAGCTCATTGCAACCTCCACTTCCTGGGTTCAAGCAATTCTCCTGCCTCAGCCTCCTGAGTAGCTGGGATTACAGGCGTGTGCCATCACACCTGGCTAATTTTGGTATTTTTAGTAGAGATGGGGTTTCACTGTGTTGGCTAGGCTGGTCTTGAACTCCCAACATTAAGTGATCTGCCCACGTCAGCCTCCCAAAGTGCTAGGATTACAGCGTGCGCAACCACGCCCAGTCAGATCTGATTTTGTAATAACCTATAACATTTAGGATTTAGTAATACAATAGTAGATAACTTACATCTACAAAATGAACGTGGATCAGCATGAAGTTGTGAGAGGTGTGGTATTAATAAAAATAAGCACATTAGGTTGCAAATGCTGATTCCATGTTGAGAAATCATGCATTTCAATCCGCATATACAAGTAAGTAACAAGTTAACAGTAAGCAGTTAACAGTGGTTAATTCTGGAGAAGAAACAAATCAAAGAGAGTTAGTAGGAAGAGAGCTAATCAAGATGAATTCGAGAATGTAATTGTGTGAGTTGTGACCTAAACATTATCTAATTAGAGCACATAAAGGAAGACATGAAAATTGTGGTATTTCAAAGTTAATAAAAGTTAGGATACTGTTCTCTAAGATTGCCTCTTCTGGTAGAATCTTCAGTACTGGTAAATTTCCATTTGCAGTTTATCCCTTAAGATCTTCCATCAAGCTTTCATAAATTTTAAATCTTATAGTACTGTTATGACTTATACAGACGTTTGATGTAGCTGAGTTTGAACGTCTTTGGTCACAAATTGGAACCCTTCAGTGTATTAACAGACTGTATAAAGTCTCATTCAAGGAGCTGAGATGAGCACCCCAGCCCCCAACAGCTGAATGGGGTAAAGTGAATGACTGTCATAGGTCACAACACATTAATCAAATTAAAAATTAAGTCTACACCAACACTGGTGTAGAAATTAGCAATGATATAAAAGAAATGAGAAGGGAAAGTTCTTCTTGACTGGAGAAATTTATCAGCTAATATATAAGGTATGGTAGTAATAACTGATTCAAGCAAGAATCAATAGATGTTAAAATCAGTGGGTTTGTTGAGGAAGGAGACTCAATGTATCCTCCCACAGAATTATGAGAAGAAACCTTATAGTAGAGAAATCTGGCAGACAACCCCTTAACCACCTAACACAACAAATATTGGAATAAGCTGACATCATGTGCCTTCTGATGTAATATAACAGAGTTAAGTATCCTTGCCAAAATGCATAACCTGAACTGAAGCTGGAAAAAACAGAAAAAAACAAATTAAGGGACATTCTTTAAACATCTGGTGCACACCCTTTAAAGTGTCATTGTAAAAGACAAAGGCTAAGGAATTGTTCCAAGTTAAAGGAAACTGAAGAAATGTAACAACTGCAATGGATAATAAATGGAGGGGATTAGGTATCAAGATATTTATGTTTGAAAAGACATTTGTTGAGCATCCCAAATCCAGAAATCTGAAACTTTCTGAGCACTAACATGATGCTCAAAGGAAATGCTCATTGAACCATTTCAGATTTTTGATTTTCAGATTCGGGATGCTCAACTGGTAAGTATAATGCAAATACTCAAAAATCCAAAATCCGAAACACTGTAGTCCCAAGCTTTTTGGTTAAGGGATACTCAATCTGTAGAGACTGTATATTAGAACATTACATTAATTTTGCTGGGTGCAGTCACTCATGCCTGTAATCTCAGCACTTCAGAAGGCCAAGGTGAGCAGATCACTTGAGGCCGTGAGTTCCAGAGTCTGGCCAACATAGTGAAACCCCGTCTCTACTAAAAACACAAAAATTAGCCAGGAGTGGTGGCATGCGCCTGTAATCCCAGCTACTCAGAAAGCTGAGGCACGAGAATGGCTTGAAACTGAACCTGGGAGGTGCAGGTTGCAGTGAGCTAAGATTGAGCTAGACGACTGTCTCAAAAAAATTTTTTTTAAATAATCATCAATGTCCCAAATGTATTATATTGATTGTAGAAGAAAATGCCCTTATCCTTAGGAGATACAAATGACATATTTAGAAAGGGTATATCTGCAACTGAATTTCTAGTGGTTTAGCAAATAACATAAATATATAGAAAGCAAATGTGAGTGGTGAATCCAACTGGAGTACGTTTTCTTTCTTTTTTTTTTTGAGACAGAGTCTCACTCTGTCACCCAGGCTGGAGTGCAACGGCACGGTCTCAGCTCACTGCAACCTCCACCTCTGGGTTCAAGCGATTCTCCTGCCTCAGCCTCCCGAGTAGCTGGCATTACAGGTGTGTGCCACCATGCCTGGCTAATTTCTGTATTTTTAGTAGAGATGGGGGATTCACCATGTCAGCCATGCTGGTCTTGAACTCCTGAGCTCAAGTGATGTGCCCGCCTTGGCCTCCCGAAGTGCTGGGATTACAGGCGTGAGCCACCACGCCCATCCTAGTATACCATTATTTCAATGTCTCTATGAGCTTGAACCTTTCTCAAAATAAAGTTGAAAAAAATATCTTTTTCGGCCAGTTGTTTCAATGTCTCTGGAAGCCTGAACTTTCTCAAAACAAAGTTGAAAAAAGTATCTTTTTTGGCCGGGTGCGGTGGCTCACCCCTGTAATCCCAGCACTTTGGGAGGCCAAAGTGGGAGGACTACTTCAGGTCAGAAGTTCGAGACCAGCCTGGCCAACAGGCGAAACCCCATCTCTACTAAAAATACAAAACTTAGCCAGGTGTGGTGGCGCATGCCTGTAGTCCCAGCTACTTGGGAAGCTGAGGCAAGAAAATTGCAGTGAGCCGAGGTTGCAGTGAAACAAGATCGCACCACTGCATTCCAGCCTGGATGACAAAGCGAGACCCTGTCTCAAAAAACAACAATCATCTTTTTCAAAGCTTGCTATTTCTTGATACTTGGGATGACTCTCCTTACTTTTTTTTTTTTTGAGATGGAGTTTCGCTCTTGTTGCCCAAGTTGAAGTGCAATGGTATGATCTCGGCTCACCGCAACCTCCGCCTCCCAGGTTCAAGCAATTCTCCTGCCTAAGCCTCCCAAGTAGCTGGGACTACAGGCATGTGCCACCATGCCCGACTAATTTTGTATTTTTTCAGTAGAGATGGCATTTCTCCATGTTGGCCAGGCTGGTCTCAAACTCCCAACCTCACAAGATCCACCCGCCTCAGTCTCCCAAAGTGCTGGGATTACAGGCGTGAGCCACCACGCCTGGCAATTCTCCTTACTTTGTTAGGCATCCACAAAGAAAACAGTCTGTTTACAAAGAGATTTCTACGTTATCAGAATTTTAAAATCACAGTAAAACTACCATTGTGTATTAGTTAATATCAATATACACATACTATTCTTGGCCTAGGCAATTAACTCTTTGTCCCAATAAGGGCCAGTATGTGAAAATAAAAGCATTGTGGCTCTCATGGAAATGTTAACAGATCGACACAAAGGCTTACATACTACTTACATACCAGTAAAATGCTCACTACTTCGCAAACCATGCAAAAAAGATGAGCTATACAACTTAACCAGAAACTGAGAACGCAACTTTTCTTTAATAGTTGGTTATCTAGTGAAAGAAGTCTTAATGCTAGTACTATATGCCAAGCAAATGCCACTCTATAGATAGATGTGCTACACATCCACTTTATAGATGAGGAAACAGGCTTAGTAAAGTTAAAATGATCTGCCTGATTATGGAAGAGAAGCCCCTTGTAAACCTGGCTCCCACTGCAGGGCCCACAAAGCTCTTGATACAGTGAACTTCAAATCCTTTGAAAAAGAGCCACTTTTGGCTGGGCGCGGGGGTGGCTCACACCTGTAATCCCAGCACTTTGGGAGGCCAAGGCAGGCAGAACACGAGGTCAGGAGATGGAGACCATCCTGACCAACATGGTGAAACCCCATCTCTACTAAAAATACAAAAATTGGCTGGGCATGGTGGTGGGTGCCTGTAATTCCAGCTACTCCAGGAGGCTGAGGCTGGATAATTGTTTGAACTAGGGAGTCAAACCCCATCTCTACTAAAAATACAAAAATTGGCTGGGCATGGTGGTGGGTGCCTGTAATTCCAGCTACTCCAGGAGGCTGAGGCTGGATAATTGTTTGAACTAGGGAGTCGGAGGTTGCAGTGAGCAGAGATCGCACCACTGTACTCCAGCCTGGGCGACAGAGCGAGACTCCGTCGCAAAAAGAAGAAAAATAAGAAAAGCCACCACTTTCTTCACACTGACCTCCCTGAGTAGCAAATGTTAGCATATGGGTCTTAGAACTTTCATCAATCTGCCTTTATGAAGCTGAGGATGAGTTTCCATAGGCTGCTCACCCTACTATACTGTTAACTCTTCCTACATTCAATCCAAGTGAGACCCTTGGGAAGAAAAAGGGATGGAGCAACAAGGCAAGTGTGAATGTGTAATATATGTAAAAACCCTTACCAGGGATAGTTGTGGGAAAGCAACAGCAAAAGACTGGAGAAAGACCTTGTACCAATTACTTCATTCATTAAACACACCAAACCAGATTATCAAAGGATTTATATATTCAAGATAAACTCCCCATATATCCCAGATGAGCTAGAAAATTCCATGCTACTCATCATCGACTCTACCATAATAAAATCAATGCTTAGAAAATTCATTTTGTGGTCGGGCATAATGGCTCACACCTGGAATCCCAGCACTTTAGGAGGTCGAAGCGGGTGGATTGCTTGAGTCCAGGAGTTCAAGACCAGCCTGGGGAACAAGGCAAAAACCCTGTCAATAAAAAGAAAGAAAGAAAAAAAACAAACTAGCTGGGTGCGTGGCATGCACCTGTAGTTCCAGCTACTCCAAGAGGCTGAGGTGGGAGGATTGCTTGAGTCCAGAAGGTTGAGGCAGCAGCAATGAGCCATGATGGTGCCACTGCACTACAGCCTCGGCAACAGAGCAAGACCGTGTCTCAAGGGAAAAAAAAAAAATCATTTTGCTTTGTTGCTGATAAGGAGTTTTGCGGGAAGTGGAAAGAGGGTGAATAACTCACCAATCCAAATATGAAATATCCTTCTCCAGACTCAGAATCTTCCAGATCTGATGCTGCGTCAAAACAAAATGTGGCGGGGCATGATGGCTCATGCCTATAATACGCTTTTGAGAGGAGGATGCAGGTGGTGTGGTGGGGTAGGTCTGTAGTGCCAGCTACTCAGGCTGAGGCAAGAGGACCGCTTGAGCCCAGGAGTTGAAGGCTGCAGGGACTGTGATCATGCCACCACACTCCAGCCTGGGAGAGAGTAAGACCTTTTCTCAAAACAAAAAAACAACAGGCCGGGCATGGTGGCTCACGCCTGTAATCCCAGCACTTTGGGAGGCCAAAGTGGGAGGAATACTTCAGCTCAGGAGTTCGAGACCAGCCTGGGCAACATGGTGAAACCCCGTCTCTACTAAAATACAAAAATAAGCTGGGCATTGCAGCGGACACCTGTAATCCCAGCTACTCAGGAGACTGAGGTAGGAGAATCTCTTGAACCTGTCTTGCAGGAGGCCAAGGTTACAGTGAAAGGAGATCATGCCATGGCACTCCAGCCTGGGCAACAGAGCAAGACTCCGTCTGGGAGGGGGGAACACAGGCTGGGCACAGTGGCTCATCTGTAACCCCAGCATTTAGGGAGACTGAGGTGGGAGGATCATCTGAGCCCACCCTGGGCAACACAGTGAGAACTCCATCTCATTTTATAAAAAACAAAGTAACAGCAACCGGGTGCTGTAATCCCAGCACTTTGGGAGGCTGAGGCGGGTGGATCATGAGGTCAGGAGATTGATACCATCCTGGCCAACATGGTGAAACCCCGTCTCTACTAAAAATACAAAAATTAGCCAGTGTGGCCGCACACGCCTATAGTCCCACCTACCTGGGAGGCTGAGGCAGGATAATCGCTTGAATCCGAGAGACGGAGGTTGCAGTGGGCCAACATTGCACCACCGCACTCCAGCCTGGCAACAGAGCAAGACTCCATCTCAAAAAAATTAAAAAATAACAAAATGGCCGGGCGCGGTGGCTCACGCCTGTAATCCCAGCACTTTGGGAGGCCGAGGCGGGCGGATCACAAGGTCAGGAGATCAAGACCACGGTGAAACCCCGTCTCTACTAAAAATACAAAAAATTAGCCGGGCGCGGTTGTGGGCACCTGTAGTCCCAGCTACTCGGGAGGCTGAGGCAGGAGAATGGCGTGAACCCGGGAGGCGGAGCTTGCAGTGAGCCGAGATGGCGCCACTGCACTCCAGCCTGGGCGACAGAGCAAGACTCCGTCTCAAAAAAAAAAAACAAACAAACAAACAAAAAAAACAAATGCCATCATATTGCTTCAAAGCCCCACGTGGCCAGAGAGGTCTCTCAACTCTTCCCTAAATTGCACAAAAGTATATGCCTTGCTCAACATACAGTTCAACTGTTTTAAGTTTCTTTCTGTTAAGAGGAAGCAGAGGCTTACTACGAGATGTATCACTTTCCCTTGGGTTTCTTCTCAGAGCTTCATTAAACACAATAAAAGCTTAAAATCATGCCCTGGCACCAATGAACACTGTACTGTGTAACTCAATTTATCTTCCTGTCCAAACATCTGGTGGTGGGACGCAGCAGCTCACACCTATAATCTCAACACTTTGGGAGGCCAAATCGGGAGGATTACTTGAGGCCAGGACTTTGACACCAGCCTGGGCAATATAGCGAGACCTCATGTCTATTTAAAAAAAAAACATCTGGCCAGGCACAGTGGCTCACGCCTGTAATCCCAGCACTTTAGGAGGCTGAGGCGGATGGATCACGAGGTCAGGAGTTCAAGACCAGCCTGGCCAACTAAAACTACAAAAATTGGCCAGGCGCAGTAGCAGGCACCTGTGATTCCAGCTACTTGGGAGGCTGGGGAAGAAGAGTCACTTGAACCCAGGTAGCAGAGGTTGCAGTAAGCCAAGATCATGCCACTGCACTCTAGCCTGGGTGACAGAGACTGTTTCAAAATTCACTAACTCCAGGCCTGCTACTGAATCAAAATTCACTAATTCCAGGCCTGCTACTGAAAAGGGATATGCATATTAAAACTATTAAGGGGACTTGTGGTTGGGAAGTAATTACTATGTAAAATCTTGTGTGAATTGTTCAATTTCTCCCCCACCTCCCACCAAGCAGTGTATGCTTTGGGTTACTACCCATACTGGATTGTTACCTCAAACATGCTGTGACTTTTCTACCTACAACTGGTCACCTGTGATAAATACATACTTTTTTAAGACGGAGTCTCACACTGTCGCCTGGGCTGGAGTGCAACAGGGCGATGTCGCCTCACTGCAACCTCCACCTCCTGGCTTTAAGCAATTCTCTTGCCTCAGCCTCCCAAATGGCTGGGATTACAGGCTCCCGCCACCACACCCGGCTAATTTTTGTATTTTTAGTAGAGACGTGGTTTCACTATGTTGGCCAGGCTGGCCTTGAACTCCTGACCTCATGATCCACCTGCCTCAGCCTCCCAAAGAGATGGGATTACAGGCGTAAGCCACTGTGCCCAGCCTGAGAAATAATCTTGAAAAGCCTATTAATACACTTGCAGTTCCAGCAACATAAATTTGGCTTTCCTACATTCTGGATATACCAATAATAAACAAAGGCATCATGGTTTTTAAAACTTTATTTCAACATTAACTATGCTTACAGAAATACACTCATATTGGTTAATAGAATGCAATTTAACTTATCCTACACAATTTGGACCAAAAACTTGGTACATGGTTTAAGATTTTAAAAAAGGATTTGCAATCTGTTTTATTTTTATCTATTACAAATGTATAAAAGATCTTCCATCAAATGCTGCTAAAGAAGGCAGCAAGAACCTTGAGAAATTTACCTTTGGTTTGCCTCAGAAAAGTAACACGTATTGCACTGCATAAGTTTATAAAATTGGTGCAACAAAACATTGTTGTAATGTTTCAATGCCAGTTTAGAAAGTTCAATAACTAATGGATATGCAAGGGACTGGGAGGGAACCTATGTACACATGTGAAACTGTAAAAGCTAACTGATTTAGTTAATATTGCATGTAGATTGTAAATCTACACAAACCAAGATTCAGATAATTTCTTCAATCTGAATTAACACTATCTGTTCACTTCATCTGCTGAGGTCAACCAGGAAACTAGGAACACCAGCTGTTAAGTTTTTCTAACTTACGTGAAAAAGAAAATTAACTTTCTTCCTCAGCTTTTCAGTCCAGAAGTGACAGTATGCTACAGGCAAGGTATTCCTTCCATTGTCAACATTCATAGGGTGACATGCAATGAGGTCTACTTGGGTTTTAATTTGTATCAACACTCATATGCAAAATAGTCTCCAAAGTTAATTACCACATGACTTTAGAAGTGACTCTAAAAAATAAAATGGCCCTTCTTAGAAGACTAGAGCAAAAGATCCAGCCATACTTATAAGTCTTATTAAAAAAAAAAAAATGCAGCTCCTTGTGAATTACACAATTTTTAAAAAAAGTAGCCCCAGAATAAGAAGCAGCTCTGAAAAGAGGAAAAAATATAACTTAAAATATCTTGAAAACCAATGTGAATACAGGTTCAAAAGATAGTTAAGAGATTCATTTTCATAAGACTACCTAAGATTAAGGCTTATACGCTAGTATTTCAAGTTTATCACTAATTGCTAAACATCAATTTACAAATAACATGTTCAATTTTCGTTCTTTTATCCAAAGGGAAAATTCTAGGTTAAATTCTATCCAGTGTGGGGGAGGGGGACTAGAAAATAAAAATATTCAAACAGTTCCATGCAAATATCACATTTTTCAAATGGAAGAACTTCCACCTAGACCAGAAGTTCATACTGCTAATGTACTTTTCATTGAAACAATTTTTAGTAAGTACAAATACACGGCATTAAGGTTCAGAACCTAATATAGGCCTGACAATCAAGTCCTTATTTTCTGGAAGAAGGCCTCAAGTCCAATCAATTTCCAGTAACAATGTTTTTACAAATCAATCAAATAATAAGGGGTTTTAATTTCCTTCATGTTTTTCTTTTTAGCACTTTAGTCTTAAGACTAGATTAGAATTAGAATTCCCCAAAAGGCAAATGGTTTTTCTTTGCAGTATGAAAGAATCCACAAAAAAACCTCTTCCCCAAACTAATTGCTAATAACCAATCTGTGCTTAAGATGAATCTTTTTCTATACAATGTAAACGGTAACTTAGGTAAAATGTCCCCATGAACATTAAAACTAGTCGTTAGTAAGACTTAACTAGCTTTATAATTTAAGTTTTAAAACATAAATATTTGCAGCTTGATCTTCTGTTGACAATGATTGTCGGAGCCTAGAATTCAACATTTACAACGTCCATTCATGCACACAAAACACACACCATTATCACACAACTTACTCCTCATGTCTTAAGAGAAGAATCTTCTGCTTCTTTAAATCTTTGGCCTCCCAGTCAATTCCATGTTCAAACAACTTTTAACTCAAACTTCACTCTCAGATTTTTAACAAGCTTTCTACCCACACATTATTAATGCGTTTCCTAATCTTTCATGTTGTACTGCCAAAATCTGAAACCTGCCTCAAAGAGATCATCAGATTTTTAAAAAAATGATAAAGTGGTTATTTCAAAACAGAATATGGGAGGTCAGAATTCAAGATTCCCTAATGGGATCATATTTTATTTTACTGCAATTAATGACTGCTATCAGTAAGAAAAATCCTCTATTGGATTCTTTCATACACTTTGGCAACTGGCCAAAGAACCTACAAAAACGTTTTGAAGTACATGCCCTTTTTCATACAAAGTGCCCTCATAGGAACACTAGGATAGCTGCAATTCATTTGAGGCCTCACCTGTAGAAAGAGGCTATCACACAGACAGCCAGGACACCCACCAGTTTGTGGAGATCCCTGAGAAAGTATGATTTTTAAAAATCTGGACTGTACTTGTTTCACCAGCCTTTTTCACTGTATAGGAAAGTTGCAGCTGGTCTACCAGCACTCATACTACCTCTCTTATCCTAGGTTTGCCGCGTAATAGCTATGGCTTTGGAATCTCCCAAGTGATATTCTATAAATGAAGGAATAATTATGTCTCCTAATTCCAGGTTTGCAGTTTCCAAATAACACTTACAGTTCTTTATTGTAAAGTAGCCATATGGACACCAACCATCTATGAGAAAAGGTTTTCCTCAAGCATTTATCACTCTACAATTAGGAATTAGCTGTACCAAAACACACAGAAAAAAACCCAAAAAACTGATGGTTGGTATTTGAGATAAAAATTTGTTCGATATGGAACCTAGTGATTTATTGCAAAATCAAAACTGATAGCTGTGAATTTACTACATCCACTCAAAATAAATAAGTTATATGAAATACAGATTCTGGCATAGATATAAGATGTAAAAATCAAAATCAATGGATTGAACCTGCATGTTTCATTTGCTCACAAACTTGCACACACTATTATTCTGCAAAATAGACAACTGCAGCAAAGAAAAAGAAAACTGTCCTTTTGCAAACAAGTCTAAAAGCATCCCTCCAAAGCGCCGAACAAAATAAACATGCATATATATGTATAAAGTGTTACTGTTCAACACAAATGCTATTTCTAGGAAAAATTTAACTGCATAGGCAAAAAAAACAAAAACAGAAACCAAAAGAAAAAAAAATGTGCAACATCTTAAGCCATTAAAGCACCAAAATAAAAAACACACCAAAATCACTGTTTTTATGATGATTAACATACACAAATAAAAAATATTGATCAATACTCAGGAAGTAAATACTTGGACTGACAGAAATGTCTATTGTTGGGAAAATTTTCTTCAATTTAAATGTCTTATCTCTAAAAAAAAATCTTAAAGTGCTAACTTTATATAAAGCAGGCAAATTCTTCAAGTAATTTGCTATTAAGTAAGCCAATTTTTTATAGATCTCAATAAAAAATGAATAAACTAAAGTGAAACAGGAAGATAAGACATGGAGGAAAAAAATGACAAGTTGTAGCTGGATAAAGCAATAAAATGCTGTTATACCATCTTAGGCTTCTAATTTCAATTAAACACATAAGCTAACAGATTTAGGTATCTGCTGGTTTAGTACACTAACTCTCTTACATTTGCTAAAATTTACACAACAATCAACAAACAGGTACACATAAAAAGTCCTAAGGAAAAGAATGCCACTTAAAAATCAACATCAGATACTAATTAAAGCAATCTTAAAAGGTTGTCTGCTACTATAAATGAATATAAAATATAATATACCTTACAAACTAAGAACCGAAACCTTGTTCAAAGTTTCATTACTCCTGCCCTTGAGCTGCTTCTTCAAGATAGTACACATTAACCAAATGGCGATTGAGGTGTTTGCTGTAATCTTTTCCCTTTCTGAAAGAACGATCACAGAAGATACAAACAAAATCTCCCTTAGCCGCTTTGACTGCCAAGGCTTCCTTTGCATTTTTTCTGCTAGATTCTTGTGGAACTGGCCGAGCCCCATGCAATCCAGAATCATCACTACCCTCTGACATGTTGTCACTTAGGTCACTTCCTTCATGGCTGTGGATGCCTTCATCTTCATCAATTTCCTGAGACTCATTTACTGCCATGGTAGCAGGAGGTGATGCCAGTGCAGTTTTGGACACTGCTTCATGTTCTTCTACTGCTGAAGGGGGAAGCACTGGTGAAACTGCTTCTTCAACTGTTGAATTTATACCGGGGAGATTCTCTCTTATGTTCTGATCAGTGTCCATTTTCATTTCACAAACCATAGTGTCAGTCTGATGTTTACCATTTAAAATTTCACCCTCTGGCGTATTCAAGTTTTGTCCAGAGGATGAAACATTGGTAGATTCGTTGATATTAGCAGCAAGACCAGGTAGGCTCTCATCTGCCTCTTCTGCTCCTACTTTCTGAAGAGGGGCTTCTTTATTTCCTTCACCTATGTTGAGTAATTTTTGGTCTCCTGATGCCTCTTCTCTTAAATTTTCCTTTGGCAGCGGTGGTGATGGTGGTGAGAGATCCTCTGTGCTTACACTTTCCTTTAGAAGCCGGCTATCTTTAACAGGCACTAAGCCAACTTCAATAAGGACTTGCTCCTTCCGTGCCCTTTCACTCTGCATGTTAGACTTTTCCTTTTTATCTTTTCGGAGAGGAGGCTTTTTGGAAACTGACTCCATGTGAAGGGGAGGCTCTCTGGGAGGTGGCTCCCTCTGATCAGGCTCCTTCTGAACCACCCCCATGGGAGGAGATGCCTCCATCTGAACAGGCTCGTTCTGGACCACCTTTATGGGAGGAGACAGCTCTATCTGAACAGGTTCCTTCTGAACCACCTCCATGGGAGGAGACAGCTCTATCTGAACAGGTTCCTTCTGAACCACCTCCATGGGATGAGACAGCTCCATCTGAACAGGCTCCTTCTGGACCACCTGCATGGGAGCAGGTTCTACCTGGGCAACCTCCATCTGAGCAGGTTCCACGGGAGCAGGCCCCATTTGGGCAACCTCCGTCTGAGCAGTCTCCATGGGAGGAGGCAGCTCCATGTGAGCAGGTACCATTTGGGCACCCGCCATCTGAGCAGGCTCCAGGGGAGGCAGCAGCTCCTTCTGAGCAGGCCCCTCCTGAGCCACCTCCATCTGAATAGGCTCGTCATGAGCAGGCTGTATCTGGGCACCCTCTACCTGAGCAGGATCTATGGGAGGTGGCGGCTCCACCTGAACGGGTCCCTTCTGAATCGCCTCTGTGGGAGCAGGCTCCACCTGAGGAGGGTCCATCTGAGCAGATTCCTTCTCAACAGGTTCCTTCTGAGGAGGCTTACTGCTTTTCTTACTTGATTTATTTTTCAGAGTTTTCTTCTTTGTACTTTTTTTCAAGCAAGTATTTTGCTTTTTATTCTCCTCCACTTTGCTGTCACCCTTTGGCACTTCCTGACTATTATTTTTGGATTTGCTTTCTACCTTCTTTTTCTTTTTTGTTGAAGATTCCTCATCATTCACAGCATCATGTAAAGAATGGGTGTCAACTTCCAGCTTCCTTTTGCTTTTCTTAGTTTTACTGAATTTTTCTGAATTGCTTCCTGTATGCACATCCATTTCTTTCGTCTCTGTTACTGATTTTCGAGTTCTGGTAGTCACCTGAATCATTGACACATTATTAGAAGGCTTTTTCTCTTTTGAGACATCTCTTTTCTCTGCTTTGACGGACTTTTCGTTTTTCTTTCCAGCCACATCCCCTTTTATTTTTGTTTGTTCTATTTCTGTTTTTTCATTGGTAATATCAGGCAAGTCCACCTCTCGTTTTTTGGTTTTCTTTAGTTTCACTTTTGAGACATCCATTGTTTTATTAGGACAAGTAGGATGCTTAGATTTGAAGTGATACTGTAGATTACACTTCTTGGAAGCTGCATAGTCACACACAGGGCAATTGAACTGCCGTGGGTTCACATGTAGCTCTACGTGTTTTTTGAAGTTGCTTCTATCTGCTGTTTTGTAATCACAGTGTGGGCAATTAAGAGGTTTAGGCCCATTGTGAACCTGTCTTGCATGGCGGGTTACTTCGTGTTGATTAGAGGCCACGTAACTGCACTGATCACATTTAAATGGCTTCTCACCTGAAGACAAATCAAAAGTATAAGAGAAGACATAGATTAAGACAAATTCAAGATTAAAATATAAGGAACTGTATATGTAAAGTAACAACAAAGACTATTTATTGAAAATGCTGTATCATGCACCTTACATTTACCATATTTATTTGTATAACATTTCTCTTATCCTTTGACATTGATTCTCAAAAGAGAGGAATAAATCTCAGTCAACCACAAGCTTCAAAAAAGTTCAAGTTAGAGTCCTCAAGTACTATTAAAGAACAGAGATTCTTTAAGACATACACAACTATTGGCAAAGTTCAATTGGGCTCTGGATGTTAATTTGGGGGAAAATTATCAATTTTAATTTTTTGTGTGTTTAGTTAAAACAAATACCTAATGAAGTAGAAAATAAAATTCTGGCCAGGTGCAGTGGCTCACGACTAGAATCTCAACTCTATGGGAGGCCATGGCAGAAGGACTGCTTGAGCCCAGAAGCTACAGAACAACCTGAGCAAAATAAATAAAAACAAAAATTAACTTTGGGAGGCCAAGATGGGCGGATACCTTTTGGCCAGGAGTTTGAGACCAGCCTGGCCAACATGGTGAAACCCCATCTCTACTAAAAAATACAAAAAAAATTAGCTGGACATGGTGCTGCACACCAGTAATCCCACCTAATCGGGAGGCTGAGACACGAGAATTGCTTTAACTCAGGAGGCGGAGGTTGCAGTGAGCTGAGATCGCACCACTTCACTCCAGCCTGGGCAATAGCAAGACTCTGTCTAAAAAAAAAAATTAGCCAGGCATGGTGGAGTGCACCTGTAGAAGTCCCAGCTACTTGGGAGACAAAGGCAGGAGGACCGCTTAAGCCCAGGAATTTGAAGTAGCAGTGAGTTGTGAATGTGCTACTGTACTCCAACCTGGGCAACAGAGCAAGGCCCTGACTCAAAAATAAATCTATAAATAAAATTCCCGGCCAGGCATGGTGGCTCACACCTGTAATCCCAGCACTTTGGGAGGCCAAGGCAGTGGATCACCTGAGGTCAGGAGTTCAAGACCAGCCTGGTCAACACGGTGAAACCCTGTTTCTACTAAAAATACAAAAAATTAGCCGGGTGTGGTGGCAGACGCCTGTAATCCCAGCTACTCGGGAGGCTGAAGCAGGAGAATTGCTTGAACCCAGAAGGTGAGGTTACAGTGAGCCAAGATCGCTCCACTGCACTATAGCCTGGGCAACCAGAGCGAAATTTCGTCTCAAAAATAAATAAAAATAAAATAAAATTCCCGTACTCCCTCCACTCTAATTTTCTTATGGTAAATCTTGAGAAAAATATCTTTCACGCTGGGCTATACTCCCAGATCCTAGATGCAAAAGTTTTGAAATTCTGCTTTAGCCTGAGCAAAGGCTTTTTCTTGAAATTTAATCCTTCTGTCCATCATGGCAAGAGCTGAGTAAATTTTCACTTAGCAAACTTTCTGTGCTAGCGTTGCTATTTTAAAGCAAAAATACAAGCCAAGGTAATTATTCAGAAAACTTTCCTGATTTCCTCCCCTCCTCTTTCTATAAAATACATAAAGGAACTAGGTAATGAGAAGTGGCACACAAATAGATATGGTATGTAAAATAAAGTCACAATCACTGATACATACAAAACCAGAACCACCCCCACCCCCAAATTAAAGGCATAAGAGTAATACATTCTACCTGAATACATACCCATCTAGATCACACTCTAGTAAATATTACCAAATGGTATCCATACCCCACTGGTCCAATGGAATGCATAGTAGAAAAACGGAAATTGACATTTATGAAAATTCATCTCAAACATTCTCAAATTCATATCAAATCTTACTAAAACTTTTCATAAAACAAAACTCAGACATTAGGTAAAACCATGTAGATGTTAAGTTTTACATGATTAGAAAATGCCTGGTGATAAAATAATCACCTTATCCAGGTAGTCAAATTGGATATTCAGCTGACTGGACAATTCTTCTCCATGTTGGTCTACTAACAGATTTATAAATATGCAAGTTTCTACAACATGCTACATTACTCTAAACCTGGTTCTATACTGTCCTCTCCAGTGAATGATTTAAATGAAGACAAACATTTTCTTAACATATATGGACATAGAACATAGAAAGATAGGTAGCATAAGGCCTAAGAACTTCTTCTAGATAGAGCTAGACTGGGAGATAAAACAACGATGTCTGCAAGTTGCTTACTCTGAGACTTTGAGCAAAGTCCTGAAACCTCTCTCGAGTTCAATTTCTTATTTTCTTTTTTTTGAGACAGAGTTTCGCTCTTGTTGCCCATGCTGGAGTGTAATGGCGCGATCTCAGCTCACCACAACCTCCGCCTCCCAGGTTCAAACGATTATCCTGCCTCACTCTCCCTAGTAGCTGAGATTACAGGCATGTGCCACTAAGCCTGGCTAATTTTGTATTTTTAGTAGAGATGCGGTTTCTCCATGTTGATCAGGCTGGTCTCGAATT
The DNA here is from genome assembly GCF_043159975.1 of Macaca nemestrina. Taxonomy (NCBI): domain Eukaryota; kingdom Metazoa; phylum Chordata; class Mammalia; order Primates; family Cercopithecidae; genus Macaca; species Macaca nemestrina. Next base: position 119,910,148 of record NC_092127.1, on the reverse strand, counting down.
CCCGACCTCAGGTGAGCCGCCCTCCTCAGCCTCCCAAAGTGCTGGGATTACAGGCATAAGCCACCATGCCCAGTCTCAATTTCATCTATAAAATACTCTCTAAGTGTTGTCAGCTATAAATAATCTTATCTATGTAAAGTCCTTAACATGAAACAGAGAGCAAGAACTCAAAATGAATTATCTATAATTGTTCACTTTTGGAACCAACTGGTAACTCTGAGTATGGATAAATAAAAGGCGGACTTGGCCGGGCACGGTCGGTCACACCTGTAATCCCAGAACTCTAGGAGGCATTTTTGCAAAAATATAAAATTTTGGGGGGCATTTTGTAAAAACAAAAAAAAATTAGCTAGGCATAGTGATGTGCATCTACAGTCCCAGCTACTTGGGAGGTTGAGGCAGGAGAATCCCTTGAACCCGGGAGGCAGAGGGTGCAGTGAGCCGAGATTGCACCACTGTACTCCAGCCTTGGCAACAGAGCGAGACTCCATCTCAAAAAATAAAAAAATAAAAAAGGCTGGGTGCAGTGGCTCACGCCTGTAATCCCAGCACTTTGGAAGACCGAAGCAGGCGAATCAAGAGGTCAAGAGTTGGAGACCAGGAGTTCGAGACCAGTCTAGCCAACATGGTGAAACTCCATCTCTACTAAAGATACAAAAAATTAGCTGGGCATGGTGGCACGTGCCTGTAATCCCAGCTACTCGGGAGGCTGAGGCAGGAGAATCGCTTGAACCCAGGAGGCAGAGGTTGCAGTGAGCTGAGATTGCACCACTGCACTCCAGCCTGGACAACAAGGTGAGACTCCATCTCAATCAATCAATCAATTAATGAGAAGACTCTTACGTATCCTGTCTTTCCTACATTATGACTAAATAGATAAGTAGAATTTATCTCTCCTCTTCAAATTTACACTAATAATAAAATAATTATAATTAAAATAGGACTGTTTTATAACTCTAATGAATAAGGAGATCTATACAGCAAGCAAGCATCAATCAAGGTACAAGGGTCTACCTAAGGAATGGTGAACGGAAAGGGAGGATGTAGAAATTTTCTGTTTAAAATTTGATGGCATGATTTATTTGCTCCATTGTTTTTCTCCCATAATTTTTACTTTATTGCCATTAAATCTTGCTTATATCATGTTCATCAAGATTTTCTAATTAGTACCTACCTGAATATTAATCTTTTTGCCCTGTACAAACAATTTTAAATTCTTTTTCCCAATTCTAGTAACAGCTTCTCTTCTTTATAAATCTGCCAGTCTGTTTTATGCCTCCGAAATGAATTTATAGGTGTAAGCCAAGACAAAAAGGGAAAGCGTTTTGCAAGATTTATACATATGTAACAAAAATATTTTTAGAAGAATGGCCAGGCATAGTGGTTCACACCTGTAATCCTAGCACTTTTGGGAGGATGAGGTGAGGAAGATTGCTTGAGCTAAGGAGTTTGAGACCAGCCTGGGCAACCTAGTAAGACCCTGTCTACAAAAAAATTTAAAACTTAGACAGATGTTGTAGCACAAGCCTACAGTGCCATCTACTCCAGAGGCGGAGGTGGGAGTACCGTTTGAGCCTAGGAGGTCAAAGCTGCAGTGAAAAATACACAAATACAAGCCTCTCAATTTTTTAAAAATTTTTGAATTCTATTAAAAATAAAAACAAAACAAAAATCTAGAGAGAATGGCAAATAAATTTTTCTCCCTTTTTTTTTTTTTTGAGACTGAGTCTCTCTCAGCCGCCCAGGCAGGAGTGCAGTGGTGCGATCTCGGCTCACTGCAACCCCTATCTCCCAGGTTCAAGTGATTCTCCCATCTCAGCCTCCCGAGCAGCTGGGATTACAGGCACCTGCCATCATGCCAGGCTGATTTTTGTGTTTTAGGAGTGATGGGGTACCACCATGTTGGCCAGCCTGGTCTTGAACTCCTGACCTCAGGTAATCCACCCACCTTGCTTTCCCAAAGCGCTAGGATTACAGGTGTGAACCACCATGCACAGCCAGAAAAGAAAATTTTTAAGTAAAAAGTAATGGGGACATACAATACATTACCAGCAATAAAATGAAGTCCAATAATGCAACATGGATAAGTCTCAAGAACACTTTATAAAAGAATGTTCTAAAACTAGGTACAGTGGCCCATGCCTGTATTCCTAGCACTTTGGCAGGCTGAGGCAGGTGAATTGCTTGAGCCCAGGAGTTCAAAACCAGCCTAGGCAACATAGTAACACTCCAACTCTACAAAAACAAAAAACAAAAAAACAGGCATGGCAGCGCACACCTGTAGTCCCAGCTACTTGGAAGGTTAAGGTGGGAGGACTACGTGAGCCCAAGAGGTTTAGGCAGCTGTAATTGCACCCACTGCACTCCAGCCTAGGTGACAGTAAGATCCCATCTCAAACAAACAAACAAAAAATGCTATAATGTTCTTTGGTAGGAGACAAAATATCATCCAGGGGAAAGACTGAGTGGAAAGGGCAAAGTGTTTCTGAGCAGAAATATTCCATCTCTTGTTCTTGAGTGATAATCAAATAGGTGAAAGCACAGTCACTGCGCTGTACACTTAAGATCTGTGCATTTTTAAATTTATAAATTATACCTCAATAAAATATTGTTTTTAAAATTTATTCTACAAAGGCTCTCAAACCATTACAATATCTTTCAAACAATCCCAGCTATTTAAAAGAGTCCCTTGGAACCAACGTTATCAATAGAAAAAATAAAAAATATGTATGTATGGGCAGTGATTCATACCTGTAAGAGACAAGAGAATTGCTTGAGGCCAGGAGTTAGAGGCCAGTCTGGGCAACACAGAATGACCCAGTCTCCATAAAAAGAAATAGGATATTGGCTGCACGCAGTGGCTCCCCCCGCTGTAATCCCAGCACTTTGGGAGGCTGAGGTGGGCGAATCACAAGGTCAGGAGATTGAGACCATCCTGGCTAACATGGTGAAACCCTGTCTCTACTAAAAATCCAAAAAATTAGCCTGGCATGGTAGCACAAGCCTGTAGTCCCAGCTACTCAGAGGCAGGAGAATCGCTTGAACCCAGGAGGCAGAGGTTGCAGTGAGCCGAGGTCGCGCCATTGCACTCCAGCCTGGGTGACAGTGAGACTCGGTCTCAATAAATGAATAGTATATTTAAATAAAAATAATAGTCCCAGCCAAACGCGGTGACTCATGCCTGTAATCCCAGCACTTTGGGAGACTGAGATGGGTGGATCACCTGAGGTCAGGAGTTCAAGACCAGCCTAGTCAACACCTCTACTAAAAATACAAAAATTGGCCGGGCGCGGTGGCTCACGCCTGTAATCCCAGCACTTTGGGAGGCCGAGGCGGGCGGATCACGAGGTCAGGAGATCGAGACCACGGTGAAACCCCGTCTCTACTAAAAATACAAAAAATTAGCCGGGCGCGGTTGTGGGCGCCTGTAGTCCCAGCTACTCGGGAGGCTGAGGCAGGAGAATGGCGTGAACCCGGGAGGCGGAGCTTGCAGTGAGCCGAGATCGCGCCACTGCACTCCAGCCTGGGCGACAGAGCGAGACTCCGTCTCAAAAAAAAAAAAAAATTTGGCCGGGCATGGTGGCTCACGTCTGTAATCCCAGCACTTTGGGAGGCCAAGGCAGGCTGATCACGAGGTCAGGAGATCAAGACCATCCTCGCTAACACGGTGAAACCCCATCTCTACTAAAAATACAAAAAAATCAGCCGGGCGTGGCGACGGGCACCTGTAGTCCCAGCTACCCAGGAGGCTGAGGCAGGAGAATGGCATGAACCCGGGAGGTGGAGCTTGCAGTGAGCAGAGATCGCGCCATTGCACTCCAGCCTGGGCGACAGAGCAAGACCCTGTCTCCAAAAAAAACAAACAATTAGCCAGGCATGGTGGCAGGCACCTGTAATTTCAGCTACACAGGAGGCTGAGGAAGAATCTATAGCTTGAACCCGGGAGGCAGAAGTCGCAGTGAGCCGAGATAGCGCCATTGTACTCCAGCTGGGTGACAAGAGCGAAACTGTCTTGAAAATAATAATAATCCCCAATTAGCTGAAGTGGTGGCATGTGCCAGTAGACCTAGCTACTCAGGAGACTGAGGCAAGAGGATGGCTTGAGCCCAGGCATTTGAAGTTGCAGTAAGGCATGATCACAACACTGCATTCCAGCCTGCACAACAGAGTCCCCAACTCCAAAAACAACAACAAAATTACTTATTTGTGAGCTTGTATCCTATAATATGTAATCTGAAACTCAGTATCTTCTTAGTACTAAGATTGGAGACAGCAAATACTTGTTTTTAGTACCCAGCATACATACAATAGCTAGTGGCTACTACTAGTTTTTAAGATACCATTAAAATACTTGCTATACTGTTAACAACAAATACTAAAAATCATTTTTAAAATATAGCAGGCAAAACTCAAAACATTTTGCGAACCCAAATACAATGGTTTCAGGCAAAGATTATCAACTGGTATAAAACATCATAAACATTTAAACAGTGACAAGACAAAGTATTACTAATTGAACAAAAGGATAAAAGTATGTAGTCATTCTAAATACAGTGACCTAACATTATATTAATGGATCAACCACTTGTGACTTTAAATGAGGCTTATCATTTGTGAGAAAGATTATCAAGCATTTAAATTTAATTTACAATAATTAAATTTAGTTTACAATATAAGGGACAGAAGAAAAGCTAAATGACACCATGAAAAAACAAGTGGACATATCCAGAAGGAAGGACATTCTACAGGAAAAAAGGTCTGTAAAATGGGGATAATAGAACTCATGCAACATAAAACTGTTATGAAGACTAAAACTAGTTAACTAATATAAAGCTCTTGGCCAGGAGCAGTGGCTCACACCTGTAATCCCAGCACGTTGGGAGGCTGAGGCAGGCGGATCACCTGACATCAGGAGTTTGAGACCACGCTGGCCAACATGGTAAAACCCCATCTCTACTAAAAATACAAAATTAGCCAGGTGTGGTGGCGCATGCCTGTAATCCCAGTTACTCGGGAGGCTGAGGCAGGAGAATCACTTGAACCCAGGAGACAGAGGTTGCAGTGAGCTGTGATCACACCATTGTACTCCAGCCTGGGCAACAAGAGCGAAACTCCATCTCAGAAAAAAAAAGTAATATTACTGCTACTACAAAACTCTTAAATATTTCACTAAAAAACTAGAGTACAACTATCAACAGGACATGATGCCTACTTCCAAAGTCTGAGATTGCATCCACGTTACCATCAGAGAATGAAACCAAAAAAAACACCCAAAAATAATAAAACCAGGTTTCTGGTTAAGTGGCACCACTCAATGGCTTAGAGGTTTAGGAAAAAAAAACACTCAAAGTACATTAGTGTGACAACCATGTAGGGTCAAGAAAGGCTAGCAAGCATACTATAGGACACCTTCATAGCTGTTCAAATAAATCAGAATCTGCAATATAATCAAGTCTGATTATCAAGTCTTGTTACTAACTCATGGCAGCAATGTCCAGTAGAAATATAATGCATATCACACATGTAATCTTAAATTTTCTAGTAGTCATACTACAAACGTAAAAAGGAAACAGGTAAAATTAATTTTATTACTTTTTAAAGCCAATGTATATAACAGTTTTGCCATATGATCAACTTGAAAAATAAATATTTAACATTCTTTATTTTTTCTCTAACCTGCTTCAGAGAAAGACAGTCTTTTCTTCATACTGTTTGAAATCTGTGGCCAGGCACAGTGGCTCACACCTGTAATCCTAGCACTTTGGGAGGCCAAGATGGGCAGATCACTTTAGGCCAGGAGTTCAAGACAAATTACAAAAATTAGCTGGGCATGGTGGCACCTGCTTGTAATCCCAGCTACTGGGGAGGCTGAGGCATGAGAATTGCTTGAACCCGGAAGGCAGAGGTTGCAGTGAGCTGAAATCTATGCCACTGCACTCCAGCCTGGGGGACAGAGTAAGACTCTGTCTCAACAACAACAAAAAATCTGGTAAGTACATATTTTATAAGTATCAATTTAAACTACTACTGCTTCAAAAGCTTAATGTGGCTAATGGCTACTCAGCTGAATAGCACACATCTAAGGTAAGGTAATTACTAACTTAAGGGGGACAGGCCTACATAGGCTTTTGTAACAGCAAGATTGAAGATACTTTTCCCACAGGGATATACTTTCTAAATCTGTATTCTAATCAGAAGCGGTAGTTCGGCCAGGCGTGATGGCTCATGCCTGTAATCCCAGTACTTTGGGAGGCCAAGGTGGGCAGATCAGGAGGTCAGGAGTTCGAGACCAGCCTGATCAACATGGTGAAACCCCATCTCCACTAAAAATACAAGAATTAATCGGGCGTGGTGATGTGCGCCTGTAATCCCAGCTACTCAGGAGGCTGAGGCAGGAGAATCGCTTGAACCCGGAGGCAGAGGTTGTGGTGAACTGAGATCACACCACTGCACTCCAGCCTAGGCAAAAGAGCAAGACTGTCTCCAAAAAATAAAAAATAAAAAGTAAAAGTGGTAGTTCACCAAGAGTCAATCAGGGCTACCCATTCAAGCAAGATCACCGATGCTAACATCACTTTTTAACTTGGCCACTTACATACTTTAATAGGGACTTCTTTATCGAGATGGAGTTTTGCTCTTAATGGCATGATCTTGGCTCACCGCAACCTCTGCCTCCCAAGGTTCAAGCAATTCTCCTGCCTCAGCCTCCTGAGTAGCTGGGATTACAGGCATGCACCACCATGCCTGGCTAATTTTGTATTTTTAGTAGAGATAAGATTTCTCCATGTTGGTCAGGGTGGTCTCGAACTCCCAGCCTCAGGTGATCTGCCCACCTTGGCATCCCAAAGTGCTGGGATTACAGACTTGAGCCACAGTGCTGGCCAATGGAGACTAACTCTGAGCGGTGATGGTGATTGTTTCAGTCCCTGCAGTGGACGAATCTCTCATGTCACGGTCCTACACTCTTACCATAGCTTAATAAATTGGCATCCTAGATTGTCATTTTCTTTTTCAAGCTAAGATTTTGCAGTCAGTCCTCAAAAGCTCTACCAAACCTTGAAACAGAACAAACCTAAATTTCAGGACCTGAGAAGCTAAGAAGGAATCCCTGACACTTGTCAACCACACATTGTGAGTCTCAGCTTTATACTGTTAGGAGAAATGTGAGAAGTAGGGGTTAAAGGATCAATCAGCCTTGGTGTACATTAGTTTAACTTTTGTTGGAGTCACGGAACACTTCAAAGATTTGATGAGAATTAAGGCCCCTCCTCCCAGAAAAAGTGTACAAAAAAATTTCATTTTCAGGAAGTCCACCTTTGGATTCCATGTCCTCAGATTGACAGAACATTGATTTTCAAATTCTGAATTCTAGGCCGGGCGCGGTGGCTCAAGCCTGTAATCCCAGCACTTTGGGAGGCCGAGACGGGTGGATCACGAGGTCAGGAGATCGAGACCATCCTGGCTAACACAATGAAACCCCGTCTCCACTAAAAATACAAAAAAATTAGCCGGGCGTGGTGGCGGCGCCTGTAGTCCCAGCTACTCGGGAGGCTGAGGCAGGAGAATGGCGGGAACCCGGGAGGCGGAGCTTGCAGTGAGCCGAGATCGCGCCACTGCACTCCAGCCTGGGCGACAGAGCGAGACTCCGCCTCAAAAAAAAAAAAAAACAAAAAAACAAATTCTGACTTCTAAATTATATTAAAAATAAATAATAAATAAACGACTCGGTTACAAGCCCTTAGAAGAACTTCCCTAAAATGGTCGTTGACTGAAAATGATAGGAAAGTTCCCATTTCTTACCAACCTGAATGAGTACGCATATGTCTAGTTAGATGAGTCTTCTGAGAACTTGAGTAAGGACAAAGTTCACATTTATATGGGCGTTCTCCTGCAAATTTCAATAATGAAGAGTGTTTAAATGTCACAAAATAAGCCAAATACAATTCTTACTAACAATGCAACAATATTCAGTGCTCAGCACATTTTAACAAGAATTTTTTTTTTCCTATTTCTGGCAAAAAGATCAATTTATCATGTATTTAAAATGTAAGTTATTTATTTCAGAAACTATGACTACATTATTTTGGCTTTGCTGACAAAAAAACATTGACTTTCTGAATTCTCAAAGCCCTTTGAATTTTCACAGTGATACTGCATGTTAATACATTAAGTAGTGAGAAGTGAAAAACTATCTTTATAAGGTACAAAGCATATTTTTGTTATGTAAGATTCACCTTTTATAAAAGTCTACCCCAACTGTCTGATGCTATTAACAGTTTTTTTTTAACTTGTAAATGACGAATCTACTACCATTTGAAAGTGTTAGCTTAAAACAACAATACTTTTGAGTGAGAATGTAACTGCTTTATGCTAAAAATTTTCAAGTGGTAGAGTTCCAGACCAGACTGGGCAATACAGCAATACCCCATTTCTAAAAATTTATTTTAAAAAACTAGCCTGGGGCTGGGCACGGTGGCTCATGCCTGAAATCCCAGCACTTTGGGAGGCCGAGGCTGACAGATCACGAGGTCAGGAGTTCAAGACCATCCTGGCCAACATAATTAAACCCCACCTCTACTAAAAATACAAAAAAAAAAAAATTAGCCAGGCACGGTGACATGTGCCTATTGTCCCAGCTACTCAGGAGGCTGAGTGAGTCAGGAGAATCGCTTGACCCCGGGAGGTGGAGGTTGCAGTGAGTGAGACCTCATCTCATTAAAAAAAAAAAAAAAAAAAAAAAGCCTGGGCTGAGCATGGGGATTGAGGCCCCCAACTGTAACCCCAACACTTTGGGAGGCCAAGACAGGTCAATCACTTGAGCCCAGGAGTTCAAGACTAGCCTGGGCAACATAGCAAGACCTCCTCTCTACAAAAAACAGAAAAATTAGCTAGGTGTGGTGGCGCATGCCTGTGGTCCCCGCTACTTGGGAGGAACGAGATGGGAGGATTGCTTGAGCCCAGGAAGGACGAGGCTAGTGTGAGTCATGATTGTACCACTGTGCTCCAGCCTGGGTGAAAGTGAGACCCCATAGTCTCACTTGGGAGGCTGAGGCAGGATGATCACTTGAGCCCAGAGTTTGAGGTTGCAGTGAGCTATGATGGCACCACTATACTCCAGCCTCGAGTACAGAGAGAGGTCCTGTCTCTAAAAGTAAAAATAAATAAAAAACAGTAAGTTAAAAAGAAAAATGTAAGAGAAGATCATCAATTTTCTTTTTATTGTTTTTTATGAGACAGGGTCTCACTCTGTCGCCCAGACTGGAGTGCGGTGGCGTGAACATAGCTCCTGCAGCCTGGACCTCCCGGGCTCAACAGATCCTCCCACTTCAGCCTCCTAAGTAGCTGGGACCATAGGTGTGGCAACCAAGCCCAGATAATTTTTTTTTTTTGGTAGAGAACAGGTTTTGCCATGTTGCCCAGACTGGTCTCTAACCCCTGGGCTTAAGCAATCTACCTGTCTTGGCCTCCCAGAGTGCTGGGATTACAGGCATAAGCCACCATGCCCAACCAGTTACCAATTTTTAAAACAAATTACAAAAGTTACAGGGACTGAAGACTAGAAGCCAGTGATTTAATACTGAATTTTAAGACTCAAAGGTAGGACATGTATATTCTTTTTAGACACGGCTATCAACAACAAAACAAGGTTTTTTTTGTTTTTTTTTGAGACGGAGTCTCCCTCTGTTGTCTATGCTAGAGTGCAGTGGCGAGATCTCAGCTCACTGCAAGCTCCGCCTCCTGGGTTCACACCATTCTCCTGCCTCAGCCTCCTGAGCAGCTGGGACTACAGGCGCCCGCCACCATGACCGGCTAATTTTTTTTGTATTTTTAGCAGACACAGGGTTTCACCTTGTTAGCCAGGATGGGCTCGATCTCCTGCCCTCGTGATCCACCCGTCTCGGCCTCCCAAAGTGCAGGAATTACAGGTGTGAGCCACCACACCCAGCAAAACAAGCTTTTAAAAAAAGGTGTACAATTTGTTTTAATATAGTCTCCAGACACAAGATAATTATGACCTTGGTAAAGTTACTAAAACACCCCGTTTCCCCATCTGCAAAACTAACAGAATCTTCATTCCCTGTAATTGCAAAAGTTTAAATAATACATGCAGAGCATTTAACACTGTGTCTGGCACATAGTAAAGCCCTCAATAAATGTCAGCTATCAATTTTGTCTAAGACAGAAACAAATGTTGTCTAATAAAATAAGGAAAAGGTGGTACACAGAAAACAAGAATAGGCCAGGCATGGTGGCTCATGCCTGTAATCCCAGCACTTTGGGAGGCAGGCGGATCGTTTGAGCCCAGAAGGTCGAGGCTTCAGTGAGCCGTGATCATGCCACTGCACTCCACACAGGGCAACAGAGCGAGACCCTGTCTCAAAACAAAAAACAAACAACAACAACAAAAAGAATGGTGATAGGTGGGAAATGTGTTCCTAGTAACTATTCTTCTGTAATTCGCTGGTAGCTATGTATTAGCTGTAAAGAGCTGGTAGCAACAGAATGCCTACCTTATGACCTGGAACAATCAAGATAGTTTTACATTAATGGAATTCTGTAAAAAAGGGATATACAAATAGCCAATAAACACATGAAAAGATGAACATTGGCCGGGCGCGGTGGCTCACGCCTGTAATCCCTGCTCTTTGAGAGGCCGAGATGGGCGGATCACGAGGTCAGGAGATCGAGACCATCCTGGCTAACACGGTGAAACCCCATCTCTACTAAAATACAAAAAAAAAATTAGCCGGGCGCGGTGGCGGGCGCCTGTAGACCCAGCTACTCGGGAGGCTGAGGCAGGAGAATGGCGCGAACCCGGGAGGCGGAGCTTGCAGTGAGCCAAGATGGTGCCACTGCACTCCAGCCTGGGCGACAGAGTGAAGACTCCGCCTCAAAAAAAAAAAAAAAAAAAAAAGATGAACATTATCATTAGCTGTGAGGGAAACGCAAATCAAAACCACATGAGATGAAGACTTCATACCCACTAGGATAGCTGTAATCACAAAGACAGATGTTAACAATATTATTGCTGAGGATGTGCTGAAATTGGAACCCTCACACATTGCTGGTGGGACTGTAAAATGGCATGGCTAATTTGGAAAACAGTTTGGCAGTTACCCAAAATGTTGCTACTATACTGCCCCACAATCTCACTCTTAGGTATACATCCAAAAGAAACAAAAACATATGTCCACACAACACTTAAACATGAATATTCATAGCAGCATTATTCAGATTGCATATTATGATGCCACTTATATGAAATATTCAGAATAGGCCAATCTATAGTGAACTGTACATGTAAATTGTATCTCAATGAAGTTGGAAAAAATTAAATACCATTGCAGATAAACTTGAAGAATCAAAAATAATTTACTTTTAAATTCTTTTGTTTTATTGTTTTTTGAGACAGAGTCTCATTCTGTCGCCCAGGCTGGAGTGCAGTGGCACGATCTTGGCTCACTGCAACCTCTGCCTCTCGGGTTCAAGCGATTCTCCTGCCTCAGTCTCCCAAGAAGCTGGGACTTCTCGTATTTTTAGTAGAGACAGGGTTTCACCATGCCAACCAGGCTAGTCTTGAATTCCCAACCTACTACTAAAAACAATACAAAAAAAAACTAGCCGGGCGAGGTGGCGGGCGCCTGTAGTCCCAGCTACTCGGGAGGCTGAGGCAGGAGAAAGGCGGGAACCCGGGAGGCGGAGCTTGCAGTGAGCTGAGATCCAGCCACAGCACTCCAGCCTGGGCGACAGAGCCAGACTCCGTCTCAAAAAAAAAAAAAAAAAAAAACCAAAATCACTAAACTAAAGAGGTCAACCTGAATGAAAGTAATCCCCAGCTCCCAACTTCCCCTGGTTTTGGTGGAGGCTGCAGTGAGTGGAGATTGCTGAACTTTAAATGCTACTTTTGTTTTTGGTTTTTTTTTGAGACAGAGTCTCATTCTGTCGCCCAGGCTGGAGTGCAGATGCGCAATCTCGACTCACTGCAACCTCCACCTCCCAGGTTTAAGCGATTCTCCTGCCTCAGCCTCTCAAAGTGCTAGGATTACAGACGTGAGCCATCGTGGAAGGCTTTAAATGTGATACTTGTATATGACCTTGGGAACATCACTTCAGGCTTTTAAATCTGAAGTTTTCCCCTCTGCAAACATGAACTATCATCACAGATGCTATTTTCCTCAATGGATTGTTCTGAAGATTAGCACAGAAAAGAAGACAGCACCTAACACTGGGCACAAGAAACACAATTAAGCCCATTAAGTCAATCAGAAAACTGGGCTACTTACAAGTGGAAATGAGAAGTAATTCCTGAACACTATCAATTAAGTGATTCCTGTCTTTTCTACTCTTCCGCACCAGATGAATTTATTTTCCATAATTTTCAGAACTATCCATTTAATACAAGAGATACTTTCGGAATTTACATAGTCAAAATATTAACCTTCAATCTATACATCACCCAATTGTTTTAAAATGTAAAAAAAGGCCAGGTTCAGTGGCTCACGCTTGTAATTCCAGCACCCTGAGAGGCCGAGGCGGGCTGATCACAAGGTCAGGAGTCTGAGACCAGCCTGGCCAACACAGTGAAATCCTGTCTCTATTAAAAAATTTTTTAAAAATTAGCTGGGCGTGATGGCACGCGCCTGTAATCCCAGCTACTCGGGAGGCTGAGGCAGGAGAATTACTTAAGCCTGGGAGGCGGAGGTTGCAGTGAGCCGAGATCACGCCATTGCACTCCAGCCCGAGCAACAGAGCAAGACTCCGTCTAAAAAAAAAAAAAAAAATATATATATATATATATATATATACACACACACACATACACACACACACACACATATACATACATAAAAAACTGGATGGACACGGTGGCTCATGCCTGTAATCTTTGGGAGGCCGCAGCGGGCATATCACTTGAGGCCGGGAGTTTGAGACCAGCCTGACCAACATGGAGAAACCCCATCTCTAATAAAAATACAAAATTAGTCAGGTGTGGTGGCACATGCCTGGAATCCCAGCTACTCAGGAGGCTGAGGTAGGAGAACTGCTTGTACCTGGGAGGCGGAGGTTGCAGTGAGCCAAGATTGCGCCACTGCACTCCAGCCTGGGTAACAAGAGTAAAACTGTCACACACACACACAAAAAGAATCAGAATGAAGGTAATACCGGGCAAAAATAAGCATTAAGACCAAATAAACCAGGCATGATGGCTCATGCCTGCAATCCCAGCACTTCATTAGGCTGAGGTGGGCAGATCACCTGAGGTCAGGAGTTCAAGACTAGCCTGGGCAACATGGGAAACCACATCTCTACTGAAAATACAAAAATTAGCCGGACATGATGGAAGGCACCTGTAATTCCAGCTAAATGAATATGATGTACTTATTTATGAGTTTAGTATACATGATGGCTGGGATTTAAGATATTGTAGGTGAGGCTGGTTTAGTCTAACAATTTGTCTAATTCAAACTGTCAAGTGATTAATGGGGTTGTATCCCCAAGTAACTTTCATTTCCTACTCTACATATTTTTATAATGCTTGACCTTTACTTCTGAAATCAAATGATTTCAAAGCATGGAGACAATCACAGGTTATGATCAATTCCAAAGGGACTACAAATTCTTTTACTGGACTAAATTTTAAAGCATTCGACACATGAGCCATCCATCTGCTGGGGCCTAGCAATCTTGTAACAGAGGTCATTCTTGTAATGGAATCTCACCTGCAAGTTTTATTGTTTAAGCCTACCACTTAATAGTTTCAAGTCTTTGGGATGTAAAAAATAACTAAATAAAATAAATTTTTAAAAATTAAGTCGGCTGGATATGGTGGCTCACACCCATAATCCCAGCACTTTGGGAGACTGAGGGCAGATTACTTGAGTTCAGGAGTTAGAGACCAACCTGGGCAGCATGGCAGAAACCCTGTATCTACAAAAAATACAAATATTAGCCAGGTGTGGTGGCATGCATCTGTGGTCCCAGCTACTTGGGGGACTGAGGCAAGAGGGTCACTTGAGTCCAGGAGGTCGAGGGTGCAGTGAGCAGTGATCACACCACTGCACTCCAGGATGGGTGACGAAGTAAAGCTATCTCAAAAAAAAAAAAAAAATTGGCCAGGTGCGGTGGCTCACACCTGTCATCCCAGCACTTTGGGAGGCTGCGGTGGGTGGATCACGAGGTCAGGAGTTTGAGATCAGCCTGGTCAACGTGGTGAAACCCTGTCTCTACTAAAAATACAAAAACTTAGCTAGGCATGGTGGTGGGCACCTACAATCCCAGCTACTCGGGAGGCTGAGGCATGAGAACTGCTTGAACCTGGGAGACAGAGGTTGCAGTGAGCCAAGACCATGCCATTGCACTCCAGCCTGGGGAACAGAATGACACTCTGTGTCAAAAAAAAAAAAAAAAAAAAAAATTAGCCAGACACAGTGGTGGGCGCCTGTAATCCCAGCTACTTGGGAGGCTGAGCCAGGGAGGTGGAGGCAGGAGAATCGCTTGAACCCTGAGGCAGAGGTTACACTGAGCCGAGATTGTGCCACTGCATTCCAGCCTGGGCGACAGAGCCAGACTCCGTCTCAAAAAAAAAAAAAAAAACAGTTTCAACATTATTTTTTTTTTTTTTTTTTTGAGACGGAGTCTCGCTGTGTCTCCCAGGCTGAAGTGCAGTGGCGTGATCTCGGCTCACTGCAAGCTCCACCTCCCGGGTTCACGCCATTCTCCCGCCTCAGCCTCCCAAGTAGCTGAGACTACAGGCGCCCGCCACCACGCCCGGCTAGTTTTTTGTATTTTTAGTAGAGACGGGGTTTCACCATGTTAGCCAGGATAGTCTTGATCTCCTGACCTCGTGATCCACCCGCCTCGGCCTCCCAAAGTGCTGGGATTACAGGCTTGAGCCACCGCGCCCGGCCTTGTTTCAACTTTTTTTATACAGTTGCGCTTAGTATGAGTTCAAACACGCTAAACACAATTGTCTGAAAAATACATTTTCTACATGTGTTTGCTTTCATAGCAAAATAGTTTCAATTGGTGATAATCCCACCCATGTTTTAAAAACTATCTTCTCACATTTCTTTTTTGTGGACAAAGACAAGTTGTCCATTTAGGAACTCAATGCTATAAGTCAAATGTTTCCAAGTTTGAGGCTTTTGTTAAGTGGAGATATGCAAGGTTAATCACTGAGTTTTCCTTTTTATATAAGCCCTCAATTCCTTTCAGAAACTATACTGCATCTTAAATGTGTTCACTGTCACAGAAATAAATATAGAAACTTTTTTTTTCTGTTTTCTTTTTGAGACGGGGGTCTTTCCATGTTTCCCAGACTAGTCTAGAACTTCTGGGCTCAGGCAGTCCTTCCGCCTTGGCCTCCTGAAGTGATGGAATTACAGGCATGAGCCACCATGCACGGCCAGTCTAATTTGCTGAAGGTAAATCCCAAGTTAGGATATGTACTTTAGGAAGAGCATGGTAAGATGTCTTGGCTGTTTCTCCCAGGTAACATTCTGTGCTTTACATGTAACTTCACATAATCCTCCCATCCCAGATATTGTTACTCCATGGAGAAATTTCTGAACAAAGAGGTTAAACAACTTGTGCAAGGTCACAAAGATAGCAAAAATGGAACCTGGATTTGAACCAGAGTCCTTTTCCTCAAGCACTACTTAACCACTCAAGTAACAATCAGAAAAGAGAACTGAACTTATGGACTAGAAAGCTTCTCTTACCTGTATGAGTTCTAACATGCTGAACATAATTGTTTTTTCTGTCTGAAAAATAGTTGCATTTTCCACATGTGTACACTTTCCTTGGAAAATGGTTTCTTAAATGTTTCCTCCAGTGATACTCGCTCACTGTTGTGTATGTACAAATGATGCACTTGTAGACTCGCTCATTATCCCCAGCTCTGGTGTGGTGTTTCAGGTGTGCAGTATAGTGATCGTATCGATTGGTATTGTAGCCGCAGCGGTCACAGCGAATGGGGCCCTTGGAGAAATCTCCCTCTTCTGCAGTGGAAGAGCCAGATTCCCTGGCTTTTGCCTGCTTCTCCGCACTCTCTTCCACAAAAAATTTCTTAGCACTGTGAACTCTGATGTGATGCACAAACTGTTCTTCAGATTCTGCTTCATACTGGCATGGCTTACAGCGAAAGGGTTTGGTCTTCGAGCTCTTGCCTTTGTCCTCTGCTCCAGGTGTTTCAGGAGAAAGATCTTTATTTGAGCTGTAAATCTCTGGAGCACCTGATGCCTCAAATACAGGCTGAGGTTCTACAACGCTGAGTTCCAAACTTCTCAGTTCCATGTTTTCCAGTCCATGAGGTTCACCTTTTATTTCAGCAGACTCTTCAAGTCCTTCTCCTTCTTCACTATCTGAAAAGTTGTTATCCCCAACAGGCATCAATTCTGCCATCTGTCTTTCTTCACCGACCAGGTAATCACAGCAGCTGCCATTTACTTCCCCAGTTAAGGCTACGTTTGCCAGCATAATAAGCTGAGGTGCGGCCAGTTCAGCTTTGGAAAGGTCATGCAAGTCATACATGTCGTTAGGCAAGGCCATTCCAATGTTGCCACTGCTGGTAAACAGCCCTCCTCCTCCAGAAGACTGCCCCATTACCTGGGTGGCCATAACTGTATTCTGAATTAAAAACAAAACAAAACAAGAGCACCAGTTTAAACACTGCTGTTACTGGCTTAAAACCACATCACTGTAAATCTTCATAACTTAAAAATTTTCCAATATGATCTTTATAACTCAGTAAACTTCATCACCTATTAAAAACAAATCTTTAAAACAGCAGTTAATTCCCAATAGTCTTTACGGCAATCACCAAAAAAAAATGTCTACTATCCCTAGAAAACACTTCTACCAATTGTTTGACGTAACTCATTCACCATCCAGCCACTGGCATGTGGTCCCTCAAGCACTTTTAATTGTTCTGGTGGGGATAAAAAGTAACCTTCATTTTTACTGTTAAAATTACTCCAAAAATTCAAAACATTAGTAAATTATTGTCCTCCCAACTTTTCCCACCTTCAACAGTTCAATGGTCTGAATCAGAAAGCCCAGAAATCCACAAGCCATTCAGTGCATTTATTAAGTACACAAACACATCTGGAAAGTAGAAGCCTGCAATAATTGTTCAACTTAATTGGATTTCGCATGAACTCAACTAACTCCAAAAGAATAAACTACTGTGAAAAACTACCACTACAAGTCAGTCCCTTAATTTTTCGACAACTCCACAGGCTTAAAAGGAAAAACATTATGGACCCCTTTTCTTGTGAAAAAGGAAGTTTGATTTATTCAAAACTTCACAAATAAAAATTAATAAGCTTATTTTTCTGCAGGCTGAAGTTCCACAACACTGAATTCCAAGCTTTTCAATACGAATAAAATCATCGTGGAACTCAACTCGACAATCAGCAACTTTCTTGCATTGTGCTTGACTTGGCCTACTTGCCTAGTGGAAGCCATTACAAGATCACCTTCTTGAAAACAAGTTGGGCTTTCTAAATGCTACGTTACTTCTCAATCTAAAAGGTGCCATTCTCAAACGAAGTGTTCACTTGCAAATTAAAAGAAGTAACAAGTTCTAAGAAAATAAAGTTAAACCGAAAATACAAAAAGTAATCCGCCTCATCCAAGTGTATAAACACAAACCGGTTTAGTTCTACGTACCAACAAAAGTTGGAAGCAAATGCCATCACAGAAAACAGGGCGAAGGCTGTCCTGGGGCTGAACAGCCCAAGCTACTCGGCAATTTGGCCCAACATCGACTTTTCTAATGGCTCCCTACCCCCTAACTGCCACCCCAAATGGAATTTTAACGATTGTTAGGAAGACCATCCAAGCACAGCCCGAAAGCCCAACATGCCGCACGAATTCCTCCGTGCTGCTGCCACCAGCGCCTGCCTCGGCGGCGGCATTCCTAACTGAAATAGGCATTCGGCCATTTTCTCAAAATACCAAACACAAAGCAGCTCTTTGCAAACTCGGGCGCTCTCGCTTCCTCTCGCCTCGGCCCGCTCACTGCACATATTTACACACCAACTCGCGGGAGTCGCCCTGACACTCGTCCCGAGCCTTTTCCTGCGCTCTCCAACACTAAAACGGGGGAAGGGAGCAAGCTCGGGACGCTGTTTGGCCGGACCGAGTCCTCCCGGAGTCCAGGCAGCCCCCTCCCCAGCCCTAGGGCCCCCGTCCCGAGAAAGAACGGAAAGTTACCGCGCAGCCGGCGTCCGGGCTTCTCCGACCTCCCCCGGGCCCCTCCGACTGCCCCGGGACTCGCCCAACGCCCAGGGCCGGGGAGGCTCCGCGGGCGCCCTCGCGAGGCGTCGGGCTCCGAGCACCGGAGAGGGCCCCCACGCGGGCCAGCCGCCGCCCCCGCGCCCCGGAAGTTTGCGAACTTCACTCCCCCACGGCGCCCGGCAGGACGCGCGCCCCAGCCCCGCCAGCTCCAGCGGTCGGGTAGCCGGACGCGGGGGCCAGCGGCGCCGGGCGGCCGAAGCGCAGAAATCGCTGTCCAGCCCCGCTGGCGGAACCGCCCGGGCCCCGGGGCTGACTCAACCCGCCCGGCCGCACTCAACGGCGCCTTCCGGCGACAGGGAGAAGCCCTGGGGGAGGGGACCAGGAGGGCCGCGGGCCGGCGCGGGGCTGCGGTGGGACCCGGGGGCAGGAGGAGGAAGCAGAGGAAGTTTCAGGACTAGGGGCCCGAGCAGCTCCGCTCCTTGGTCTCAGAGGACCCGACTCGGAGGAGCGTCCGGTCAGCGCGGAGGCGGCGTCCCGGCCTCCAGTGGGGAGGGGGTCCAGGCGACGCGCCGCTCCCAACAAACGCCCCCAGCCCCCGGGCGGCGGCTGTGTAACCCGATCCTGCTCGGCCGCCAGCCCCCGCCCGGCGCGGCCGCCGCCGCCGGAGCCACAGTATCTGCAAATCAGCCCTGGACAGCGCCTGGCTCCTAGTCCTTCCGCGCCCTCCCCCTCCCGCCACCGCCGCCACCCGGCCGGCCCTCCCCCAACCCTGACCGAGCCCCCAGCCGCGCGCCGCACTTACCGGCCTTCCTCGGGGAGGAGGGGCGGGCGACCCCAAGTCGCCGCTCCTTCTCCTACTACTTTTCTTTGTTGCTGGAGTTTCGGGGGAGGGGTGGGGGAGGGTGGAAAAGTTGGGTGCTGGGGCCGTCGAGGACGAAGAAGGCCAAAGAGTGGGGCTACAGAGGGTGCTCAGACCTCCGGGCCTCGCCCTGCCGTCTCGGCTGCCGCCGCCGCCGCCGGGGTCTGGGGCCCCGGGCCTCGGCGGCGCTCGCTCCGCTGCTGCGCCGCGAGCTCGCGGGAGCCGCACATTCCAACACAGGACGCTGCGCCGCGCACCCAGTCCGCGTCGCCGCCGCCGCCGCCGCCGCCCGCGGGACACGCCCCCTCCGACGCCCGCGCGCGCCCCCGAGACACGCCCCCTCCGACGCCCGCGCGCGTGGCCGCTAGGCGCGCCCCGCCCCCCGACCAAGCAGGGAGTGCCCCAGTCTCCAGCCCGCCTGGGGGTGCGTCTAGGGGGAGCCGCCCGTAATCCTCGCTGCCCCTCACTCCTGCCCTTAGGTCAGAAAAGAGGCGGGCCCCACTCCCTTTCTCGATTTCTTTTACAAACAAACAACAAAAGTTCCCCCCAGCCCTGGCGTGCATACATGAGAATAGAGCTGTTAAAAGAAGAATCCGCAGGCTTTGACTGGTCTCTTTAGAGCTATTGTCACCGGCCTCTCAAGTATAAAGCGCTCCAAGATACCCTTCAGATCTTTTCAAGTCTCCACCCATAGCTATCCTTGACTAATTAAGCTTCGTTTTAAGCATTTGCGGTAAAAAAAAAAAAAAAAAAAAAAAAGCCTTCCAAATTTCAAACTTCCGGAGGGGGAATGTAGTCAGTTTGGAAGACGTGAGAAGACGTTTCGGGAAGGAGGTTATGGACTCAGAAAGTGAGCGTGAGGACTGAGGGGACAGATCCTTAGACGTAGCAGGTTGCAAGTCATTGCTGAGCCCGGAAAGCACGACTACAGGGGAGGAATTACCCTCAGATGACAGAAGAAAAGGTGCTGAGGACGGGAAGGCTGCCTGGAACCACGTTGTGTCGGAGTAACCCGGCTCACGTCTATGAAGCGAGATAACGAAGCGGAATGCCTGGCCCATGGTCATGTGCTGAGAAAAACAAAAACAAACAACAGGAACAGAGAGAGAAAGAGTAATTCCACCCCCTTTCTCACCTGAAATAGCTTATCCAGTCGGCCTTTGAAACACCTTCCTAAATGTCTGTCATAAGTCACACCTGTCCTCAGAAGCATAATGGCTCCCCATGACTACCAACTTAAAGCTTAAACCTCTTAGTGTGGCGTTCAAGCCCCTACTTAACTTGACCTAGATAAGCCTATTGCTGGTATTAGAACATAAGTAGCAAGTGCTATGGGGGTTTGCCAGTAGGGAGATGGATCCCAAGAGGTTCTAGAAACTCTTCACAGTAGACGCATTCTGTCTGAACTTGGAGAATGAGGAAAACTTCAACAGGTGGAAAGTAGGGCAAGGAACACTCCACACTGTGAAAAGGGCAAGCTCAAAATCTCAAAGCAGTTGTTAAGACATCCCAGCTTCTCCTCAGGGTACCTCACTTCCTTCTCTTTGAAGTTCCTTTATTTGTTTCTCTTGGGGCAGGGCTTCCAGACTCTTCATTTCCTGGTATACCCACATAGGACCTCTGTTTCCCTCTATCTGGACAATATATTACTAATTAATGCAGTCTCCGATGCAAGATGAAATGAAGACTCTAAGGTGCTCGGCCACCAAAAGTTTCAGTGAGGCGATTTCAAATGTAAGACCTCTCCATGAATCAAACCTGAAAAGTACTCATTTTCATTCAACCAAAGAGACAGGAAGGAAGGGAGGGAGGGAGGAAAGGAAGATCAACATTTTTAGGACTGGTACAAACTTTTCTATATATATTTTATTTGTTTAACTAAAATCGAATTTGAGGTCACATGGCTTTTTTGGATGCTGTAGCCCAGGGTACAGTTCAGGTCTCTACCAAGGTTGTCAAAGACATAAACTTGTTTTCTTTCCCTTTTTTGTGTCCAAAAAGGCAAAAATGAAATATCTCTTGTTAAACTTGCTAAACGTCCTTCATTTCCTCAATCTGCTTACTGGAAATGTCTTATTAATTGCAAATTTATTCCCACATATTGTGATGCAAATAGAAGAATGGCAAACGGGCAGCTGCATTCATTTAAAATTAGCAGAGGCCCTTGTTCAAAGGATGGCATATTGAGAGTGACCCAAATTATCATGACATGAAGGCCACAGGTCAAATTCAAGGCCAAATTACAAATCAATAGAAAATTTCCTTGGGGGAAGCTGTTACTATGAACTTGAATTCCTAATTGTTTTTCAAAAGTCTGTATTTTACTTTGCTGTATCCAAACGTTAGGATCTTCTGCAAGATAAAAACTTTGAGAATGAGTTCTGCTTTTCTTATATGGTTTTTGCCCTGCAGATTTAACTTGTCGATTTTTTTATTTTAATTATCATATGTTCTTAATAATATTTTCTCTAGAGATTTATTTCTTTTTTTTTTTTTTTTTTTTTTTTTTTGCAAGACAGAGTTTCGCTCTTGTTGCCCAGGCTGGAGTGCAATAGTACGATCTCGGCTCACCACAACCTCCGCCTCCCAGGTTCAAGCAATTCTCCTGCCTCAGCCTTCCGAATAGCTGGGATTATAGGCATGCGCCACTACGCCAAGCTAATTTTGTAGTTTTAGTTAGAAACGGGGGTTTCTCCATGTTGGTCAGGCTAGTCTCAAACTCCTGGCCTTAGGTGATCTGCCTGCCTCGGCTTCCCCAAGTGCTGGAATTACAGGTGTCAGCCACGGCACAAGGCCAATTATATATATATATACATATATATATTTTTTTTTCTTTTCTTTTCTTTTCTTTTTTTTTCAAGACAGAGTCTTGCTCTGTCGCCCAGGCTGGAATGCAAAGGTGCAATTTCGGCTCACTGCAACCTTCACCTCCCCGGGTTCAAGCGATTCTCCTGCCTCAGCCTCCCAAGTAGCTGGGATTACAGGCACGTGCCACCTCGCCTGGCTAATTTTTGCATTTTCAGTAGAGACGGGGTTTCACCATGTTGGCCAGGCTGGTCTTGAACTCCTGCCCTCAGATGATCCACCTGACTGGGCCTCCCAAAGTGCTAGGATTACAGGTGTGAGCCACCGTGCCCGGCCGGCCAATTATATATTTTTTAAAGTTCGGTATACCTGGTCTGCCTAATTTCTTCTCTATATCTCTCCTTTGCCTTCTATAGAGACCCACCAACAGGCCCTGAGCTACACTGGCTTCAAGATTGATGGTATCTGAAGACAGACGATTAAAGGCCTGGTCTAGTCCTGTTTGATTGTTTGATGCAGCATCATCTACTCTTTTTTTCTTTTTTCTTTTTTGATAGGGAGTCTCGCTCTGTTGCCCAGGCTAGAATGCAGTGACGAGATCTTGGCTCACTGGAACCTCTGCCTCCTGGGTTCAAGCAATTCTCCTGCCTCAGCCTCCCAAGCAGCTGAGATTACGGGCACCTGCCAGGACGCCCAGCTAATTTTTGTATTTTAGTAGAGATGGGAATTCACCATGTTAGTCAGGCTAGTCTCGAACTCCTGACCTCAAGTGATCCACCCGCCTCGGCCTCCCAAAGTGCTGGGATTACCTGTGTAAGCCACTGAGTCCAGCCAGCATCATCTACTCATGCTGCCGGTTGGACTCTGACCTCTTATTCTGGTTCTGATAACTGGAATAGTGTCTTATTCATTATAGGCATCAACAGCTTGAGCCAGGGAGGTGTTCCCTACATGCTGAGAAGGGAAAGAGGTGAACAAGAGAACTTGAGACTTGAGCTGGGCTCCTTCCTGCCTTCTTTTGAAGCCTAGATCACATTTGGAACTACTCTCTCCATTGTTCTCTTCCCTTCAGCCACTCTGGCCTCCTTGAACCCTGGCTAGTCTTCTAACTCAGATCCATTGCTTTGCTTGCTGTTCTTCTTTTGAAAGACTATCCAGGGGCTGGGCGCAGTGGCTCATGCCTGTAATCCCAGGGCTTTGGGTAGGCCGAGGCAGGCAGATCATGAGGTCAGGGGTTCGAGACCAGCCAGACCAACATGGTGAAGCTCCGTCTCTACTAAAGATACAAAAAATTAGTGGGGAGTGGTGGTGCATGCCTGTAATCCCAGCTACTTAGGAGGCTGAGGCAGGAGAATCACTTGAACCTGGGAGGCGGAGCGTGCAGTGAGCCAAGATCATGCAATTGCACTCCAGCCTAGGCGACAGGGCAAGACTCTGTCAAAAAAAAAAAAAAGAAAGAAAGAAAGAAAGAAAGAAAAGAAAAGAAAGAAAAGGAAAGGAAAGGAGGGGAGGGGAGGAGAGGGGAGGAGAGGGGACGGGACAGGAGGGGAAGAGAGGGGAGGGGACGGGAGGGGAGGGGAGGGGAAGGGACTACCCAGGCAGTGGTTTACACCTGTAATCCCAGCACTTTGGGAGGCCGAGGCAGGCGGATCACAAGGTTAGGAGATCAAGACCATCCTGGCTAACATGGTGAAACCCCGTCTCTACTAAAAATACAAAAATCGTTAGCCAGGCGTGGTGGCAGGCGCCTGTAGTCCCAGCTACTCAGGAGGTTGAGGCAGGAGAATGGCATGAACCTGGGAGGCGAAGCTTGCAGTGAGCCAACATCGCACCACTGTACTCCAGCCAGGGCAACAGAGTGAGACTCCGTCTCAACCAAAAAAAAAAAAGACTATCCAGGACCTCTCCATCACTGCTGCTCATCCCTTCCCCTCCTTGACACAAATGTCATTTTCTCAGCGGCCATACTATTTAAAATTATAATCCTCTCCCATTTTCATCCAATCCTGATGCCCTTCCCTGCTGTTTCTGTCTCTGGCATTTATTACTAACTTGCTAGGTATTTTTATTTATTTACCCTACTTATTGTTTCTCTTCCTTCACTGGAACTTAAGCTCCAGAAAGGTAGAGACATTTCTTTATTCCCAGCACCTATAACTTGGCAGTTCCTCAACAAATATTAGTTAGATGAATGGTTACAAAATCCTAGCTTGGTATCACAATCTCTCAAAGTGGGGACCATCTTTACCCATGTTGGTACCCACCATTCAGTACCCATCACAGTCTTCCCTCATGCTAAGCGTGAGCTTGCCTCCTTGAATCTCATAATAACTACTGTTAAATAAATAAATGCTCCTGGATCTCTGGTCTCGGCGTTCTGCCCTCCTGGTGAAAATCTCCCTGCCTGCTCTTCTTCATATTGTATTCCTAGCACATTCCTGGTTTCACACATCAGCCTCTGGTTGGATTTTCCTTGGTGATCATTAACAATCTGTTTTGGCCAGGTGTGGTGGCTCACGCCTGTAATCCCAGCACTTTGGGAGGCCGAAGCGGGCAGATCACCTGAAGTCGGGAGTTCTAGACCAGCCTGAGCAACATAGAGAAACCCTGTCTCTACTAAAAATACAAAAAGAGCCGGGGCATGGTGGCACATAACTGTAATCCCAGTTACTCAGGAGACTAAGGCAGGAGAATGGCTTGAACGTGGCAGGCGGAGGTTGCGTGAGCCGAGATCGCACCAGTGCACTCCAGCCTGGGCAACAAGAATGAAACTCCATCTCAAAAAAAAAAAAAAAAAAAAAAAATCTGCTTCAACCTTAGGTGTCACTCCATTTGATGGGTTTAAATACAAGTTGCATAGCCCATCATCTGCATTTCTCTGCCCCTGTCTTCTCTGGCCTTCACCATTGTCCTTTTTTCCAGAATTCTCCCTCCATATGGTATGTAGACCACAAAACGTCACAAATGCGAGAGATCTTAGAGGTGCAGGCTCTTGTTTTATGTATAAAAGGAGACAGGCCTTCAAGCTTTTGGCTTGTCCAAGTTTGCACATAGTTAGGGCACAGATGGAAGTAGGACCCGTGACTCAATTTCTAGTCAGTCCAGTGCTCTTTCCATGTCTCTCAGACACTTCGTCCAGTCTTCTTTCTGCTCTTCCCTGGCCCCATTCCCAAAAACATCTTTTAATCTTTGGGACCTGATGGGTGACTATGTACAATGGCTTTAGAGATGTATATATTTGAGATACGGGGACTTTTCGGATCCCCAATTCCATAACTCTGAAGCCTACTTTTTTTTTTTTTTTTTTGAGACGGAGTCTCGCTCTGTCGCCCAGGCTGGAGTGCAGTGGCCAGATCTCAGCTCACTGCAAGCTCCGCCTCCCGGGTTTATGCCATTCTCCTGCCTCAGGCTCCCAAGTAGCTGGGACTACAGGCGCCCGCCACCTCGCCTGGCTAGTTTTTTTTTTTGTATTTTTTAGTAGAGACGGGGTTTCACTGGGTTAGCCAGGATGGTCTCGATCTCCTGACCTCGTGATCCACCTGTCTCAGCCTCCCAAAGTGCTGGGATTACAAGCTTGAGCCACCGCACCCGGCCGAAGCCTACTTTTTATATTATGATTAATTACCTTCTGGGTCGGGCCCAGTGGCTCACACCTATAATCCCAGCACTTTGGGAGGCCGAAGTGGGAAGATCACTTGAGCCCAAGAGTTCGAGACCAGCCTGGGCAACATAGTGAGACCTCATCTCTAGTAAAAATCGTTTTTTAAAAATAGCTGTTGTGGCCAGGCGCAGTGGCTCATGCCTGTAATCCCAGCACTTTGGGAGGCCAAGGCGGGTGGATCACGAGGTCAGGAGATCGAGACCATCCTGGTTAACATGGTGAAACCCCGTTTCTACTAAAAATACAAAAAATTAGCCAGGTGTGGTGGCAGGCACCATGTAGTCCCAGCTACTCTAAACACTGAGGCAGGAGAATCACTTGAACCTGGGAGGCAGAGGTTGCAGTGAGCCGAGATCGCACCACTGTACTCCAGCCTGGCAATAGAGACTCCGTCTCAAAAAAAAAAAAAAAAAAAAAAAAAAAAAAGCTGGTGTGGTGGGGTGTGCCTGTAGCCCCAGATACTTGGGAGGCTGAGGTGGGAAGATTGCTTGAGTCCAGGAGATTT
Organism: Macaca nemestrina; assembly: GCF_043159975.1. NCBI lineage: Eukaryota > Metazoa > Chordata > Mammalia > Primates > Cercopithecidae > Macaca > Macaca nemestrina. Next base: position 119,884,075 of record NC_092127.1, on the reverse strand, counting down.
AGGCTGCAGTGAGCCAGGATTACACCACTGCGCTCCAGCTGGGTAACACAGCAAGACCATGTCTCAAAAAAAAAAAAAAGATTTATTACCTTCTGGCTTGGGAAGCAGAAGCCCTTATTGTCTTCCATGGCATTTAAAACACTCAAGAGCCAACATTGACATGTTAATTTACAAAGCTAATCATCAATTTAGAGGAATATGGACTTGACTCACAAGACAACTTCTGGCAACCTTTCCTTCTTCCCAAGGAGAGGTTAAAACCTTCCCACATGAGCTCCTAAAGTGCCATAAGTATACTCTTGTACCTGTATTCTTTCCCATGTCTTTCTCATCTGTCTGAGAGGGTCTAGAGACAAGAAACCGTGTTGTGTGTTCTCAACATGCTGATATTTCTGACACAGTAATTAAAATCAAACTCCTGGCAAAGTGTATCAACCCAGACAAAGCTCAAGCCAGGCACTGGTTTTATGCATAAATGTTTCCTAGATTAATGAGCCTGTACATTTTCCTTGTTTGTCTAAAAATTATCACTAAACCTACTAGAATGGCTAAAAGTTTAAAAAACTAAGTATAAAATGCAACAAGGACTGGGTGCAGTTCTCATGTGGGGCTAGGAGGTGGGTAAAGAAGTATAAAATCGGCCGGGCGCAGTGGCTCAAGCCTGTAATCCCAGCACTTTGGAAGGCCGAGACCGGCGGATCACGAGGTCAGGAGATCGAGACCATCCTGGCTAACCCAGTGAAACCCCGTCTCTACTAAAAAATACAAAAAACTAGCCGGGCGAGGCGGCAGGCGCCTGTAGTCCCAGCTACTCGGGAGGCTGAGGCAGGAGAATGGCATGAACCCGGGAGGCGGAGCTTGCAGTGAGCTGAGATCCGGCCACTGCACTCCAGCCTGGGCGACAGACTGAGACTCCGTCTCAAAAAAAAAAAAAAAAAGAAGTATAAAATGGGTTTTGACTTTCACCAGCTCATTATCTAGTTGAGGAAATAAAATATATCCTGCTTTAGTAAAAGCACAGTCAGTAAGAGCTTTTAGAGTTTGAAGAATTTGCTTCCAGCTAGTAGATTTAAGTAAGCTTCAAGGAGGAGGTGGGATTTGTTTTGCCAGAAACGATGCAGTCCATGGCACAGTTTACATGGGGAGAGTCCAAAGTACAGAGATCAGTTACCTTAAGGTCATTCCTAATGCATCACTCCATGAAAGGCAGGGAAACTGGTCCTCACGAAAGATGAAAAGGCAGAAGAAGCAATGCAGGAAAAACAGCTAAACCAAGATGGCACATCAGCTGGAGTTGGAGCAAAAGAAGACTGAAGATGAAGTGTACAGGATCAATGGGGTACAGAAGCCCTTTTACATATTGGTGTGGCCTGCTCCAAAGAGGTATTTAAAAAGCAGAGATCCGACCAGGCACAGTGGCTCACACCTGTAATCTCACCGAGATCGCACCACTGCACGACAGCCTGGTGACAGAGCGAGAGACTCCGTCTCAAAAAAAACAAAAAACAAACAACAATAACTACAACAAAAAATGGCTGGTTGCAGTGGCTCACACCTGTAATCCCAGCACTTTGGGAGGCTGAGGCGGGCAGATCACAAAGTTGGAGTTCAAGACCAGCCTGTCCAGCATGGTGAAACCCCATCTCTACTAAAAATACGAAAATTAGCCAGGCATGGTGGAGGGTGCCTATAGTCCCAGCTACTGAGGAGGCCAAGGTAAGAAAATCGCTTGACCCTGGGAGATGGAGGTTGCAGTGAGCCCAGATTACACCACTGCACTCCAGTCTGGGCAACAGAGTGAGACTCTGTCTCAAAAAAAAAAAAAAAAAAAAAAAAAAAAAAAAAGCAGGGATCAAGTCTTTCAGCAAAGCACAACCAACAGCACTACAATCCAATCATAAGCATGGATGTCACAGACAAACCGTGAACTAATGAAGTGCATGAATTTCGATGAAGATTAAGTCTAAATTCCTGGATTATACTAAGAAGAAATAATGTATTTCCCTAAGAAGCTAGTCTGCATGTAATCTATAAGGACAAAAATGAAGGTGAAACATTGGGCACTATTAGGCCAGGCGCAGTGGCTCACACCTGTAATCCCACCACTTTGGGAGGCAGAGGTGGGTGGATCACCTGAGGTCAGGAGTTCAAGACCAGCCTTGCCAACATGGTGAAACCCCATCTCTACTAAAAAATACAAAAATTAGCTGGGCGTTGTGGCGAGTGCCTGTAATTCCAGCTACTTGGGAGGCTGAGGCAGGAGAATCACTTGAACATACGAGGCAGAGGTTGCAGTGAGCCCAGATCACACCACTGTACTCCAGCCTGGGAAACAAGAGAGAAACTCTGTCTCAAAAAAGAAAAAAAACAAAAAAAAGAAAAATTTTACACTACTCACCTGAAATTGTCTAACAATGATTGAGACACTGAATCTGGTAGACAGAGATGCATAATCTAGGTTTAGGACAGGGATAGTTCACTCAGATTTTTCATGGCTTAGAATAAATGTCAAGTTTTTGTTTTGTTTTGTTTTGTTTTGAGACAGAGTCTTGCTCTGTCACCTAGGCTGGAGTGCAGTGGCACGATCTTGGCTCACTGCAACCTCCACCTCCCGGATTCACACAATTCTCCTGCCTTAGCCTCCCAAGTAGCTGGGACTACAGGCATGAGTCACCATGCCTGGCTAATTTTTGTGTTTTTAGTTGAGATGGAATTTCACCATGTTGACCAGGCTGGGTGCGAACACCTGACCTCAAGTGATCCACCCACTTCTGCCTCCCAATTACAGGTGTGAGCCACTGTGACTGGCCAAATGTCAAGATTCTTTATCTCTTCTGGCATTAAGTCCATACTCAGCCAGGCACAGTGGCTCACGCCTGTAATCCCAGCACTCTGGGAGGCCGAGGCAGGTAGGATTACCTGAGGTCAGGAGTTCGAGACCAGCCAGGCCAACATGGTGAAACCCCGTCTCAACTAAAAATACAAAAATTAGCCAGGTGTGGTGGTGCAGTCCTGTGATCCCGGCTACTGGGGAGGCTGAGGCAGGAGAATTGCTTGAACCCGGGAGACCGAGGTTGCAGTGAGCCAAGATCGCGCCACTGTACTCCAGCCTGGGCGGCAGAGAGAGACCAAAAAACAAACAAAAAAATTAGCCGGGCATCATGGCAGGTCCCTGTAATCCCAGCTACTTGGGAAGCTGAAGCAGGAGAATCACTGGAACCTGGGAGATGGAGGTTTCGGTGAGCTGAGATCATGCCATTGCACTGCAGCTTGAGACAGAGCCAAACTCTGTCTCAAAAAAAAATAAAATAAAATAAAATAAAGGCTGGTGGCTCATACCTGTAATCCCAGCACTTTGGGAGGCCGAGGGCGGGGGATGGGGGGAGATCACCTGAGGTCAGGAGTTCGAGACTAGCCTGGTCAACATGGCGAAACTCCATCTCTACTATAAATACAAAAATTAGCTGGGCCTAGTGGCAGGTGCCTGTAATCCCAGCTAGTTGAGAGGCTAAGGCAGGAGAATTGATTGAACCTGTTAGGCGAAGGTTGCAGTGAGCTGAGATTGTGCCACTGCCCTCTAGCCTGGGCAACAGAGTGAGACTCTATCTCAAAAAAAAAAAAAGAGTCCCTACTCATCAAGTAACTTAATGGTTAATAACATGCCCTTCCCAGTATTTTGATTTCTAGCCACAATTAATTCATTTATCAACTAGTATTCTAAATTACGCATGTCTTCCTTCTATTCCCTTATATCTCCTGCTATATCACTTCCTTTTCTCACACTCATTAAACTCCAGCCACACATGCCAGCCTTTGCAGATGCAATCATTATTATTATTGTTGTTATTTTTGAGACAAGGTATCACTCTGTCACCCAGGCTGGAGTACAGTGGTGGGATCTCAACTCACTGCAACCTCCGCCTCCCAGGCTCATATGATCCTCCTGCCTCTAAACACGTGACACTGCCTGGCACAGTAGCTCATGCCTATAATCCCAGCACTTTGGGAGGCGTAGGTGGGTGGATCACCTGAAGTCAGGAGGCCAACATGGTGAAACCCCATCTCTACTAAAAATATAAAAACTGTCCGGGTGTGGTGGTGTGCGCCTGTAATCCCAGCTACTCCAGAGGCTGAGGCAGGAGAATCGCTTGAATCCAGGAGGCGGAGGGTGCAGTGAGCTGAGATCGTGCCACTGCACTCCAGCCTAGGTGACAGAGTGAGATGCTATCTCAAGAAAATAAATAAATAAATAATAAACACATAAGACCCTTCCTGGCTAATTAAAATATGTATATATATATTTGTAGAGACAAGCTATATTGCCCAAGCTGATCTTAAACCCCTGGGTTCAAGCAATCCTCCCAATCTTAGCCTCTCAAAGTGCTGGGATTACAGGTGTGAGCCACTAAGACTGGCCATATTATCATTATTTTAGAGACAGGGTCTTGCTATGTTGCCCAGGTTGAACTTGAACTCTGGGTTCAAGGGATCCCTCCACCTTGGCCTCCCAAAGTGTTGGGATTATAGATGTGAGCCACTACACTTGGCCAAGTTGTTAATTTTGATAAACTATTTTATTTATTTATTTATTTGAGATGGAGTCTCACTCTGTCACCCAGGCTGGAGTGCAGTGACGTGAATTCAGCTCACTGCAACCTCCGCTGTCCTCGGTTCAAGCAATTCTCCTGTCTCAACCTTCCAAGTAGCTGGGATTACAGGTATATGCCACCATGCCTGGTTAAGTTTTGTATTTTTAGTAGAGACAGGGTTTTGCCATGTTGGCCAGGCTGGTCTCAAACTCCTTAGCTCAAGTGATCTGCCTGCTTTGGCCTTCCAAAATGCTGGGATTACGGGCGTAAGCCACTGTGTCTGGCCCTAAACTAGCTATTTTAGTTGGTTCATAGTGACATCTTCCATCAGCAAAAATTTCATAGAATAAATAGCTAAATTATTTTTGCCTAATCCGAGAAATGTTTAGCACAGGAAAAGGAAGATGTTTGTTCAGAGAATATAGCACAGAGACAAGAAAGTTAATTTCAGTTCTCAAGGCAAACAATTTTAAAATACACATTAAGGGATTAGATTAACAATTGATTGGAGGGACATGGTGGCTCATGCCTGTAATCCCAGCACTTTAGGAAGCCTAGGCAGGTGGATTACTTGAGTCCAAGAGTTCAAGACCAGCCTGAGCAACATGGTAAAACTCAGCCTCTACAAAATATACAAAAAGTAGCCAGATAGGTGCCTGTAGTCCCAGTTACTAGGGAGGCTGAGGTGGAAGGATCTCTTGAGCACAGAAGGTTGAGGTTCCAATGAGTCATGGTTGCCCCACTATACTTCAGCCTGAGCCTGGGTGACTGAGCAAAACCCTGTCTCAAAAAAAAAAAAAAAGGCCGGGCGCGGTGGCTCAAGCCTGTAATCCCAGCACTTTGGGAGGCCGAGGCGGGCGGATCACAAGGTCAGGAGATCGAGACCACAGTGAAACCCCGTCTCTACTAAAAATACAAAAAATTAGCCAGGCGCAGTGGCGGGCGCCTGTAGTCCCAGCTACTCAGGAGGCTGAGGCAGGAGAATGGCGTGAACCCGGGAGGCGGAGCTTGCAGTGAGCCGAGATCACGCCACTGCACTCCAGCCTGGGCAACAGCGTGAGACTCCGTCTCAAAAAAAAAAAAAAAAAAAACCCAGAAACCAAAAAAACAAAAAAACCCATGGTATATCAACAAGAAAAAAATATTATCAGCCATTAAATAGGAAAATTATTTAAAATACTCAAAAATATGTTTATGTCTTTATAATGTTAAATGATCAAAACAGAAGACAAAATACTAACTTATGTGGCTGTGATAATGTCAAAACATGTGAGCATGTAGAAGAAAGTATGCTAAGAAAATAATGCTAGGATGGTGACGTGATCAGCATGTCAGTCAGGGTTCTACTAGGAAACAGAATTCTTTCAAAGTACTTAAAACAGGGAATTTGAGGCAATTAATTTTTTATGGAGGTGATATGGTTTGGCTGTGTCCCCACCCAAATCTCATTTTGAGTTGTAGCTCCCATAATCCCCAAATGTTGTGAGAAGGACCCAGTGGGAGGTAATTGAATCTTGGGGACAGGTTTTTCCATGCTGTTCTGGTGATAGTGAATAATTCTCAAAAGATCTCATGGTTTTATAAAGGGCAGTTCCCCTAAACACACTCTCTTGCCTGCCACCATGTAAGATGTTCCTTTGCTCCTCATTGACCTTCTGCCATGATTGTGAGGCCTCCCCAGCTATGTGGAGCTGCGAGTCCATTAAACCTCTTCACTTCGTAAATTACCCAGTCTTGGGTATGTCTTTATTAGCATCATGAGAATGGACTAATGCAAGAAGTGATTGAAGTGTTGAGTATACAAGCAGGACAGTCAAGGAGATGGGGACACCAACAGAAGCTGGAACCACCCCAGGCCTGTTTACCAGGAGGGGAAGTCATGGAAGAGCTGGAGCAAACGAGTAAGTAACTGCTCTTGCTATAAGACACTGCCCAGGACAATCTCTTGCCAGTGCTTCCCACTGACCAAACCCAGCCTGATGCCAACTTACATGAAGCCTGGGAAATAAAGGCAGCAAAGACCAGCCCCACTGAGATTCAGAAGAGTGCAGAGACCAGATCTGAGGCCACATTGGCAGCTTTTCATTTGCTTTAAAAAATATTTATTTAGGCCAGGCGCGGTGGCTCATGCCTGTAAACCCACCACTTTGGGAGGCCAAGGTGGATGGATCACCTGAGGTCAGGAGTTTGAGACCAGCCTGACCAACATAGGCTCTATTAAAACTACAAAATTAGCCAGGTATGGTGGCATTTAGGATAGTTAGCTCTTCTTGTTGAACTGATTCCTTTTCCATTATGTAATGGCCTTCTTTGTCTCTTTTGATCTTTGTTGGTTTAAAGTCTGTTTTATCAGAGACTAGGATTACAACCCCTGCTTTTTTTTTTTCTTTCCATTTGCTTGGTAGATCTTCTTCCACTCTTTTATTTTGAGGCCATGTGTGTCCCTGCACTTGAGATGGGTCTCCTGAATACAGCACACTGATGGGTCTTGACTCTTTATTCAATTTGCCAGTCTGTGTCTTTTAATTGGGGCATTTAGACCATTTACATTTAAGGTTAATATTGTTATGTGTGATTCTGATCCTGTCATTATGATGTTACTTCGTTATTTTCCTGTTAGTTGATACAGTTTCTTCCTAGTATCGATGGTCTTTACAATTTGGCATGTTTTTGCAGTGGCTGGTAATGGTTTTCCTTTCCATGTTTAGTGCTTCTTTAAAGAACTGTTGTAGGGCAGGCCTGGTGGTGACAGAATCTCTCAGCATTTGCTTGTCTGTAAAGGATTTTATTTCTCCTTCATTTATGAAGCTTACTTTGGCAGGATATGAAATTCTGGGTTGAAAATTCTTTTCTTTAAGAAGGTTGAATATTGGCCCCCACTCTCTTCTGACTTGTAGAGTTTCTGCTGAGAGATCTGCTGTTAGTGTGATGGGCTTCCCTTTGTGGGTAACCCGACCTTTCTCTCTGGCTGCCCTTAACAGTTTTTCCTTCATTTCAACCATGGTGAATCTGACAACTATGTGTCTTGGGGTTGCTCTTCTTGAGGAATATCTTTGTGATGTTCTCTGTATTTCCTGAATTTGAATGTTGGCTTGCCTTGCTAGGTTGCGGAAGTTCTCCTGGATAATATCCTGAAGAATGTTTTCCAATTTTATTCCATTCTCCCCCTCACTTTCAGGTACACCAATCAATCATAGATTTGGTCTTTTCACATAGTCCCATATTTCTTGGAGGCTTTGTTTGTTTCTTTTTACTCTTTTTTCTCTAACCTTGACTTCTAGCTTTATTTCATTAATTTGATCTTCAAACACTGATACCCTTTCTTCCACTTGATCAAATCAGCTATTGAAGCTTGTGCATGTGTCATGAAGTTCTCATGCCATGATTTTCAGATCCATCAGGTCATTTATGGTCTTCTCTACACTGTTTATTCTAGTCAGCCATTTGTCTAACCTTTTTTCAAGGTTTTTAGCTTCTTTGCAATGGGTTAGAATATGCTCCTTTAGCTCGGAGAAGTTTATTACTGACCTTCTGAAGCCTACTTCTGTCAACTTGTCGAAGTCATTCTCTGTCCAGCGTTGTTCCATTGCTGGTGAGGAGCTGCAATCCTTTGGAGGAGAAAAGGTGCTTGGTTTTTAGAATTTTCAGCATTTCTGCTCTGTTTTTTCCCCATCTTTGTGGTTTTATCTACCTTTGGTGTTTGATGTTGGTGACATACAGATGGGGTTTTGGTGTAGATGTCCTTTTTGTTGATGTGAATGCTATTCCTTTCTGTTTGTTAGTTTTCTTTCTAAAAGATCCCTCAGCTGCAAGTCTGTTGGAGTTTGCTGGAGGTCCATCCACTCCAGACCCTGTTTGCCTGGTTATCACCAGCGGAGGCTGCAGAACAGCAAATATTGCTGCCTGATCCTTCCTCTGGAAGCTTCGTCTCAGAGGAGCACCCGCCTATATGAGGTGTCTGTCGGCCCCTACTGGGAGGTGTCTCCCACTTAGGCTACACAAGGGTCAGGGACCCACTTGAGGAGGCAGTCTGTCTGTTCTCAGAGCTCAAACGCCATGCTGGGAGAATGACTGCTCTCTTCAGAGCTGTGAGACAGGGATGTTTAATGACTTTTGTTCAGCTATGCCCTGCCCACAGAGGTGGAGTCTATCGAGATAGTAGGCCTTGCTGAGCTATGGTTGGCTCTGCCCAGTTCAAGCTTCTCAGCCACTTTGTTTACCTACTCAAGCCTCAGCAACAGCAGAAACACCTCTCCTCCAGCCAGGCTGCCACCTTGCAGTTCGATCGCAGACTGCTGTGCTAGCAGTGAGCAAGGCTCCGTGGGTGTGGGGAATCTCCTTGATTGCAGGTTGCTAAGACCCTGGGAAAAGTGCAGTATTTGGGTGAGAGTGTCCCATTTTTCCAGGTACAGTCTGTCATGGCTTCCCTTGGCTAGGAAAGGGAAATCCCCCAACCCCTTGCACTTCCCAGGTGAGGCAATGCCCCACCCTGCTTCAGCTCACCCTCCGTGGGCTGTACCCACTGTCCAACTAGTCCCAATGAGATGAACCAGGTACCTCAGTTGGAAATGCAGAAATCACCTGTCTTCTGCATTGATCATGCTGGGAGCTGCAGACTGGAGCTGTTCCTATTCGGCCATCTTGGAACCCACTAGACTTCTACTTTCAAATAATACTTTTCTTACTGTCTGAACCTTTTTTTTTTTTTTTTTTTTGGAGACAGAGTCTCACTCTTTCACCCAGACTGGAGACTGTCTGAACTTTTTATTTATAATAAGTATAATTATTTTATTTATTTTTTATTTGGCTAAAAAATTTTTTTTTGAGACAGTCTCTTGCTCCGTCACCCAAGCTCAGTGCAGTGGCACAATCGTGGCTCGCTGCAGCCTGGAACACCTAGACTCAATCAATCCTTCTGCCTCCCTAGTAGCTAGGAATATAGGAATGAGCCACCCCATCATGCTCAGCTAATTTTTTTGTTTTTGTTTGAGACAGAGTCTTGCTCTGCCACCCAGGATGGAGTGCAGTGGCATGATCTTGGCTCACTGCAACCTCCACCTCTTGGGTTTAAGTGATTCTCCTGCCTCAGCCTCCTGAGTGGCTGGGATTACAGGCACATGCCACCACACCCAGCTAATGCCCAGTTGAGCTAATTTTTAAATTTTTTGTAGAGAGGAGAGTCTCTGTTTATTTCCCAGGCTGGTCTGGAACTCCTGGCCTCAAGTAATCCTCCCACTTTGGCCTTCCAATGTGCTGTGATTACATATGTGAGAAGTTGAGGCTGGCCAGCTAAGATCATAACATCTTTTTTTTTTTTGAGATAGGGTCTCACTCTGTCACCATGCTGGACAGGCTGGAGTGCAGTGGTGTGGACATGGCTCACTGAAGTCTCGATCTATTTTTTTCTTTTTTTTCCTGTAGTATGTGTAACCAACCTATGTCACTGCCAAAGCATTCTGTGAGAGACCTGTTTAGGCCTCCTAGGCCCTCAGCTGTCTTAATTTTGAAGATCCTACCAATCATTTTCAAATGCACTCACCCACATAAAATATATATACATACACACACATAGCATACAAATATATTTATTTATTTGAAATAATGTAACATTCTTTTCTATTAAAAATACTTGGCCGGGCGCGGTGGCTCACGCCTGTAATCCCAGCACTTTGGGAGGCCGAGGCGGGTGGATCACAAGGTCAGGAGATCGAGACCACGGTGAAACCCCGTCTCTACTAAAAATACAAAAAATTAGCCGGGCGCGGTTGTGGGCGCCTATAGTCCCAGCTACTCGGGAGGCTGAGGCAGGAGAATGGCGTGAACCCAGGAGGCGGAGCTTGCAGTGAGCTGAGATCGCGCCACTGCACTCCAGCCTGGGCTGGGCGACAGAGCGAGACTCCGTCTCAAAAAAAAAAAAAAAAAATACTTGGCTATTAGTAACTTATTTAATTTATCAGCAATGATTTCTTTTTTTTTTTTTTTTTGAGACGGAGTCTCGCTCTGTCGCCCAGGCTGGAGTGCAGTGGCGCAATCTCGGCTCACTGCAAGCTCCGCCTCCCGGGTTCACGCCATTCTCCTGCCTCAGCCTCCCGAGTAGCTGGGACTACAGGTACCCGCCACCGTGCCCGGCTAATTTTTTCTATTTTTAGTAGAGACGGGGTTTCACCATGGTCTCGATCTCCTGACCTCTTGATCTGCCCGCCTCGGCCTCCCAAAGTGCTGGGATTACAGGCGTGATCCACCACGCCCGGCCACCAGCAATGATTTCTGAATAATTGTTCTTCCCTTTTAGGATATCTTGGAAGTGGGAAAATGTAACTTTTTTTCTGAAATATAAGGATATTTTTATAAATACTAAATCTATGACTAAGTAAGCTGACATAATGTATTTCATAGACATTTTATTAAATCTTTACTAATTTCTGTCTTACAGTTTACCTTTCAAATTTTGGAGCCACCAAAATAAATAACTTTCAGGTTCTAACATTTTCATAAATTCTCGTAATCTGGTACACATGTTTGATTCACTTAGAAATGATTGTAGCAGGCTGGGTGTGGTCACACATGTGTGTAATCTCAGCACTTTGAGAGGCTGAGGCTGGAGGATCACTTGAGCCCAAGAGTTCCAGATTAGCCTAGGCAACATAATGAGACTTCCTCTCAAAATAAAAGGCCAGGCAAGGTCAACATCATAAAACCCTATCTCTACTAAAAATACAAAAAATTAGCAGGGTGTGGTGGTAGATGCCTGTAATCCCAGCTACTTAGAGGCTGCAGCAGGAGAATTGCTTGAGCCTGGGAGGTGGAGGTTGCAGTGAGCCGAGATCGCACCATTGCACTGCAGCCTGGGAAACAAAAGCCAGACTCCGTCTCAAAAAAAAAAAAAAAAGAAAAAAGAAATTATAGAGCTCACATTTGCTTATTCATTGCTTCATTTGCTCAACAACTTTTTTTCTTTTTTTGAGACAGAGTCTTGCTCTATGGCCTAGGCTAGAGTGCAGTGGTGCGATCTCTGCTCACTGCAAGCTCCGCCTCCTGGGTTCACACCATTCTGCCTCAGCCTCCCCAGTGCCTGGGACTACAGGCACCCGCCACCACACCCTGATAATTTATTTTTGAATTTTTAGTAGAGATGGGTTTTCACAGTGTTAGCCAGGAAGTTCTCGATCTCCTGACCTCGTGATCCACCCGCCTCGGCCTCCCAAAGTGCTGGGATTACAGGCATGAGCCACTGCGCCTGGGCTCAACAACTATTATGTAGTTGTAACATGCCAGATTTGCCCCTCGAATCTGTCCTCACCAGTTTAAGACTGGAATAAAAAGGACATGTGTTAAAGAAGAGGAAATGGAGAGGTGACTAGTCAAATGTCTTCTGTATACCAGAGTGTCTATGTGGAGTAGAAACATTGGGAAGAGGATAAAATTGAAGGTGCTATTTGAAGAGCTACTTGAGCACATTCTCTAAAGAAGGCCAACCAGCCACTTGAAAATAAGCCAATTAATTTTTATTTATTTACTTATTTTGAGATGGAGTCTGTCTCTGTTGCCTAGGCAGGAGTGCAGTGGCAGGACCTTGGCTCACTACAAGCTCCGCCTCCTAGGGTCACGCCATTCTTCTGCCTCAGCCTCCCGAGTAGCTGGGAATACAGGTGCCCACCACCATGCCTGGCTAATTTTTTTATATTTTCAGTAGAGATGGGATTTCATCATGTTAGCCAGATGGTCTTGATCTCCTGACCTCGTGATCCACGTGCCTTGGCCTCCCAATGTGCTGGGATTACAGGCCTGAGCCACCATGCTGGGCCTAAAGCTGATTAATTTTTTTTAACTGTCCACCACCAGCCTCCAAGACCCAGAGACTTCAGATCAAAAGCAAATCTCCACCTTCCACATCATTGTTTTAGCAACGTAAATGTTACCTTTGCTTTCTATATTGTGAGGGTTTAAGACGAATAACAATCCCCGAATTAAATAAAAAATAAAAATAAAAACACAGACTGTCTTTAAGGTTAACATGTAATGTAAATCATGTATAGACAACTATGCCAGCCTGGCCAACATGGTGAACCCCCGTCTCTACTGAAAATACAAAAATTAGCTGGGTGTGGCGGCAGGCGCCTGTAATCCCAGCTACTTGGGAGGCTGAGGCACAAGAATCACTTGAATCCAGGAGGTGGAGGTTGCAGTGAGCCAAGATCATGCCACTGCACTCCAGTCTGAGTGAACAAGAGAGAGATTCTGTCTCAAAAAAAAAAAAAAAAAAAGAAAAGAAAAGAAAAAAGGCCAGCAAGGTGGCTCACACCTGTAATCCCAGCACTTTTCGAGGCCGAAGTGGGCAGATCACCTGAAGTGCGGAGTTCGAGACCAGCCTGATCAACACGGAGAAACCCCATCTCTACTAAAAATACAAAATTAGCTGGGCATGGTGGCACATGTCTGTAATCCCAGCTACTCAGGAGGCTAAGGCAGGAGAATCCCTTGAACCCAGAAGGCAGAGGTTCTGGTGAGCCAAGATCGTGCCATTGCACTCCAGTCTGGGCAAAAAGTATGAAACTTTGTCTCAAAAAAAGAAAAAAAAAAAGAAAAAAACAAAAAACCCCACAACTATGTGGTCACTCTTGGTGGTTTATGCAGACAGCTGTGGTGACATTACCCAATTTCAAGGAAAGTTTTTTGTAAAATAACATTCATTTGATAGGGAATGAGGGGCAGACAGGAACTTGTAAATACTTCAATCTCACAACATTCTTTGTGTTATAGGCATGGACTCCTATTTTACAGAAGATCCAAAGAGAGGTTCTGTGTCTTGCCCGAGGCAAGTGTCATGGAGTCCAGCAGTCTAGCATTGTGTATGACTGTGGCAATAGGTACAAACACAGCCGAGCTGAGTCAGGCTGCGGATTAGTGAGTGCCATGTAAGGATGTGAGTGCCAAGAAGCCCTGGACCTCTTCCCTTTCCCAGACTGTTTGAAAGGCCTTGAGTTAGCACCTATGCCACAACAGTTTTAAAATGTTGCTTCTTATAAACCTGATTACTATTGACATTTTCAAACATGTCAATGTAGAGAGAATAGTGTAGTGAACTTCATATATCCATCGCTTGGTAAAGCACTGCTTTTAATTCAAAAGCTAGCTGAGTCACATGGGAAGGTCCATGAAAAAAGAGGAAAAGACACAAAGTGCACGACTGGTTTGTCGTCCTAACTGTGCTATGAATGAGCTGGAACGCACTGAGTCAGTTATGGTTCCACTGTGGGACTCAGTTTCCTAGTTAACTGAGATGGGATTTCTGGGGACTTTCCAGGCCTTGCATCCTATACTTTGGTTCTCATTCACTCCACATACACTCATGAAGCCACCGTTCTCTCTTGCCTTAACTAACTAATCTCCCTTTGCCGATTCCTGCTTCTCTACATTCCATTCTTCTTCTAGCAGCCTAAGAAAGGTCAACTTTCAGAAATCCAAATCTCATCATCTGATCACATCATCATTCTCTGCTAAAATCTCCTCAGTGCCTTCACATTTCTTTTTTTTTTTTTTTTTTTTTTTTTTTTTTTTTTGAGGCAGAGTTTCGCTCTTGTTGCCCAAGCTGGAGTGGTGCAATGGCACAACGTTGGCTCACTGCAACCTCCACCTCCTGGGTTCAAGCGATTCTCCTGCCTCAGCCTCCTGAGTAGCTAGGATAACAGGCGCACACCACCACCATGCCTGGCTAATTTTTTGTATTTTTAGTAGAAATTTGTTTTCACCATGTTAGCCAGACTGGTCTTGAACTCCTGACCTCAGGTGATCTGCCCACCTCGGCCTCCCAAAGTGCTGGGATTGCAGGCATGAGCCACCACACCCGGTCCACATTTCTTTTCTTTTTTTCTTTTTTTTTGAGGTGGAGTCTTGCTCTGTTGCCCAGCTAGAGTGCAATATCACAGTCTTGGCTCACTGCAACATCTGCCTCCCAGGTTCAAGTGATTTTCCAGCCTCAGCTTCCCAAGTAGCTGGGACTACAAGTGTGTGCCACCACACCCACCTAATTTTTGTATTTTTAGTAGAGATGGGGGTTTCACTATGTTGGCCAGGCTGGTCTTGAACTCCTGACCTCGTGATCTGCCCACCTTGACTCCCCACAGTGCTGGGATTACAGGCGTGAGCCACTGCACCTGGCCGGCCCACATTTCTTTTAATGTTTGAACTGCTTAACAAGGTCTGTGAGGAACCGCCTAATCTTGACCTCTCTTCTCAGCAGCTCAGCCACACTGACCACTTCCAGCTTCAGCCTCCTTCTGTGTGCTGTTCCAACTACTTGAAGGGTTCTTCTCGGTCTCAGCACCCCACCTATCCCCATTTCACCACAGACACACTTTGCTTGGGCAACTTGCTCTCATTTTTCAGAAATCAGCTTAAATGTCATATCCTCCAGGAAGCGTTCATCTGAACTCAACCAAGTCCTGTTAAAGCTACATATGCTCTGTTAGCCCCCAGTACTTGGATTAAGTGGCCCTAAACAGGCCGGGCGCGGTGGCTCAAGCCTGTAATCTCAGCACTTTGGGAGGCCGAGGTGGGTGGATCACGAGGTCAGGAGATCGAGACCATCCTGGCTAACATGATGAAACCCCGTCTCTACTAAAAATACAAAAAACTAGCCGGGTGTGGTGGCGGGCGCCTGTAGTCCCAGCTACTCGGAGGCTGAGGCGGGAGAATGGCGTGAACCCGGGAGGTGGAGCTTGCAGTGAGCCGAGATCGCGTCACTGCACTCCAGCCTGGGTGACACAGCGAGACTCCGTCTCAAAAAAAAAATAAAAATAAAAATAAAAATAAAAAAGTGGCCCTAAACACCATCTTAATTAATTAGTTACTTATGTATCTTTTTAATGACTGATTCCCCCAACAAACTGTAAATCCCATAATGTCAGTATTTACTGTTTTGGTCACCATTGCAACTCCAGCACCTAGCACAGTGCCTGGCACAGAATAGACATTCAAATAAATATTTGTGGACACATGACTAATTCCCTGCTAGGCCTTAGGGATAAAAAGAATCTCACAATTTAGTGGAGAGTACAGACTGATAAGTCAGTGGGAAGATGAAAACGCATTTCTAGAAGTGCTAGCTGGGGAAAGAATGCATGACATCTGAGGAGACCCATGAAAGGGGTGCTTAATTCAGGCTGGGTCAGAATAGGCCTACGGGAGAGGCAACGGTGACTTTGTGGAGGAAATCCATCCATAAGCCTCAAACGCAGAGGGGAGGGGTGGGGTGACCCTTTAAGAATGTTTAGAGATTCTTGGCCCGGCGCGGTGGCTCAACCCTGTAATCCCAGCACTTTGGGAGGCCGAGGCGGGTGGATCACGAGGTCAGGAGATCGAGACCATCCTGGCTAACATGGTGAAACCCCGTTTCTACTAAAAATACAAAAAACTAGCCGGGCGTGGTGGCGGGCGCCTGTAGTCCCAGCTACTCGGAGGCTGAGGCAGGAGAATGGCGTAAACCCGGGAGGCGGAGCTTGCAGTGAGCCGAGATCGCGCCACTGCACTCCAGCCTGGGTGACACAGCGAGACTCCGTCTCAAAAAAAAAAAAAAAAAAAAAAAAGAATGTTTAGAGATTCCTATTTGATATTCGATATTCTCCCTGACTTATTTGGCCTGTAGCCAGGCACCATCCGTTAGAGAATAATCACTGAAAATTTGTCTGCTAGCAAGTTTAAGGTCATCTTGAACTGAAAGTCGAAATAAAATGGACTTAAATGAAATAAGCCAGTCACAGAAAAGTAAATACCCTATGTTCTCACTCATATATGGAAGCTAAAAAAGTTGATCTTGGGCTGGGCATGGTGGCTTACGCCTGTAATCCCAGCACTTTGGGAGGCTGAGGCAGGTGGATCATGAGGTCAGGAGTTCGAGACCAGACTGGCCAAAATGGTGAAACCCCGTCTCTACCAAAAATACAAAAAATAGCTGGGCGTGGTGGTGGCGTGCACCTGTAGTCCCAGCTACCCAGGAGGCTGAGGCAGGAGAATCGCTTAAACCCGGGAGGCGGAGGTTGCAGTGAACCGAGATCATGCCACTGCACTCCAGCCTGGGCGACAGAACGAGACTCCGTCTCGAGGGGGAAAAAAAGTTGATCTCATAGAAGTAGGGAGTAGAGGCCAGGTGTGATGACTCATGCCTGTGATCCCAGCACTTTGGGAGGTCAAGGGGGAGTTGAAGCCAGGAGTTCCAGACCAGCTTGGCAAATATGGTGAAACCCCATCTCTCCTAAAAATACAAAAAATTAGCCAGGCATAGTGGTATGTGCCTGTAGTCCCAGCCACTTGAGAGGCTGAGACTTGAGAATCACTTGAGCCTGGGAAGTGGAGGTTGCAATGAGCTTACATCGTGCCACTACACTGCAGCCTGGGTGATAGAGGGAGACTCTGTCTCAAACAACAACAATAACAAAAACAAAAAAAAAGTAGGGAGTAGAATAGTAGTTACTACACCTGGGGAAGGCGGATAGGAAGGGAGGAATAGACAAAGGTTGGTTAATGGAGGCAAAAGCACAGCTAGATATGAGGAATAAGTTACAGTATTCCATAGCACTATAGGGGGATTGTAATTAACAACAATTTATTGCATATTTTCAAATAGTGAGACCGGCCACAGTGGCTCACACCTGTAATCCCAGCACTCTGGGAGGCCGAGGCAGGCGGATCACCTGAGGTCAGGAGTTCAAGACCAGCTTGACCAGCATGGAGAAACCCTGTCTCTACCAAAAATACAAAATTAGCCGGCCGTGGAGCATGCCTGTAATCCCAGCTACTCGGGAGGCTGAGGCAGGAGAATCGCTTGAACCTGGGAGACGGAGCTTGTGGTGAGCCGAGATTGCGCACTATTGTACTCCAGACTGGGCAACAAGAGCGAAACTCCAATTCAAAACAAAACAAAACCAAAAAAACCAAATAGCGAGAAGAGCAGATATTAAGTGTCCCAACACGAAAAAATGATAAATGTTTGTTTGGATAGGTATGGATATGTTAATTTCCTGGATTTGATCATTACACATTGTATACATGTATTGCCACATCACACTATACCCCATAAATACAATTATTATATGTCAATGAAAAACAATAAAAGCAAGCAAAAAAATGGATCCTTCACATCCAGAAATAAATTTTAATCCAATCATTGGCCATCATTTTATGATAGTCTCTTTTTTTTTTTCTGAGACGGAGTCTTGCTCTATCACCAGGCTGGAGTGCAGTGGTGTTATCTCGGCTCCTGGGCTCAATTGAACCCCCTACCTCAGCCTCCCAAAGTGCTACATAACAGGCATGAGTCACCATGTCCAGCCCAAAATAAATTTATTTATTTATTTATTTTGAGACAAGGTCTCACTCTGTATTAGCTCAGGCTGGAGTACAGTGACACAACCACAGCCCACTGCAACCTTGATCTCCTGGGCTCAAGGGATCCTCTCACCTCAGCCGACCGAGTGCCTGGGACCACAGGCGCATGCCACCATGCCCAGATAATTTTTGTGTTTTTTGTAGAGACAGGGGTTTCACCATGTTGCCCAGACTGGTCTTGAACTCCTAGACTCAAGCAATCCTCCCACCTTGGCTTCCCAAAGTGCTAGGGTTACAGCATGAGCCACGTTGCCCAGTTCAAAATAAACATCTTTTTTTTTTTTTTTTTTTTTTTTGAGACGGAGTCTCGCTTTGTTGCCCAGGCTGGAGTGCAGTGGCACCATCTCAGCTCACTGCAAGCTCCGCCTCCTGGGTTCACGCCATTCTCCTGCCTCAGCCTCAGAGTAGCTGGGACTACAGGCACGCACCACCACGCCTGGCTAATTTTTTGTATTTTTAGTAGAGACGGGGTTTCACCCTGTTAGCCAGGATGGTCTCGATCTCCTGACCTCGTGATCCACCCGCCTCGGCCTCCCAAAGTGCTGGGATTACAGGCGTGAGCCACTGCGCCCGGCCAAAATAAACATCTTTAAACTAAAATTGTTTCATACTGTCCTAAAACTTTTTTCCTTAAATAATACATCTTGAATCTCTGAATCTGTTTTTTTGTTTTGTTTTGTTTTTGAGACGGAGTCTCACTCTGTCACTCAGGCTGGAGCGCAGTGGCACAATCTCAGCTCACTGCAACCTCTGCCTCCTGGGCTCAAGAAATGCTCCTGCCTCAGCCTCCTGGGTAGCTGGGATTACAGGTGCGTGCCACAACATTTGACTAATTTTTGTATTTTTAATAGAGACAGGGTTTCACCATGTTGGCCAGATTGGTCTCGAACTCCTGACCTCAGGTGATCCGCCCGCCTTGGCCTCCGAGAGTGCTAGGATTACAGGCGCAAGCCACCGAGCCCAGCCTGAATCAGTTTTTGTATAAAGATCTATCCAATGTTTTAAACAACTTCCCAGAAATCTGCTAGGCGTGGAGGCTTTATGTATATAAATACCAGATCTTTTTTTATTTTTTTTTGAAATGGAGTTTCGCTCTTGTTGCCCAGGCTGCAACCTCCACCTCCCGGGTTCAAGTGATTCTCCTGCCTCAGCCTCCCAAGTAGCTGGGATTACAGGCATGTGCCACCACGCCTGGCTAATTTTGTATTTTTAGTAGGGACGGGGTTTCTCCATGTTGGTTAGGTTGATCTTGAACTCCCAACCTTAGCTGATCTGCCCACCTCGGCCTCCCAAAGTGCTGGGATTACAGACGTGAGCCACCACGCCTGGCCAAGACCAGGTCTTTATATACATAAAGACCAAACTGAATTTCATGGAGAAATCTCCCTAGCATAGGGTTCTGAGAGGATAGAATCAAAAGGGTCCAAAAGGTCAGTATAAAAGTGTAAATAAAGGGAATGTTCCACAAACCTCTTTTTTTCACTTGGTGCATTTGTGATATGCAGTTTCAGGGATAAGATGAAAACTTCTTCATTTACAGGAAGGAGGCCTTTAAATGGAGACAAGTTTTGACCAAATAGATAAACTGAATCCCACCACCCCCTCCCACCTCCACCCCACCCTCACTTCCTTAATCACTGTAGGTAAAAAATCCTTTTGAGAAAAAAGATACATTTTATTTTCAAATTGACCTATTTTGCTGAAATTATTTGTCTTTTCTTTTGTCTTTCTTGTCTTTCTTTTCCGGTTTTTTTTTTTTTTTTTTTCGGGGTCTTGCTCTGTGGTTGGTAGCCCAGGCTGGAGTGCAGTGGTGCGATCATGGCTTACTGCAGCCTCCACTGCCTGGGCTCAAGAAATCCTCCCACCTCAGCCTACTGAGTAGCTGAGACTATAGATAGGCACACAACACTATTATATATAAAGTTTCGGTGCCCCAAAAGAAATAGCACTCGAATATAAAATTTTCTTTTTAATTCTCAGCAAGGCAAGGTACTTCTATAGAAGGGTGCAACCTTACAGATGGAGAAAAGGTGAGCGCACACTTGGACAAGGGAGGGGAAGGGATTCTTATCTCTGAGGCATGTGGCCCCTGCTGTGTGTTCCCCTATTGGCTAGGGTTAGACCGAAAAGGCTAAACTAATTCCGATTGGCTGATTTAAAGAGAGTGACGGGGTGAGTGCTTTGGCAGGAAAAATGATTATGACAGAGCAGGTAATCGGAATTAGTCAGGGTGGAGTAGGTAATCGGAATGAGTCAGGGTAACGCAGGTAATCGAAAAAGGTTGCTTTACGAGGAAGTTAAGTTTAAAGGTAGAAGGCAAAGAATTGAACATACTGACATACTGATTCTTTGAAAAGAAATTTAGAACTTATATCTAACACCACCACACCTGGCTAATTTTTTGTTTCGTTTTGTTTTTTGGGACGGAGTTTTGTTCTTGTTGCCCAGGCACTATCTTGGCTCACTGCAGCCTCCACTTCTCGGGTACAAGCGATTCTCCTGCCTCAGCCTCCCGAGTAGCTGGGATTACAGGCTTGTGCCACCAAGTCCAGCTAATTTTTTGTATTTTTAGTAGAGACAGGGTTTCTTCATGATGGTCAGGCTGGTCTCAAACTCCTGACCTCAGGTGATCTGTTTGCCTTGGTCTCCCAAAGTGTTGGGATTACAGGCATGAGCCACTGCGCCTGGCTAATTTTTTTTACTTCTTTCTTTCTTTTTTTTTCTTTGAGACAGAGTCTTATTTTGTTTTCCAGGCTGGAGTGCAATGGCATGATCTTGGTTCACTGCAACCTCCACCTCCAGAGGTTCAAATGATTCTCCTGCCTCAGCTTCCCAAGTAGCTGGGATTATAGGTGCCTGCCAAAACTCCAGCCCAATTTTTGTATTTTTAGTAAAGATGGGTTTTACCATGCTCGCCAGGCAGATCTCGAACTCCCTACCTCAGTTGATCTACCAGCCTCGGCCTCCCAAAGTGTTGAGAATATAGGCGTGAGCCACCACTCCAGGTCTTTATTTCTGTTTTTTAGTAGAGAGGAGGTCTTGCTATCTTGCCCTAGCTGGTCTCAGACTCCTAAACTCAAAAGATCCTCCTGCCTTGGCCTCCAATGGTGCTGGGATTACAGGTGTGAGCCACTGTGCCCAATCATTGCCTTCTTAAAACTATCACAAGTCATTTTCATTTTTATTTACAGTGAAAGCATTTTTTTTTTTTTTTTTTGAGATGGAGTCATGCTCTGTCCCTCAGGCAGGAGTGCAGTGGCCTGATCTCAGTTCACTGCAACCTCTGCCTCTTGGGTTCAAGTGATTCTCCTGCCTCAGCCTCCTGAGTAGCTGGGATTACAGGCTTGAGCCACCACACCTGGCTAATTTCTGTATTTTTTGTAGAGATGGGGTTTCACCAGGCTGGTCTTGAACTTCTGAGCTCAAGAGATCTGCCAGCCTTGGCCTTGCAAAGTGCTAGGATTACAGGGGTGCGCCACCGTGCCCAGTTGATTTTTGTATATTTAGTAGAGATGGGGTTTCACCATATGGGCCAGGCTGGTCTCGAACTCCTGACCTCAAGTGATCTGCCTGCTTTGGCCTCCCAAAGTGCTGGGATTACAGACATGAGCCACCATGCCTGGCCTTTTTTATTTTTTTGAGAAGGAGTCTTGCTCTGTTGCCAGGCTGAAGTGCAGTGGCGCAATACCAGCTCACTGTAACCTCTGCCTCCCGGGTTCAAGCAATTCTCCTTCCTCAGCCTCCCCAGTGGCTGGAACTACAGGTGTGCACCACCACGTCCAGCTAATTTTTATATTTTTAGTAGAGACGGGGTTTCACCATGTTGGCCAGGATGGTGTCGATTTCTTGACCTCATGATCCACACACTTTGGCCTCCGAAAGTGCTGGGATTACAGGCATGATTTTTTTTTCTTCATAAAATTTTATTGTTCTTTCTTTCTTTTTTTTACTATTTATTTTAATTTCTCTTTTAAAACGTATTATTTTTTGTTTTTCCTTTTTGAAACTTCCAGGTTCTAAGAGCACTAAGTCCTGGTGAGGGATATTTCAGCTGAACCCTAGAACCTGAAAATCTCAATACTCTCTCTCCCTCCAAAACATATATTATATGCCAATGGAGTGTGAGGAAGGAGTATAACCTTCAGATCTTTATTTTTTTTAAAGATTGGGTTTCACTATGTTGCCCAGGCTGGTCTCGAATACCTGAGCTCAAGGGATCCACCTGCCTTGGCCTCCCAAAGTGCTGTGATTACAGGCATGAGCCACCACACCCGGCCATGAGGTTGGCAGGGGCACATGACTGTAATCCCAGCTACTCGGGAGGCTGAGGTGAGAAGATCACTTCATCCTGGGAGGCGGAGGTTGTAGTGAGTCGAGATTGCACCACTGCACTCCAGCCTTGGCGACAGAGTGAATCTCTATCTGGAAAAAAAAAAAAAAAAATCCCAGCTCTATTAAAAACTCTGTGCTCAGGAAAAAAAAAAGTGTGGAGGTTCTGACACTTGTTAAAAATTATACAAAACACGGAAGAGAGGCAAGAAAGAGGGCCATATGTTTTCAGTGTCATACTTGAGTTCTGTATGACAGACCTACCCACAGATGATTTAATTCCCTAAGGAAATGATCGTTTTTGGCATGCTATTTACTGTTGACTAGGCCCAGACTCTGGGAAGTTGCATGTTAACTTGCAGATTTTTGTCTGGTAAAGATGCAAATGACTTCTCTTTAGTAGAAAAAGTACCCCAAATGGCCATAATCTTATTATCCGGTAGCGTATTAACTAGTTTCAGTCTCTAACCTAGCAAATTTACTCCAGCATGTCTTTCCTGGAGAACTTTATAAATCTCTGTTTATCAAATGTTCTTTGAACCAGCTTTACTATCTGCAGATTCCTTCACTGATAAGTCAAACAAATCTTTCTTTCTCTCTCTCTCTCAAACACATACTAACACGCACATATGTATATATTTTCTGGGAACCATATTTTAACTTTGGGCAAGTTACTGATGCAGGAGCTAGAAAGAAATTATTTAGGCAGATGGTGAGGGTAAAAGAGTCTTCAGTAAGGTTTCCTTTCAATAAAAAGCAGTCCCGAAATCATTTCTTTTCTAACAAAGAGCAGCCTGAAAAATCAAGCTGCAAGTAGAGATGAATAAGCAAGCTAAAAGCTTGCATAGGTAAATGCTGGCAGCTGTGCCAATAGAAAATGGATACCTGGAAGACAGGGATGTTCAACATAGAAGTTCCCTCTTTCCTTTTCTTTGTCACCATATGTGCAGTAAGAAAGCAGGCAACATGGCACTGGCCAGGTAGAGACTCCATCTGCATAATAAAAGATTAGGGTGGGACTGCCAACTTCTTTGCGTGGTGTGCTATGCAAACGGCACACCTGGTCTGACCAATCTTTTGTGCCCTATGTAAATCAGACACTGCCTCCTCAAGCTTGTCTATAAAATCCTGTGCATTTCACCATGGAACTAGAAGACCCACTAGGGTGTGCCATTTCTCTCTGCAGGGAGAGAGAGCTATTCTCTTTTCTCTTTCTTTTGCCTATTAAACCTCCACTCTTTTTTTTTTTTTTTTTGACAGACTCCTGCTCTGTTGCCCAGGCTGGAGTGCAGTGGCACGATCTCAGCTCACTGCAACTTTTGTCTCCTGGGCTCAAGCAATTCTCCTGCCTCAGCCTCCTGACTAGCTGGGATTACAGGCACCTACCACCATGCCTGGCTAATTTTTGTATTTTTAGTATAGATGGGATTTCACCATATTGGACAGGCTGGTCTCAAACTCCCAACCTCAGGTGATCTGCTCACCTTGGCCTCTCAAAGTGCTGGGATTACAGGCATGAACCACTGCACCTGGCCTAAACCTCTGCTCTTAAACTCACTTCTTTTGTCTCCGTGTCCTTGATTTCCCTCGTGTGAGACAACGAACCTTGGGTATTTAACCAGACAACGATGTTGCTTCATTACTAATAAATATGATTTTCCTTACCCCTTAGTTTTCTCTTGTAGTCAGTGCCATATGGAAAAATACCTTTTTCTTGGTAGGAGATTTTTCCAGTCTCCACAGCTTCGAGGGCTTATTTTACTCAGCTCATAATTTACAATTGGGTTTTGAACATGTGAGGTTTAAGATGTCCTTGAAACATGCCAGAGGGAATTTATTTTATTTTATTTTGTAGAGGTGGGGCTCTCACTGTGTTGCCCAGGCTGGTCTCAAATTCCTGGGCTCTGGTGATCCACCCTTCTTGGCCTCCCAAAGTGCTGGGATTACAGGCATAAGCCGCCACACCTCATCAGAAAATTTCAAGTAAATTCTGAGTTTGGAATTCAGGAAGAGGTCTGAGCTGCCAATATATGTTTGTGAGTCATTGGCATCATCGAGAAGGTACTTAATAAAGCGAAATGGGGCCAGGCGCAGTGGCGCACACCTGTAATCCCAGCACTTTGGGAGGCCAAGGCTGGCTCTTCATCTCTACAAAAAAAAATATTTCCTGGACATGATGGTATGTGTCTGTAGTCCTAATTACCCAAGAAACGGAGGGGGTAGGATTGCTTGAGCCCAGGAGGTTGAGGCTGTAGTTAGCCATGATCACACCACTGCACTCCAGCCTGGGTGCCAGAATGAGACCTCATCTCAAAAAATAAAATAAGAAGTGAAGGTGGGGCGCGGTGGTTCACACCTGTAATCCCAGCACTTTAGGAGGCTGAGGCGGGCGGATCATGAGGTCAGGAGATCGAGACCATCCTGGCTAACATGGTGAAACCCCATCTCTACTAAAAATACAAAAAATTAGCTGGGCGTGGCAGCAGGCGCCTGTAGTCCCAGCTACTCGAGAGGCTGAGGCAGGAGAATGGCGTGAACCCAGGAAGCGCAGCTTGCAGTGAGCCGAGATTGTGCCACTGCACTCAAGCCTGGGCGACAGAGCGAGACTCCGTCTCAAAAATAAATAAATAAAAATAAATTAAAAAAAAAGAAGTGAAATTGCCATATCGTTTATTTCTTTTCTTTTACATTATTTTTTTTTTCTGCAGAGACTCTATTGCAGAGACATTTATTATTTTTCCTTCCAGAATCAACCGTAGCCAATTTAAAAAATATTTTTCTATTTGTAAAGAACTCATCTTACATTGCTTGTATAAAACCTAACATTCTCTGTGTCAATTTGTTCTTGTACTATTTCACACAATTAAGAATTTGATGTTTGTTTGTTTCTGTAGAGACAAGGCCTCACCATGTTGCCAAGGCTGGTCTCAAACTCTTGAGCTCAAGTGATACTCTTGCCTTAGCCTCCCGAAGTGCTGGGATAAGTGCTGGGATAACAGGCGTGATAGGTGTGAGCCACTGCACCTGGCCTGTTTGTTTGTTGAAACTACTTTTTATTTTCTGTGATCCTCTTGGCTTCATGGAATTTTTTTGTAATCACTTGTTTCTGCAAATCTTTGTCAGGTTTCCAAATACATTTTAAATATCATTTATAAGAAATAGCTTGTCAATTTTAAACAATGCTAGGGCTGGGCTCAGAAAGATGTTGAAAAGTTCATAATGATAAGTGTAACTTAAACTACTTTGGCATGTTTGAAGTATAATTAATATTGGAAGACAATGGGAACAGAATACAATGTTATTTAATACGGCCGGAGTCTCTGGTTTTCCTTATAGGGAAATGACCAACAGTGGAAACTGGAGAGCAAGGATCAGCAAATAGGGCCTCTCATCCTTCTAGATGCTTTCCTTGATTAATTAGCTGTGATGGCCTGGGAATCAAGATATTTAGCAAACTGTTTAAAAGTTCATAATGAGGTTCCTTCAATCGTTGTTTTTGTTTGTTTGTTTCGAGATAAGAGTTTTGCTCTTGTTGCCCATGCTGGAGTACAATGGCGCAATCTCGGCTCACTGCAACCTCCACTCCTGGGTTCAAGCGATTCTCATGCCTCAGCCTCCCACGTAGCTGGAATTACAGATGCCGCCCCCATGCCAGTCTAATTCTTTGTATTTTTAGTAGAGATGGGGTAACACCATGTTGGCCAAGCTGGTCTCAAACTCCTGACCTCAGGTGATCCACCAGCATTGGCCTCCTGAAGTGCTGGGATTACAAGTGTGAGCCACCGCGTCTGGCCCCTGCCTGAAATATCTTAATCCTTCAAAAAACATTGCTGGCTGTGGAAGGTGGAAATGCTTACGGAAGGCAGCCTCTGGGGCAGCGCCATCACTTTAGCCAGGGTTTCCTCTTTCCCCTACTCTGTCCTCTGAATTCCCCAGCTGCAGCCGCGTAATGTTAAGAATCACTTTGCCTCGCAGGCAGCTTGGGGATCTGGCTGAGATCTGAGATTGAAATGCCACCTAAAATCGTGGGTCAGTGGTCATACATAGTAGAAAGGAAAATCACAGATTTCAGGGAAGGCAAAGCCTTGGAAGTCCCCTTAGCTCACAGTGTAGCCCTCAGCACAGCCTGCAGCCACTTGGCACCGCTGATACTGAAGGCCTAGGCGGCTGTTACTGAGGCAATAGTCTCCATTGTTGTGGGCAGCCTCCCAGGGTAATTGACAGCGACAGGGGTGAGGCAAGGGAGAAAGACCGAAGAACAGACATCAAAGGCAATTATCGCAAAACCCAGCTTGTCCTGAATGGAGGCAGTCACTCAGAATGTCATTTTGGAGATAAATTCCTGCGACTGATTAAAAATTTTGATAGTTACCAAGGTAAAAATAAAACCCTAGGGTTTTCTATGAAAAGGATGTTTTCACCAACAGCAAAGCAGCATCTGCTTCCTGGGGTTGGTTATTTCCTGGTTTGCAAATACACTCCTCTCCAGTACCTCAAACACTGTTTGATCACATTTCCAAAGTGGTCCCATCTGTTTTTCATTCCTCAGTAAATTCATACATTCTTTTCTGCTAGCTTGCATCAAATAGTTATGCAGCATCTACTACGTGCAAAGCATTGCTTCAGCTGATATGAAAATTTTACCTTGGATGTGGGCAGGGGAACACATTAATGCAAGATCTTGCTTTAATTATCACCCTGCCAATTATTTTTGTCAGTATTGGCTCCAGGCCATCAGGAAAAAATCCTCTCCAGGGGCTGTAAAATCTGATAGACCAGATGTTTGGATGTTTCTTGAGAATTAAGCTCTTCCTATTTTTCTCCTCCTTTTTCATTTATTTATTTTTTGTTTTGAGATGGAGTCTCGCTCTGTCACCCAGGCTGGAGTGCAATGGCGCAATCTCAGCTCATTACAACGTCTGCAACTGATTCTCATGCCCCAACCTCCTGAGTAGCTAGAACTACAGGCACACACCACCACACCTGGCTATTTTTTGTATTTTTAGTAGAGATGGGTTTTCACCTTGTTGGCTAGGCTGGTCTCGAACTCCTGAGATCAAGTGATCCTCCTACCTCGGCCTCTCGAAGTGTTGGGACTACAGGAGTGAGGCACTGCGCCTAGCCTCTTCTCCTCAATGTTGGGAAATAGATCCCAAATTCAAATGCCTTTGTTTCAAAAATATTTTAACATACTTATATTTTAGTGTATGTACGTCTCAACTTTCCTTTCTTGGTAATACACATGCATATTAACTCCCCCTTTTTTTTTTGAGACAGAGTCTCACTGTTGCCCAGGCTGAAGTCCAGTGGTGTGATGTCAGCTCACTGGAGCCTCAACCTTCTAGGCTCAAGTGATCTTCCCACCTTAGCCTCTCAAAGTGCTGGGATTACAGGTGTTAGCTACCACACCCAGCCCCATTTTCATTTAACAATATACCCTAAAGGTTTTTTCATACCAATGAAATATCCAAATTTGTATGTTTTATTCATTTCATATCACTAGCTGATATTATTTTACTATGTTATTTATCCTTAGTTCTTAGGTGTCCTGTCTAGAACATTTAAAAGGAAAAAAAAAAAAAAGAAAAAATAATAATATATTACTTATAGATCTTCTCCTTACCTCTGTTTATTGTCATGTTTTCCCACCATAATGCAAGGTTTAGAATGCAGAGACTTTGTCTGGTGTGTTCCGTGTGTCTGGAACAATGCCTGGCACACAGTAGATACTTCATAAATATTTGTTAAATGAATAATTGAAAAAACAAGTCACAAAAATATTTTACTTGTATTTATTTATTTTTGAGGCAGGGTTGCATTCTGTGGCTCAGGCTGGAGTGCAGTGATCTTGGCTCAAGGCAACCTCCACCCCTCTGGTTCAAGCGATTCTCCTGCCTTAGCCTCCTGAGTAGTTGAGACTACAGCCTCCTGCCACCACACCCAGCTAATTTTTTTTTTTTGAGATGGAGTCTTGCTCTGTCACCCAGGCTGGAGTGCAGTAGTGTGATCTTGGCTCACTGCAACCTCCGCCTCCTGGGTTCAAGCGATTCTCCTGCCTCTGCCTCCCGACTAGCCGGGATTATAGGCACATGCCACCACACCCAGCTAATTTTTGTATTCTTAGTAGAGATGGGGTTTTACCATGTTGGCCAGGCTGGTTTCAAACTCTTGATCTCAAATGATCTGCCCGCCTCAGCCTCACAAAGTATGGGATTACAGGCATGAGCCACTGTGCCCTGTCCATGCCCAGCTGATTTTTGTATTTTTAGTAGAGATGGTGTTTCGCCATGTTAGCTAGGCTGGTCTCCAGCTCCTGAGCCCAAGTGATCTGCCTGCCTTGGCCTCCCAAAGTGCGGGGATTACAGGTATGAGGCACCGTGCTGGCTGAAAATCTTTTGCTTTGTTTATTTTTGTTTGTTTCTTTTTTTTTTTTTTTTTTGAGACGGAGTCTTGCTCTGTCGCCCAGGCTGGAGTGCAGTGGCCGGATCTCAGCTCACTGCAAGCTCCGCCTCCCGGGTTTACGCCATTCTCCTGCCTCAGTCTCCCGAGTAGCTGGGACTACAGGCGCCCGCCACCTCGCCCGGCTAGTTTTTTTTGTATTGTTTTTAGTAGAGACGGAGTTTCACCGTGTTAGCCAGGCTGGTCTCGATCTTCTGACCTCGTGATCTGCCCGTCTCGGCCTCCCAAAGTGCTGGGATTACAGGCTTGAGCCACCGCGCCCGGCCGTGTTTCTATTTTTAATCAATCAATTAATTTTTTTATTTTTTAATTTTTGAGACAGAGTCTTGCTCTGTCACCCAGGCTGGAGTGCAGTGGTCTGATGTTGGCTTACTTCAATCTCTGCCTCCCCGTTTAAAGCAATTCTCCTGCCTCAGCCTCCTGAGTAGCTGGTACTATGCCAGGCTAATTTTTTGTATTTTTAGTAGAGATGGGGTTTCACTATATTATCCAGGCTGGTCTGGAACTTCTGACCTCAGGTGATCCATCCGCCTCGGCCTTCCAAAGTACTGAGATTACAGGCATGAGCCACTGCACCCACCCAAAAATCTTTTACTTTAAATGTTAAGATGTAGCTACTATTTTATTAAATGTTTACTATTTGACTTTTCTGAACTTTTAGTTTACTCCGCTAACCATAAAAGATACTTTTTTTTTTCCCCCCCCCGAGATGGAGTCTCACTCTGTCACCCAGGCTGGCGTGTTGTGGTGCTATCTCAGCTCACTGCAACCTCTGCCTCACAGGTTCAAACGATCCTCCTGCCTCAGCCTCCCCAATAGCTGGGACTACAGGTGCCCACCACCACGCCCGACTAATTTTTTTTTTTTTTTTGAGAAGGAGTCCCACTGTGTTGCCTAGCCCGGAGTGCAGTGGCACAATCTCAACTCACGGCAACCTCTGCCTCCCAGGTTCAAGCGATTCTCCTGCCTCAGCCTCCCAAGTAGGTGGGATTACAGGCACACGCCATTACGGTTGGCTAATTTTTGTATTTTTAGCAGAGGCAGGGTTTCACCATGTTTGTCAGGCTGGTCTCGAACTCCTGATCTCAAGTGATCTGCCAGCCTTGGCCTCCCAAAGTGCTGGGATTCCAGGTGTGAGTCACTGCGCCCGGCCTAAAAGATACCTTCTTGCCGGGCACGGTGGCTCAAGCCTGTAATCCCAGCACTTTGGGAGGCCGAGACGGGCGGATCACAAGGTCAGGAGATCGAGACCATCCTGGCTAACACGGTGAAACCCCGTCTCTACTAAAAAATACAAAAAACTAGCCGGACGAGGTGGTGGGTGCCTGTGGTCCCAGCTACTCGGGAGACTGAGGCAGGAGAATGGCGTAAACCCGGGAGGCGGAGCTTGCAGTGAGCTGAGATCCGGCCATTGCACTCCAGCCTGGGCAACAGAGCTAGACTCCGTCTCAAAAAAAAAAAAAAAAAAAAAGATACCTTCTTAACAACTTATAAAACTTTAGGAAGTAATGTAAACATTTGGGGGAAATTTTCTTTAACATTTTGGGGGCATAACTTAAAGAAAGGCCTGAACTACCTCCAAACATAAATTTGGAAATGTTGAGAATTTGACTGAAAATAAGCTATTCTGCTGGGCATGGTGGCTCACACGTATAATCCCACCAATTTGTGAGGCTGCCATGGGAGGATTGCTTGAGCCCAGGAACTGGTGACCAGCCTGGGCAACATAGTGAGACCCCATCTCTATAAAAATTTTTTTAAAAAATTTGCTGGGCATGGTGGCACATTCCTGTAGTCCTAGCTACTTGGGAGATTGAGGTGGGAGGATCCCTTGAGACCAGGAATTCGAGCCTGCAAAGAGCTATGATTGTGCTGTAGCAGGATGAGCCGCAGACAAAACTCCTCAGACACCAGATTAAAGAAGGAAGAGGTTTTTTATTCGGCCGGGAGCGTCAGCAGACTCGCGTCTTAAGAGCCGAGCTACCTGAAGAAGAAATACGTGGCCTTTTTAAAGGCTTACAACTTTAAGGGATCCATGTAAAAGGGTCATGATAAATCAAGCAAGCGTGGAAAACGTGACGGGGGGGCTACATGCATCAGCTAACAGAACAAAAAGTTTTACAGTGCTTTCTCATACAATGTCTGGAATTTACAGATAACACTAGTAGTTTTGGTCAGGGGTTAATATTAACCACCAGGGCCAGGTGGTGGTGCCAAGGTCGTCTAGCTATTTATCTTATTTCTGTTTCTTTCGAGCTTTTTGCTTTCTCCCCCTTCTCCTCTCTTATAAACTAGGGAAAAGGCGAGACGGGGAAAAGCTGGGAAAGACAGCAGGAGAAGTGGTGGTCTCATTCTATAGTGCCATTACATTCCAACCTGTGTGACAGAGTGAGACCCTGTCTCCAAAAATAAAATAAGACATTCTAATAAAGTTAACCAGAACAATCTGAAATCTTTTATGTTCTTTTCAAGAAGTGATGGTAAATATTCCCATGACTGAAATTCAAGGAACTTTGAACAACTGAAAGTATCCAGAAAAATCAGTGACTAAAATTGGACAGACAAAAAATGTAAAATATCATAGTTATATGCTCCATCATATATTCACTAGCTCCTACTGCTTGCTTGAAAATATGAACTTTGTGCATAGCTCACAATTCTTCTTTGAGTACAGCTATTGTTGATACATTGAGCTTATAAGCTTCAAGTGGCTGAAATTGTTGCTTCTTGAGAGTGTTTATAGATCTCTCTAAATGAGAAACAGAAAACAATATTCTTCCTTTGTTTCTTGCTTGGAATAAATAAAGCTCAAAGTAACATACAAAGATCAGAGGGAAAATGGGACTCCAACATAATAATTCTGGAGGGCTGGGCATGGTAATTCACGCCTGTAATCCCAGCACTTTGGGAGGCAGAGGTGGGCAGATCATGAGATCAGGAGTTCGAGACCAGCCTGGTCAACATGGTGAAACCCCGTCTCTACTAAAAATACAAAAATTAACCGGGCATGGTGGCACACACCTGTAATCCTTAGGAGGCTGAGACAGAAGAACTACTTGAACCTGGGGGACAGAGGTCGCAGTGAGCCGAGAGCACGCCACTGTACTCCAGTCTGGACGACAGAGCGAGACTCCGTCTCAAATAAATAAATAAATAAATAAATTCTGGAGGCTTCCGTGTGTGTTGATCATCACTAAACATATCTGTATATGGCTTCACAAAACAAAAACAAACAATAAGAAGAAAAGCCCTTCAGAGATAAGGAGTTTTCCCTTCATGTTTTGTTGTTGTTGTTGTTGGTTTGGTTTGTTTTTGGGGTGGAGTCTCACTGTTGACCAGGCTGGAGTACAGTGGTGTGATCTCAGCTCACTGTAACCTCTGCCTGCCAGGTTCAAGTGATTCTCCTGCCTCAGCCTCCTGAGTTGGGACTATAGGCTCCCACCACCATGCCTGGCTAATTTTTGTATTTTTAGTAGAGACGGGGTTTCACCATGTTGGCCAGGCTGGTTTTGAACTGCTGACCTCAGGTGATCTGCCTGCCTCGGCCTCCCAAAGTGCTGGGATTACAGGTGTGAGTCATGGCACCCAGCTCCTTCATGTTAAAAACATTTACTGGCCGGGCGCGGTGGCTCACGCCTGTAATCCCAGCACTTTGGGAGGCCGAGACGGGCGGATCACGAGGTCAGGAGATCGAGACCATCCTGGCTAACACGGTGAAACCCCGTCTCTACTAAAAAATACAAAAAACTAGCCGGGCGAGGTGGCGGGCGCCTGTAGTCCCAGCTACTCGGGAGGCTGAGGCAGGAGAATGGCGTGAACCCGGGAGGCGGAGCTTGCAGTGAGCTGAGATCCGGCCACTGCACCCCACCCTGGGCGACAGAGCGAGACTCCGTCTCAAAAAAAAAAAAAAAAAAAAAACATTTACTGTGAGGCCGGGCGTGGTGCCTCAAGCCTGTAATCCCAGCACTTTGGGAGGCCGAGACGGGCGGATCACGAGGTCGGGAGATCCAGACCATCCTGACTAATACGGTGAAACCCCGTCTCTACTAAAAAATACAAAAAAAAACTAGCTAGGCAAGGTGGCGGCACCTGTAGTCCCAGCTACTCGGGAGGCTGAGGCAGGAGAATGGCGTAAACCCGGGAGGCAGAGCTTGCAGTGAGCCGAGATGGCGCCACTGCACTCCAGCCTGGGAGACAGAGTGAGACTCCGCCTCAAAAAAAAAAAAAAAAAAAAAAAAAGACATTTACTGTGGGCATTCTCAAGGTGCCGTGAGGAATTCAAAGGTGTCCATGACAAGATCTTAGCCCTGGGTCTCTGCCAGGATATTCTAGGATAGATAAATCTGAAAGCCAAGGCCAATATAAAATGAAAATGTGAAACCCTTGTTAATTATTTTTTGAAAGAGAATTTCAAGACAGTGACAACAGAGCATTATATCCAGCACAGGGTGCTTCTAACTGCAGGGCTCCATATGGCTATACATGTTGCATACTGATACAGTTTGGATATTTGTTGCCTCCAAATCTCATGTTGAAATGTGATTTCCAGTGTTGGAGGTGGGGCCTGGTGGGAGGTGACTGGATCACTGGGTGGATTCCTCATGAATGATTTAACACTATTCCCTTGATGATGAGTGAGTTCTCCTTCAGTGAATTCATGTGAGATCTTGTTGTTGAAGAGTGTGGGAACTACCCCACCCTCTTTTTCACTCCCACTCTGGCCATGTGACATGCTGGCTCCCCATCACCTTGCAACATGATTGGAAGCTTCCTGAGGCCTTGCCAGAAGTGGATGCCAGCACTATGCTTCCTGTAGAGCCTGCAGAACCGTGAGCCAATTAAACCTCTTTTCTTAAATTACGCTGTCTCAAGTACTCCTTTCTAGTAATGCAACGACTGACTAATACACATACCCATGAAGTGGTTCCTGAAGAAAACCATTAAGATAAAATAGAATGAAATAAATGCTAAAGAAATACAAAGGTGCTGAGGAAATAAAAAGGAAGAAGCAATTATGTACCTGCACTACAGAAAAGGAGCTAAAAGGCCAAACACAGTGGCTCAAGTCTGTACAATCCCAGCACTTTGGGAGGCTGAGGAGGGTGGATCACCTGAGGTCAGGAGTTCGAGACCAGCCTGGCCAACATGACAAAACTTCGTCTCTACTAAAAATACAAAAATTGGCCTGGTGTGGTGGCTACTCAGGAGGCTGAGGCACAAGGATCACTTGAACCTGGGAGACGGAGATTGCAGTGAGTCGAGATCACACCACTGCACTCCAGCCTGGGTGACAGAGCAAGACTCT
Source organism: Macaca nemestrina (assembly GCF_043159975.1). Taxonomy (NCBI): domain Eukaryota; kingdom Metazoa; phylum Chordata; class Mammalia; order Primates; family Cercopithecidae; genus Macaca; species Macaca nemestrina. The sequence continues at coordinate 119,850,010 of NC_092127.1, read as the reverse complement.
GTCTCAAAAAAAAAGAAAAGAAAAGAAAAGAAAGAAAAAAAAGGGGCTAATAGATTATAGACAAACATGTTGCTACCTCACACTTCCCTCTCCTAGGGGTCGGTCTCTAACATTTCTGTTAGTGCACTTACCACCTCAAATGGTAATTATCTGTTTGGGAGCCAGCCTGCTCCACTACAACACTAAAGCTCCTGGAGGTCCGGGCTGGGCACTGCTCCATCTTTGGCCTTGTGCTAGCACAGCAGCAGCTATAAGCACCACAATAGCAAGAGCTCATGAACGTTTGTCCATGGATCTAATTATGCGCCTGTCTGGGAGTGGCAGGAAAGTTTGACTTCACTGAGCAGGAGACGTCTGAACAGGTCTTAAAAAAGTGGTTCAAAAGAGGAAAGTACTTAAGTAGAGGAAAGACGGCAAGAGAAGTGAAGACAGATAAGTGTAACAAAGAAAAAAACCATTAGGTATAAGCAGCAGTATAGCTGTTGATTATCTACCTGATGAATGATCATGATCTGCTTTTCTTAAAAGTCTGTGCCACCAGACAGGATTCTTTTGGCTGCAGATGGCAGAAGCCCACCTGGAGGAGAAACAAGGAAGAGTAGAGGTGCAAGTGGGTCCCAGGACTGCCTGAAATCCCACTGTGATGTCGCAGGAATCTGTTTATCCTGATTTCCCCCACTACTCTGCCTATGTATGGGCTACGTGGCCTCTGGGAGGCCCCAGGAAAGGAATCTTTTTCTTTTTCTTTTTTTTTCTTTTTGAAATGGAGTCTCTCTCTTGTTGCTCAGGCTGGAGTGCATTGGCGCAGTCTTGGCACCATTGCAATCTCCTGCGTTCAAGCGATTCTCCTGTCTCAGCCTCCTGAGTAGCTGGGATTACAGGTGCCGGCCACCACACCCAGCTAATTTTTGTATATTTAGTAGAGACGAGGTTTTGCCATGTTGGCCAGGCTGATTTCAAACTCCTGACCTCAGGTGATCCACCTGCCTCGGCCTCCAAAAGTGCTGAGATTATAGGCATGAGCCATTGCGCCTGGCCAGGAGTCTTTTTCTTTAAGTATGAATAGAAAAAATTCCAGGAAATGATTCTGATTGGTCTAGATTGAGTCACAGGTCTTGTGGTGATGGTTGGAAGTTGGAGGTACCCACTAGAACCCCTGACTTGAGTCAGAGTAGTACTACTTCCCCAAAAGAAGCAGGACGCTATTACTAATGGAAAAGTGGTGTGCTATGTAAATACTACAAACTGGTAGTATCTACTGTAGAAACGGCTTTTAAATATTTTTAACCTTGGTTCCCAGCAAGAAATGCATTTGATCATTAGGACTTGCTATACTAGCAGGCTAGATTCCCTTGGAAGGAGATCTGGGCTGGGGAGTTACATGCAACTTGTTCATTGGGGAGCACCCTAGGAGCAGCACCTGTCAGAGAAGGGAAGCAGGACTGGACAGAGGCAGAGGTTGAACTGTGATGCCCTTACAACCCAGGGGGAGCCTCAGTTGATCCCAGAGAGAGTTCTGAGGGTGGGTCATCAGTGGTATCCCAAACTGAGGCAAGAGTAGGGTGGCCAATCATCCCAGTTTACCTAGTTTGCCCTGGGTTTTCAGAACATGGGACTTTCTGTTTTAAAGCCAGGAAAGTCCCAGGCAAACCAGGACAAGTTGGTCACTCTGGGAGGGCTGGGCCTTTGTACCTACCTTTCACATTGGCCAGTCATTGGACGTGGGCTTTTCCTGGGAAGGAGTCCTGACCCTGGGTTTACTCAGCTCTCTCAGACCATGGGCAGCTCCTGGGCAGGGATTAAATTATGAGTAGTCAGCAAGCAGCATTCCTGGGAGCTGGGGACTGTGTGCCTTAGTCCTGAAGGACAGACTCTGGGTAGTACATCACAGCATCTTCTGCAATCCGCAATATATAAAACTAAAACTAGGCCAGGCGCGGTGGCTCATGCCTGTAATCCCAGCACTTTGGGAAGACGAGGCAGGCAGATCACAAGATCAAGAGATCGAGACCATCCTGGCCAACATGGTGAAACCCTGTCTCTACTAAAAGTACAAAAATTAGCTAGGCATGGTGACATGCATCTCTAGTCCCAGCTACTCAGGAGGCTGAGACAGGAGAATTGCTTGACCCCAGGAGGCAGAGGTTGCAGTGAGCTGAGATCACACCACTGCACTCTAGACTGGTGACAGAGCAAGACTCTGTCTCAAACAACAACAAACCCTAAAACTAATATATATAAAACATATATATATGTAAAATTATGTGTGCATGCTGTGTGTGTGTGTATGTGTAAACTTATATAACTGTTTCAGTAAAAAATACCTACTCTTGCTATATACGATGTACCTTGATATTTTCTTTTTTCTTTTCTTTTTCTTTCTTTCTTTTTTTTACATGGAGTTTCACTCTTGTTGCTCAGGCTGGAGTACAATGACTCCATCTTGGCTCACTGCAACCTCTGCCTCCCAAGTTCAAGCGATTCGCCTGCCTCAGCTCCTGAGTAGCTGGAACTACAGTCATGCGCCACCATACCCGGCTAACTTTTTGTATTTTTAGTAAAGATGGGGTTTCACCATGTTGGCCAGGCTGCTCTCAAACTCCTGACCTCAGGTGATCCATCCACCTTGGCCTCCCAAAGTGCTGGGATTACAGGCGTGAGCCACCGCACCTGGCCTCTCTCTTTCTTTCTTTCTTTCTTTCTTTCTTTCTTTCTTTCTTTCTTTCTTTCTTTCTTTCTTTCTTTCTTTCTTTCTTTCTTTCTTTCTTTTCTCCTTCTTTCTTTTTCTTTCTTTCTCTCTCTCTCTTCCTCCCTCCCTCCCTCCCTCCTTTCCTTCCTTCCTTTCTTTTTTGAGACAGGGTCTCACTGTGTCACCCAGGCTGTAGTGCAATGGGGAAATCTCAGCTCACTGCAGCCTCCGCCTCTCAGGTTCAAGCGATTCTCCTGCCTCAGCCTCCCGAGCAGCTGGGATTACAGGCATGCGCCACCACGCCCAGCTAATTTTGTATTTCCAGTAGAGACAGGGTTTCTCCATGTTGGTCAGGCTGGTCTCGAACTCCAGACCTTAGGTAATCCGCCCGCCTCGGCCTCCCAAAATTCTGGGATTACAGGCGTGAGCCACTGCACCTGGCCTAATTTTTGTATTTTCAGTAGAGATGTGGGATTTAGCCATGTTAGCCAGGCTGGTCTTGAACTCCTGGCCTCAAGTGATCTGCCCACCTCAGCCTCCCAAAGTGCTGGGATTATAGGCATGAGTTACCGTGCCTGGCCTACCCGGCCTAGTTTTCTTTTCCTTTTTATACTGTTGTTACCTTTGTTTTCCTTCTACAAATAACTTGTTTCAGAGGAACAATTGTTGAATTCATTTTCCCTCCTGATCTTGGTATGATTAGCTTCTTTGTATCATTCAGGTCTCTGGTCAGATGCTACCGGCACAGAAAGCTCTTTCCCGACCACCTTTTCTAGAAGATCCTTCTGGCCTCTCTCTAACTCCTTTTATTGTTCTTTATTTTTCATCTAAGTACAGTAAGCTCTCTCTATCTGTGGGTTTCGTATCTGCGAGTGTGACATCTGTGGATTCAACCAACCATGGATCCAAAATATTCAACGAGAAAAAATAGGTGACTGCTGCTGTACAGACTGAATAAGTATAGGCCTTTTTTCCCTTTGTCATATTGTCTAACAAGAGAGTATAAAAACTACTTATATAGCCAGGCGCGGTGGGTCACGCCTGTAATCCCAGCACTTTGGGAGGCCAAGGCAGTGGATCACGAGGTTAGGAGCTCAAGACCAGCCGGCCAAGATGGTGAAACCCCGTCTCTACTAAAAATACAAAAATTAGCTGAGCATGGTGGCAGGTACCTGTAATCCCAGCTGCTGGGGAGGTAGAGAACTGCTTGAAGAGGCAGATGTTGCAGTACAGAACTGAAACCTGTTGACAGAGCCATACTCTGGCTCAAAAAAAAAAAACAACAAAAAACTGGCCGGGCACGGTGGCTCACTCCCGAAATCCCAGCACTTTGGGAGGCTGAGGCGGGTGGTTCACCTGAGCTCAGGAGTTCAAGACCAGCCTGGTCAACATGGTGAAATCCTGTCTCTACTAAAAATAGAAAAATTAGCTGGGTGTGGTGGCGGGTGCCTGTAGTCCCAACTACTCAGGACGCTGAGGCAGGAGAATCACTTGAACCTGGGAGGCAGAGGTTGCAGTGAGCCAAGATCAGGACACTGCACTCCAGCCTGGGCAACAGAGCATGACTCCGTCTCAAACAAAACAAAATAAAAAACAAACAAACAAACAAAAACACTACTTATATGTATTTACATTGTATTAGGTATTGTAAGTACACTAGAGATTATTTAAAGCACACGAGAGGGTTGGGCAGACTGGCTCATACCTGTCTTGGGAGGCTGAGGTTGGAGGATCACTTGAGGCCAGGAGTTTGAGACCAGCCTGGGGAACATCGCAAGACCTTGTCTCTATAAAAAAAAATAAAAACAGGCCAGGCATGGTGGCTCACGTCTGTAATCCCAGCACTTTGGGAGGTCAAGGCGGGTGGATCACGAGGTCAGGAGATCAAGACCATCCTGGCTAACACGGTGAAACCCTGTCTCTATACAAAAAATTAGCCGGGTTTGGTGGCGGGTGCCTATAATCCCAGCTACTCGGGAGGCTGAGGCAGGAGAATGGCGTGAACCCAGGAGGCGGAACTTGCCGTGAGTCGAGATCACACCACTGCACTCCAGTCTGGGAGACACAGAGAGACTCCGTCTCAAAATAAATAAAAAATAAATAAAAATAAAAACAAAAATAGCCCTGCGTGGTGTCACATGCCTGTAGTCCTAGCTTCTTGGGAGGCTGAGGCAGGCGTTTAAGCCCAGGGACTTAAGGCTGTGGTGAGCTGTGTTTATGCTACTGCACTCCAGCCTGGGTGACATGGTGAGACTCTGTCTCAAAGAAAAACTCAAACTTTTTTTTTATTAAGAAAAAAATGTATGCGGGAGGATGTGTATAGGTTATATACAAGTACTATTCCATTTCATATAAGGGTCTTGAGCATCTTTGGATTTTCTTATCCATGGGGGGGGTCCTAGAACCAATCCTTCATGGATACCGAGGGACAGCTGTATTAATCAGCGCTTGAAATCTTATTATTTATTTGTCTACTGCCTGTGTTACCCATGGTAAGATGAGCTTCATGAGGGCAAAGATTTGTCTGCTTTGTTCACCCAGGATCCCCAGTGCCTAGAACAATGCCTGGAAAAAATATACTGGATATTCCATTTGTACTGGGAAAGGAAGGAAAGAATGAATGAAGCATGGAAGGAAAGAAGGGGAAAAGGAGGAAGACAGAAGGAGGAAGTGGGAACGAGAGGGAGAGAGAGGGAGGAAAGAAGGGGCTGATGTGAACACATTCGAGGTCTGGGAGATGGCATTTTGTGTTTGAGGTTGTATTGGTAATACTAGCTGCTACAGTAAATACTGCTCCCGCCCCACCCAATCTCCGTAGCTTAATACAAAAAAGGTTATTTCTCACTCACAATGTACTCTAACACAGATGTTCCTGGTTGGGCAGTTCTCCTCCAGGAGTGATTCAGGGACCCACATTTCTTCCTTCTAGCTTTTTTGCCATATTAAAAAGGTAGCTGGCCGATGTGGTGGCTCACGCCTGTAATCCCAGCACTTTGAGAGGCCGAGGTGGGTGGATCATTTGAGGTCAGAAGTTTGAGACCAGCCTAGACAACATGCCAAAACCCCATCCGTATTAAAAGTACAAAAATTAGCCGGGCCTGGTGGCGTGTGCCTGTAATCCCAGCTACTCAAGGAGGCCGAGGCAGGAGAATTGCTTTCACCTGGGAGGCGGAGGTTGCAGTGAGCCGAGATCCCACCATTGCACTCCAGCCTGGGCAGCAGAGCAAGACTCAGTCTCAAAAAAAAAAAAAAAAATAGCTCCCAGGATTGTCCGGGGAGTCATGTTCCTTCCTTTCATCCGGTAAGGTTAAACGGCATGCAGTTCTAATGGACCAGGTCTGGAAGTGATATATATATATATATATATATATGTGTGTGTGTGTGTGTGTGTGTGTGCTGAAGTCATATATATAGATACACACACACATATGTATGTATATGACTTCTCCCACCCCCACTCTGTTGCACAGGCTGGAGTGCAGTGGTGTGATCACAGCTCACTGCAGCCACAACCTCCTGGGGTCAAGTGATCCTCCTATCTTAGCCTCCTGAGTAACTGGGACTACAGGTGAATGCCAGCCACCATGCCCAGTTAATTTTTGTAATTGTTGTACAGACAGGGTCTTGCTATGTTGCCCATGTTAGTCTTGAACTCCTGGGTTCCAGCAATTCTCCTGCCTTGGCCTGCCAAAGTGCTGGGATTACAGGCATGAGCCACCACGCCCGGCTGTATATCATTTTTGACCACATTCTACTTGGCACATCCTAAGTGCAAGTGAAGTTGAGAAATATAGTCTAGCTGCATGCCCAGGAGAAAAACAGGTTTGGTGAATAGCTAGCCAATGTCTGCCACTATGGTTAAATTGGTTCCTGTTAGGTTTCTACAAATAAATAATTTGAATTAAAGTAATTCACTACTGTATATTTGAACTGTATTTATAACATCTCAAAACCATTTGTTTCAGATAATTTCTAAAGTCTCTGTCTATGATAAAATCATTTCCTATTTTTGGGAGCTGTCTTTTATATTCTCTAGGGAGAGGAAAGAAAAGAGAAACTTGAACCTGATTTTGTAAAACATCTATTTGTATGTAAATTGCTTTACAAGATTGTGAAATGTTTAAATATAAGCTGCAGTTTTGACTTGATTACAAAACCTGTTAGAGTTGCCCCCAGAAGTATGGATTTTCTCACAGAGGGGCTGTCGACACACTGCAAAATACATTTCAGAAGGTTTGAAAATCTTACCACATTGAAAGGAATGGATTTTTAGAAAAATTCCAAATTCTAGTTTAGGTACAGCTGCAGCCGGTGTTTCCACTTAGATTACCTTACCATAATGCTTCTTTTCTAACTTAACACTAGTCAAGACCATAAACTCCAGAAGAATGAGTTTTAGGCCATCAGTAAGAGGGGTAGAAAGGTGATAATATGAAAGGAACTAACATTTACTGAGCCTTATTTGTCAGAACCATGCAAGACACCGTGCCCATAGTTGATTTTCTTTAATCCTCACTTCAACACTGACAGGAAGGTAGAGCAGGATAGCGTGCTCCCGGTCTTATTGGTGGAGACCCTATCTCTAGGAGGCTAATTCGCCCGTGATCCCACAGCCAACAAGGGACAAACATGGATGTGGCTAAGGTTCATCTGACTCCAAAGCCCACACTCTTGACTAGACCAGACTAAGCAAGAGAGTGAAAATGAAGAACTTGGGAAATGAGCTAGAGACTAACACTAAGAAGCCATGGAACTCAGCTCCTCTGTCTTTTCTTTCCTAAGAAATTCCCAAAGATGATTAATTCCTTTGTTAGCCACTAGCCCTGTAGAAAGACTCAAGTCAGGTGTATGGTTAGAGCTTCAGATCCAACATGTATCAGCTTTCTGATGTTTCTCATCCCTTATCAAAATTGCCTTGCAAGGAGTTTTTCCAAACCAGCTGTCTGTGGGAGCAATTAAGTTCCAATCCTGATTCTGATGGTGAAGGTCTGGCTGCCCTGACCACACCTCCATTGGGAAAAAACTGAAACTGACAGATGAAGGGAGCAATTCCAAGAATAATTTTGGCACTTGATTTAAGACTGGAAAATAATTTTCCTTCTTATTTGGGCAAGGAAAATGCCTCAAGGACAGTAAGAGCTTGCAGGAGCGCTCCAGCGGAGAGGCCCTTTACCTCTTCTCTTCTGCCAGGGCTCAGGTCTGCAAAACAGCTGAACTATTTGCCACTTTCCTGAGTTTTGCTCTCTGTAGTTTATAGTGCAACTGGAAATATGTACATTATTTAAATAAAAAATTAAGCCAAATAGCAAGACTTTGGAGTGTTAGAAACAACAATATTTACAGTACTTGTACAACACTTGTACATGAATTAAACTAAAATTTTAATGTCATCTATAAGGTAAGTTTTTGAACTCTAAGAATTTTATATTGGCCAGGCACAGTGGCTCATGCCTGTAATCCCAGCACTTTGGGAGGCCGAGGCAGGTGGATCACCTGAGGTCAGGAGTTTGAGACCAGCCTGACCAACATAGCGAAATCCCCTCTCTACTAAAAATACAAAAATTAGCCGGGAATGGTGGTGTAATCCCAACCACTTGGGAGACTGAGGCAGGAGAATTGTTTGAACCCGGGAGGCGAAGATTGCAGTGAGTTGAGATTGCATCATTGCACTCCAGCCTGGGTGACAGAGCAAGACTCCATCTGAAAAAAAAAAAAAAAAAAAAAGAGGCTGACACTTAATGTACCGATATTTAATGATCTCCAGGTTGTATTGTTAAATTGTTACATGAAAAAAGACAAATGCAGAACAGTGTGGAAAGTATACACAAAAGCAACAGTAGAGAAAGGGGAGTGGAGAGAATATATGTTTTTGCTTTATACGCATGCCATGGTTTGAATGATTGTGTCTCCCCCAACCCCCTTCCCCAAATTCATATATTGAAACCTAATCCCCAATGTAATGGTATTTGGAGGTAGGGCTTTTGGGTAGTGATTAAGTCATGAGGGTGGAGCCCTCATAATGGGATCAATGCTCTTATAAAAGTGGCCCCAGAGAGATTTTTTACTGCTTTCAGCCATGTGAGGACACAGCAAGATGGCTGGCTATGAACCAGGACGTGGGTTCTCATCAAATACCCAATCTGGGCCAGGTACTGGTAGCACACATCTGTAATCCCAGCACTTTGGGAGGCTGAGGCAAAAGGATTGATTGAGGTCAGGGTTCGAGACCAGCCTGGACATCATGGTGAGACCTTGTCTCTACAAAAAAAAAAAAGTAAAAAATAAAAAAAATAACTGGTTGTAGTGGTATGTGCCTGTAGTCCCAGCTACTTGGGAGGCTGAGGTGGGAGGATACCTTGAGCCCAGGAGTTTGAGGCTGGAGTGAACCATGATCCCGCCACCGCACTCCAGCCTGGGCAACAGAGTGAGACCTTGTCTCAAACAAACCAAACAAACGAATGAGAAAACACCTAATCTGCTGAACCTAGATTTGGACTTTCCAGCTCCCAGGACTGTGAGAAATAAATTTCTGTTGTTTATAAGTCACACAGGCTATAATATTTTGTTATAGCACCCCATATGAACTAAGATAATGTAAAAATTGTCTCTAAAAGGACACAGAGAAACTTGTAACATTAGTATTTCCAGAGGAGAACTGGGTAGCTGGATTACAGGGGTGAGAGGTAAACTCTTTGTATGTTCTTTGTATCTTTTGAGTTTTGAACCATTCAACTATATTAACAATTTAACAGATTTTTTTTTTTTTTTTAAATTAAAAGGCTTGAGAATTTAAAAATGGCCGGGTGCGTTGGCTCACACCTGTAATCCCAGCACTTTGGGAGGCCGAGGTGGGAGGATCACAAGGTCAGGAGATCGAGACCATCCTGGCTAACACGGCGAAACCCCGTCTCTATAAAGATACAAAAAAATTAGCCAGGCGTGGTGGCGGGCGCCTGTAGTCCCAGCTACTCGGGAGGCTGAGGCAGGAGAATGGCGTGAACCCGCGAGGCGGAGCTTGCAGTGAGCCAAGATCGCGCCACTGCACTCCAGCCTGGGCGACGAGCGAGACTCCGTCTCAAAAAAAAAAAAAAAAAGAGAAAAAAAGAGAACGTAAAAACATACAATAAAATAAGCATAACAAATAGTTTTGTTTTGTTTTTTAATAGAGACAGCATTTTGCCATGTTGCCCAGGCTGGTCTTGAACACCTGGACTCAAGGGATTTGCCCACCTCAGCCTCCCAAAGTTGCTGAGATTACAGGCATGAGCCCCCGCACCCGGTCACAAATAGTTTCTTCACTTTAGTAATATGATTTATTTCTTCATTTTTTATTTTTAAATTAAATTTTCTTTTTTTTTGAGACAGAGTCTCGCTCTGTCGCCCAGGCTGGAGTGCAGCTGCGCAAACTCGGCTCACTGCAAGCTCCGCCTCCCGGGTTCACGCCATTCTCCTGCCTCAGCCTCCCGAGTAGCTGGGACTACAGGTGCTGCCACCATGCCCGGCTAATTTTTTTTTTTTTTTTGTATCTTTTAGTAGAGATGGGGTTTCATCGTGTTAGCCAGGATGGTCTCGATCTCCTGACCTCATGATCTGCCTGCCTCGGCCTCCCAAAGTGCTGGGGTTACAGGCATGAGCCACTGCACCTGGCCTAAAAAATTTTTTTTGTTGTTTTTTTTGTTTGTTTTTTTTTTTTTGAGACGGAGTCTCGCTCTGTCGCCCAGGCTGAAGTGCAGTGGCCGGATCTCAGCTCACTGCAAGCTCCGCCTCCCGGGTTCATGCCATTCTCCTGCCTCAGCCTCCCGAGTAGCTGGGACAACAGGCGCCCGCCACCGTGCCCAGCTAGTTTTTTGTATTTTTTAGTAGAGACGGGGTTTCACTGTGTTTGCCACGATAGTCTCGATCTCCTGACCTCGTGATCCGCCCGTCTCGGCCTCCCAAAGTGCTGGGATTACAGGCTTGAGCCACCGTGCCCGGCCAAAAATTTTTTTTTTAAGATTAATAGAGATGGAGTCTCACTATATTGGCCAGGCTGGTCTTGAACTCTTGGCCTTAAGCAGTCCTTCTACTTTGGCCTCCCAAAGTGCTAGGATTATAGGCATGAGCCACCATGCAGATTACAGATGTGAGCCACTGCACCGCAGCTGGTGATGTTAATTTTGGTTACATAGACAAGATGTTGTCCAGTTTCTCCACTATTTTGGTCCATGCAATTAGTTTTATTTTATTTTTATTGTTTATTTCTGCATGCAATTAATAAGCAATCTATGGCAAGATATTTTGAGACCAGGCCGGGCGGAGTGGCTCAAACCTGTAATCCCAGCTCTTTGGGAGGCCAAGGCGGGCAGATCATTTTAGGTCAGGAGTTCGAGACCTGCCTGACCAACATGGCAAAACCCCGTCTCTGCCAAAAATTCAAACATTAACTAGGTATAATGGCAGGTACCTATAATTCCAGCTACTCGGGAGGCTGAGGCATGAGAATTGCTTGAATCCAGAAGGCAGAGATTGCAGTGAGCCGAGATTGCAGTACTGCACTCCAGCCTGGGCAATAGAGCAAGACTCAGTCTCAAACACAAAAAACAAAACAAAACAAAATATATTTTGAGACCATGAAAATGTCTAGAAATTTCTTAATGCTTATCTTTTGTACATTTTCTGTTTGGTTTTGAATTTTCTCTGATTTTTCTGCTATTCACAGTTATTATAAAGAGAGCATTAAATGTCTAAATATTGAGAAATTACTTAATGGGTATAATGTACACTATTTGGTTGATGGTTACACTAAAAACCCAGATTTCACCATTATGCAGTATATCCACGTATCAAAACTGCACTTGTACTCCTTACTTTTATACAAATAAAAATAAATAGGCTGGGTGTGGTGGCTCATGCCTATAATCCCAGTACTTTGGGAGGCCAGGGTGGGTGGATCACTTGAGGTTAGGAGTTCAAGACTAGCCTGGCCAATATGGTGAAACCCCATCTCTACTAAAAATACAAAAATTAGCCAGGCATGGTGGCGCATGCCTATAATCCCAGCTACTCAGGAGGCTAAGGGAGGAGAATTGCTTGAACCTGGGAGGCAGAGGCTGCAGTGAACCTAAATGTCTAGCTGTTAGGGTGTATGATACAACTCCATAATTATTTCAGTCCTTTTAGTTCTGATCTTTTTTTTTTTTTTTTTTTTTTTAGAGATGGGGTCTCACTATGTTGCCCAAGTTGGTCTCGAACTCCTGGGCTCCAGTGATGCTCCTGCCTTGGCCTTCTGAAGTGCTAGGACTGCAAACGTAAGCCACTGTGCCTGGCCAATTCCATAATTATTGTTATTTATTATTTATTATTTCTTTTTCAGACAGAATTTTGCTCTTGTTACCCAAACTGGAGTGCAATGGCGCAATCTTGGCTCACCACAACATCTGCCTCCTAGGTTCAAGCGATTCTCTTGCCTCAGCCTCCTGAGTAGCTGGAATTACAGGCATGCGCCACCACGCCCAGCTAATTTTGTATTTTTAGTAGAGAACAGGTTTCGCCATGTTGGCATGTTGGTCAGGCTGGTCTCAAATTCCCCACGTCAGCCTCCCAATGTGCTGGGATTATAGGCGGACTGGTGTGAGCCACCGTGCCCGACCCTTTTTTTTTTTTGAGACGGAGTCTCACTCTGTTGCCAGGCTGGAGTGCAATGGCACTATCTCAGCTCACTGCAACCTCCGCCTCCTGGGTTCAAGCAATCCTCCTGCCTCAGCCTCCCGAGTAACTGGGATTACAGGTGCACATCACCACACCCAGCTAATTTTTTGTATTTGTAGTAGAGACGGGTTTCACCTTGTTCGCCAGGCCAGTCTGGAACTCCTCAAGTGATCTGCCCACTATGGCCTTTCAAAGTGCTGGGATTACAGGCATGAGCCACCGTGCCCAGCTGAAAAGCATTCTTATGATGGCTTCTGTTTTTTGTAAAATGTCAATGCCATGACAGACTCTGACAGGAACCATGCAGTAGGAAGGAGCCTGGTCCTGCTCCCCCTTCCTCCTTCACATGTTTCTCTAGTGCCCCCTACTAATTGACCCTAACAGAAGCTGGCTGACAAAGAATAAATGTAGTTTGTAGAGTTTCAGCCCCACCATCTCAAAGCCCAGCACAGAGGTTTCAAAAACCACTGGCATGGGCTGGGCACGGTGGCTCATGCCTGTAATCCCAGCATTTGGGGAGGCCAAGGCAGGTGGATCATGATATCAGGAGTTCAAGACCAGCCTGGCCAAGATGGTGAAACTTTGTCTCTACTAAAAATACAAAAAAAAAAAAAAAAAACTAGCTGGGCATGGTGGTAGGTGCCTGGCACCTGTAATCCCAGCTATTCGGGAGGCTGAGGCAGAGACTTGCTTGAACCAAGCAGGAGGAGGTTGCAGTGAGCTGAGATCACGCCACTGCACTCCAGCCTGGGCAACAAAGTGAGATTCCATCTTAAAAAAAAAACCACAAAAAAAAAACAAAAAACACAGCAACACAAAACCAAAACAGAAACACCCATAAAACAAGGTTACATATTGACTAGTTGACAAAAATATGACCACAGGCTCAACAGAACCTAACCCTGCATTTCCCGTGCACGCAATGGCTCAATATTTGCTAATTCAGTGCTTATGGCAACTTCATAGAATATAACTACTGCAAGTAACAAGCCTGCTGCCCAGGCTGGAGTGCAGTGTTGTGATCTCTGCTCACTGCAGCCTCTGCCTCCGAGGCTCAAGTGATCTTCCTATCTTAGCCTCCTGAGTAGCTGGGACCACAGGTTAGCACCACCACACCTGGCTAATTTTTTTTTTTTTTTTGTAGAGACAGGGTTTAGCCATGTCACCCAGGCTGGTCTCCAACTCCTGAGCTCAAGCAATCCACCTGCCTCAGCTTTCCAAAGTGCTGGGATTACAGGTGCTAGCCATGGTGCCTGGCCCAGAGCAGCATTTTCAATCTGCATGTCATAACCTATTAATAGTTCATAAAATGTTATAAAAAATTTAATAGTTCTTAACATAAAATATTTTTAAGAGACATAGACTATAAAAATTTGAGTACATAGTACATAATCAGGGTAAGTATTGTTTTTATAAAATTTGTACTTTCATTTTATGTGTGTGAGTGTGTGCATAGTAGTTGCTGTGTAAAATGTATTTCTTACTATTTGCTGAGGTCAAAGGGTTTGAAAGTCACTACTGCACAGGTCTCAGGGTATATGGAAAGCAGTTCTTCAGTACATTCTAGGGAGCCTAGAGACTGTTTAATTTTTTGTTTTGTTTGTTTGTTTTCTTTTGTTCGAGATGGAGTCTCACTCTGTTGCCCAGGCTGGAGTGCAGTGGTATAATCTTGGCTCACTGCAACCTCCTCCTCCTGGGTTTGATCAATTCTCCTGCCTCAGCCTCCCAAGTAGCTTGGGTTACAGGTCCTAGGCACCTGCCATCACGTCTGGCTAATTTTTGTATTTTTAGTAGAGACAGGGTTTCACCATGTTGGCCAGGCTGGTCTTGAACTCCTGACCTCAGGTAATCTGCCCGCCTCAGCCTCCCAAAGTGCTGGGATTACAGGCATGAGCCACTGCACCCAGCCTAAGCCTGTTTAATTGTTAACCCTAACACCGATACAGGAAAGTCAACTTTTTTCGATTAAAAAGCTTTTCTCAGGGAACACTTTTACATTGCTGATGGAAATGTAAATTAGTACAACCACTATGGAAAACAGTATGGAGATTCCTTAAAGAACTAAAAGTAAAACTACCATTTAACAGTAATCCCACTGCTGGGTATCTACCCAAAAGAAAAGAAGCCATTATATGAAAAAGACACTTGCACACACAAGAAAATGGGTTATGTATATATATATATATACACACACCATGGAATACTACTCAGCCATAAAACAAAATGAAATAATGGCCTTTGAAGCAACTTGGATAGAGGTGGAGGTCATCATTCTAAGTGAAGTCACTCAGGAATGGAAAACCAAATACCATAGATTCTCACTGATAAGTGGGAGCTAAACTATGAAGATACAAAGGCCTAAGAATGATATGGCTGGGCGCCCTAGTTCATGCCTGTAATTCCAGCGCTTTGGGAGGCTGAGGCGGGTGGATCACGAGGTCACAAGATAGAGACCATCCAGCCTAACAGGGTGAAACCCCGTCTCCGTCCCAGGAGGCGGAGGTTGCAGTGAGCCAAGATCACCCCACTGCATTCCAGCCTGGTGACAGAGCAAGACCCCATCTCAAAAAACAGAAAAAAAGAAAGAGGCCGGGCGTGGTGGCTCACGCCTGTAATCTCAGCACTTCGGGAGGCCGAGACGGGTGGATCACGAGGTCAGGGGATCAAGACCATCTGGCTAACATGGTGAAACCCTGACTCTACTAAAAATACAAAAAAATTAGCCGGGAGTTGTGGCAGGCGCATGTAGTCCCAGCTACTCGGGAGGCTGAGGCAGGAGAATGGCGTGAACCCGGGAGGTGGAGCTTGCAGTGAGCCAAGATCATGCCACTGCACTCCAGCCTAGGGGATAGAGCGAGGCTCCGTCTCAAAACAACAACAGAAAAAGGACTTTGGGGACTCGGAAGGAAAGGTAGGGCGGTTGAGGAATAAAAGGCTACACAGGGTACAGTGTACACTGCTCGGGTGACAAGGGTACCAAAATCTCAGAAATCATCACTAAAGAGCTTATCCATGGAACCAAAAACTGCCTGTACTTCAAAAACTATTGAAATTTTTTTAAAATGTTTTTTTTTCTCCGTGGTTTATACCATTTCCTTATAGGCTTCATTTTTTCCAGAGGCTAACTTTTTTTTTGTTTTTTTTTTTTTTTTGAGACAGAGTTGTGGTCTCTCGCCCAGGCTAGAGTGCAGTGGTGCGATCTCACTGCAACCTCTGCCTCCTGGGTTCAAGCGATTCTCGTGGCTCAGCCTCCTGAGTAGCTGCAATTACAGGCATGTGCCACCACAACCAGCTAATTTTTTTCCTGGCCTTAAGTGTTCTCCCCACCTCGGCCTCCCAAAGTGCTGGGATTATAGGCATGAGCCACCGTACCCAGCCTCCAGGGGTTAACTTTTCTTTGCTACCTGCTGCTTAATATCATTGATAATTTCCATCTGTTCCACGGATATTATATTTCCTGGCAACTGTTAGCTGGACTCCTTCAATTTTACCCATCTTAAAATTAAATTTGCATGTTTTTCTTTCTTTTCCTTTTTTTTTTTTTTTGAGAGGGAGTCTCGCTTTGTCGCCCAGGCTGGAGTGCAATGGCGTGATCTCGGCTCACTACAACCTCTGCCTCCCAGGTTCAAGCGATTCTCCTGCCTCAGACTCCCAAAAAACTGGGATTACAGGGCCTACCACCAGGCCTGACTAATTTTTTTTTTTTTTTTTTTGTATTTTTAGTAGAGACAGAGTTTCACCCTGTTGGCCAGGCTGGTCTCAAACTCCTGACCTCAAGTGATCCACCCATTTTAGCCTCCCAAAGTGCTGGGATTACAGGCGTGAGCCACTGCACCTGGCCGGTATTTACATTTCTCCCTCTCTCTCTCCCCAGCTTCTCCTTCCCTTCCTTTTTGGGAGTTGCCATAGGAGTCTGTAAGATAGCTCCCAACATTTCCCCCTCCTGGTATTCATGCCTTTGTGTACTCCCTCCCCTTCCTTTAAGTGTCAGCTGAACAAAGTGACTTGCTTCTAACAAATAGAATAGAATAGGGCACGAGTAATGGGCTAGCACTTCCAAGATTAGCATACAAAAAGAAGATGTGATTTTCATCCTGTATTCTCTGGATCTCTCTACCTTCATTCTGGGGAAAGTCAGCTGACATGTTGTCAGCAGCCCTGTGGAGGGGGCCATGTGGCAAGGAACTGGTGACTTGGGCTAACAGCTTGGGAGACCCTGAGACCTGCCAACAACTACTGAGTAAGCTTGGAAGTGGACTTTCCCCTAGTAGAGCCTTGAGATGACTATTGCCCTGGCTGACACCATAACTGCTTCCTTGTGAGAGACCTTGAGCCAAAGGACCCAGCAAAACCATGTCCAGAATCCTGACCTGCAGAAACAGTGAGATAGTATTTCTTGCCCCCGACAGTCATCTGTTTAGCTTCAGCCCAGTCAACTCTCACATGGATAACTTCAGTAGCCTTTTATTTTTGAGCTGGAGTCTCGCTCTGTTGTCAGGCTGGAGTGCAGTGGCGCGATCTCAGCTCACTGCAACCTCCGCAAGCTTCTGCTTCCCAGGTTCAAGTGATTCTCCTGACTCAGCCTCCTGAGAAGCAGGGACTACAGACATGCACCACCAAATCTGGGTAATTTTTGTATTTTTAGTAGAGACGGGGTTTCACTGTGTTGGCCAGGCTGGTCTCAAACTCCTGACCTCAGATGATCCACCCACCTTGGCCTCCCAAAGTGCTGGGATCACAGGTGTCAGTCACCGCACGCAGCCTAACTTCAGTAGCCTTCTAGCTGCCTCTTCATAAGGAAATAGTCATCCATTTCTTGCTTGTGTCAAACCCTGTGTGAGACACCCTCACTCTAGCAGTTCCCTCACCTCAACCAATGTATTCACCATATGACAGAGTAATTTTCGGCTGGGCGCAGTGGCTCTTGCCTGTAATCCCAGCACTTTGGGAGGCCGAGGCAGGAAGATCACAAGGTCATGAGATCGAGGCCATCCTGGCTAACACGGTGAAACCCCATCACTACTAAAAATACAAAAAATTAGCCGGGTGTGGTGGCAGGCGCCTGTAGTCCCAGCTAGGGAGGCTGAGGCCGGAGAATGGCGAGAACCCGGGAGGCGGAGCTTGCAGTGAGCCGAAATTGTGCCACTGCACCCCAGCCTGGGTGACACAGAGAGAGTCCATCTCAAAAAAAACAAAAAACAAAAAACAAAAAACAAAAAAAAAACCAGAGTAATTTTCCTGAACGGCCCACCTTCCCAAGGGGTCAAGGCCAAATTCCTTAGCACAGCTCATAAGCTCCTCCATGCTTTGGTCCTGGTCTCCACTGCAGTCTTGCCCTGCCTGCCCCTACTCTCCAGGCCAGCTGACCCTTTGGATTCAGCTCACCCTCATTCACACTCGTTCATTCAGAAAACATTCATGAGGCCAGGCCTAGTGGCTCAGGCCTGTAATCCCAGCAGCTTGGGAGGCCAAGATGGAAGGATCCGATGAGCCCAGGAGTTTGAGACCAGCCTGGGTAACATAGTAAGATCTCATCTCTGTTAAAAAGAGAGAGAGGATCAGGTACGGTGGCTCACTCCTGTAATCCCAGCACTTTGGGAGGCTGAGGTGGGCGGATCACAATGTCAGGAGATGGAGAACATCCTGGACAACATGGTGAAACCCTTTTCTAACTAAAAATAGAAAAATTAGCCGGGCGTGGTGGCTGGCATCTGTAATCCCAGCTACTCGGGAAGCTGAGGCAGGAGAATCGCTTCAACCAGGGAGTCGGAGGTTGCAGTGAGCTGAGATCACGCCACTACACTGCAGCATGGTGACAGAGCGAGAATCCATCTCAAAAAAAAAAAAAAAAAAAAAAAATGAGGGCCTACTGAACTGAGTGCCTGGTGCTTTTGAAAGGCACTCAAATTCCAAGATGAATAAAATGGAACAGTTCTATGCCCAAGGAACTACCAAATTACTATATAGTAGATGATATCTTTGGGGTGTTCTTCAAGTACCATGGAAAACTAACCAGACTCGGGGGTCCTAGAAAGGCTTTCTGGAAGATAAATGAGGGAGGGCATCCCAGGCAGGCAGAATAGACAGACAAAAGCCTGGACGAAAGTCCTGGCCTCTGCCCACCTGGGAAAAGCTCCTCAAGTTCTTTTGTTTTGTTTGTTTAGAGACAGGGTCTGCTTCTGTGGCCCAGGCTAGAGTGCAGTGGCACAATCATGGCTTATTGCAGCCTGAAACTCACTATCCATAGAGCCAATCCTGAATCATGCATCATACATCACTGCCTGTATAAGCACTTACTCTTTTTTAATTTTTTGAGAGGGAGTCTCGCTCTGTCCCCCAGGCTGGAGTGCAGTGGCACCATCTCGGCTCACTGCAAGCTCTGCCTCCCAGGTTCACACCATTCTCCTGCCTCAGCCTCCTGAGTAGGTGGGACTGCAGGCGCCCGCCACCATGCCCGGCTAATTTTTTGTATTTTTATTTATTTTTTTATTTATTTATTTTTTTGAGACGGAGTCTCGCTCTGTCGCCCAGGCTGGAGTGAGTGGTGCGATCTCAGCTCACTGCAAGCTCCGCCTTCTGGGTTTACGCCATTCTCCTGCCTCAGCCTCCCGAGTAGCTGGGACTACAGGTGCCTGCCACCTTGCCCAGCTAGTTTTTTGTATTTTTTTAGTAGAGACGGGGTTTCACTGTGTTAGCCAGGCTGGTCTCGATCTCCTGACCTCGTGATCCACCTGTCTCGGCCTCCCAAAGTGCTGGGATTACAGGCTTGAGCCACCGCGCCCGGCAATATTTTTAGTAGAGACAGGGTTTCACCGTGTTAGCCAGGATGGTCTCGATTCCCTGACCTCAAGATCCGCCCATCTCGGCCTCCTAAAGTGCTGGGATTACAGGCGTGAGCCACTGAGCCCGGCCAGCACTTATTCTTCAAGGAAAGAACTGCAATGGTTCTTCCTTTATTTGGGCCCAACTGCTTTAAGATGGCTCTGAATGCCCAGGGGATGGAGGGAGGCAGAGGAGGGAGAAGGCCCCAGAGAGCATAGCAGAGGAGGCATTGGCCCACGGCAAGAGGCATTGAGCGCCTCCAAAGCCAAGATGCGAGAGGCATCCCTCAATCTCCAGTTATCTGATTCTGGGAACCTGTAGGCACTTTCAAGCTGGAAGGAAAATGAGTCTGAAGCTTGTTTGCTCCCTGGGGGCAGTTCTGTGATGGTCAGGTTTTGAATATTTGCATATAAATGAAAACCAGAGACAACAGTTACATAAACTCCTAGGTGGGCTGATTTGGGGAGCAGAATTGGAGGAGGATTGAACTTCAACTCCTCTAGAAATCTGCAGAGCAACTTAATGGACTGCAGAGTCTATTCAGAAGGATGGGCTGAGTGGGGTCTGAATACTTGAATTCTCTTTTATCTTTGTTTAGGATGAGAGAAGCTAGGGGTGGATGGAGATTTCTGGAAGGCTTTTGCACCATGACCCTCACCCTCTTATTTATGCCCTGCACACTACACTTTACTCTGTAACCCACCCGCTACCACTAAGATAGCAGCCCCTGCCTCCAGTTGACATCAGATGTTGAATTTTTCCAAAGGGCTGGAACTTTTGCAGTTGTCCCTGGTCTGTGACTGTATCACAATGCCAAATCTCTCTCTCTCTCTCTCTTTTTTTTTTTTTTTTTTTTTTTGAGACAGGGTTTTGCTCTGTCATGCAGGCTGGAGTGCAGTGACACAATCGTGGCTCACTGTAGCCTCAACTTCCCAGACTGGAGCAATCCTCCCACCTCTGCCTCCTGAGTAGCTGGGACTGCAGGCATGCACTAATGCCTGTAGCATGTACATAGTAATGCAGCATGCTTGGCTAATTTCTTTTTCTTTTTCTTTTCTTTTTTTTTTTTTTTTTGAGAGAGTTTTGCTCTTGTCGCCCAGGCTGGAGTGCAATGGCACCATCTTGGCTCACTGCAAACTCCGCTTCCCAGGTTCAAGCAATTCTGCCTCAGCCTCCCAAGTCGCTGGGATTACAGGCATCTGCCATCATGCCCACCTAATTTTTTTATTTTTAGTAGAGACAGGATCTCACTATATTGCCAGACTGGTCTCAAACTCCTGACTGTCTTAATTTAATTTAATTTAATAATTGTCTTAATTTAATACTTAATTTAGGAGAGCTAAATAATTAAACATGAGGCCAAAGTACATAAGAAAGCGGCAGTCTTTTATTGCAAATATGCACACACTCTCGGGTGAGGTTCTCTGGTCCTCAGGTATGGGGCCAGGGAAGTCGCGCCGGCGCTCTCGGGTGAGGTTCTCCGGTCCACAAGTAGGAGGGGCCGAAGAAGTCACGCCGGCTCCCGCCGGCACCGGACTTTTATGCGTTGGTACTGGAAGGGGGAGGGCAGTGTGCGGGATAAGGGTGTGATAGGGGGTCTCCATAGGCGTGGCCGGGTAAGTTTCAATCTCTTCGGATTTACGTCACCTGGTGCCTGCTCGGTTGATCTGCATCTTCCTGGGCGCGGGCTGCATTTTCCCGCACGTGGGAAAGTTGGTGAGGAAGAACCCGGAAGCAACATGGATTGTGCCTTCTTGTTCACCTTCCTCCATCTTGTCCTTTCTCCCTCACCCAAACACTGACCTCAGGTAATCCACCTGCCTTGGCCTCCCAAAGTGCTGAGATTACAGGCGTGGGCTGTGCCTGGCCTTTTTTTTTTTGTTATTTTGGTTTTTTTTAAATTTTTTTGTAAAGACGATGTTTTGCTATGTTGCCCAGGCTGGTCTCAAACTCCTGGATTCAAGTGATCCTTCTGCCTTGGCTTCCCAAAATGCTGGGATTACAGGCATGGGCCACCTTGCCCAGTCCTTCAGCACCAAATCTCTAACCTAACCCCATGTTTTATCCCCTTCAACAACCCCATGTGGCCTGTCTCACTCAACATTGCTTCAGAGAACCAGTGTTGTCGCTTAGTACTGCAGGGGGTGCTACTGATAATGTCAGCAGCAGTGATTCCCACGGGTCAGAAGAACTCCATTCTTGCCTCCGGGAGGAAACAGTTCAGCCGAGGGGCATAAGACAGAGTGACAGACTGAGGCAAGTTTTAGAGCAGGAGTTAAAGTTTATTAAAAAGCTTCAGAGCAAGAACAAAAGGAAATACACTACACTTGGAACAGGGGCAACCAAGCAACTTGAGAGATCCAAGTGCTCCAACTGACCTTGGCTTGAGGTTTATACATTGGCATGGTTCTGGGGTGTGCATTCCTTCTCCCCTGATTCTTCCCTTGGTGTGGGCTGTCCTTGTGCAGTGGCCTGCGGATACTTGGGAGGGGCCACGTGAGCAGTGCAGTGTGTTTGCTGAAGTTACGCACATGCTCATTTGAGGCATTCTTCTCTTACCAGTTGAGTGTTCCTAGAGGAAGGTCATATACCAGTTAAACTCTGCCATTTTGCCTCTTAGTGCATACGCTTGAGCCCACTCCCCCAACTCCTGAGATGTTATCGGGAAGCTGTAGATCACCAGCGTCAGGTGTTTTCTTTCTTTTTATTTTTTTTAGACAGAATCTTGCTCTGTCACCAGGCTGGAGTGCAGTGGCGTGATCTTGGCTCACTGCAATCTCTGCCTCCTGTGTTCAAGCGATTCCACTGCCTCAACCTCCTGAGTAGCTGGGACTACAGGCATGCACCACCACGCCCGGCTAATTTTTTGTATTTTAGTAGAGATGGGGTTTCACCATGTTGGCCAGGATGGTCTTGATGCCCTGACCTCGTGATCCAGCCGCCTTGGCCTCCCAAAGTGCTGGGATTACAGGCGTGAACCACCGTGCCCGGCCACTAGATGTTTTCTATCTATTGGGAGACTGCCTTTCCCTGGTGCCTGTTGCAACCAATTTTTATTTTATTTCATTATTTTTTAGATGGAGTCTTGCTCTGTCGCCCAGGCTGGAGTGCAATGGTATGATCTGGGCTCACTGCAACCTTTGTATCCCGGGTTCAAGTGATTCTCCTGCCTCAGCCTCCTGAGTAGCTGAGACTACAGGCACCTGCCATCATGCATAGCTAATTTTTGTATTTTTGTAGAGATGGGGTTTCACCATGTTGGCCAGGCTGGTCTTGAACTCCTGACCTCAGGTGATCTGCCCACCTCGGCCTCCCAAAGTGCTGAGATTATAAGTGTGAGCCACAGCTCCTGGCCCAATTATTATTTTAGAGAGACAGTTTAACAGCTGCCTGACCATCACCTGACAGTTGCCTGATCATCACCTGACATTCCTAGGGGGAGGGTAGTCCTCTCCTGCCCTGCTCACATCTGCCTAACTACCTATTCTGACAGTACGGCGCTGTTTTGGAATTTTAGGTTAAAAACTGAACTCTCCAGTGATGGAGAAATAAAGAATGTTTCAACTGAATTGTCAGGACAACTGGTGACCAGATAGATACACATGTATCTTTCTTGAATTGGGCCTCATGTAGAAAAGATTGTTCATTGTGAACCCCACGCCTGTTTTACTGCCGTCTCTCAAAGTTTCACAGAAGAGGCACAAAGGTCCCTTAGTAGTCAAGACCTTGAAGCTCAAGGATGTGTCCTATTTATTCCTGGAGCTGCCACACTGCAGACATTCAGTAAACATGACGGTCTATTTAGGAGAGAAGAAGCCACCCACATTCTCTGGGTCAATTTCTCCCTCATGCTTTCCCTTTCTGCATAACGCCATAGCTTCTGGTGTCACACCTGCAAAACCAAACCAAACAAGCTTCCCCATAAGCCATCCCTGCCCCACTTTCTTTCTCTCATTTGCCCCTGCCATCCACCTTAGCTACTGTTCTCTCTTTCTAGAAAAAGAGATTAGCTCCATTTCCCCATTCACTCCCTACACCCCAACATCACAAAATCTTTCAGCTTCTATTATTCACAGAAACCATATTCACTACATTGATCAGTAGCCTTTTGTTTTTTGTAGTTGCCTCTTAATTGAGAAACCAGCAGGGCCCCTTACTGTCACTTAGCTTATATTGCTGTTGACTATTTTGCCTTGAAATGCTTCTATAGGCTGGGCTCATTGGCTCATGTCTATAATCCCAGCACTTTGGGAGGCCGAGTGGGACGGATCACTTGAGGTCAGGAATTCGAGATCAGCCTGGCCAAAATGGCGAAACCCTGTTGCTACTAAAAATACAAAAATTAGCTGGACTTGGTGGCACATGCCTGTAATCCCAGATACTCAGAGGTGGAGGCAGGAGAATCACTTGAACCTGGGAGGTGGAGGCTGCAGTGAGCCAAGATTGCACCACTGCACTCCAGCCTGGGAGACAGAGTGAGACTCTGGTAAGAAAAAGAAGGAAAGGGAAAGGGAAAGGGAAAGGGAAAGGGAAAGGGAAAGGGAAAGGGAAAGGGAAAGGGAAAGGGAGGGGAAGGGAGGGGAGGGGAGGGGAGGGGAGGGAAGGGAAGGGAAGGAGAAAGAAAGAAATGCTTCTATAGTATCTTTTCCGACAACACACTGTCCTGGTTCTCCAAGGACCTTTTCAGGCCAAGTCCCCTCTCACCCTCAGGCTCCTTCAGAGCCTCCTTTAATTCCACTCCTACCCCAATAACATAGGCATTACTGAGGGTCCTAGTAAATTAAACTAAGTTTGGCCAGAGGCTGCCTCCTTACCTTGAGTTCCTACTGAAAGAACTGCAACCTAACTTCAGCAGGTAAACTGAGAGCCTAATATAGAAGTTTTGTTTTGTAACAAATAGCTAAGTGTCAGCCAAGCACAGCAGCTGAGCTTCAGTCAGTCACGGGCTACCAGCTGATCAGATCATGTCTTAATACTGAGCTGTAACCGATCAAGCTGTTTTCCACACCTCATTTCTGTTTTTTCTGTCTATAAGTGATCCCTGCCTACCTTACAAACTGGAGCTCTCTGAAGCTCTGCTTGTTCCCAGAGCCACCCGATTCAGGAATTGTTCTTTAGGCTGGGCATGGTGACTCACATCTGTAATCTCAGCACTTTGGGAGGCCAAGGTGGGTGGATCATCTGAGGTTGGGAGTTCGAGACCAGGCTGACCAACATGGAGAAACCCCATCTCTACTAAAAATACAAAATTAGCCAGCTGTGGTGGTGCATGCCTGTAATCCCAGTTACTCGGGAGGCTGAGGCAGGAGAATCGTTTGAACCTGGGATGCAGAGGTTTCAGTGAGCCAAGATTGTGCCATTGCACTCCAGCTGGGGCAACAAGAGCAAAACTCTGTCTCAAAAAAAAAAAAAAAAAAAAAAGAAAGAAAGAAATGAATAAAAGCTGGGCATCATGGCATGTGGCATGTGGTCCTAGCTACTCAGGAGGGTCCCTTGAGCCCAGGAGTTTGAGGCTGTGGTGAGCTAGGATTGCGCCACTGCACTCCAGCCTGTGCGACTGAGTGAGACCAGTCTCTAAAAAATAATATATATTTTTAAGGACTCATTATCTGTTAAATTACCCTCTGTTAAATTTAATTTGTCTAGAGTTTTTCTTTCAATAGTTCAGTTGCTCCTCTCCCCTCCCTCCCCTTGCCAGAATTTTGCTCCTGAAAATGTAGGAGCACACTTTGCCAGCAGCACTGTCCTTACTGAGAGCTTTATAGAAATGCAGAATCTTAGGCCCTACCTCAGGCTTTCTGCATCAGAATCTGCATTTTGTTTTTGTTTTTTGTTTTTGTTTCTTTTTGAGATAGAGTCTGTCTCTGTCACCCAGGCTAGAGTGCAGTGGTGCGATCTCGGCTCACTGCAACCTCTGCCTCCTGGGTTCGATTGACTCTTCTGCCTCAGCCCCCTGAGCAGCTGGGATTACAAGTGCTCACCACCATGCCCAGCTAATTTTTGTAGTGTTTTGTTTTTTTTTTTGAGACGGAGTCTCGCTCTGTCGCCCAGGCTGGAGTGCAGTGGAGCAATCTCGGCTCACTGCAAGCTCCGCCTCCTGGGTTCACGCCATTTTCCTGCCTCAGCCTCCTGAGTAGCTAGCTGGGACTACAGGCACCTGCCACCACCCCCGGCTAATTTTTTTGTATTTTTAGTAGAGACGGGGTTTCACTGTGTTAGCCAGGATGGTCTCGATCTCCTGACCTCGTGATCTGCCCGCCTCAGCCTCCCAAAGTGCTGGGATTACAGACGTGAGCCACTGTGCCCGGCCAATTTTTGTAGTTTTAATAGAGACGGGGTTTCACCATGTTGGCCAGGCTGGTCTCAAAATTCCTGACTTCAAGTGATCCACCCACCTAGGCTTCCCAAAGTGCTGGGATTACAGGCCTGAGCCACCATGCCTGGCCTTTTTTTTTTATTTTTATTTTTTGAGACTTGGTTTTGCCATGCTGCTCAGGCTGGTCTTGAACTCCTGAGCTCAAGTGATCTACCCACTTCAGCCTCCCAAAGTGCTAGGACTACAGGCATGTGCCACCACGTCCAGCTATTTAAAAATATATATTTTTTGTAGAGATGGGGGTCTCACTATGTTGCCCAGGCTTGTCTTAAAGTCCTCCTGCCCAGGCTGGTCTTAAAGTCCTCCCAAAACACTGGGATTACAGGCATGAGCCACCGTGCCTGGCCTAAGTTATAATAATTTTTTAAAAAATTGCTTACTGGTTGAGAACATAGGCTCTAGAATTAAACTTCCTGGATTCCAGTTCTGGCTATGCTTTTCACTAGTTGGTGACCCTGAATATCTTGCTTAACTCCTCCATACCTTGGTTTCTTAATGTAGAAAATGGAAATAATAATTATTCATACTTCATACATTTTTGGTTTTGGTTTTATTTTTTGAGATAGGGTCTCATTCCCATCACCCAGCCTGGATGCAGTGGCGTGATCATGGCTTGCAGCAGCCTCAACTTCCCAGGCTCAGGTGATCCTCAGCCTCCCGAGTAGCTGGGACCACAGACAGGAGCTATCACACCCGGCTAATTTCTTGTCTTTTTAGTAGAGATGAGGTTTTGCCACATTGGCCAGGCTGATCTCGAACTCCTGACCTCAAGTGATCTGCCCACCTCTGCCTTCCAAAATGCTGGGATTATAGGCATGAGCCACCTCTCCTGGTTCGGGTTTTGTGAAGATTAAATTAGCTGATACCTATAAACTAACTGCTTAGGAGAATGTCTGACACATTTTGTGATGTTGATGATAACTTACATTAGCATGCATGCCTTGTAGGATCCCCTACTTTGACCCTGATGCTCCTACTTTACTAGCTGTTGGACTTTCAGCATGCTTCTTAAATTCTCTAAGTCTTGGCTTCTTATCTGTAAGTGGGAATAATAACACAGATAATACTTACTATATTAGATTGTAATGGAAAATAAATTAGATCATTCATGTACAGTGCTTATAATAAGTGCTTGACAATATGAAGGGTTAGTTTTTTTTTGTTTTGTTTTATTTTTGAGGCAGTCTTGCTCTGTCTCCCAGGCTGGAGTACAGTGGCACGATCTCGGCTCACTGCAACCTCTGCCTCCCAGGTTCCAGCAATTCTCTGCTTCAGCCTCCTGAGTAGCTGGGATTACAGGCATGTGTCAGCACGTCCAGCTAATTTTTTGCATTTTTAGTAGAGATGGGGTTTCACCATGTTGGCCAGGCTGGTCTTGAACTCCTGACCTCAAGTGATCTGCTTGCCTGGGCCTCCCAAAGTGCTGGGATTACAGGGGTGAGCCACCTTGCCCAGTCAAAAAAAGGTTTTTTGTAAGATAAGGTCTTGCTATGTTGCCCAGGCTGATCATGACTTCCTGGGTTCAAGTGATCCTCCTGCCTCAACCTCCCGAGTAGCTAGACTACAGACACGCCACCCAGCTAATTTAATTTTTTTTTTTTTTTGGTAGAAACAGGGTCATGCTACACTGCCCAGGCTGGTCTCAAACTCCTGGCTTCAAGCAGTCCTCCTGCCTTGGCCTCCTAAAATGCTGGGATTACAGGTATAGGTCACCATGCGTGGCCTAATATGAAGGTTTTTTTGTGTTTTTTTTGAGACAGAGTCCCACTCTGTCACCCAGGCTGGAATGCAGTGGCTCAATCTCGGTCCACTGCAACCTCCGCCTCCCAGGTCCAAGCAATTCTCCTGCCTCAGCCTCCTGAGCAGCTGGGATTACAGGAGCCTGACACGATGCTCAGCTAATTTTTTTTTTTTTTTTTTTTTTTTTTGAGACGGAGTCTCACTCTTGTTGCTCAGGCTGGGGTGCAATGGCACGATCTTGGCTCACTGCAACCTCCGCCTCCTGGGTTCAAGTGATTCTCCTGCCTCAGCCTCCCAAATAGCTGGGATTACAGGCATGCACCACCATGCCCGGCTAATTTTTGTATTTTTAGTAGGGATGGGGTTTCTCCATGTTGGTCAGGCTAGTCTTCAACTCCCGACCTCAAGTGATCCACCCGCCTCAGCCTCCCAAAGTGCTGGGATTACAGGTATGAGCCACTGTGCCTGGCCCAATTTTTGTATTTTTAATAAAGATAGGGTTTTGCCATGTTGACCAGGCTGGTCTTGAACTCCTGATGTCAAGTGATCTGCCTGCCTCAGCCTCCCAAAGTGCTGGGATTACAAGAGTGAGCCACTGCGCCCGGCCTTAAATTTTTTTTTTTTTGAGACGGAGTCTTGCTCTGTAGCCCAGGCTGGAGTGCAGTGGCCGGATCTCAGCTCACTGCAAGCTCCGCCTCCCGGGTTTAGGCCATTCTCCTGCCTCAGCCTCCGGAGTAGCTGGGACTACAGGCGCCCGCCACCTCGCCCGGCTAGTTTTTTGTATTTTTAGTAGAGACGGGGTTTCACGGTGTTAGCCAGGATGGTCTCGATCTCCTGACCTCGTGATCCGCCCGTCTCGGCCTCCCAAAGTGCTGGGATTACAGGCTTGAGCCACCGCGCCCGGCCCAAATTTTTTAATAAATTGAAACAAACTGAATAATAATGTCTATTTCACAGGTTACTGTGGAGATAAAATGAGAGTACTTTGAAAACTTTAATTTGAAAGCTTTACTTTGAAAGCTTTAGCACTAAATGATGCACTAGTTATGTCAATCCATTTCCACTAGATGGCAGTAGACATCGCCAAAACCAGCTTAGCTCTACTAGCTGTTGGAGAACGTACATTTTTAGGAAATGACTTAACTAGTCTTGGATTTGTGATTATATTGAAATGTTGGAGTTTTGATTTCAAATGAATGGACTACCTGCTTGAGCTTAGAAATATTTTTGCTTGATGTGGATTGTGAAAAATGATTATTCTTAATATAGAGCCTGTTCCATACCCCTCTCCCTCAGTTTCCATCTTCATCTTTGGATGTGCACATCTTGGTTTTTCATCTTTGTTTTTGAGACAGAGTCTTACTCTGTTGCCCAGGCTGGAACGCAATGGCGTGATCTCGGCTCACTGCAACTTCTGCCTCCTGGGTTCAATCGATTCTCCTGCAATCCCATCACTATGGGAGGCTGAGGATTGAGCCACTGCATTCCAGCCTGGGTGACAGAGTGGGACTCTGTCTCAAAAAAAAAAACCAAAAAACCTTTGTATTAGGCCAGGCATGGTGACCTATACCTGTAATCCCAGCATTTTAGGAGGCCAAGGCAGGAGGACTGCTTGAGGCCAGGAGTTTGAGACCAGCCTGGGGAGTGTAGCATGACCCTGTTTCTACAAAAAAAAAAAAAAAATTAAATTAGCTGGGTGGCGTGTCTGTAGTCTAGTTACTCGGGAGGTTGAGGCAGGAGGATCACTTGAACCCAGGAAGTCATGATCAGCCTGGGCAACACAGCAAGACCTTATCTTACAAAAAACCTTTTTTTGACTGGGCAAGGTGGCTCACCCCTGTAATCCCAGCACTTCCTCCCAAAGTGCTGGGATTACAGGGGTCAGCCACCGCACCTGGCCTGGAGATATCTTTTCTACCCAACAAAATCATTTGCCACTTATTTTCCATAAGCTAACATCTAACTTTACAGACTCCGGGCCCTATCAATGGTAAATAAATGAAATGAAATGACTTCCTCTGGAATCAGATAACTTTCATGCCGGCCTTTTAGACAGTACTCTAGTATGACTTTGAAAGGACATACTTGGGCCGGGCGCGGTGGCTCATGACTGTAATTCTAGCACTTTGGGAGGCCGAGGTGGGCAGATCACAAGGTCAAGAGATCGAGACCATCTTGGCCAACATGGTGAAACTCTGTCTCTACTAAAAATACAAAAAATTAGCTGGGCGTAAACTGGGTGCGGTGGCTCACGCCCATAACCCCAACACTTTGGGAGGCCGAGGCAGGCGGATCATGGGATCAGGAAACCGAGACCATCCTGGCTAACATGGTGAAACTCCATCTCTACTAAAAATACAAAAAATTAGCCGGACATGATGGCAGGTGCCTGTAGTCCCAGTTACTGGGGAGGCTGAGGCAGGAGAATGACATGAACCCGGGAGGTGGAGCTTGCAGTGAGCCGAGTTTGTGCCACTGCACTCCAGCCTGGACAACAGAGCGAGACTCCATCTCAGAAAAAAAAAAAAAAATTGCTGGGAGTGGTGGCATGTGCCTGTAGTCTCAGCTACTCAGGAGGCTGAGGCAGGAGAATTGCTTGAAACCACTGGAAAGCAGAGGTTACAGTGAGCCGAGATCACGTCACTGCACTCCAGTCTGGGCAAGGAAAGCAAAACTCCGTCTCAAAAAATAAATAAATAAAATAAAATAAAATAAAGAAAGGACATATTTGGAGGACACATTAGGATAATTTTTCTTAAATGTTTAAACTTGGTGCCAGAGGCAATACGGAACATACATGTTGGGTTGCCAACTTGATCGACAATTGCATTTCAATTATGTTAGCTTCAGGGTTAAAGTTTCTATCTACACCACAGAGCCTAATGGTAAAGAAAACCACATTGAATTAGGCTTGCCTTTTATTTATTTTTTGTAGAGATAGGGCTCTCACAATGTTGCCCAGGTTGGTCTCAAATTCTGGCCTCAAGCTATCCTCCTATCTCTGCCTCCCAAAGTGCTGGGATTAGAACACCTGGCCAAATTCTGTGTTTTGACCACTGTATTTTCCTAGCTATTTTCCAGCTAATCAGAAGCACATACAAGTCAAAAATACCCAGGACACATAATTTCACAATGCTGTGTAGAAAGCAAGGCAAGAAAGGTTATATTAACATTTAATTCTATGTCATATCATTGTCTTGTTTACGGTGAGCATATTTTGTAAAATAATTGGGATGCCTACTCTGACAAAAGGTTATTTTAATTTTTCTCATAGAAACCTTGGAATCTTTTAGATGAAAGTTTCACAAATGTCTAAACATTAAATTACATTACGTTTAAATTGCCCTTCATTGTAGAATATAATAAAATTACCTATTCTTTTTTCTTTTCTTTTCTTTTTTGCGAAGGAGTTTCGCTCTTGTTGCCCAAGCTGGAGTGCAATGGCCAGATCTTGGCTCATTGCAATCTCTGCCTCCCGGGTTCAAGCAATTCTCCCGCCTGAGCCTCCCAAGTAGCTGGGATTACAGGCATGTGCCACCATGCCCAGCTAATTTTGTATTTTTTTTTAGTAGGGATGGGATTGCTCCATGTTAGTCAGGCTGGTCTCAAACTTCTGACCTCAGGTGATCCACCAGCCTACGGCCTCCCAAAGTGCTGGGATTACAGGCCTGAGCCACCGCACCCGGCTAAAATTACCTATTCTTAATACTTAGACTTAAGGCCACTACGATTTACTAGAATAACATTAATTACTCAGGTTCATTTAAATCATGATGATGTTAAAGAAGGAAAAGAGACTCTGTATGCTCAGAATATTTTGAATTACATACCTTTATGGCTGAACATAGTGGTTCATGCCTATAATTCCAACACTTTGGGAGGCTGAGGTAGGGGAATCACTTGAGGTCAAGCCAACATGGTGAAACCTCATCTGTACACAAATATAAAAATTAGCCAGGTGTGGTGGCGCTGGCCCGTAGTCTTAGCTATTTGGGAGGTGGAGACATGAGAATTGTTTGAACCCGGGAGGCGGAGGTTGCAGTGAGCCGAGATCGTGCCACTGCACTCCAGCTTGGGGAACATAGCGAGACTCTGTCTCAAAAACAATAACAACAACAACAACAACAACAACAACAAAACCCAAAAAACGAAGGCCAGGCGCGCTGGCTCACGCCTGTAATCCCAGCACTTTGGGAGGCCGACATGTGTGGATCATGAGGTCAAGAGATCAAGACCATCCTGGCCAACATGGTAAAATCCATCTCTACTAAAAATACAAAAATTAGCTAGGCATGGTGGCGTGTACCTGTAGTCCCAGCTACTTGGGAGGCTGAGGCAGGAGAATAACTTCAACCCAGAAGGCAGAGAGCCAAGATCAGGCTGGAATGAAGACTCTAGCCTGTTGACAGAGCAAGACTCTGTCTCAAGAAAAAAAAAAAAAAAAAAGAATTATGTCCCTTTACTATTCAGATTCTATAGATAATTTTCAGAGCTTCACCTTTATATTTTGAGATGATAGTAGACTTGCGTGTAGTTGTTAGAAAACAGTATAGTAATATCTTGCGTAACTATAATGTAGAAAACAGGAAACTGACAATACAGTCTACTAACTTTAATCAGATTTCACCAGTTTTACCAATGTTCATTTGTGCGTGTTTGTGCGTATATTTAATTCTATGCAATTGTATCCACATTTGAAGATTCCTGTGACCACCAACCCCGTGAAGATACATAACAGAATTTAAAAAACCCAGGGTTTACTTTCTTTTTCTTTTTTTTTTTAAAAAAGGGCTGGTCATGGTAGCTCACACCTGTAATCCCAGCACTTTGGGAGGCTGAAGTGGGCAGATCACCTGAGGTCAGTAGTTTGAGACCAGCCTGGCCAACATGGCAAAACCCTGTCTCTACTGAAAATAGAAAAATTAGCCTGGCGTGGTGGTGCACGCCTGTAATTTCAGCTACTTGGGAGGCTGAGGTAGGAGAATCACTTGAACCCAGGAGGCGGAGGTTGCAGTGAGATGAGATTGCGCAACTGCACTCCAGCCTAGGTCACAGAGAGAGACTCCATCTCAAAAACAAAAATAAAAAACAGCCACCGCGTCTGGCCTGCTTTGATTGATTGATTGATTGATTGATTGTGGGTTTTTTTTTTTTTTTTTTTGACACGGAGTCTCACTCTGTCACTTAGGCTGGAGTGCTGTGGCACAATGTCGGCTCACTGCAACCTCTGTCTCCTGGGTTCAAGTGATTATCCTGCCTCAGCTTCCCGAGTAGCTGGGACTGCAGGCATGTTCCACCACACACCTGGCTAATTTTTGTAGTTTTAGCAGAGATGGGGTTTCACCATGTTGGTCAGGCTGGTCTCGAACTCCTGACCTCAAATGATCCACCTGACTTGTTCTCCCAAAGTGCTAGGATCACAGGCACGAGCCCCTACCCCTGGCCCCAAGTTTTCTTTTTTGTGGGATAAATGCCCAAGAGTGCAATTACTGAGTCATATGTCATGTGGTATTTGTATGTTTAGATTTTTTTCTTTTTTTTTTTTTTTTCCGAGACAGTCTCACTCTGTCACCCAGGCTGGAATGCAATGGTGCGATCTCGGCTCACCACAACCTCCGCCTCCCAGGTTCAAGGGATTCTCCCTGCCTCAGCCTTCTCAGTAGCTGGGATTACAGGCACCCGCCACCAAGACCAGCTAATTTTTGTATTTTCAGTAGAGACAGAGTTTTGCCATGTTGGCCAGGCTGGTCTCAAACTCCAACCTCAGGTGATCCACCCGCCTTGGCCTCTTAAAGTGCTGGGACTGCAAGCGTGAGCCACCGCGCCCAACCACTTAGATTGTTAAGAAGCTGCCAAACTCTATTCCAGAGCAACCATACTATTTTATTTTATTTTATTATTTTATTTATTTTTTGAGATGGAGTCTCGCTCTGTCACCCAGGCTGGAGTGCAGTGGCTCGATCTCAGCTCAGTGGAACCTCCACCTCCTGGGTTCAAGCGATTCTCCTGCCTCAGCCTCCTGAGTGGCTAGGATTACAGGTGCGCGCCACCACGCCCATCTAATTTTGTGTTTTCAGTAGAGACAGGAGTTCACCATGTTGGCCAGGCTGGTCTTGAACTCCTGACCTCAGGTGATCTGCCCACTTCAGCCCCTGAAAATGCTGGGATTACAGGCACGAGCCACTGCGCCCAGGCTATTTATTTATTTATTTATTTTTTTGAGGTGGAATCTCATTCTGTCGCCCAGACTGGAGTACCGTGGTGCGATCTCAGCTCATGGCAACTTCTGCCTCCCGGGTTCAAGTGATTCTCCTATCTCAGCCTCCTGAGTAGCTAGGATTACAGGCGCACGCCATCATGCCCAGCTAATTTTTGTATTTTTAGTGAAGATGGGGTTTCACCATGTTGGCCAAGCTGGTCTTGTACTTCTAACCTCAAATGATCCACCCTCCTCAGCCTCCCAAAGTGCTGGGATTACAGGCGTGAGCCACCGTGCCCGGCCAGAGTAGGTGTACTATTTCACATTTCCGTGAACAATGAGTAATCCACTTTTTCCACATCCTTGCCAGCATTTGATGTTACTACTGTTTTTTATTTTAGTCATTCTGACAGGTGTGTAGTGTTATTGCAGTTTTTATTTTGCATTTCCCTAATGGCTTACAATGTTATGCTCATCTGCCACCTGTATATCCTCTCCAGGGTAATGTCTATTCATATCTTTTTGCCCACTTTCTAATCATGTATATTTTTTTATTCTTGGTTTTGAGATCTTTTTATATATTTTAGACAAAATATGTTCTCCTGGTCTACAATTTCTCCTTTTAGCGCTCTCTCTCTCTTTCTCTTTTTTTTTTTTGTTTGAGATGGTGTCTTGCTGTTGCCCAGGCTGGAGTGCAGTGGCGCCATCCCAGCTTACTGCAATCTCTATCTCCCAGGTTCAAGTGATTCTTGTGCCTTAGCCTTCTGCCTTTTTTGTTTGTTTGTGTTTAGAGATGGAGTGTCCCTGTGTTGCCCAGGCTGAAGTGCAGTGGCTATTCACAGGTGAGATCATTAAGCACTACAGCCTCAAACTTCTTTTTTGTTTTTGAGACGGAGTTTCGCTCTTGTTGCCCAGGCTGGAGTGCAATGATGTGATCTCGGCTCACTGCAACCTCCGCCTGCCAGGTTTAAGTGATTCCCCTGCCTCAGCCTTCCAAGTAGCTGGCATTAAAGGGATGTGCCACCACACCCAGCTAATTTTGTATTTCCAGTAGAGATGAGGTTTCTCCATGTTGGTCAGGCTGGTCTCGAACTCCTGACCTCAGGTGATCCGCCCACCTCAGTTTCCCAAAGTGCTGGGATTACAGGTGTGAGCCACCATGCCCGGTCTATACTAGAGCCTCAAACTTCTGAGCTCAAGTGATCCTTCTGCCTCAGCCTCCCGGGTAGCTGACATTACAGGTGCTTGCCACTGAGCCTTGCTACTTTTCATCTTCTGTTTTTTTTTTTTGTTTTTTTTTTTCCCGAGAGTTTCACTCTATTGCCCAGGCTGGAGTGCAACGGCATGATCTTGGTTCACCGCAACCTCCACCTCCCGGGTTCAAGTGATTCTCTTGCCACAACCTCCTGGCATGTGCCACCAAGCCCGACTAATTTTTTGTGTTTTTAGTAGAGACAGGGTTTCACCACGTTGGCCAGGCTGGTCTCAAACTCCTGACCTCAGGTGATCCGCCCACCTTGGCCTCCCAAAGTGCTGGGATTATAGGCGTGGGCCACTGCACCCAGCCTCATCTTCTGCATAGGATTTTTTTTTTTTTCCAGAGCAAATGCTTTCTCCTATGCTTTTCTCTAAAATTTTAAAGTTTCATATTTTAAGTCTATGTTTCATTTTGAGCTAATTTTAGTATAACAGAGCTTGCTTTTTTATGCCTATGGCTGCATTTCAAAAGCCTAGAATTGATTATTAAACAGGTATCGGATAATATGCTTTGATGGGGTTAGTAATAAGATCTTAGTAGGCTGTAGCATGAGAAACAGTGAAAGCTCCTCTGTAAGCCCCTATGATGACAAGGGGAGCAGCAGGAACTGACAGAAAACTAAAATTGAAAGTCAGACTTCTACAGGCAGAATTAGCTAGATAATTCATGATTTAAAAAACATGATTTTAAAGGTAGTGACCAGATAATAAGACTGAAAAAAATTTTTTATTTTGCCTAAATTGTCTAGACACTTTATCAATTTTTTTTAATTCATTTTGAGCTATGGTGACCTAAGCAGCAATGAATACCTAAAAAATGACTAAAAACCAAACCACAAGGATTAACCACAAAACAGATCTCTTAGCTTGCACCTGGTTTTACCCTCTAACAAACACGCCAGTGGTCTGCATGGCCATTTTTGGGGTATGTTTGGCTTAAGGTCAGTAAACTAAGGCCCATAATCTAAACACGGCCTGCTGCCTATTTTTGTAAAGTCTTATTAGAATATAGCCATGCCAGCTGGGCACAGTGGCTCATGCCTATAATCTTAGCACTCTGGGAGGCTGAGGCAGGCAGATCACTTGAGCTCTGGAGTTTGAGACCAGCCTGGGCAACATGGCAGAACCCTGTGCATTAGTCTGTTTTTACAGTGCTGATAAAGACATACCTGAGACTGGGAAGAAAAGTTTAATTGGACTTAGAGTTCCACATGGCTGGGGGGCCTCACAATCATGGTGGGAGGTGAAAGGCATTTCTTACATGGTGGCAGCAAGAGAAAAAATGAGGAAGCAAAAGTGGAAACTCCTGATAAACCCATCAGATCTCCTGGACTTATTCACTATCATGAGAACAGCATGGGAAAGACTGGCCCCTATGATTCAATTATCCCCCTGGGTCCCTCCCACAACATTTGGGAATTCTGGGACATACAATTCAAGTTGAGATTTGAGTGGGGACACAGCCAAACCATATCACCTACTTCTACAAAAACTACAAAAATATTAGCTGGGTGTGGTGGTGCATGCCTGTAGTCCCAGCTACTTGCAGGGCTGAGGTGGGAGGAGGCTGAGGTTGAGGCTGCAGTGAGCCGAGATCACGCCACTGTACTCCAGCCTGGGTGACAGAGCAAGACCTTCTCTCAAAAAAACAAAACAAAACAAAACAAAACAAGAATACAGTCATGCCCATTCATTGAGTTACAGTCTATGTCTCCTTTTGCACTACAATGACAGAGTTTAGCTGTGACAAGAAGTCTACGGTACTTACTATCTGGCCCTTTACAGAAAATGTTTTTTGACCGTTGTTCTTGGCTCACAAATGCTGAGACAACATGTGAAAAGCACCATTATAGAAAATATTTCTAAGGTATAACTATCAATGTTATTGTTTTTTTTTTTTTTGAGACAAGTTGTCACTCCTATCACCCAGGCTGAAATGTAGTGGTGTGATCATGGCTCACTGCAGCCTCCACCTCCCAGGCTCAGGTGATCCTCCCACCTCAGCCTCCTGAGTAGCTGGGACTACAGGTGTGCACCACCACACTAGGCTAATTTTTGTATTTTTTGTAGAGACAGGGTTTTGTCACCATGTTGCCTCCCTTCCCCTGCCCTCCCCGCATCACCTGTGAGTGGTGCTGGCACTCCAACTCCTGGGCTCAAGCAATCTGCCTCCCTCTGCCTCCCAAAGTGCTGGGATTACAGGCATGAGCCATCCTGCCAGTCAGTCAGCTCTTCGAAACAAAATAACGTAAAGGCAGCTGTATCCACACACATCACATTTATAAGAAATCTATCTTGAGGTGTAAATGGCTTTTCTTCTGAAGTCGAAATTCTTACTCACACAACTCTGAGCATTACCCCTGAGTCTGGGGTCAGATTTGTGTTCCCAGAGCATCAAAGGTGTTCGTAAGCAAGTGCACATGTCATTTGGTAACAGACATCCAACAGAATTGAGAAAGCTTTATATATAAATTATATTTTATCAATTCTTGATAAGAATCTTCAGCAAAATGACCTATGACCATTTTATGACTGTTGTTCAAAGAACTGAATGTGATGTGACTTAGAAAAGTACTAGCACTCATTTCAAATTTACCCCTTGGCCTCAGCAGGATACCAGCCAGAACTCAGCCATGTGTGGTGCCAAGTGGAGTTGAAAACTGCACAGTGTCTTCTTGTTCCAGCCCTTGAGGTTGCTAAGGTCAAGGGGTGGGCATGGGAACATGCCAGTCATAAGGTGATTCTCCATCAGCTCTACACCTCCCCTTCTATACTCTGCTATGTGGTGCCAGGTCTCAGCAGACCTCATTTCTGCTTTTCCAGCTGGCTTCTGGAAGGTTATGCCCATAGGGTCCGTGAGGGGAACACCAGAAGGCAGGAGGAGGGAGAAGGGACTGGCTCCTGCCTGCTGGCTGTTTCTTTCAGCAGTGCCACAGCAATGACTCTTCATCACTCTGACAAAATCAGCTGGCTCCAGTCTCCAGCATTTTTTTTTTTTTTTTTTGAGACAAGAGTTTCACTCTGTTGCCCAGGCTGCAGTGCAGTGGTGTGCTTGGCTCACTACAACCTCCACCTCCCGGGTTCAAGAAATTCTCATGCCTCAGCCTCCTGAGTACATACAGGAGTATGGCAACATGCCCACTAATTTTTGTATTTTTAGTGGAGACTAGGTTTCACCATGTTGTCCAGGCTGGTCTCGAACTCCTGACCTCAAGTGATCCACCCACTTCAACCTCCCAAAGTGCTGGGATTACAGCACAAATCTGACCCCAGACTCAGGGGCAATGCTCAGAGTTGTGTGAGTAGGCATTTCGGCTTCAAAAGAAGGGCTGGGCAACATGGTGAGAACCCCTCTCTACAAAAAATGCAAAAATTAGCTGGGCATGGTGGCATATATCTGTGGTCCCAGCTACTTGGGAGAGAGGCTGAGGTGGGAGGATACCTGGAACCTGGGAGGTGGAGGTTGCAGTGAGCTGAGATTGTGCCACTGCACTCCAGCCTGGGCAAAAGAGCGATACCCTGTCTGAAATTTAAATAATAATAATAATTTATTACGTATTTTCAAGTAGCTAAATGAAAGGATTTTGAATGTTCTCAACACAAAGTAATAAATGTTTGAGGTGATGAATATGCTAATTATCCTGTTTTGATCACTACACATTGTATATATCCAAATATCACTATGTACCCCCATAAGTATGTATAATCATTATGTGTCAACTAAAATAGTTAAAAAAATATATTAAAAGAGGGAAAGGCGGAACGCTTCCTGAGAGCAAGGACCTCCTTTGTCGAGGTCAGGG
Organism: Macaca nemestrina; assembly: GCF_043159975.1. Taxonomy (NCBI): domain Eukaryota; kingdom Metazoa; phylum Chordata; class Mammalia; order Primates; family Cercopithecidae; genus Macaca; species Macaca nemestrina. Next base: position 119,811,437 of record NC_092127.1, on the reverse strand, counting down.
CTGTGTCTTCAGCAACAAAACACTATCTGGGACTCAGTAGATGCTTAAGAAATAGGGATTGATTGACAGAGCTCCCAAAGAGTTCCACGAGGGTTCCCTAGGGCTCTCAGGTTCTTGTATGTCGGAGGGAGAGGTCTTCCCCTTAGTCTCCTCGGGGGGAAGGAGAGGGTGTGGGGCAACAACCGCCCCTTCCTCTATCTCCCTCGCCCCCTCCTTCCCCATGGCCCCCTCCCCCGTCCTTCTACCTTTCTCCTTCCCAGCCCTTCCCGGTTCTCCCTCGACCCTTCACGGCTCCTCTTCCCGCCGCCCCTCTTGCCTTCGCCACCTACCCCTGCACTTCCTCCCACTCTCGCCCCGCCCCTTCTTCCTCCCTTCCCCCGCCCTCCCCGCGCCCCTTGCGAGTGGCGCTGGCACCAGAGCGCAGGGGCCAGACGCCCGGCGCGGGAGGAGGATGGCGCTAGCGGTGCTGCGCTTGGCGCTGCTGCTCCTGGCAGTTACCTTCGCAGGTAGCGCTCGGAGCGGTCCTGGAGAGCGGGGACCTCTGGAGAAAAGCGGGAGAGGGAGTCACGCCGGCGGCGGCCCCTGCCCGGCTCTGGGCGGCCTCGGCGACGGTACCCGCGCGGCCGTTACGGGCGGTTCCCCAGAGGACCTGCCAGGTGGAGGAGCGCGAATTGGGGGGTGTGGTTAGTTCTTGCTTGGATTTCACTCCCAGCTCCAAGGACGCCTGCTATCTAGAGCGCTTTCTCTGTTAAAGTAGATTTTCAGGTGCCCAAGATGAGGAGTTGGGTTTTTATGTATGGTCCCACAGGAGGAGATGCGCAGGAATGAGGAATTGTGGATGCTTACGAGAAAGGGGCTTTAGTCCACACCTCTCTTACAATGGAGTTAAAATGCTCACATCTTGCATTAAATTTTATATTTGTTACCCCGAGCTGCAAAGGAAAAGAATATCATGAACTATTAATTAAGGGTTACTTCCTTGGCCAGCTGCGGTGGCTTGGGCCGGTAGTCCCAGTTACTCCGGAGGCTGAGGCGGGAGGCTCGCTTGAGACCAGGAATTGAAGCTGCAGTGCGCTAGCGCGACTTTTATTCCGTAGCTTCAAAGTCCTTTCTCAACCAAACCTAATGGCAACAGAACCAAATGTTATTTCTGTGTGCTTGTGGGGAGAGGTGCCATAAAAAACTGAATATCCTTTCTGGAGGAAGTGGGCTGGGGACAGTTTAAAGAAGGTAGGATTTAGAGGGGAAAATAGAAGATGTGACCTGGATAAATCCCAAACTGGATTTTAAAACATTCTTATGAAGCTGGATGTGGTGGCTCACGCCTCGAATTCCAGCACTTTGGGAGGCCTAGGCAGGAAGATCGCTTGAGCCCAGGAGGTCAAGACCAGCCTGGGCAACATAGCAAGATCTCATTAAAAAAAAAAGTCCTCATGAACAATACCTTACCTTGATCCCATACTGTAAAATGTCTATGCTTTCTTCTTACAGGCCCTCTGTTCCGTCGATTTTCAAAATATAAAACGGTAAGTAGGAAACCACTTGTACTATTTCTACCAATACAGTGAAGCCCAAAACCGTCTGGGAGGGAGGCTGGCTCTCAGGTCTGACCTGCCACTTTTGAAACCATTGAGGACTGCGTTTGAAACCAGGTTGTCACGCAGCCCTTTTGATTCAGATAAAAGTGTAAATTTTAGTTGAAAACAGCCCAGTCTTTGTTTCTGTTAATATTTCCTTTAAAGATTCAAAAGGTCCTTAGAAAAATAGTTATGCCTTGTACTAGATATTTTATGTACTTTATCAAATTAAATTGTGAGGATGTAAAAGGAGACCAACCAAATGAGAACAAGCAAAGGCTGTGTTTTTCAGGGCTTGTTATAGCAAGAGAGTCAGCCACTGTCACCTGCATTTGAATAGGGACTCGAGTCAAAGAGAGGAGTGCGAAAACTATAGTGGAAAAAAGAAATGGCTTCAGGTATGGCCTGATTGGAGGCCGTTGGCACAGGGAAGCTGCAGGTGAGCTAGCTAGAAGCAGGACATTCTATGGTATGGATTAGGGGTGCGTATTTGTTTTCTCTGGTTGTCCTAAGTTGGAATCAAGGACAGAAATTATGGAAGCTGTCAGTCAGTAATCAAGTCTTAACCATTTTGCGGCTGGGCATGGTGGCTGACACCTGTAATCCCAGCACTTTGGGAGGCCGAGGTGGGCAGATCACGAGGTCAGGAGATCAAGACCATCCTGGCTAACATGGTGAAACCCCGTCTGTACTAAAAATGCAAAAAATTAGCCAGGCATCGTGGCACATGCTTGTAATTCCAGCTACTGGGGAGGCTGAGGCAGGAGAATCGCTTGAACCCAGGAGGCAAAAGTTGCAGTGAGCTGAGATCACACCACTGCACTCTAGCCTGGATGACAGAGTGAGACTCCATCTCAAAAAAAAAAAACAAAAAACAAAACTGTAGTTTTATAGTAAGTTTCAAAATGAGAAAGTGTGAATCCTCCAACCTTTTTTTCTTATTCAAGAATGTTTTGGCTACTTGGAGTCCCTTATATTTCTATCTGAATTTTAAGATCAATTAGTCAGTTTCTGCTGCAAAAAAAGACAGCTAAGGCTGGGCGCGGTGGCTCAAGCCTGTAATCCCAGCACTTTGGGAGGCCGAGACGGGTGGATCACGAGGTCAGGAGATCAAGACCATCCTGGCTAACACGGTGAAACCCCGTCTCTACTAAAAAATACAAAAAAAAAAAAACTAGCCGGGCGAGGTTGCGGGCGCCTGTAGTCCCAGCTACTCAGCTACTCGGGAGGCTGAGGCAGGAGAATGGCATGGACCCGGGAGGCGGAGCTTGCAGTAAGCTGAGATCCGGCCACTGCACTCCAGCCTGGGAGACAGAGCGAGACTCCGTCTCAAAAAAAAAAAAAAAAAAAAAGCTAAGATTTTGATGGGGATTCCATTGAACTTGTATATCTATTTGGAGAGTATTGCTATCTTAAAAGTGTTAAGTCTTCTGATCCATGAACATGGGATGTCTTTCTATGTATTTAGGCCTTTAATTTCTTTCAACAATGCTTTGTAGTTTTCAGTATACGTGTCTTACACTTTGTAAATATTTAGTCTTAATTTTTTTTTTTTTGAGACAGAGTCTTACTCTGTTGCCCAGGCTGGATGCAATGGTGTGATCTCGGTTCACTGCAACCTCCACCTCCTGGGTTCGAGTGATTCTCCTGCCTCAGGCTCCTGAGTAGCTGGGATTACAAGCGCAGGCCACCACTCCCAGCTAATTATTGTATTTTTAGTAGAGACGGGGTTTCACCATGTTGGTCAGGCTGGTCTCAAACTCCTGACCTTGTGATCTGCCCGCCTTGGGCTCCCCAAGTGCTGGGATTACAGGAATGAGCCACCACGCCTGGCCTTTCTAGATGTTTTATTCTTTTTTTTTTGAGACAGTGTCTCACTCTGTTACCCAGGCTGGAGTGCAGTGGAGCCATCTCGACTCACTGCAACCTCTGCCTCACAGGTTCAAGTGATTCTCCTGACTCAGCCTCCCAAGTGGCTGGATTACAGGCTCCCGCCACCATGCCCAGCTACTTTGTGTGTGTGTGTGTGTGTGTGTGTGTGTGTGTGTGTGTGTGTATATATATATTTATTTATTTATTTATTTGAGATGGAGTCTTACTCTGTCACCCAGGCTGGAGTGCAATGGTATGATCTCGGCTCACTGCAACCTCCACCTCCTGGGTTCAAGCGATTCTCCTGCCTCAGCCTCCTGAGTAGTTGGGATTACAGGCACCCACCACCATGCCCAGCTAATTTTTGTATTTTTAGTAGAGATGGGGTTTCACCAGGCTGGCCAGGCTGGTCTTGAATTCCTGACCTCGGGTATCCGCCCACCTCAGCCTCCCAAAGTGCTGGGATTACAGCTGTGAGCCACTGTGCCCGGCCTATATTTTTTTTAGTAGAGACAGGGTTTAACCATGTTAGCCTGGCTGATCTTGAACTCCTAACCTCAGGTGATCCTCGGCCTCCCAAAGTGCTGGGATTAAGGGTGTGAGCCACCACACCTGGCCCTAGAGATGTTTTATTCTTTTTGATGCTATTGTAAGTGGAATTGTTTTCTTAGTTTTATTTTCAGATTGTTCATTGTTCGTGTATAGAAATAAAATTGAGTTTTATATGTTGATCTTGTATCTTTCAACCTTGTTGAACTTGCTTATTAGTCCTTTTTCTTTTTTCCAAGACTGAGTCTCGCTCTGTGGCTCATGCTAGAGTGCAATAGTATGATCATAACTTAATATAACCTTGAACTCCTGGGCTGCAGTGATCCTTCTTTCTCATCCTCCTGAGAAGCTAGGACTACACACACAGGTCACCACACATGGCTAATTTTTAATTTTTTGTAGAGATGGGGTCTTGCTATGTTGCCCAGGCTGGTCTTGAACTCCTGGCCTCAAGTCATCCTCCTACCTCAGCCTCCCAAAGTACATATAATTATATGAGCCACCATACCTGGCCTTGTTTATTAGTAATTATTGGGGTGTGTGTGTGTGTGTGTGTGTGTGTGTGTGTGTGTATGAATTTCTTAGGAATTTCTGTATAACAAGATTGTGTCATCTTTGTTGCTTGTTTATTTTTTGAGACAGAGTCTTACTCTTTCGCCAGGCTGGAGGGCAGTGGTGCAATCTCAGCTCACTACAACCTCCGCTTCCCGGGTGCAAGCAATTCTCCTGCCTCAGCCTCTCAAGTAGCTGAGATTACAGGTGACTGCCACCATGCCTGGCAAATTTTTGTATTTTCAGTAGAGGCAGGGTTTCACCATGTTGGCCAGGCTCATCTCGAACTCCTAGCTTCAAGTGATCTGCCTGCCTCGGCCTCCCAAAGTGCTGGGATTACAGGCATGAGCCACTGTGCCCAGCCCTGTGTCATCTTTGAATAGAGATAGTTTTACTTCTTCCTTTCCCATCTGGGTGCATTTTATTTATTTTTCTTGGATAATTGTCCTGGCAAGAAACTTCGGTACAGTGTTGAATAGAAGAGGTGAAAGTGAACATTCTTGTGTTTTTATTTCTGATTTTAGGGAAAAGCATTGAGTCCTTTACCACTGAGTAGAATGTTTGCTGTAGGTTATTTATGGATGCCTTTTATTTTATTTTTGTTTTTGTTTTTTCTATGGATGCCTTTTATAAGGTTGAGGAAGTTCTCTTCTGTTCCTAGTTCATTGAGTACTGTGTTTTTTGTTTGTTTGTTTGTTTTTTGTTTGTTTGTTTGTTTGTTTTGAGACAGAGTTTCACTCTTGTGCCCTAGGCTGGAGTGCAATGGAGTGATCTTGGCTCACTGCAACCTCTGCCTGCTGTGTTCAAGCGATTCTCCTGCCTCAACCTTTTTTTTTTTTTTTTTAAATCATAAAAGAGTTTTGGAGATTCCTTTAAACTGTTAACTCCAATGCCAACCACTTCTCTTGCCACTGTGCCTTTGCTTGATCAATTTTATTTCTTTGCGGTAGACATTCTCCCAGCCTTCTATATTAAATTTTACCCATTCTTCAAGACCAGCATGTGTATTTCTTGATTGCCTTATTCCATCCTAAATTCCTTATAGTCAGGATCCAACTTTTCTTTGTCTTTGTGTCTGCCATAACATCTGTAAATGAGTGACTATACCAGTAAACGATATAAGAAACTTTCAGGAGAAAAGCTTTAGAGCAGCGGTCCCCAACCTTTTTGGGACCAGGGACCAGTTTGTGGAAGACAATTTTTCCATGCACTGAGGCATGGAGTGGGGTGGGCAGAGATGGTCTGGGATGAAACTCAGACCATCAGGCATTAGTTAGGAGTCTCTGCAGGGTGCGGTGGCTCACGCCTGTAATCCCAGCACTTTGGGAGGCCGAGGCCGGCAGATCACAAGGTCAGGAGTTTGAGACCATCCTGGCCAACATAGTGAAACCCAGTCTCTACTAAGAATACAAAAGTTAGCTGGGCGTGGTGGTGGGTGCCTTTAATCCTACCCATTTGGGTGACTGAGGCAGGAGAACTGCCTGAACTCGGGAGGCGGAAATTGCAGTGAGCCGAGATGGCATCACTGTACTCTAGCCTGGGCGACAGAGTGAGACTTTGTCAAAAAAAAAAAAAAAAAAAAAAAAAGGGCCGGGTGCGGTGGTTCATGCCTGTAATCCCAGCACTTTGGGAGGCTGAGGCAGGTGGATCACCTGAGGTCAGAAGTTTGAGACCAGCCTGGCTAACATGGTGAAACTCCATTTCTACTAAAAATACAAAAAATTAGCTGGGCATGGTGACATGCGCCTGTAATACTAGCTACTGGGGAGGCTGAGGCAGGAGAATTGCTTGAACCTGGGAGGCGGAAGTTGCAGTGAGCCGAAATGGCGCCATTGCACTCCAGCTTGGGCAACAAGAGCAAAACTCCATCTCGAAAAAAAAATAACAGCCTCATAAGGAGTGCGCAACCTGATTCCTCGCATGCCCATGTCACAATAGGGTTCGTACTCCTATGAGAATCTAATGCCATCGCTGACCTGACAGGAGGCGGAGCTCAGTTGATAATGCTCACTGGCCAGCCACTTCCTTCCTGCTAACAGGAGGCCCAGTTCCTAACAGGCCATGGACTGGTACCAGTTTGTGGCCTGATGGTTGGAAACCCCTGCCCTAGAGTATAAAGGTCAGAGAATTGCTTAAAATTTTAGCATATCCTTCTATAAGAATTATTTTTATTTTAATTTGTAATTTTTTTGAGACAGTTTTGCTCTTGTTGTCTAGACTGGAGTGAAGTAGTGCAATTTCGGTTCACTGTAACCTCTGCCTCCCAGGTTCAAACGATTCTTCTGTCTGAGCCTCTCGAGTTGCTGGGATTACAGGCGTGTGCCACCATACCCGGCTAATTTTTGTATTTTTACTAGAGACGGGGTTTTACTATGTTGACCAGGCTGGTCTCAAACTCCTGACCTCAAGTGATCCACCTGCCTCAGCCTCCCAAAGTGCTGGGATTACAGACATGAGCCACCACGCTCCGCCCTTCTATAAGAATTACAATGACATTAAGGAATAATAAATGTGCAGTGGCCCTCTTCCAGAGGGTGGAGAGGAAGTTTTGGGGCAATGTTTGCCCAGATTCAACTCTCTTCCTGTAGTTAGCTCTTGTGGGATGAAATTTGGAGCCTCCATAGATGATGAACCTGTTTTGAACATTTTTCCTTTGGCACAAATTTGCTTCAATTCTGAATCTCCTGCTTTCTTTAATGTTTTTGGTTAAATGTCAGTGCCTTAAAAGTTCAGATTGAAAGATTAGATTCTTGATTTTGTCTTGGCATTCAGGCAAGGGATTAAGGTGGAATTTAATAGAACATCCACATGGACATTGTAGTGAAGTGCAAATTATGAAGCTAGACAATAAAAAAGTAGGTATGGTGGCGTGTCTCAGACTTTCATTTAAAAATCAGCCAGATTGAAGCCTCTGAGGTCCTTTTTTTTTAATTTTTAAATTTTTTTTATTTTTTAGATGGAGTTTTGCTCTCATTGCTTAGGTTGGAGAGTTGGAGTACAATGGCGTGATCTTGGCTCACCGCATCCTCTGCCTCCCAGGTTCATTTGATTCTCCTGCCTCAGTCTCGATCTCTTGAGTTCATGATCTGCCCGCCTTGGCCTCCCAAAGTGCTGGGATTACAGGCATGCACCACCATGCCCAGTTAATTTTGTATTTTTTAGTAGAGATGGAGTTTCTCCATGTTGGTCAGACTGGTCTCGAACTCCCAGCCTTGGGTGATCTGCCCACCTTGGCCTCCCAAAGTGTTGGGATTACAGGCATGAGCTACCACACCCGGCCGGGGTCCTTTTTTTACATAGTTTGTATGGAACCATCACACCAACATTGTATCTGATTTTAGCATTAGAAAATTTTTTTTTGCCAGGTGCAGTGGCTCACACCTGTAATCCTTGCACTTTGGGAGGCCAAGGTGGGTGGATGACGTCAGAAGTTCGAGACCAGCCTGGCCAACATGGTGAAACCCTGTCTCTACTAAAAATACAAAAATTAGCTGGGCATGGAGGCATACTCCTGTAATCCCAGCTACTTGCGAGGCTGAGGCAGGAGAATCACTTGAACCCAGGAGGCGGAGGTTGCAGTGAGCTGAGATTGTGCCGTTGCACACCAGCCTGGGAGACAGGGTGAGACTCTGTCTCAAAAAAAATTTGTTTTTCTGGAAAATAAAAATATTTTTATTGAATGATTCTAGGAAATCTAAGGAGATCTGGGACATTTTCTTCTCTGAACTATTTTATGAGTGTATCTCAAATCATTCTTGAATTTCTCTGTCCCTTTCTTTTTTCCAGCCATTCTGCGCTCGGTATCAATTACCAGGATGTCCCAGGGACTTTAACCCTGTGTGTGGCACTGACATGATCACTTACCCCAATGAATGTACTCTGTGCATGAAAATCAGGTAACATGATTTTACAGCTGTAGACTAGCCAAGTATTCTTCATTTCTTTTTCTTTTTCTTTTTCTTTCTTTCTTTTTTTTTTTTTGACAGTCTCGCTCTATCACCCAGGCTGGAGTGCAGTGGTGCAGTCTTGGTTCACTGCAACCTCTGCCTCCTGGGTTCAAGCAATTCTCGTGCCTCAGCCTCCAAAGTAGCTGGGATTATAGGCACCCGCCACCGCGCCTGGCTAATTTTTTATTTTTAGTAGAGACAGAGTTTCACCATGTTGGCCAGGCTGGTTTCGAACTCCTGACCTCAAGTGATCCACCCGCCTCGGTCTCCCAAAGTGCTGGGATTACAGGCGTGAGCCACCACGCCCAGCCTCTTCGTTTCTTTTATTGAATTTTGATTACTTAGGAGGTAGTGACTATTTTCTTGGATGTAAGAATCAAAAGTGATAATGGTAGTTCTCACTTTTCAGGGTGATGGTTAAAGAGATGCAAAATCCTCAGTGCATTTTTCAGATCAAGTTAAACAATGAGATGTGTGATTAGTCAACTATAGGCCAGGTAATCAAATTGTGTTATTGCCCACTAATGTGAAATTTCCTAAAATTAAGAGTCTATTTAATAGTTAAACTCCGTGAAGTATTAAATTTTATTTTTGATTCAAAGGGCATGTGTAGGTGATCTGCACACCCTGTACTACTAGTCAGGAAGTGCGACTTACTGACTCTGCTTAGTAGAATGCTAAGTAATGATACTTGATATGCTTCATGTAACACACCTGACCAGGTGACTGCAACTACTCCTTCAGGTATGCAGCTTTGTACGTAGCGGAGATTCATTATTTGACCTCAGTTGGTCTTCCTTTTCTTTTTTTTTTTGAGACTGAGTCTCACTTATCGCCTGACTCACTGCAACCCCTGCCTCCCAGGTTCAAGCTATTCTCCTGCCTCAGCCTCCAGAGTAGCTGGGATTACAGGCATGCGTCATTACACCCAGCTAATTTTTTTTTTTTTTTTTTTTGAGATGGAATTTCGCTCTTGTTGCCCAGGCTGGAGTCCATTGGCAAGAGCTTGGCTCACTACAACTTCCATCTCCTGGGTTCAAGCGATTCTTCTGACTCAGCCTCCCAAGTAGCTGGGGTTACAGGCATGTGCCACCACACCTGGCTAATTTTTGTACTTTTAGTAGAGACGGGGATTCACCATGTTGGCCAGGCTGGTCTCGAACTCCTGACCTCCAGTGATCCGCCCACCTCGGCCTCCCAAAGTGCTGGGATTACAGGCATGAGCCACCATGCCCAGCTCTCTGAGTGATTGTTTGGGGTTAATGTCCTGTGCCCTAGGGTTAGGGAAAAAATGGCAGACTGGTGACTTCCACCCTCTTTGTTTCCTAGATTTAGCTTAAAAAATGATTAAGTAAGTGTAGCCATGGAAGGAATCTAATGTATATCTGTATGGGTCTTCTTAACACAAATAATGAGACAGTTTCAGTATGGTAGGTAATAAATGTGTTTCTATGATTGTTCAATTTGCAGGGAAAGTGGTCAAAATATTAAAATCCTCCGACGTGGACCCTGCTGATGGAGCAGTTTACAGAACAGAAGATGGAGAGACCACCTTCACTGGCAGACTAGATAAATTGCGTTTCCCCTTTTTCTCTTTTCCTGTATTTCTTTACATAAAATTTGTTAACACACATCTTCTGAGAGCAGGTATGGAAGACAGCCATGTGTAGTGATGGATAATTTAAAGAAAAAAAGAATCCTTGTTTCTTGGCTTTTGCTCCTAGAGTTAAGCTTGCTGCCCAGATAACTTGTGCATTGCTTTATTTAGTTGAAATAAAATCAGCATTGAATTTAGTTCCTACTGTGCTCTGTTGAAAATATCATTCTCATTGCAGAGGAGGTATCCTTTAAGAGTTTTTCAGCTGGCTCTGAAAATTAAATGGACATAAGACAGATCAACAGGAGGAAAGCATACAGACTTATTTAATACAAGTTTCACTTGGCATGGGAGCCTTCATAAAGAAATAAACACTTGGCCGGGCATGGTGGCTCACGCCTGTAATCCCAGCACTTTGGGAGGCCGAGGCGGGCAGATCATGAACTCAAGATATCGAGACCATCCTGGCCAACATGGTGAAACCCTGTCTCTACTAAAAATACAAAAATTAGCTGGACATGGTGGCACGTGCCTGTAGTCCCAGCTACTTGGGAGGCTGAGGCAGGAGAATCGCTTGAACCCGGGAGGCAGGGGTTGCAGTGAGCTGAAATCGCACCACTGCACTCCAGCCTGGGCAACAGAGCGAGACTCCATCTCGAAAGAAAGAAAAAGAAATAAACACTCAAAGACACAGAGTTGAACACTATATGCTGAATTAGACAAGGAGTTGTGAATTATGAAAGTGTGACACGGCAGAGGGGCTTGGGCTGAGTTAATTGGGTGGAGAAGTGGCTGGGAGGATAAGGATTAGTCTAACAAGGTTGGTTTGTACACGTTTCCCTTGACCTCAATTTCCAATTTCCCCCCGTCCTTGATGATAAGAATGTTACTTTACTTCTGGCATAGAGAGGACGTCTTTCACAGGGGAATTTTATCTCCTGCTTTTAAGAAACAGAAGGAAAGTCAGAATGATCTTGCATCTGCTGTTTTTCAAGTGCTTTTAGCTCAAAATAGTTAATATGCCAGGGCAGCATATATTGGGTTGGCATATTCTTATCTCCTTCATCACTCAGCGGCCTCACATGGCCCTGTTCCTCTCAGGCATGGATGGATTTCAGTAGGTGTGAAGTGGAGTTATTGTTGAGAGGGCAAGATCTATCCTAACTCCTTCTTTCCCTAATTCTTGGATAATTACTTTATGTGTAGTTGGTACAGTGTTCTGCACACGGCCAATAATTGTAAGGTACTTGGTGCTAACATTAACCGAAACTCATAGAGTTAAAGAATCATGGAGGTACAAATATTTATTAGATTCAAAATTTCCTTTCAATACAGTTTCATTCTGAGTTCACGCAGGAGTTTGGCTTTTTCTTCCTTTTAGAGCAGTGGTTCTCAATCCAGGGTGATTTTCAAGGGGACATTTGGCAGTATGTCTGGAGGCATGTTTGGTATAACAGCTGAGGTGTGGGGTGCTACCCAGGGATGCTTCTAAACATCCTACATTGCCACAGGTCAGCCCCCAACGGCAAGGAATTTTCCAGTCCAAATGTCAGTAGTGCTAAGGTTGAGACACCCTGTTTTAGAGTTTGATACAGCATAAACATTTTATAACAATAATATAAGTGAACAGGCATTTAGAATGATAGCATTTTCCAGGTAGAGAAATTTGAGTCATAAGGCCTGGGTTTAAATATATTCCAGCACCAGGAAATTGTGAGACACGTGGCAAGAGGTAGCTGGGAGAGTGGTATAGTGGGGAGAACCTGGCTTTTGGAGGTGAGCTAAATCTGAGTTCATTCTGATTCCAACACTTGTGTTTCAGTTTTCGTATCTGGAAATGGAGTTGATGTTTAGCTCCTGGAGCTGTGGTGAGGAAACTGTTTAGCATAGTGCTTGGCATATAGAAGCCACTGAAATAGGTACTACTATTGTTTCAGACACCCCTCCTAGAGAGAAGAAAACAGGCCCACAAAGGCAAACACATTTGCCTAAAGTGATAGAACACATTTAAAACTGAGCCTGGGCCTGCGTGGTGGCTCTTGCCTATAATCTCATCACTTAGGGAGGCCAAGGTGGGCAGATAACGAGGTCAGGAGTTTGAGACCGGTCTGGCCAATATGGTGAAACCCTGTCTCTACTAAAAATACAAAAATTAGCTGGGCGTGGTGGCACGTGCCTATAACCCCAGCTACTCGGGAGGCTGAGGCAGGAAAATCACTTGAACCTGGGAGGTGGAGGTTGCAGTGAGCTGAGATCGCACCACTACACTCCAGCCTGCATTGACAGAGCAAGACTTCATCTTGAAAAAAAAAATCATATATGCTTTTTGGAAAATTAAAAAGAAAAATACGCACCGGGTGCAGTGGCTTATCCCTGTAATGCCAGCACTTTGGGAGACTGAGGCAAGAGGATCACTTGAGGCCAGAAGTTCAAGACCAGCCTGGACAACGTAGAAGACCCCATCTCTATTAAATAAATAAATAAATGAAAAAAAAGATGCAGAATTATATAAAAATAGAGTGAGAGTCTTGCCCATCCTAGCCTCCAGAGGCACCCAAAACTGTTTTGAAATGTCTTTTCTCTCTAAGTACATATGTATACAAAATTACACATGTGCACACACAAACTGTCCTGTAAACTTGCTTTTACTCTTAAATATTGGGTTTGTTTTCATGTCGATATATATTGTTTCTTCTTTTTAAAATAATTATTTTTTTGAGACGGAGTTTTGCTCTGTTGTCCAAGCTGCAGTGCAGTGGCACAATCTCTGCTCACTGCAACCTCTGCCTCCCGGGTTCAAGCGATTCTCCTGCCTCAGCCTCTGGAGTAGCTGGGCTTATAGGCATGCCACCACTACACCTGGCTAATTTTTGTATTTTTAGTAGAGGCAAGGTTTCACCACGTTGGCCAGGCTGGTCTGGAACTCCTGACCTCAAGGGATCTGCCTCATTGGCCTCCCAAAGTGCTGGGATTTCAGGCGTGAGCCACCATGCCCAGCCTGTTTCTTCTTTAAAACAGCTACACAGTATCCTGTTATTGTGCCATAATTTATCCAGTCTCTGTTGACCTATATCTGGATTATTTATTAGGATTCTCTTGATTGAAAGTGGGAAATCCCAACTCGAACTAGCCTAAGCTAAAGGGGGACATAATTACCGCCTTGGTGTAGTGAAGTGACTAAGCACATTGGTTCAAAGCCAGATGTCTGCATTCACTGACCAAGTTACTGCTTAACTCAGTTTCCTCATTTATAAAGTGAGGAAGATAATAGTATCACTTAAGATAATGCATGTAAGGTGTTCAGGACACTTGAAATGTTGGCTGTATTATAGAAAACTATACCTTTTTTTCAAAAACGGCTTGCTTTTTTGACTTAGTATTTCACTGATATTTTTCCAAATCTATACATGTAGATCTACATCACTGAAAACACTTGCATAGTATTCCGTTATATAGACATACCATAATTTGTTTATTCAGTCTCATCCTGATGGACACTTACGTTATTTCTCATTTTTCAGTATCACAAATAATGCTAAAATTATGTCTTTCATTTTTATTTATTTATTTATAAATTTCTGTTTATATTTTGAGGTGAAGTTTTGCTCGTGTTGCCCAGGCTGGAGTGCAGTGGCACGATCAAGGCTCACTGCAACCTCCGGCTCCTGGGTTCAAGTGATTCTCCTGCCTCAGCCTCCTGAGTAGCTGGGATTACAGGTGTGCACCATGATGCCCAGCTAATGTTTTGTGTTTTTAGTAAAGATGGGGTTTCATCATGTTGGCCACGCTGGTCTTGAACTCCTGACCTCAGATGATTCACCCGCCTCGGCCTCCCAAAGTGTAGTGATTACCGGTGTGAGCCACTGCGCCTGGCCTATTTATTTTTTAAAAAGTGAAAAATTTTCTTTTAGTAGAGATGGGTCTCACTATGTTGCCCAGGCTGGAGTGCAGTAGCTGTTCACAGGCGAGATCCTGCTACTCATCAGCACTGGGATTTTGACCTGCCCTGTTTCTGACCTAGGCCGGTTCACCCCTTCTTAGGCAACCTGGTGGTCCCCTGCTCCCAGGAGGTCACCATATTGATGCCAAACTTAGTGTGGACACCCATAGGCACAGCGCATTACAGCCCAGAACTCCTGGACCCAAAATGATCCTCCCACCTCAGCCTCGTGAGAAGCTGGGACTACAGACATGTGACACCACGCCCGGCTAAACTTACGTCTTTGTACTCATGCCCTTCCTTGTTTGTGCACGTTCTGTAGGACAAATTCATAAGACTGGCATTACTTGGTCAGAAGATACACAAATTTAAAATATTGAAAGAAATTGCAAAACATTTTTGAAAAGGGTGTACCTATCTACATCCTCTGTGATAAATGAGTGCCTGGTTCTTCTTTCTACTACCATTGAGTTAGAGAAGTAGTGCTGTCCCGAATCTACTCAGACTTGTTCTGCAAACTCAGTTTGCATCCATTCTTTTTTTTTTTTTTTTTTCAAGACAGAATCTCACTGTGTCGGCCAGGCTGGAGTGCAGTGGTGCCATCTTGGCTCAGTGCAACCTCCGTCACCCAGGCTTAAGCAATTGTCCTGCCTCAGCCTCTGGAGTAGGTGGGATTACAGGTATGTGGCACCATGCCTGGCTAATTTTTGAATTTTTAGTAGAGACGGGGTTTCACCATGTTGGCCAGGTTCGTCTCGAACTGCTGACCTCAGGTGATCCACCCGCATCAGCCTCCCAAAGTACTGGGATTACAGGTGTGAGCGACTGCACCTGGCCAGCATTCATTCTTTATTGAAGAATTATTTTTTCCCCCTTAATGTTCTTCTTCTTCTTACTTTTTTTTTTTTTTTTTTTTTTTTGGAGACGGAGTCTCGCTCCAGGCTGGAGTGCAGTGGCGTGATCTCGGCTCACTGCAACATCTGCCTCCTGGGTTCAAGTGATTCTCTTGCCTCAGCCTCTGGAATAGCTGGGATTACAGGGGCACACCACTGTGCCCAGCTAGTTTTTATATTTTTAGTGGAGATGAGGTTTCACCTTGTTGGCCAGGCTGGTCTAATGTTCTTCTTTAAAGGTGGCATAGTAATTATAGTTGTCTCAAGTAAATGGTGAGAAGAAAGTGCAACAGTCTATGGACAGTTCTAGAATAGAAGCTGCCAAGGATGGAGATCCTCCAAGTCTTGCTCATCATGGTATTTTCAGTATTTCAGAACAGCACCTAGCACAGTGCATATTTGTTGGTTGAGGACATGAAAATACGGCTTAGGAGGCTCACAAAATAATGACAACAAAACCACCAACCTCCACGAATTTCCTTCCTGCAAGAACAGGCAAGATAACTCAAACCAGAAATCCACACACCACAAAGAAAACAAGATTTTGACTTGCCCAAGAGTGAATTTCATTTTTTCCTATGTTACTCTGAAAAAACAATGCTGCATGCCCAGATGATCATGAACAGTTCCAGGAGCATACGTTAAACTGGTTTAGATTCTTTCTTTATTATTTAATTAATTTATTTATTTGAGATGGAATCTTGCTACGTTGCCCAGGCTGGAGTGCAGTGGTGTGATCTTGGCTCACTGCAACCTCCGCCTCCCAGGTTCAAGCGATTCTCTTGCCTCAGCCTCCTAAGTAGCTGGGATTACAAGAGCCCGCCACCAAACCCTGCTAACTTTTTGTATTTTTCAGTAGAGACGGCGTTTCACCATATAGGCCAGGCTGGTCTTGGATTTCTGACCTTGTGATCCACCCCCCTCAGCCTCCCAAAGTGCTGGGATTACAGGTGTGAGCCACCATGCCCGGCCCTTTTTTTAATTTTGAAAATTATTCTTATTTTTGTAGAGATGGGGCTTCGCCATGTTGCCCAGGCTGGTCTTGAACTCCTGAGTTCAAGCTATCCGCCTGCCTTGGCCTCCCAAAGTGCTGGGATTACAGGCATGTGCCACGGCACCCGGCCCTGGCTTAGATTTTTTTAATGACAAAAAGTCTTTACATCTGATCATTCACTCATTTATGTAGTACACACTTGTAGATATCTACTATGTGATGAGCATGGGGTATACAATGACAAATGACCCTTAGCTCCTATACATGCAGAACTTATAGGATCATTCTTTTTCTCTGAAAAGCAGAAAAACTCTCACTCTTGAAAACTAAGAATCTGATGTCTGCTGTAGACTTGTAAGTTCCGTGAGGTTAAAACCAATATTTGTTGTGTTCCCTACTGAATTCCCAGCACTTGGCATAGTGCCTGTCATACATTATGTGCTTAATAAGTGCTCTGAGCGGGCTTACTGAAGTCAGTTTCATTCTGATGGCTTCTGCATTACAATGGCAAGAGTATTTTGGACAAAAGGAGAAGCTGAACTTCAGGCAGCAAAGCAAGTGGCAACAGTTAGACATAAATCACTTTCATTCAACCTTCAGGGGAGCTACTTCCTCACCATGTCTTGGAGGTGAGCTCACCCAGGCCATAAACCTCAAAATAAGGGGCCCTATGTCCTAGTTTATTGAACATTTATTTGCTGAACACTATATGTGTATGCTTGTGTGTGTGTGTATATATATATATACATATATATATATTTTTTTTCAGACATGGTCTCACTTTGTCACCCAGGCTGGAGTGAAGATTACAGCTCACTGCAGCCTTGACCTCCCGGGCTCAAGCAATCCTCCTGCCTCAGCTTTCCAAGTAGCTTGAACTACAGACATGCACCACCATGCCCAGCTAACCCTTTTTAACTTTTTTTTTTTTTGTAGAGACAGAGTCTGGGTCTCACTATATTGCCCAGGCTGGTCTTGAACTCCTGGGCTCAAGCGATCCTTCCATCTCATCCTCCCAAAGT
Source organism: Macaca nemestrina (assembly GCF_043159975.1). Taxonomy (NCBI): domain Eukaryota; kingdom Metazoa; phylum Chordata; class Mammalia; order Primates; family Cercopithecidae; genus Macaca; species Macaca nemestrina. The sequence goes on along the minus strand of NC_092127.1, from coordinate 119,794,494 downwards.
GCTGGGATTACAGGTGTGAGATGCTGTACCTGGTCAACACTATTTGTTTTTAAGAAAGCACTTTGTGGATATGAAGAAATAGTAACGCTTTTACACTGTTGGTGGGAGTGTAAATTAATTCAGCCATTGCGAAGACAGTGTGGCGATTCCTCAAGGATCTAAAACTAGAAACACCATTTGAACCAGCAATCCCATTACTGGGTATATACCCAAAGGATTATAAGTCATTCTATTATAAAGACACATGCACACATATGTTTATTGTGGCACTATTCATAATAGCAAAGACTTGGAACCCAAATATCCATCAATGATAGACTGGATAAAGAAAATGTGGCACATATACACCATGGAATACTATGGAGCCATAAAAAAGGATGAGTTCATGTCCTTTGCAGGGACGTGGATGAAGCTGGAAACCATTCTCAGCAAACTATCACAAGAACAGAAAACCAAACACCACATGTTCTCATAAGTGGGAGTTGAACAAAGAGAACACATGGACACAGGGAGGGAAAATCACACACCAGGGCCTGTCAGGGGGTGCGAGGCTAGCGGAGGGATAGCATTAGGAGAAATATCTAATGTAAGTGACAGGTTGATGGGTGCAGCAAACCACCATGGCACATGTATACCTATGTAACAAAACTACATGCTCTGCACATGTATCCCAGAACTTAAAGTATAATAAAAACAACAACAACAACAACAAAAAAGCACTTTGTTTTATTTGTCTCTATTATTTATTTATTATTAATTATTTTATTATTATTTATTAATTTTTTTGCAGCAAACCACCATGGTACATGTATACCTATGTAACAAAACTGCATGCTCTGCACATGTACCCCAGAACTTAAAGTATAATTTAAAAAAATAAAAACAACAACAAAAAAGCACTTTGTTTTATTTGTCTTTATTATTTGTTTATTTTGAGACAGAGGTTTGCTCTTGTTGCCCAGGCTGGAGTGCAATGGCGCAATCTCGGCTCACTGCAACCTCCACCTCCCGGATTCAAGTGATTCTCCTGCCTCAGCCTCCCAGGTAGCTGGGACTACAGCACCCGCCACCACACATGGCTAATTTTTTTTGTATTTTTAGTAGAGACGGGGTTTCACCACATTGGCCAGGCTGGTCTCGAACTCCTTACCTCAAGTGATCCGCCTGCCTCGGCCTCCCAAAGTGTTGGGATTACAGGTGTGAGCCACTGCACCTGGCCTTTTTAATTTTTATTTTTAAATAATAGACATAGGAGTCTCACTATGTTGCCCAGGCTGGTCTCAAACTCCTGGGCTCAAATGAGGTTTCCACCTTGGCTTCCCTAAATGCTGGGGTTATAGAAGTGAGCCAGCACAGCCAACCATGGAGTTTTCTTCCCGTAGAATTAAAGTGATCTTAGGATAAAAAAAAATTGAGAACCCACATTCCAGGGCTTCTTTCACCTGTCCCTCTCCAAACTCCTAATTGAGATCAAATTCTGCTCATACTGAAATGTCCTCTCTTAGTCACAGGGTCTTCAAAGAAAATAAAGCATCAGACAAAATATTGAAAGCATTAAACTTCCTTCTACCTCATTCCAGTTCTCATCCACAGTTGCTCTCTGACATGATACAACTATGTTTAGGTTATATTGTATACGCATTTAACTGGTACACACAACGAATAAAATACAGAAGAAAAGGAACTTGGGGAAGAAAAGACCTCATTCTCACCTCCTTCTATAACACCCAGATCTAAGCCTCTGTTTCTGTATTCTCCATGGTGACAGGAAGCAACATACCTACACAATATTTAGCAATATGAGCAATCACATGTGAAAGCAGTTGCCAATAACAGAATCATTTAGACTGCCAAATTGAATAATTGGCACATTCTCTCTTGAGAGCAGGGAGTTTTATTTTTCTGTGTTGAAAATCAGATAATATTTAATTTAATGGTTGTCTATAGTTGCATTCACTACAGTATTTTTTTTTTTTTTCGAGACGCTCTGTTGCCCAGGCTGGAATGCACAGTCTTGGCTCACTGCACCCTCTGCCTCCTGGGTTCAAGTGATTTCTGGCTAATTTTTGTATTTTTAGTAGAGACAGGGTTTCACTATGTTGGCCAGGCTGATCTTGAACTCCTGACCTCAAGTGATCTGCCCTCCTCAGCCTCCCAAAGTGCTAGGATTACAGGCATGAGCCACCATGCCCAGCCCACTACAGTCTTCTTCTTCTTCTTCTTCTTTTTTTATTTTTTGAGATGGAGTCTCGCTCTGTCACCCAGGCTGGAGTGCAGTGGTGCAATCTCGGCTCACTGCAACCTCTGCCTTCCTGGCTCAAGAGATTCTCCTGCCTCGGCCTCCCGAGTAGCTGGGACTACAGGTGCGCACCGCCATGCTCGGCTACTTTTTGTATTTTAGTAGAGACGGAGTTTCACCATATTGGCCAGGCTGGTCTCGAACTCCTGACCTCGTGATCTGCCTGCCTTGGCCTCCCAAAGTACTGGGATTGCAGGCGTGAGCCACTGAGCCTGGCCAAAACCCACTCCAGTATTCTTAATCCATAGTATTGGAACTTCAGGCACATTTTATGCGGGCCTATGATTTAAAGTGCTATCCTTTATGTTTTATATTGATTAAGAGAGAAACATCAACTCTGTTTCTTAGTACTCTAGCAGATTCAAAAACTGGTTTTATTACTGTGCAGAGGATTGTGTTTATATGACATTTATGATAAAATTAGATTTCATAGTTTTTGTGGCTTTTCTTTCTGCCCCCAAGTAAAATTAGATTTCCTTATCCGTAGAAAGAAAAAAAATTGGGGGAGGAAATACATTAAAACATTAATGAAATTAAATAATCATACTCAAATTTTCTTCAAGCAGTATACACTATTTTGCTAATTATAATAAAATGGGTCTTATTAAAAATCAGAGTGGGGGGAGGAGGAAGCAAGGTCTGATTTTAAAAGCCATGAGATGAAGGAAGTCTTGTTTGAACCAACAAATGCACGAGTCAGAAAGAGCCCAGCAATAATCTCTTACAGATAATGACCAAAAATGCTTCCTGGCCAGTGTGGAGACACCAGGGGGCAGTGAGTGCCTCCCTGAGAACTGCTGCTGCTCCTAGCTCAAGCAGCTCAGCCTGCGGTCTACGATTCATCTATTCATCGTCACCAACCTTGGGAAAGTTACGTTGCACTTAAATGCTGCTTCCAAAGGCTCTTATGCTTTGATTTCTTGAAGACACTGTTTCTGTGAATAAAACTGAACAATGGTCCGGAGGAGGTTAGCATGTAGTTGAGGACCTGGGTGAAAAGATGGGAAATAAAGACAAACCGAAACCATTTTGCCTTCTGGAGTAGGAGTCAGGGAAAGGGATTTGACAAGCTGCCACGGTAGGGTTCAAACTTAGCGGTCCAGGTTAACCTAGCTCCCGCAGCCATCAGAAAGAGGGGCGTGCTTCTCTGTGGGTGGCGGGTTGAGGAGGAAGTTCCCAATTTTCTTCTCCAGCTTTTCTGCCTCAATACCGTGGTCCCCTGTCCCACCCCCAGTTCACAATCTTTCATTTTGGCTAAAACTTCTGCCTTTATGCATTACTTCAGGCAATGCATATAACATTCTATCTTTGCTTGGCTATACTGTTTACAAAGTTGTTCATACTTTATATTTTCACGCATGTTTTCCACCCATGATCTGAAATGGTTTGGGCTTTTGACCTTCACTATATTGGAAATGAGTACACCCCAAGTGACTAAAGCTGCTGTTGGAAACCACTGGATTATTGGACCAAGCCCTAATGACATCGCATTGGCCTGAGACCACTGACCAGCCTGCTGGCTAAAGCTCCTGATGTGGGCAGAGTGAAAAGTCCAGGATCTCAAATACGGAGCTTGGCAGTGAATTTCTTTCTGAAAAGGAAGAGCAAGGCAACACTGTGGAAGCATTTTCTATTCAAAGACTTTCACAGGCATCTGTGCACATCAAATCAGCAATGAATATATATGTGAGACAGATGACCCTCATTTTCAATGTTGTTTGGAGGTCTTTGGAAGAGTGAAGAATTCCTTTGTTTGCCACAGGTGATTTATTAGGGAAAGTTGTCTTTCTAAACCATATATTTTCGAAAGTTGCAACAAGTCTTACTCATGCAGAAAAATCTTTCAAAAGGAGCATTTACGGTAGAGATTTTAGGGTAGTGTGGTTTTACACACTAAATAAATGCTTGTAAATATATTTGGGACTTGTCGTGATCAACAGTACCTTTGTTTCCTCTCTTTGCAGTGGATTTGGTGGCTACTGTTACTGTTTTCTTTTTTTTTCTTTTCTTTTTTTTTTGAGACCCAGTCTCACTCTGTCACCCAGGCTGGAGTGCAGTGGGGCAATCTCAGCTCATTGCAACCTCTACCTCCAGGGTTCAAGCGATTCTCCTGCCTCAGCCTCCTGAGTAGCTGGGATCACAGGAATGCGCCACCATACCCAGCTAATTTTTGTATTTTTAGTAGAGACAGGATTTCACCATGTTGGCCAGGCTGGTCTTGAACTGCTGACCTCAAGTGATCTCCCTGCCTCGGCCTCCCAAAGTGCTGGGATTACATAAACAACTAAGGTGCTGAAAGGATGTAGTTCTCAGTGCTGCTGAGACAGGAGCTTCTCATTTAGACTCTGTTGGGGAAAAAGCTGGTTCCCAAGTAGGTGGCAGCACTTAGGTGGTTTATTATTTGTGGAGCACCAAAGATGTGCTCAGACCAGTAGGAAAATCACATACAGTACCTTCCATGCCTTCTATAAGGCCACCTTCTCAGGCTTTTTGGCTCACATCAGACAAAGGAAAATAAAATAAACAACTGAGCCAGGGCACGATGTGAAGCCTGGAAAGTTGTTTTTTAAATAGAAACCACATTATTGGCAAAATAAATCACAGCACCTTGGACATATTTTATACATTTAACCAGAATTTTGAGTTAATATTAGGTCTATAAAATGGTAGTTAGTAAGGCTAAGATCAGCAATTTCTCTCTGCACCCTTTCAAGCTGATTCTTTCTTTTGGGACAGATGTTGCTTCCACCTTCTTCAACTCTCTCCATGGCTCCTGCAAAATGTATTTAATATATCCCACTGACCTTCTACCAATGTCTGAGCCTCCACATTTCATCGGTCGTTTAATAAATGGTTGTCTCCTTCACATTCTTCTTTTAACATGCAAATATCCTATAGAAAGGTAATATATTAAGTTTTTAACACAGGGATGCAAATTCTAGGCAAGTTCCCAGGCATGCTGCCAATTGACTGCAGGTGTCACTAATCTATCATCGCGCGCTTTCTCACAGAGTCTGGAATTAGCGTTAGAATCCTCAAGGCAGCCAGGCGTGGTGGCTCATGCCTGTAATCCCTGCACTTTGGGAAGCCAAGGCAGGTGGATCATCAGAGATCAGGAGTTTGAGACCAACCCAGTCAACATGGTGAAACCCCGTCTCTACTAAAAACACAAAAATTAGCTGGGCACGGTGGTGGGTGCCAGCTACTCAGGAGGCTGAGGCAGGAGAATCACTTGAACCTGGGAGGCGGAGGTTGCAGTGAGCCAAGATCATGCCATTGCACTCCAGTCAGGGCAACAAGAGCAAAACTCTGTCTCAAAAAAAAAAAAAAAAAAAAAAAAGGCTGGGTGTGGAGGCTCCCAGGCAGGTGGATCACCTGAGGTCAGGAGTTCGAGACCAGCCTGACCAACACAGTAAAACCCCACCTCTACTAAAAAAAAAAAAAAAAAAAAATACAAAAGTTAACTGGCCATAGTGGCCAGCACCTGTAAATCCCAGCTACTCAGGAGGCTGAGACAGGAGAATTGCTTGAACCCGGGAGGTGGAGGTTCCAGTGAACTGAGATTGCGCCACTGTACTCTAGCCTGAGTGACAGAGAGAGACTGTATCTCAGGAAAAAAAAAAAAAAAGAATCCTCAACACAGTGCTGCTGGCAGCCTATGTAGGCTAGTCAACGTTGGCATATGAGTAGAGGCCTATATGGCATCCCTCCCTACCTTAGCAGCATAATCTGGATGAGTTGCTAATATATTATCTTCTTGGTCAGGGTTCCAGAAACCAGCAAACTGGATGATAAGGGCATAAGGAGGATAAATATTAAGGTCAATCTTGTTCTACATCACAATTGCATCCTAAGCTCTTTGACTAACTCTCTCTCTCTCTGTCTCTCTCTCTCTCTCTCTCTCTCTCTCTCTCTATATATATATATATATATATATATTTTTTTTTTTTTTTTTTTTTTTGAGACAGAGTCTTGCTCTGTCACCCAGGCTGGAGTGCAGTGGTGCAATCTCAGCTCACTGCAACCTCCACCTCCCGGGTTCAAGTGATTCTCCTGCCTCAGCCTCCCAAGTTGCTGGGATTACAGGTGCCCACCACCACGCCTGGCTAATTTTTTGAATTTTTAGTGGAGACAGGGTTTCACCGTGTTAGCCAGGATGGTCTTGATCTTCTGACCTTGTGATTTGCCCGCCTTGGCCTCCCAAGGTGCTGGGATTACAGGCATGGGCCACCGCGCCTGGCCGCTATATTTTAATGGCAGAAATAAGAAACAAGGGTGACAGAACTACAAAAGAATACTTTAGGAATATTTACTTTAAAATAGTGGAACATTTTCAGGCCTCCCTAAGGGTAATTAGCTGTCTTCAAATAGCTCATTCGTCAAGACTCACACACAGATAGTCTTCGATCCCTAGGATAAGTGAAGCCCACACATAGTGGACATGAATTGTTAAATGGGGAAGTGTTGAGGAGCTATTGCCAAGGGGAGTTAGATAGCGCCACCTAGAAAATAACAATGAAGTCAATATCTCCTGCACATTGTGGTAGACTTTCCAGATACTTTGGATGAACTACTAGAATTTGTTCTCTTCCTGCCCCAACGTCAGTGTACATGACCTCTCTGAAATAAAAGCAGAGCAAAAATCATACAGAAAGAAAGAAGTCCGCTTAAGGGAGTAGGAGCTACAGCTGGCAGGTTACAGGAAGCATCTTGAAAGTGAACACAGCTCTGATAGATAATAGCAGTAGTTATGGCTGTGAAAGTATAATCAGCCTTATCACCCCCCACCACCCGGAGTCAGACGACTTTACTGATGCTTATGGGGGACAGGAAAGGCCCCCAGGAGCAGGCAGGTTGAGGCAGTCAGTAGTTGCATAAGCCCTGGTCACATAAGGGCAAGTTAGGGAACATTCATCTTCTTAGGATTCTATGGCTCCTTCCTTGCCAAGGGGAGAGGGCATCTCAAGGTGGGAGACAACCCCCAGAGCAGTGAGGACAGAGAGAGACACAGCTGAGAGCCCCCACCCTGAAAGAAGGCACTATAATAGGCAGCAGCGCCTGTATGGAATGGTCAGGAGGGGAAAATGGGGAGGCGGCAGTGGTTGGCCCCTTGAAGAAGGGTCCAGCCTTGGCCTGGGTGTGCTCATGAGAACACCTAGGGTTCCCCAGGAGTGTGGAGCAGGGCCCAAAGCCCCTTTCCCTGCAGGCTTCTTTAAGGAGAAAAAGGCATTTAGGGAGCACTCTGGCAAGGTGTGCCAGAATTAGTTTTGAAAGCACAGCTAGAGCAGACAGGGCACCAAGTCACCACTGGTAGAGGAGGGGCAGCCTCTGATTGATTATACATGAAACAAACACCGCTTTAACCTCATGGGGATTCTTGGAACTTGGGATGTACCTGCCATCTCTTTTTCTTTCTCTTTTAATAAAGTTGAGTTAAAAAACAAACCAAATTTAGTTATTATTGTAAAACAGTAGCTTTTTTTATTTTATTTTATTTTTTTTTGAGATAGAGTCTTGCTCTGTAACCCAGGCTGGAGTGCAGTGGCACGATCTCAGATCACTGCAACCTCTGCCTTCCGGGTACAGGTGATTCTCTTGCCTCAGCCTCCTGAATAGCTGGGACTACAGGTGTCTGCCACCACGCCCAGCTAATTTTTGTATTTTTTATCAGTAGAAATGAGGTTTCACCATATTGGCCAGGCTGGTCTTGAACTCCTGACCTCAAGTGACCTGCTTGCCTCAGCCTCCCAAAGTGCTGGGATTACAGGCGTAAGCCACCTCTCCCAGCCGATCAGTCACTTTTAAACGCTAGCCTGCAGCCGAATCATCTGGAGGGCACACACATAGCTAAGCTCCACTCCGAGTTTCTGATTTCGTAGTTATAGAATGGGCTCGAAAATTTGTATTTTTAATGGGTTCCTTGGAGCTGCTGATGCTGCTGGTCAGGGAACACATAAAAACCACTAGCATAGAAAGTTTTCTGGACCATGGAATCCTTAGCTGAAAGATTCTGTAGACCAGATTATAATACAAGATAAGCAGTCCCTGCCATAAGATAGTATCCTAACAAGGTACATTCTTGGCTAGGCCCCTGGGGTAGTTTGCTAGGGCTGTTGTAACAAAGTACCACAGACTGGATGGCTTAAGCAACAGAAATTAATTTTTTCACAGTTCTGGAGTCTAGATATTCAAGATCAAAGTGTTCCGGGGCTGGCTTCTTCTGAGGTCTGTCTTGGCTCTGAAAATGGCCAACTTCTCCCTGAGTCTGCACATGGTCTTCCCTCTGTACTTCTCTGTGTCCAAATTTCCTCTTCTCTCTCTCTCTTTTTTTTTTTTTTTTTTGAGACAACATATCATTTTGTCGCCCAGGCTGAAGTGCAGTGGCACAGTCATGGCTCACAGCAGCCTTGAACTCCTGAGCTCAAGCTGTCCTGCCATGTAGCTGGAACTATAGGCTCACACTGCCACACCACACTCAGTGAATTTTAAATTCTTTCTAGGGGCCAGGCACAGTGGCGCATGCCTGTAGTCCCAGCTACTCAGGAGACAGAGCTGGGAGGATCGCTGCAGCCCAGGAGTTTTGGGCTGTACTGTGCTATGTCGATCAGGCATCCACACTAAGTTTGACATCAATATGGTGACCTCTTGGGAGCAGGGGACCACCAGGTTCACCTGGGGTGAACTAGCCCAGGTCGAAAACAGAGCAGGTCAAAAGTCCTGTGCTGATTAGAAGTGGGATTGTGCCTGTGAATAGCTACTGCACTCCAGCCTGGGCAATATAGCAAGACCCCATCTCTAAAACAAAAAGTTCTATCCTTTTCAAATAAAAAATAAAAAAATTCTAGAGATGGGGTCTCGTTATGTTGCTCAGGCTGGCCATGAACTCCTGGTCTCAAGTGATCCTCTCACCTCAGCCTCCCAAAGTGCTGGGATTACAGGCATGAGATACCACACCTGGTCAACACTTGATATTTTTCCAGTGCTTGGCATTTGACAACAATTATCCCAGGGCACCTCATTCCTGGTATTAAGATGGTAGACTAAGAATTATCAATTTGGAGAGGCCGGGCGCGGTGGCTCAAGCCTGTAATCCCAGCACTTTGGGAGGCCGAGACGGGCGGATCACGAGGTCAGGAGATCGAGACCATCCTGGCTAACACGGTGAAACCCCGTCTCTACTAAAAAATACAAAAAAATAGCCGGGCGAGGTGGCGGGCGCCTGTAGTCCCAGCTACTCGGGAGGCTGAGGCAGGAGAATGGTCTAAACCCGGGAGGTGGAGCTTGCAGTGAGCTGAGATCCGGCCACTGCACCCCAGCCTGGGCGACAGAGCAAGACTCTGTCTCAAAAAAAAAAAAAAAAAAAAAAAAAAAAGAATTATCAATTTGAAGATGATGTGTTGAACATAGAATCAGAGTAAATGGAATTAATAATCTTATGGAAACTGCCACGGTTTCTGATCCCTAAATCCAAATGTATCATCTCATGCCTAATTTAACATGTTTTGAAAACATGGCAGAATGTTTTAAATTAGAACTCCCCAAGAATATCCTGGAATGTGATTGTTGTACAAAAGTGAATCATTTACCCTTCCTCCCTCCCTCCCTCGCTCCCTTCCTTCCAGATGGAGTTTCGCTCTTGTTGCCCAGGCTGGAGTGCAATGGCAGAATCTCAGCTCACTGCAACCTCTGCCTCCCAGGGTCAAGTGATTCTCCTGTCTCAGCCTGCCGAATAGCTGGGATTACAGATGTGCGCTGCCACTCCCGGCTAATTTTGTATTTTTAGTAAAGACGGAGTTTCTCCATGTTGGTCAGGCTGGTCTCGAACTCCCAACCTCAGGTGATCTGCCCGCCTTGGCCTCCCAAAGTGCTGGGATTGCAGGCATTAGCCACCGTGCCCAGCCACTTGTTTCTTCTTTAATAAATATTTTATTGAACATCTACTTAATGCCAGAGATGGAGCTAGGTGCTGTGGTTCAATAAATAAGGACTAGGCAGGATTATGTAGTGATTAAAATACATTCTGGGGGTCAGGCTTGATGTCTCATATCTGTAATATCAACATTTTGGGAGGCTGAGCGGCGAGGACCACTGGAGGCCAGGAGTTCGAGACAAATCTGGGCAACATAGTGAGACCCCATCCCTATTGATGTTTTTTTTTTTTTTTTTTTTTTAAGATGGAGTCTCGCTCAGCCACCCAGGCTGGAGTGCAGTGGCGCGATCTCGGCTCACTGCAATCACTGTTTCCCGGGTTCAAGCAATTGTCCCATCTCAGCCTCCAAGTAGCTGGGATTACAGGCACCTGTCATCATGCCCGGGTAATTTTTTTTTTTTTTTTGTATTTTACTAGAGATAGGGTTTCACCATGTTGGTCAGGCTTGTCTTGAACTCCTGACCTCTGGTGATCTGCCCAGCTTGGCCTCCCAAAGTGCTAGGATTACAGGCATGAGCCACTGCACCCGGCCCTCTATTGAAATTTTTTAAACATTGAAAAGAAGAAAAAAAAGACAAAACACATTCTGGAGACAAATTGCCTGAATTCAAATTCCAACTCTACTATTTACTAGCTTGACAGTTGCTTAACCACTTTGTGCCCCAGTTTCCTCATCTGTAAAATGGGAATAATAATTGCACCTTTCTGATAAAGGTCATATGAGAATTAAATGAGTCAACATTTATAAGAAAGCACAGCCAACTGATATTTAACAAAACTGACAAGAACATACATTAAGGAAAGGACACCCTTTTCAATAGATGGTGCTGGGAAAATTGGATTGCCGTATGCAGAAGAATGAAACTGGACCCCTATTTCTCACCATATAAGATGAATCAATTCAAGATGAATTACAAGACTTATATGTACCTGAAACTATAAAAATACTAAAAGAAAACCTAGGTAAAACTCTTCTGAACATTGGTCTAGGCAAAGAATTTATGACTAAGACCTCAAAAGTACAGGCCACAAAACTAAAATAGGCAAATGGGACTTAATTAAACTAATAAGCTTATGCACAACAAAAGAAATAATCAGATAATCAACAGAGTAAACAGACAACCTGCCAGATGGGAAAAAATTTTGCAAACTATGCATCCGACAGGGGACTAATAGCCAGAATCTACAAGGAGCTCAAACGACTCAACGATGAAAAACATATAACCCCATTGAAAAAGTGGGCAAAGGCCGGGTGCGGTGGCTCAGGCCTGTAATCCCAGCACTTTGGGAAGCCAAGGTGAGCAGATCACCTGAGGTCAGGAGTTTGAAACCAGCCTGACCAACATGGAGAAACCCTGTCTCTACTAAAAATACAAAATTAACCAGGTGTGGTGGCACATGCCTGTAGTCCCAGCTACTCTGGAAACTGAGGCAGGAGAATTGCTTGAACCTGGTAGGCGGAGGTTGCAGTGAGCTGAGTTCGCACCATTGCACTCCAGCCTGGCAACAAGAGCGAAACTCCATCTCAAATAACAACAACAAAAAACAAAACAAAACAAAAGTGAGCAAAGCAGGAGTTCAAGGTTACAGTGAACTATGATCATGCAATTGTATTCTAACCTGGGTGACAGAGCAAGACTCTGTCTCTAATAAAAATTAAAAGGTGGGCAAAATACATGAATATACATTTTTTTTTTTTTTTTTTTTTTGAGAGAGAGAGTCTCACTCTGTTGCCCAAGCTGGAGTGCAGTGGCGTGATCTTGGCTCACTGCAACCTCCACCTACTGGGCTCAAGTGATTCTCCCATCTCAGCCTCCTGAATAGCTGGGACTACAGGCATGCACCATCATACCCAGATAATTGTTTGTATTTTAGTAGAGATGGAGTTTCACCATGTTGCCCAGGGTGGTCTCGAAGTCCTGAACTCAGGCAATTTGCCCACCTCGGCCTCCAAGATATTTTTCAAAAGGAGACATACAAATAACCAACGAACATATGAGAAAATGCTCAACATCACTAATCATCAGAGAAATGCAAATTAAAACCGTAATGAGAGATCATCTTATATCAGTCAGAATGGCCATTATTAAAAAGACAGAAAATAACATGTTGGTGAGGATGTGGAGAAAAGGGAACTCTAATACACTATTGGTGTAATATAAATTAGTGTGTTCTCTATGAAAAATAGTATGGGGATTTCTCAAAAAACTAAAAATAGAACTACCAACCAATCCAGCAATCCCACTACTGGGTTTCCACCCAAAGGAAAAGAAATCATTACAGCAAAAAGACATCTGCTCTCATGTGTTTATCACACTGCTGTTCACAATAGCAAAGATAAGGAATCAACCTAACTATCCATCAAATGGATGGTTGGAGAAAGAAAACGTGATATATATATACACACACACACACACACACACACATACACACACACACACATTGGGATACCATTCAGCCATAAAAAGAATGAAGTCATGTCTTTTGCAACAACATGGTTGGAACTGGAAGCCATTAAGTGAAACAGCTCAGAAACAGAAAGACAAATACTGCATGTTCTCACTTACTAGTAGGAGCTAAATAATGTGGACACATGGATTAAAGTGCAGAATGATAGACAATAGAGACTCAGAAGAGGGAGGGAGTGGGAGGGGCATGGATAATGAGAAATCACTTAATGGGTAAAATGTACATTATTTGGGTGGTAGATACTCTAAAAGCCCTGACTTCAACACTAAACAATGTATGCATGAAACAAAATTACATGTGTACCCCATAAATTTATACCAAAAAAAGGCAAATGTAAGCATGATTTCTTAAAGATGCATCAAAAACTGTTTTCAGTCAGTGAATATAAGTGTTTGACAGAGAAACATCTTTGGACGCAAACTCTGAGAACATGTCATTACAATATGGTTTTTAAAAACACACACACAAAATGTGTAAAAAGCAAAGAACATTATCTGGCACATTGTATGTGTTTTATAAATGTTGTCGTATAAATACACCAGCCCTTGGCTTTAAGAAGCTCACAGTAGGCCGGGCAGGGTGGCTGACGCCTGTAATCCCAGCACTTTGGTAGGCCAAGACGGGTGGATCACGAGGTCAGGAGATCAAGCCCATCCTGGCCAACATGGTGAAACCCCCTCTCTACTAAAATACAAAAAATCTAGCTGGGCATGGTGGCGCATGCCTGTAGTTCCAGCTACTCAGGAGGCTGAGGCAGGGGAATCGCTTGAACCCGGGAGGCAGAGATTGCAGTGAGCAGAGATCGCACCACTGTACTCCAGCTTGACAGCAGAGCAAGACACCATCTAAAAAAAAAAAAAAAGCAGCTCACAGTATTGGGAGGTAAAGAGTGACAGGTAAATGTTTCAATACAATGTAGCAAAAGGTCTAACTAAGGTCTTAGTGAAGCCCTGAACTTCCTCTGCAGCAGGATGGAATATAGTAAGACTGTCTGGGGCTGAATGACATGTGCTTGCCACATACACCTTCCCTCCAAGAACCAAGCTGGAGAAAATCCAGCAAGTTTTTATCCTTCCTTTTTATAGCTTCTACTATGAAAACAACCTCCATTATGGTAACGTATAATTATCACAAATGATTCTCAAAAGCCTATCAAATTTAAATGACAGTGAAACTTGTTTAGGAGACCACCTGTTTGAACTAATAGAACTTATGAGAGTAGTTCATGTGAAAATAGGAGTGGGCAACTGTTCTGCTGTTTGAAACCCTGGGTGGGGCACCATGTGAATTAGATGGGGCAGTAAACTTGTAAGTAGGGTAGCCAACTTGTCCTGGTTTGCATGGGACGCTCTCAGTTTTATTTTATTTTATTTTATTTTATTAATTAACTTATTTATTTATTTATTTATTTTTGAGACAGAGTCTTGCTCTGTTACCCAGGCTGGAGTGTGATGGCACAATCTCAGCTCACTGCAACCTCTGCCTCCCAGGTTCAAGCAATTCTCCTGCCTCAGCCTGCAGAGTAGCTGGGACTACAGGTGCACACCACCACGCTTGGCTAATTTTTCAGTTTTAAAACTGAAGGTTCTCATTCCCAGAAATCCCCTCGGTCTTGGGCAAAAGTTTAAAATTGTTGCAATCATTTTGATAGGATATGAGAACTTTAAAAAGAAAGCTATTACACTGCTTGTCTGGATATAACTGGTAAATACAGTTGAAATCAATAGATATTTACTAACTTACTTTCTAATGAGTGGATGACAACACATACTCCTGTATTTTTGTTGAGACAGAGGTTCGCTGTTGTCCCCCAGGCTGTAGTGCAATGGTATCATCTCTGCTCATGGCAACCCTGGCTCCCAGGTTCAAGCAATTCTCCTGCCTCAGACTCCTGAGTACCTGGAACTACAGGCAGGCACCACCATGCCCAGCTAATTTTTGCAGTTTTAGTAGAGACAGGGTTTCACCATGTTGGCCAGGCTGGTCTGAAACTCCTGACTTCAAGTGATCCCCCATCTCTGCCTCCTAAAGTGCTAGGATTACAGGCGTAAGCCACCACGCCCAGCCAATACTCCTGTTTGTTTTGTTTTGTTTGTTTGTTTTTTGAGACAGAGTCTCACTCTGTTGCTAGGCTGGAGTACAGTGGCACAGTCTCGGCTCACTGCAACCTTTTCCTCCCAAGTTCAAGTGATTCTCCTGCCTCAGCCTCCCGAGTAGCTGGGACTACAGGTGAGCGCCACCACACCCAGCTAATTTTTGAATTTTTAGTACAGACAGCGTTTCACCATGTTGGCCAGGATGGTCTCGATCTCTTGACCTCGTGATCCACCCACCTCGGCCTCCCAAAGTGTTGGGCTTACAGGCATGAGCCACTGCACCCGGCCCAATATTCTTGTTCTTAATGAACTACGATCTGATTCAGTGAACAAGAAACAAACTACTGTAAAGTTAAATCAAGGTACATTTACATATTAGTTCAAGACAATAAGAGAAATGATGTTACAAATTGAATAACGGCCAAATCAATTTTCCACTTAGAATTGCTTTGAGAATGGATTTCAGAGGAAAGGAACAACTTTTACTGGGGCTGAGGTATTCATGGAAAACTATTAAAACAGTTATACTTAGGCCAGATGTAGTGGCTTACATCTGCAACCCCAGCTCTTTGGGAGGCACAGGCAGGAAGATCACTTGAGCCCAGAAATTCAAGACCAGCCTGTGCAACACAGTGAGACCCTATCTCAAAAAAAAAAAAAAAAAAAAAAAAGGTTATACTTTACAATGGTTCAGAAAAACTGGAGTGATTTTGACACACAGAGATGAAGGAGGAGCGTTGCAGGTGGATGGCACAGCACAGGCAAAGCAACAGGAGTGGGAAGAAGCAGAAAGCAAATCCGGGGTGCATGGGGATCAGCTCATTAAAAGGGGGAGGAGGTCGGGCATGGTGGCTCATGCCTATAATCCCAGCATTTTGGGAGGTTGAGGTGGGCAGACTGCTGGAGTCCAGGAGTTTGAGACTAGCCGGGGCAACATGATGAAATCCTTTCTCTACTAAAAATACAAAAAAATTAGCCAGGCGTGATAGTGTGCACCTGTATTCCCAGCTACTCAGGAGGCTGAGTTGGGAGAATCACTGAGCCCAGGAGGTTGAGGCTGCAGTGAGCTGAGATCATGCCATTGCACTCCAGCCTGGGCAACTGGAGTGAGACCTTGTCTCAAAAAAATGCTGGGGTGGGTGGGTAGAGGGAGAAAAGGAGCCAGAGGAGAGAAATGCGTGAGAGGAAGTCAGCATTTGATGATGCTTTGCAGTGTTATGCATCCTCTTATGCATGGAAGACGTCTGTTAAGCAACCACTCTCATTCCCTGTGAGAAGCAACACTACCTTCTCCCCTAAGCTGTTGTTCCCCTAAGTTGGAAATACAAGCCCTAAATATAACGCAGTGCAGTATGGTGCCTCTTTGTTTTGGTTATCTAGTGTTCATAACAAACCACTGTAAAATTTAATGAGGGCTTTTTCACAGCTTGCTGGGCTTAGGGCAGTCATCTTCCTACAGGGCAGCTGGCTTCCCTCAGAGGGCCAAAGCGGAAGCTTCCAGGCCTTAAGTTCCAAACAGCACCCCTTCTGCCTGCTTCTACTGATTAAAGCAGGTCACAGGGCCAGGTCTCCTGGCCTGTAATTCCATACAAGGAGGCATGGCTTAGCGGGGGTCACCAATGTGACAGCCTACCACACTCCTCCTTTAACCTCTCCCACAACACAGAGACTTTAGGTAACATTTAATTTTTTGCACCTCTGCTTAGAGGAAGAAGACAGCCAGCAGTCTCTCCTGATGGAAAAGAGAACCTAAACAGGAAGTTAAGTCTATTGAGTCCTAAAAGGGACAGCTGTGCAAAGATAAGATGGATCAAGGATCTGAAGCTAGGCGCCCACCCCCCGCCGCCCTTGCCCACCACCTAGGACAGAGGATCTGGAAAGGGAATGCAAGTTTGGATTTGAGATATAAGACCTGGCCAGCAGCCCACGTCTTTCCTGCAGGACAGCATGGGTTGCTGCTCACATCTTCAAGGAATAGTACTGGAAGTGGAGAGTTCGTCTCTTAATTACCCGCAGAGCAGAGGATGCTGCACCACCGCAGGGTTTCATATGATTATTGACCATAGTTTTGGCTCTGATTCTTCATCTCTCCTCTCCCTGTTCCCCTCCCTTCCAGGACATAAGGTGCAGACAGCTGAGTTAAATAAAAACACCCATAACACCTATTTCAGAAAACATTCTTTTTTTTTTTTTTTTTTTTTTTTTTGAGACAGAGTCTTGCTCAGTCGCCCAGGCTGGAGTGCAGTGGCGCAATCTCCGCTCACTGCAAGCTCCGGGCCTCCCGGGTTCCCGCTATTCTCCTGCCTCAGCCTTCCGAGTAGCTGGGACTACAGGCGCCCGCCACCTCGCCCGGCTAATTTTTTGCATTTTTAGTAGCGACGGGGTTTCACCATGTTAGCCAGGATGGTCTTGATCTCCTGATCTCGTGATCCGCCCGCTTTCAGCCTCCCAAAGTGCTGGGATTACAGGCGTGAGCCACCGCGCCGGGCCCTAGAAAACATTCTTATCAACAGCCTGTACAGAGCCCTTTTTTCTGTTTTTTGTTTGTTTTTGTTTTTGTTTTTCTGAAACAAGGTCTTGCCTTGTCACCTAGGCTGGAGTACAGTGGCACTATCAGGGCTCACTGCCGCTTCAAACTCCTGAGCTAAAGTGATCCTCCCTCCTCAGCCTCCTGAGAAGCTGGGACTACAGGAATGTGTCACTATGTCCAGGACTACAAGGCACGCACCACCATGCTCAGCTAAATTAAAAAAAATTTTTTGTGTGTGTGGGGATGGAGACTTACCATGTTGCCTAGGCTGGTCTCAAACATCTAGCCTCAAGCAAGCCTCCACCTTGGCCTCCCAAAGTGCTGGGATTACTGGGATTACAGGTGTGAGTGGTCCTCCTCTTTTTTTTTTTTTTTTTTTTTGAGACACAGTCTTGCTCTGTCATCCAGGCTGGAGCGCAGCGGTGCAATCTTGGCTCACTGCAGCCTCCACCTCCCGGGTTCAAGCAATTCTCCTGCCTCAGCCTCCCGAGTAGCTGGGACTACAGGTGCCCACCACCATGCCCGGCTTATTTTTGTATTTTTGGTAGAGATGGGGTTTTATCACGTTGCCCAGGCTGGTCTCGAACTCCTGACCTCAGGTGATCCACCTGCCTTGGTCTCCCAAAGTGCTGGGATTACAGGTGTGAGCCACCATGCTTGGCCTGATCCTCCTTCTTGACCTCCTCTCTCTTTTACAAAATTTGTTTCTCCAATGGGGAAAAGACTCCCTATTCAATAAATGGTGCTGGGATAACTGGCTAGCCATATGCGGAAGATTGAAGCTGGACCCCTTCCTTACACCATATACAAAAATCAACTCAAGATGAATTAAAGACTTACATGTGAAATCCAAAACTATAAAAACCCTGGAAGACAACCTAGGCAATACCATCCTGGACAAAAAAATGGGCAAAGATTTCATGACAAAGACACCAAAAGCAATTGTAAGAGAAGCAAAATTTGACAAGTAGAATCTAAGTAAACTTAAGAGCTTCTGTGCAGAAAAATAAACTATCAACAGGGTAAACAGGCAATCTACAGAATGGGAGAAAATATTTGCAAACTACGCATCTGAGAAAAGTCTAATATTCAGCATCTATAAGAAACTTAAATTTACAAGAGAAAAGCAAACAGCCCCATTACAAAGTGGGCAAAAGAAATGAACAGACATGTTTCAAAAGAAGACATACATCCGGCCAACAAGCATATGAAAGAAAGCTCAATATCACTAATCATTAGAGAAATGCAAATCAAAACCACAAAGAGATAACTATTGGGTACTGGGCTTAATACCTGAGTGATAAAATAATCTGTACAACAAATGTAACAAACCTTCACATGTACCCCCAAACCTAAAGTTGTGTGTGTGTGCGTGTTTGTGTATGTGCCTCCTGCAGGCATCCTGCTCTGGTGAGATTGAGATGTGCTCTTGAATATGCATATATCCTTGTAATATATGCAGTGGTGCCGTGTTTGTGCTTAGTATGCATAAGTAATAAAGAAGAAGGGAAAAAATTTAAGGGTCCCACAGATGAGCCATTTCCCCCCTTTAAGAAGCTTTATAGATGTCCTACTCAACGATTTCTATTTCCATCTTGCCAGCCAAAATTTTGCCACTTACTCATGCCTATTCACTTGGGAGACTGGGAAAAGTAGTTTTCTTAAACTGGTCATATTGACATTTGCAATAAAGTAAAGGTTTCATTGGCAAGGAAGAAAGG
This sequence comes from Macaca nemestrina, assembly GCF_043159975.1. Lineage (NCBI taxonomy): Eukaryota > Metazoa > Chordata > Mammalia > Primates > Cercopithecidae > Macaca > Macaca nemestrina. The sequence goes on along the minus strand of NC_092127.1, from coordinate 119,775,449 downwards.
AGAAGTCTTAGTATGGGCTACTATAATAGAATAACATAGACTGAATGGTTTAAATGATAGAAATTTACATCTAACAGCTCCGGAGGCTAGGAAGTCTCAGATCAAGGTGCTGGCAGATCCAGTGTCTGATGAGGTCCCACTTCTTGGTTTGTAGATGGCTGTATTGTATCCTCAAATGTTGGTGAGTAGAGAGGAAGATTCCCTGTCTCCTCCTCTTTTTTTTTTTTTTGAGACAGAGTCTTGCTTTGTCGCCCAGGCTGGAGTGCAGTGGCGTGATCTCGGCTCACTGCAACCTCTGCCTCCTGGGTTCAAGTGATTCTTCTGCCTCAGCCTCCCACGTAGCTGGAACTACAGGTGCCTGTCACCACGCCTGGCCAATTTTTGTATTTTTAGTAGAGACGGTGTTTCACCATATTGGCCAGGCTGGTCTCGAACTCCTGACCTCGTGTTCCACCTGCCTTGGCCTCCCAAAGTGCTGGGATTTCAGGTGTAAGCCACTGCACCCGGCCCTCTCCTCTTCTTTTTATAAGGGCATTGATCCTATCACAAGGGCTCCACCCTCATGACCTCAAATAATCCTGATCACCCCCAAAAGGGCCAATCTCCAAATGCCATCACATCGAGGGTTAGGATTTCAATATATGAATTTTGGGAAGACAAACATTCAGTCTGTAGCAGGGAAATGGCGGTGGGTAGACATCTAGCTGTCTCTGTCACCTGTAGGAATGAGGAAGGGACTGTCAGAGATTTCCTGGTCTCCAGGGGTCACCATGGAAGAGCAGAGGCAAGGAAACAGTGGGGCAGGAGAAAGGGGGCCAGTTCCTCACCATCCCATCTGTGTCCACTTCCTCAGGAGCAGCAACCATAAGGAGTGACCACTGGGAAAGTTCCTTCACCACAAATGTGCTTTCATCCTGGAGGAAAATTGGCCAGAGGATCTTGGGGTAATTTTAGAAGCAAGAGAGGAGCAGGGAAGTGGCACGCATGGGATGAACAACTTGTGAATGTGAATTGCAAGTGAGAGTGGGAACGTGGGGCTTACCCCCCTCTCATTGCCTCTCCTTTCCAATTTCCTTACTAGGGCAATTTGCCTTATTTCACTTAAAGGATATGTCCAGCATATAGTTCAAATGAAAAATGTTTATAAATTAAATGCAAATGTAAAGATATAAAGACAACTGTGGTGACCACCGAGACCAGCTTGGTCAGGCCCAGAGGCACTAGAGGAATTAAAGGCACACACACAGAAATATAGAGGTGTGAAGTGGGAAATCAGGGGTCTCACAGCCTTCAGAGCTGAGAGCCCCGAACAGAGATTTACCCACGTATTTATTAACAGCAAACCAGTCATTAGCATTGTTTCCATAGATATTAAATTAACTAAAAGTAAAAGGAAAAGCCTCAAACGTAGGTATAAAATTACCCCTTATGGGAAATGAAGGGATGGGCCAAATTAAAGGAATAGGTTGGGTTAGTTAACTGCAGCAGGAGCATGTCCTTAAGGCACAGATCGCTCAGGCTATTGTTTGTGGCTTAAGAATGCCTTTGAGTGGTTTTCCGCCCTGGGTGGGCCAGGTGTTCCTTGCCCTCATTCCCGTAAACCCACAACATTCCAGCTTGGGTGTTAGGACCATTATGAACGTGTTACAGTGCTGCAGCGATTTTGTTTATGGCCAGTTTTGGGGCCAGTTTATGGCCAGATTTTGGGGGCCTGCTCCCAACAAGTGACTACTTTGTAGAAGTCACCACTTAATCTCAAGAGAAGTAGGAAACAGCTAAACACATTTCAAGACACTAAACAACAACAACAACAACCACCCAAGAAAAACCCTCACTTATTAAACATGTACATATGCATAAATATTGACATGACACATTTAAAGATTGTAATTCTAGGTGAATTGCCAATATTTTTAATTATTTTGATTTTAAGGCACCAATCCCAGCATTGCAAATGACTTGATTTGCTTTCAGTGTTTTTTCAGTCTAGACATCAGTGTGGATTTATTATTATTATTATTTTTTCCTGAGATGGAGTCTCACTCTGTCACCCAGGCTGGAGTGCAGTGGCACAATCTTGGCTCACTGCAACCTCCGCCTCCCAGGTTCACGCCATTCTCCTGCCTCAGCCTCCCGAGTAGCTGTGACTACAGGTGCCCGCCACCACGCCCAGCTAATTTTTTGTAGTTTTAGTAGAGACGGGGTTTCACTGTGTTAGCCAGAATGGTCTCAATCTCCTGACCTCGTGATCCGTCTGCCTCAGCCTCCCAAAGTGCTGGGATTACAGGCGTGAGCCACCACGCCCGGCAGTTTATTCTTATACTCCTATTTATTCTTGTATCTGCAGTTGCCTCTTCCTGTGCAGTGAAGGGACATTTCACTGCAGTCTAGTTTCATCCTCTGTGAAAACTGTAAGGGGAACCTGGAGACATATTATTATTATTATTTACCCATCACTTTTCAAACTCAAGCACTAAAGTCCTGTTAACCTATATTGAGATGTGCTGGTGATTCTTTTCCCCGATATAGAATCAACAAGAATATCCTTGGCTCTTAGGACAGAGCTCACTTCACCATGCCAACTGAGAGGCTGAGAAGTTGGCAGAGCCATTGTCAGGGAGGGTAAAGATCAAAGAGAAAAGAGAAGTAGAGGTTACATCACTTGGTCGGGCACAGTGGCTCACTCCTGTAATCCCAGCACTTTTGGGAGGTCGAGATGGGTGGATCACCTGACTTCAGGAGCTCAAGAGCAGCCTAGCCAACATGGTGAGATCCCATCTCTACTAAAAATACAAAAATTAGCCAGGCATGGTAGTGCACACCCATAATCCCAGCTACTTGGGTGACTGAGGTACTAGAATTGCTTGAACCTGGAAGGCTGCAGTGAACTGAGATTGGGCCACTGCACCCCAGTCTGGGCAACAGAGCAAGACTCTGTCCCCTCCCACCAAAAAAAAAAAAAAAGAAAAAGAAATTACATCACTTAAGTCTTCCTGACTCCATTCCATTTGGAGGTGAAAGAAATCAGGCACATTCCTCAGCCCCGGGCTCAACACAAACAGGCCCAGTACAAACACATCCCACCATATATCTCTCAATTTCCTGAGCCCAGTACAAACACATCCCACCATATATCTCTCAATTTCCTGAGCCCAGTACAAACACCACCTGGAAAAGTCCCTGATAAGGACACAGCCGTTTGTGGTTTAACTGAAAGCGTGGGAACCAATAGAAAACTGCTAAATGTATAACTTAAAATGTAAACCAATTGTAATGCTGTAACCAAAAGAATTCCCTTGTTCCTCTGTAACTTTATGTATCTTATTTACATCGGGCTATAAAAAGCAAGCACTCGCATTGTTCAGGGCCCTCTTGTATGCTGTAGAATGGAGGGACCAAGTTCGAACTTGCAGTAAAAGATCCTTGCCGCTTGGCTTTGACTCTGGACTCTGGTGGTCTTCTTTGGGGAACAAACGGTCTGGGTGTAACAGAGGTGCTAAGTTTCCAAATACACCTAAGGTACAATCAATGATTGCTGTGGTCTGAATGTTTGTTTCCTTCCAAAATTCATGTGTTGAAATTCTAATCCTGGAGGTGATGGTTAGCAGGAGGTGGGGCATTTGGTACGTGATTAGAACAGGAGGACAGAGCCCTCACAAATGAGATTCCAGAGAGCTAGCTGGCCCATTCACCACGTGAGGACACAGTAAGAAGGTAGCCAGCTATCACTGGCTATGAACTAGAGGGCAGGCCCTTACCACGTATCAAATCTGCTGGTGCCTTAATCTTAGACTTCCCAGCCTCCAGAACTGTGAAAAATAAACTTCTGTTGTTTATCTCAATTTATGGGATTTTGTTACAGCAGCTTCAACAGACTAAAACAATGGCTATGTATTTGTTTCTAAGCCATACCAGTGTGTCCATGACTTAATCAGTCACTTGAACACAAGCCCAGCAGAGATGAACTTAGATCCTTTTCATCTTGCTTGAGAAGACCTAGTTAAATGAGGAGAAATGTGGGCTGCTTGGCAGTCAATCTTTCCAAAAAATTCTCAGACAGACCTTCAGACTGTGCCTGTCATGTCTTCACCAGCACTATCGCTGTTTCTTTGCTTTGGAAAGTGAGAGCTACCTCTTGCAGTCATTAGATTTAGCACAGTGATGTCTTCTTAACAGAAAACCCAAGCCTCCAAGAAGCTTGCATCCACAAAATTCATTTGGCTCCAACAAATCTATCTTATCTCATCGCTCCTGGCAATCGGGTTTCTGTGTCTAATTTCCTCCAGCCAATTTACAAGCATTATAGTCTCATAATTACAAAGTTCTCTGTATCCCAAGCCCAGGAATCAATTTGGTGAGTTGGTGCATGCCCCAGGGTTTACTTCTGCTGCAGTCCATCACAGCTCTCTTTCTTCTTAGAAAAGCACCAATTCATCCAAGACAGAAAACAGCTGCTAAGCAGGCCAGGACAATTCTCAAGGCGCCAATGACTAATGTGAGGCAGTGGGGGATGGGGAGCACCTCTATTTTCTTCCTCCAGTCCTCCCACATCAAGATCCACATCCTGTTCTTGCATAGGTATAGGAGGCCCTATGCTGCAGAACTACAAAGCCTACAGAGGATCTGCACCCTGGGATTCTCTGTTCTGTCTTTTCTCCACTCAGGGAGCCTCCTTCCCAACTTCCACGTACCTGTTACTCTCTACCTCTCCATCCAACCTGTCTCTTGTTTTAAAAATTCCTCCACCCGGGCTGGGTGTGGTGGCTTACTCCTGTAATCCCAGCACTTTGGGAGGCCGAAGCGGGCGGATCATGAGGTCAGCAGTTTGAGACTAGCCTGGCCAACATGGTGAAACTCCGTCTCTACTAAAAATACAAAAATTAGCCAGGTGTTGGCGGAGGGCACCTGTAATCCCAGCTACTCAGGAAGCTGAAGCAGGAGAATCACTTGAACCTGGGAGGCGGAGGTTGCAGTGAGCTGAGACCGCGTCATTGCACTCCACCCTGAGCAACAGAGTGAGACTCTGTCTTAAAAAAAAAAGAAAAGATTATTCCGTTCTTTTGGTCAGCTCAAAGGATAAAAGGCTGATAGTAACTAAAAATATTTCTTTTCTCAAATCTGTCTCCATTTTAGCAAGGAATAAGATTTCAGGTTAAAGAATTGGAAGGAGTATTGAAAGTGGAATACCAGGTATCACCCAGCAACAGCGGATGGGGAAGATTTGCAGGGAGCTGCTTGGGTCTTTAAAATCACACTTGGAGGCAAAGGTAAAATCCACCTGCTCTAAAACCAGCCCTGTCTACAGGCTTTGGAGCAAAAATGCCTGACTTTGTTTTGGGTTAGATCCTACAGAGATTCTTCCAGCCCTGAAAAAATTCTCCGTGGTTTTATAAGCTTATAATTTCTAGTGATGATTACACAAAGGCATCTCCTGGTATTTCCCACAGGTTGCCTCCCTACCGCCCCCACTATCTCCTCTTCTCTGTCCAAAACGCATATGGAGCTCTGGCTAAATAGATTGCGCTCATGGATTAGCTTCCCCACCCAGGGTGTTTGGCAACATTGGATATGTCATGCTTGGAAGGGGATCAAGTGGCTGAATCCACTGAACATATATTCAGCCTCTGTTTCAGTCTTTATGATATGTGCTGGGGATTCAGAGATGAAAAGACACAGTCCCTACCATTGATGAGTTTATAGCCCACTGGGTAGACAGTCATGTGAACAGATTAAAAACTAGTGCATCTTGAACAAATTTCAACATACATAGTTGGGTTTGCAAGAAACAAAGCTTTTCTAATTTTTGTTCTAAGTGAACTTGATTATTATTACTATTATTTTTTGAGATGGGATCTCACTGTGTTATCAGGCTAGTGTCTAACCCCTGGGCTCCAGCAATCCTTCCACCTCAGCCTCCCCAGGTAGTTGGGATTAAAGGTGCACACTACTGTGTGCCTCGCTCAATAAACTTGATTTTCAACTTGAGTCCCCATTCTGCCTAACGGCAGAAATGTAATCTTTAGCCAATAGGACTTTCTCAGCCAATCAAACTCTTGCCTCTCTCCTCTTCACCGCAGGGTTGCATCTCAATTTTGAGCGCTATGTTGGTGCATTCTGGTGAGGTTGGGGAGAGACTAGGTGGTGTCTAGGGCTCAGTGGCCACATTCTTATTTATGTATTTATTTTGATAAATTTTGATTTTAAAATTAAAGATGGGGGTCTTGATATGTTGTCTAGGCTGGTCTTGAACTTCTAGGCTCAAATGATCCTCCTGCCTAGCCTCCCAAAGTGCTGGGATTACATGCCTGAGCCACCGTGCTTGGCCTCAATGGTCACATTTTATCTGGCCTTTGGTTGTTCTTCATCTTTCTCACTGGAATCTCTTGAGATGTTTATTTTGTCATCAGATCTCTGGTCAGAACGTCCAGGGGATTATCTGTTGCCATGTTCCTTCTTCCTAATCCTAAATCATCTGCTCTGTCAGTTGCCTTCACACCTCTCCCAGGTAATGGGAGAAATTTGGCTGCTTGTTCACCTGACTAGAAGGCTATAGGTAGGGTAGTGGGGCGGTTTCATGTGCTCTTGGCTTCAACATTTATGATCTATGCCCAGCCTATGCTGGATGCAAGAAGACTATATGAGACTGACTTTTGTTTTATTTTATCTTTTTGAGACAGAGTCTTGCTCTATTGCCCAGGCTGGAGTGCAGTGGCAGATTATGTCTCACTGCAGCTTTTACCTCCTGGGCTCAAACCATCCTCCTTTCTCAGCCTCCTGAGATTAGCTGAGACTATAGGCACGTGCCACCTGACCTGGCTAATTGTTTTACTTTTTGTAGAAGTGGGATCCCACTATGTCGCCCAGGCTGGTCTCAAACTCCTAGCTTCAAGCAATCCTCCCATCTTGGCCTCCCAAAACACTGGGACTGCAGGTATGAGCCACATACCTGGTGGAGACTGATGTTTAGCAGCAGATTCCCTCCACTTTGGAGACCCCAGCCAATCTGGAATTTCTTTTATTTCCCCTTGCTCCTCTATAGACTTGGAATGGTGCAAGATAGCATACCTATCGGAATTATTTCTGTGCCTCCACCCTGTCAGGGGATCTTTATATCCTCTAGAGTGGGGCAAACTTTTTTTTTTGAGATAGAATCTTGCTCTGTCATCCTGGCTGGAGTGCAGTGGTGTGATCTCGGTTCACTGCGACCTCCGTCTCCTGGGTTCAAGTGATTCTCCTGCCTCAGCCTACTGAGTAGGTGGGATTACAGGCACCTGAAATCAAGCTTGGCTAATTTTTGTATTTTTGGTAGAGATGGGGTTTCACCACGTTGGCCAGGCTGGTCTGGAACTCCTGACCTCAAGTGATTCACCCACCTCGGCCTCCCAAAGTGCTTGGATTACAGGCGTGAGCCACCATGCCCCAAAACTCGTATGTGAGCATGTCTTCTTCCAAACTCATTGATGATATAAATACTTTACCACTCTACATTTTTTGGGATTTTAGCTTCTGATGTTCAAAAGCCAGATTCTGATGATCAAAAGAAAGGATTTTTAGACTAAATATATTTTCCTTCAGGCTACTGCTTCTGGAATTAGCCTCACAGTCTATTTTTTCTTTTTTCTTTTTTTTGGGACGGAGTGTCCCTCTTGTCACCCCAGCTGGAGTGCGATGGCAGGATCTCAGCTCACTGTAACTTCTGCCTCCCAGGTTCAAGTGATTCTCCTGCCTCAGCCTCCCGAGTAGCTGGAATTACAGGCACCTGCCATCACACCTGGCTATTTTTTGATATTTTTAATACAGATGGGTTTTGCCATATTGGCCAGGCTGGTCTTGAATTCCTAACCTCAGGTGATCCGCCTGCCTTGGCCTCCCAAAGGGCTGGGATTACAGGCATAAACCACCATGCCGTGCCCAGCCTCACAGTCTACTTTTAAATGGAAAAACTAAGAAAACTATCCTTTCCTGTCTACATTTTTTCTCTACCAACCCTATGCTGAGGGCAGTGAACACAGACCATCATCACTACTGCTCTGATAGGAGTAGCTAGCAGAGAGGTGGCAGCAGATACCAAAAGAGACTGTCCAATAGTCTCATTGAGATGTGCTAACACCTCCACTACACGAGCTAAAATTTAGGCTGGGCATGTGGCTCACTCCTGTAATCCCAGCCCTTTGGGAGGCCAACGTGGGTGGATCACCTGAGGTCAGGAGTTTGAGACCAGCCTGGCCAACATGGCGAAACCCCATCTCTACTAAAAATACAAAAATTGGCCAGGTATGGTGGCACACGCCTGTAATCCCAACTACTCGGGAGGCTGAGGCATGAGAATTGCTTGAACCTGGAAGGTGGAAGTTACAGTGAGCTGAGATTGTGCCACTGCACTCTAGCCTGGGAGACAGAGTGAGACTAGCCTGGGAGACAGAGTGAGACTCTGTTTCAAAAAAAAAAAAAAAAAAAGGAGCTCGGCGCAGTGGTGTGTGCCTGTAATTCCAGCTACTGGAGAGACTGAGGCAGGAGGATCGCTTAAGCCTAGGGGTTAGAGACCACCCTGTGCAACACAGTGAGACGCAGTCTCAATTTAAAAAAAGGAAGGAAGTGGTCCAAGGAGGGACCAATAACTGCAAGACTTAAGAAGTATCTAATAGAAGAGAAGCTTACTGGAAAAAGATTGGAAAGTGAGCTGAGAGATGGGAAGAGAATCAAGAGTGAGTAGTGACATGGAAACTAGGTGGAGAAAAAAAAAGATACATTCCCACTCTCTAGGCGCTCACAATCCACTGAACCAGCTAGAACAGGAGGAAAAGGTGTCTCAAGTTACAAAGAAGCTATGATCTAAGCCAAAGAGTTAGAAGATCTAAAAGTTTCTTTCTAGTTTTTCCACTTTTGCTCAATTCTTTTCCCAAGACCTGAAGTCTCTTTCTATAAAACAGGCAACTAAGAAATTAGTTTATTATATATAACAATATAATTATGTATAATATGTATAACATAATTAGCAGAGTTATTCTCTTAGATGAGTGGAGTTATGTCTATAGGATTCTTTGAAGTCATAAGAAAACAGGGCATTCTTATTCTCTTTTTCATCACTTTCCATCATCTCTAAAATTAACAGCTTTCAACACTTGCTAACTTCACTCCAGACTGAAAAACAAAAGTAGATCTTAAATTTCTTGACTCCTAGATATAGCCTCTGAGGGACACATTTCAAATGACTACTATCATGCAGCTACTCATATCAAATGTGTTCACGTTGTTTTTCTTTTCTTTTTTCTTTTTTTTTTTTTTTTGTTGAGATTGTCGCCCAGGCTGGAGTGCAGTGGCACTATCTCGGCTCACTGCAAGCTCCACCTCCTGGGTTCACGCCATTCTCCTGCCTCAGCCTCCTGAGTAGCTGGGATTACAGGTGCCCACCACCATGCCCGGCTAATATTTTGTATGTTTAGTAGAGATGGGGTTTCACCGTGTTAGCCAGGATGGTCTCGATCTCCTGACCTCGTGATCCGCCAACTTCAACCTCCCAAAGTGCTGGGAGTACAGATGTGAGCCACCGTGCCCAGCCGTTGTTTTTCATATATGAAAATAGACAACCACATTTTGGCAAATACAATGTTAATGCCTACATTTTAAATGTAAGAAATGCACACTATCCTTTGTTTTTCAACCCTGCAGCTTCTAGAATTTATCTATTTTTAGAAAATAACACTGTGTGTTCAAATGCTTTTCTTGGTACTAATCAAATATTTAGTATATCATTTGCCTGGGTCTATTCAATAATTTAGCAGGTCCACCTAAGGAAATCTGCACATTGACATGAGGCGTGGAGCAAGAAACTGACCACCTTGTGAAAAACATTCTGAGAAGTACTCAGGAACTAGAAAGGACCATATGTGAGTGTAGCTGCCCCACCACCATTTCCCACCTAAGTTTAATATGAGGTAAGTAGGTATTTATAAAACACTTGCTATCACAACGCACTGGCCACTTATTTATGTCAGCTTGTGTCGTTTCTGTTATTGAGAAGCGTACTTAGATTTCAAGCGCATTGTATTATTCATAAGTGGTGTTTTTGTAATAGCATCATCACCTACATTTATGACCATTTATTGATGAGAAACTTCTATTAGGCTTTTCTCTTTGCAGAGATGTCACCATCATTCTTTACATTTGAAATAATTCGGGGCCACAATAACCATCATTACACAGTGCTGAAGTTATGAAAACAAATCTTACCAATCTTTATGGATGGTGGAAAATAGCCTTATCTTTGGGAGTTTTAAGGGTTTGGTGACCAATTTAATACATCAGGAGAAATAACTTTGTAGACTAAAAAATGCTCTATAATAGTTGCAGCAGTGACAGGACAGCTAGAATTGAGTTCTGAGTGTTTTGAAGAGTGTCTGTTCTATAACTGGTACTCATTGAATATTTGTTGAACGAATGGATGATTGAATGAATAGATACACATGTTCTTCATATATATATATATATATATATATATTTTTAAACGGAGTCTCCGTCTGTTGCCCAGGCTGGAGTGCAGTGGCACGATCTTGGCTCACTGCAACCTCCACCTCCTGGGTTCAGGCGACTCTCTTGCCTTATCCTCCCAAGTTGCTGGGACTACAGGTGCATGCCACCATGCCCAGCTAATTTTTGTTTTGTTTTGTTTTGTTTTGAGATGGAATCTTACTCTGTTGCCCAGGGTGAAGTGCAATGGTGCGATCTTGGCTCACTACAACCTCCACCTCCCAGGTTCAAGAGATCCTCCCACCTCAGCCTCCCAAGTAGCTGGGAGTACAGGTGCATGCCACCATACCCAGCTAATTTTTGTATTTGTAGAAGAGACAGCATTTCACCATGCTGGCCAAGCTGGTCTTGACCTCCTGACCTCAGGTGATTCACCCACCTCGGCCTTCCAAAGTACTGGGATTATAAGCGTGAGCCGCTGCTCCTGGCCACTTCAGGGTTTTTAAAAGTACAAAAACAGAAGCTTTCTTTAGGCTTAGTCCTAGAACTAGTACAATGTCATTTCTGCCATGTTCTATTGGACAAATGAATCATGAGGTTAGCCCAGATTCTGTGTTAGAAGACCACATAAAGATTTAATACCAGGAGATGTGGCTCATTTTGGGCTGTCTTCAGAGACTGGCTACCACATCTTCTAGAGTGAATGGGTTTGATACACATGGTCTAAGGAGCTAAATTATGTAAAGGTATAGAAAATATATTATTTCTTATTTTTGGTAAAAGTACACAGACATATTACCGTGCAAACAGTTACTTACAAGAGATCAAGAAACAAGATCCGAAAATAGCTGGAGGGTTGTCCCTTTCAATTAAAGGAGATTTTAAAAAATAACCTGGATTGGTTTTTCTATGTTTAACCCGGTGTTAGACTATGATCCTATAAAATTCTGAGTTACCTGGACCTCTTGAAAAACTATTCATCCCAGTTGGGGCAAGGTTAGCCCTGCTGGTCAGGGATGGGCCATTTCTGCTGTCAGTCATTCTGGGATAGGCTAGGTCCTGAAATGTGAAATGAGGCTGTTGGAAGGAGGCCTTATACTGGCATGAGTGGGCAAATCCTTCCTCTCCTTGGGCCTGGACTCTTAGAAGAGGAGACGTACCCAAAGACTCACCCATGAGGTCAGGGAAGAAGTGATGTTCAGTGCCTTTACTACATGATTGCAGGCTGAGGTTTAAGCAAAGCTGTGTTCCCCAAGGGATTGCTGTGGGAAGTCCTAGACCTGTGAAGTTTCTAGGCCTGTGTTACAATTCCCTTATGTTAACTAGAAGCTTCTAAAAAATCTTTGTGAAACATCACAGCCTAGTTTTAGTTAGTACTCTGTGGAAATAAGGGCAAGGTCTGTGTCTGGTTGGGGTGAAGCAGTACAGGGGAGAGCAGCAGCCCCCAGAGAGAGGGTATTTTACAATAGAAATCTCCAGGGGAGGCCAGGCATGGTGGCTCATGCCTGTAATCCCAGCCCTTTGGGAGGCTGAGGTGGGAGGATCATTTGAGGTCTCTAGTTCAAGACCAGCCTGGCAAACATAGTGAAACCCCTGTGTCTACTAAAAATAAAAAAATTAGCCAGGCATGGTGGTGGGTGCCTATAATCCCAGCTACTAGGGAGGCTGAGGCAGGAGAATTGCTTGAACCCAGGAAGTGGAGGTTGCAGCGAGCTGAGATTGCACCACCACACTCCAGCCTGGGTGACAGAGTGAGATTCTGCCTCAAAACAAAAAACAAAACAAAACAAAAAGAAACCTCCAGGGCAGGGCTATGGCAGAGCACATGGTGGTCCAGGGTGGCTTAAGATGGATTGATCATTGCTGACAAGGCAGGGGGCAACTGGGATGGATTTCAGATACAAGTTAGCATTTTCCAGGGATTTCCAGTGACAAGGCAAGCTAACTGAGGGCTTAAGCTAATAGAATTAGGCAATGAGCGGGAAATGTAGCGTTATTTGTCATCTTTGGTGGGAAAGGCCTAGGCCTGTGCCTTTGGTTTACAGTATATACAAGATAAACATCCTGCAAAAGAATGATTGCTGTAGGTAAATATTACAGGAATTCTCTCTCTCTCTCTCTTTTTTTTTAAGAGACTGTGTCTCGCTCTGTCACCCAGGCTGGAGTGCAGTGGCGCCATCATCGCTCACTGCAGCCCTGAGCTCCTGAGATGAAGCAATCCTCCCCACTCAGTCTCCCTAGTAGCTGGGACTACAGGTGCACGCCGCCATACCCAGCTAATTTTTAAAAGTTTTTGTAGAGATGAGGTCTCGCTCTGTTGCCCAGGTTGGTCTCGAACTCCTGGGCTTAAATGATCCTCCCATCTCGGCCTCTCAAAATGCTGAGATTATAGGCATAGGCCACTGTGCTCAGCCAGGAATTCCTTTTTTTTTTTTTTTTTTTTTTGAGACGGAGTCTCGCTCTGTCACCCAGGCTGGAGTGCAGTGGCCGGATCTCAGCTCACTGCAAGCTCCGCCTCCTGGGTTCACGCCATTCTCCTGCCTCAGCCTCCCCAGTAGCTGGGACTACAGGCGCCCGCCACCTCGCCCGGCTAGTTCTTTGTATTTTTTAGTAGAGACGGGGTTTCACCGTGTTAGCCAGGATGGTCTCGATCTCCTGACCTCGTGATCCGCCCGTCTCGGCCTCCCAAAGTGCTGGGATTATAGGCGTGAGCCACTGCGCCCGGCCGGCTCAGCCAGGAATTCTTAAGTCCCTTTACACACACACACACACACACACACACACACACACACACACACACGCGCGCGCACACACACACACACAGAGCCATTGTGTCTTCTGGCTGTAGGCTCTTTTCTCTGCTTCTCTGCTTCCTCCCACATGCCCCCTTGCTTGATCTTTACTGCTTTCGGCAGCCCTTCCAAGTAATTGGGGACCTGGGTTTTATCTATTTCCTACTGTCTGAGTCCATTTGGGCTCCTATAACAAAATGCTATAAACTGGGTAGCTTATAAATCACAGAAATTTCTCATAGTTCTGGAGTTAGGAAGTCTGAGATCAAGATACCATCGGATTTGATGTCTGGCGAGGCCCCCTTTCTGGTTCATAGATGCTGTCTTCTTACCATGTTCTCACATGGTGGTAGGAAGAAATGAGTTCCCGTGGGCCTGCTTTATGAGGGTACTAATCCCATTTACAAGGGCTCTGCCCTTATGATCTAATCACCCCCAAAGGCCCCACTTCCTAATATCATCACCTTGGAGGTTAGGATTTCAATATATTAATTTTGGGGGAATAGACTATCATATCCACTTTCTAGGAAAGAGAATTTTGTCTTTGCATCTCTTTTTGTTTTTTGGCTAATTTCCAGAAAGAGAAGATGATGAATACTACCTTTATCCCATCTTGTTCAAACCAGAAATTCACATTCATGAACTTGGACAGACCTAGATTTGAATCTTTTTTTTTTTTTTTTTTTTTGAGACGGAGTCTCACTCTATTGCCCAGATGAGTGCAGTGGTGTGATCTCGGCTCACTGCAACCTCCGCCTCCTGGGTTCACGCAATTCTCCTGCCTCAGCCTCCCGAGTAACTGGGACTACAGGCCTGTACCATCGTGCCTGGCTAATATTTGTATTTTTAGTAGAGACAGGGTTTCAACATGTTGGCCAGGCTGATCTCGAATTCTTGAACTCAGGTGATCCACCCACCTCGGCCTCCCAAAGAGCTGGGATTACAGGTGTGAGCCACTGTGCCCAGCCTGGATTTGAATCTTGACTCCACTACTTGTTGACGTGTGTAAACTTGGGCAAATTATTTCAACTTTCTGCTCCTCTATTTCCTTATCTCTAAGTGGGACTTTAAAAGGATTAAGAGATATTTTTAAAAGTTTTTTATTTTAATTTATTTAAAAAAAAAAGACACAGGGTCTATGTTGGCCAGGTTGGTCTTCAACTCTTGGCCTCAAGCAATCTCACCTTGGCCTCCCAAAGTGTTAGGATTACAGGCATGAGCCACTGCGCCCAGCCTTTTTTTTTTTTTTTTTTTGAGACAGGATATCACTTTGTTGCCCAGGTTGGAGTGTAGTGGCATGATCTTGGCTCACTACAGCATCAACCTCCTGGACTCAAGAGATCCTCCTACCTCAGCCCATCAAGTAGCTGGGACTAGAGGTGTGTGCCACCATGCCTGCCTATTTCTTTTGTAGGACAGGGTTTCACTATGTTGCCCAGGCTGGTCTCGAATTCCTGGACCCAAGAGATCCACCCACCTCAGCCTCTCAAAATGCTGGGATTACAGGCATGAGCCACCATGCTTGGCCTTCAGAGTTTAATGAGGTGATACTTACAAAGCTCTCAGCACAATGCTTGGCACCTAGTAGGTGCTCGATGAAGAGTAGTTGTGACTATTAGTGTCATGGCCACAAACTACTGACCAGCACGCTCTATTTAACTCCTAGCCTGCTGTTACTTTCGGGAAAATATCCTCCTAAATTAACAAAATTATGTTGAAGAGATCAGAGTTTCCAAAAACCTGTTCAGGAAGACAACATTCAAGAGATAGTTCCTAGATTTGATTGAAAAACTAAGGCAGGGCATGGTGGCTCACACCTGTAATCCCAGCACTTTGGGAGGCCGAGGCAGGTGGATCACTTGAGGTCAGGAGTTGGTGACCAGCCTGGCCAACATGGTGAACTCCCCCGACTACGAAAAATACAAAAAATTAGCCGGACATGGTGGTGCACACCTGTAATCCCAGCTACTTGGGAGGCTGAGGCAAGAGAATAGCTTGAACCCAGGAGGCAGAGGTTGCAACGAGCTGAGATAGCGCCATCACATGCAAGCCTGGGCCACAGAGTGAGACTCTGTCTCAAAACAACACAAAACAACAAAGGCAGGGGAATGGATTTAAACCTAGGAAACATCATGAATCACAATCCACCCTTCTCAAGATTCATAAGGCACATACTTGCATGGTGGTGTTGCAACAGGTTCTGTCGTGGAGTAATGTAATGTGCATTATCACAGAGCACAGAGAATATTCTGACGCATTTACAGGGGATAGCCCCGCCCACACAGGCAGGCCAATGTTTCAAACGAGGATGAAAGAATTAACAATTCTCCTCCCACAGAGAGAAACTGCAGAACTTTAGCCATTCAGAGTCTGGGAGTTCCTTCTGGTATAACAAAGGAAGTCGCTATTCAGGAATACTCTCTTTGTTGTTCTGGGAAGCGCTGCTCTTACCCCACATGCTGGAAACTGTCCTCAGTGCCTCCATGTACACTAACATATTGAATCCACAACGCTTTGAAGAAATTACTCCCTTTTACAGAGAAGGAAAAAATTTTTTACAAAGAATGAGGGAAGTATTCCCCACCTGTGGAAGGGAAGGAAAGGAAGCAGGACTGGACAAACAGAGAAGATGAGTTATGGTGCAGACCCAACAGAAGGCTTCGGTCAACCCCATGGGGAGATCTGGAACAGAAGTCCTGCAAAGTTGCTCTAAGTAGGAGTGAGGGGGTCGGGCCTTTATACTTTGTGTTGATTAGTCACTGAATGTGGTCCATCCCTGGCAGCAGGTTTCACTTTGGGCAAGGCAGTTTTTTATAATCAGTGGCAATCCCCAAAGAGAGCTGACCTATGAGAGCTGTCTTCTGGTCACACTTCTAGCAGCTGGGAGGCTAAGTCCTTCATTCCAGGGGGGACTGAGGTGCACATTGCAGCTCCCACACCACAAGATGCATTTCCAAACTAGAAGTTTTATGCATTGACTGTGGACAAGTGACCCACTCCAGGAATTGAGCTCTCTCCTTGTAGGTTAAGCCCGAGTTTTCCTAAGGAGGAACAGAAATTTTAGAGTTTTTGATAGGGAGTTTTTGTTGTGTTTTGTTTTTGTTTTAAGAGATGTGGTCTTGCTGTTACCCAGGATGGAGTGCAGTGGTGTCATCATAGCTCAGTGCAGCCTCAAACTCCTGGGCTCAAGGGATCCTCCCTCCTCAGCCGCCTGAGTAGCTGGGACTATAGGTGGTGCACCACCAAGCCTGGCTAATTTTTTAATTGTGTTTTCTTTTGTAGAGACGGGGGTCTCACTTTGTTGCCCAGGCCAGTCCCAAACTCCTGGCTTCAAGCGATCCTTCCACCTCAGCCTCCCAAAGTGCTGAGGTTACAGATGTGACCCTCTGGCCTGGTAGAGAGTTTTGAGGAAGGTGCATTCTTGTCAATACTTGTTATTGTCCATCTTTTAGATAATGGTCAGCTTAATGGATGTGAAGTATCTTATTGTGGTTTCGATTACATTGTCCATTTCCCTAATGACTAATGAAGCTGGGGGCATCTTTTCATGTGCTTCCTGGCCACTCGTGAGCCTGTTGAACGGAAGTATCTGTTCGAATCATTTGCCCGTCTTTTGACTGGGTTGTCTTTTTGTTGCTGTATTATAAGAAATTTTTATATATTCTAGATACAAGTCCCTTATCAGAGATACAATTTGTAAATATTATCTCTCACTCTGTGGGTTTTCTTTTCACTTTTTTGATAGTATCCTTTGACTCGCAAAAGTTTTACATTTTGATGAGTCTAATTTATCTATTTTTTTTCTTTTGTTAGTTGTGTTTTTGATGTTATAGCTAAGAAATCATTGCCAAATCCAAGGTCATGAAGATGTGCACCTGCTTTCTTTTTTAGCGTTTTATAGTTTTAGCTCTTCTATTTAGGTCTTTGATCAATTTTGTGTTAATATTTTTATATGGTGTGATGTTGGGGTCCAACTTAATTCTTTTGCATGTGAATATCCATTTGTCATGGCACCATCTGTTGAAATGACTATTCTTTACCCATTGAATTGTCTTAGCACTTGTTGAAAACCAGCTGACCGTAAACATAAGGTTTTATTTCTGGACTCTCAATTCAATTTCATTGATTTATATGTCTGTCTTTATGCCAGTATTGCATTGTCTAGATTACTATAATTTTTCAGTAAGTTTTAAAATCAGAAAATATGAATCTTTCAACTTTGCTCCTTTTTTCAAGGGTGTTTTGGCTATTCTTGAATTTCCATATAAGTTTTAGGATCAGCTTGTCAATTTCTGCATATGGGAGCTGGGATTCTGATTGCGAAGCATTGAATCTGTAGGTCAATTTGGGGATTATTGTCATCTTAACTATATATATATATATATATATATATATATATATATATTTTTTTTTTTTTTTTTTTTTTTGAGAGGGAGTCTCACTCTGTCACCCAGGCTAGAGTGCAGTGGCGCGATCTCAGCTCACTGCAACCTCTGCCTCCCAGGCTCAAGCAATCCTTCTGCCTCAGCCTCCTTGGTAGCTGGAACCACAGATGTATGCCACCATGCTCAGCTAAGTTTTGTATTTTTGGTAGGGGTGGGGTTTTGCTATGTTGCCCAGGTTGGGTTTGAACTCCTGAGCTCACGTGATCCATCCGCCTTGGCTTCCCAAAGTGCTGGGATTATAGGCGTGTGCCACAGCGCCTGGCCCATCTTAACAATATTAAGTGTTCTGATCCGTAACCATAAATGTCTTTCTATTTATTGAGGTCTTCTTTAATTTTTTTCAAGAGCATTTTGCAGTTGTTAGTGCACAAATCTTGCATTTCCTTTGTTAGATTTATTCCTAGGTAGTTTATCCTGTTTGGTGCTAATGTAAATTGAATTGTTTTCTTAATTTCATTTGTGGATTGTTTATGCTAGTGTATAAAAATACAACTGATTTTTGTATACTGATCTTGTATCCTCCAACCTTGTTGAACTTATTAGTGTTTTTGTGTGTGTTGTGTATTTGTTTTTATTAGAATTTTTTATGTACGAGAGACCATGTCATGTCATCTTTGTGGTATTTTTTTGAGACAGAATCTTGCTTTGTTGCTCAGGCTGCAGTGCAGTGGCGCAATCTTGGCTCACTGCAACTTCTGCCCCCTGAGTTCAAGCGATTCTCCTGCCTCAGCCTCCTGAGTAAATGGGATTATAGATGCCCACTACCTGCCCAGATAATTTTTTTATTTTTAGTGGAGCTAGGGTTTCACCATGTTGGCCAGGCTGGTCTCGAACTCCTGACCTCAAGCTGGGATTACAGGCATGACCCACCGCTCCTGGCCCATGTCATCTTTGAATAGAGATAGTTTTACTTCTTTTTTTCCAATTAGGTTGACTTCTATTTCTTTTTGTTAACAGATTATCTGAGCTAGACCCTCTAGTATGATATTGAATAGAGGTAATGAGAGTGGATTCTTGCCTTGTTCCTGATCTTAGGGGGAAAAGCATTCAGTCTTTCACCATTATGTATGATGTTAGCTGTAGGTTTTTTGTAGATACGCTTCAGTTATCTTGCTTTTGGCTGAAACATACAGAAAACCCTAACTTAAATAGACTAAAACCATGAGAGATTTCACCGTCTCACTGTAAGTCCGAGTAAGGATGGGCTCCAGTAACTGCGTGAATCAGCTTTTCAAGATGCCATTAAGATCTCAGGCTTCTTCCACCCCTTCACTGAGGTGTCCTTAGCTCCATCCTAAGGTTGGTTTTCCTTAGACTGTAAGATATCTGCCAAAATCATCAGAGACTATAATGCTTCCTTACTGAGGTTTACCTGGAGAAACAGAGGGATGTAAGAGTGAGGCAGGGAGAAAGGGAGGGAAAATGTCCTCCCAACCACAGATTCTTTATCCTCTGCTCGGTCTGTGTGGGCCGAATGCCCAGTCAGTTTACACAGTTGTCCCTGGGTCAATAACAATAATCAGGGAAGCAAGATGTCTCCTATTCTTCTAATAATCACTCCATTCAGTATAATAAAGAACAGGTGGCCAGGTGCGGTGACTCATGCCTGAAATCCCAGCACTTTAGGAGGCTAAGGCAGGCGGATCACTTGAGGTCAGGAGTTTGAGACCAGCCTGTCCAACATGGCAAAACCCCATCTTCACTAAAAATACAAAAACATTACCCAGGCTTTGTGGTGCAAGCCCATAGTCCCAGCTACACAGGAGGCTGAGGCAGGAGAATCGCTTGAACCTGGGAGGTGGAAGTTGCAGTGAGCTGAGGTCGCGCCACTGCACTCCAGCTTGGGGGACAGAGTGAGACTCTGCCTCAGAAAAAAAGAACAGTAAATACAGCAGGGGACTTTTATCTTTTAGGGGGGTTGGGAGAGGACTGCAAATATAACTTTTTCTCCTATTAAAATTTTATCAAAAGTTGTGATGATGGAATAGTTTTGTATCTTGAGTGTGGTGATGGCTACATGAATATGCGCATGTGATAAAATTGCATAGAACCATAAACACACACACACGAAAGAGTGAAAGTGTAATTGATGAAATCTGAGTAAGGTCCATGGCTGTACCAATGTCAATTTCATGGTTTTGGTATTGTACTATAGTTACGAAAGATGCTAATATTAGGGGAGGAGAAGTGAGCATAGGACTTCCCTGTATGTTTATTCTGCAACTTCCTATGGCTCTATAATTATTATTTTTTTCATTCTATCAAGTAGATTACACACTGGAGTTTCAGGCAGTGATCAGCAATGTGTAAGGGAGCTCTGTGGTAGAGTTAGGAGTAGAAGCAGACACTTTTTAATTCACATTATCACTATCAGGTAGCTTGTCTCACCATTCTAAAAAAGAAACTGGGGTATAATCTACATACAGCAGAGTGCAAAAATCTGGTGTGAAGCTTGGCAATTTTACACACATGCATGCAAGCACACACACACTCCCCATCTCTCTCTTTACCACCTGAAGCCGCCCATTATTTTGACTATCACATAGATTAATTTTATTGAATGGCTCTTATTTATTTACTATTTTTTTGAGACGGAGTCTTGCTCTTGTCACCCAGGCTGGAGTGCAGTGATGTGATGTCGGCTCACTGCAACCTCCACCTCCTGGGTTCAAGCGATTCTCCTGCCTCAGCCTCCTGAGTGGCTGGGATTACAGGCACCCGTCACCATGTCTGGCTAATTTTTTTTTGTATTTTTAGTAGAGACAGGGTTTCACCATGCTGGCCAGGCTGGTCTCAAACTTATGACCTCAGGTGATCCACCCGCCTTGACTTCCCAAAGTTCTGGGATTACAGGCATGAGCTATTGCATCCGGCCCGTTTTTGTTTATATTTATTGGCACCTTCAGTGCTAGGCTGGAAAAGGAAAAGAAAATAAATCTATTGATATTGCTGCTTGTGAGAACTCCGGTTAAGAGAGAGGAAGGAAGGAAGAAAGGAGGAGAGGGACGGAGGAAGGGTAGAAACAACCTAGGAAGTGGCACTTTTCTAAAAGGTTAGGAGCCCCTTGCTTCCTGCTGCAAAGACCAGCCTTCCATCAGGTTGTGCTGATGGGGAAGAAGCAGCTCTGAGGCCCAGGCCCCACACTCAGGGCTTTCACATGCAATCCTTGATTCCACTGCTTTTCAACGCTGGCCTGTGCTCACAATCCCTGTGCCACATCGAACTTCTGGCTCCACTTATTATTATTACTATTTTTTAATGTAGCAGTACAAAAAGTTCATCGTATAGCTTCCTCGACCAGAAAAATGCGGTCATTAGAGGAGTCGCAGACTCTGGGGAGCCATATGGTATGAGACACAAAGGTGTGCACAGCAAAGCCTCTTGGTTTCTTGGCTTCACCTGTCATCCTCTCAGCCGCAGAGGCACAGAGCATCTTGTCTGGGGCCGGAAATCCCTGCTCTTTTCGGTGTTTTGGAACACGTCAGAAAGCTTAGTGGTGATACAATTACTCAGTTGTATTTATTTCTGCTGTCTAGGGGCTTTCCCCTCTCAGTGGCATGTGACTGGATGTTCTCAGGAAGGAGACCAAGCTTCACATTCTTGAATAAATATTTTAAATCCAAAGAGGTAGAGATGATACTAATGGGAATTATCCATTCTTTAAACTTCCTGCAGCTCATTCACAGGTGTGCTTGACTGTGCACAGCATCCAAAGCCAGAAAAGCAGGGTAGGCTGCGTTATTCTCCGAGTGGAAAGGTAACTGTGAGAGCCAAGGGGCCTGATGCCTGGACTGCCCCTGCCTTTCCTTGGTGATAGGCACTCACGACTTGTGTTAGAGTCTTCCGCAAGAGACAGACCCTAAACCTACAGAGGGCAGTGGAGGAGGGATGACTAAAAGGCTATTTATAAAGGGGTTGAGGGAAACCCATAAGGGATACTGAGGCATGCCGGTGCTAGAATATCATCTCTACGTCAAAAGGGATTGAGGGTGGTTACAAAGCTCAGAGAGAAGAGCTGAGAAAAGAAACTGACCAGTTAGGTAAACAGCCGACCTGAAGCCCAGCTGGAAAGGAGCCAGGGACTCAACACTGTGACCTCTCTCTTCTCCCAACCTCTGATCTACTGCTGTTACCTCCCATTTTCCTAACCCAATTCGAACACAGGGCCCCAGGGATCGCTGTTGATAGAGTTCATGAAGATCAACTCACTAAAGCACAGAGCAGGGAGCAAAGTGGATCTGGTGGGACAGAACGAAAAGTACTCACACACTACCCTTTCCTCATCACGGCCTAGTTGGTCCTTCAGGAAAGCAGCGCCTGCCCAGGTGTAACAACCCAGTGGGTTCTTCCCGCCTGCTGCGCAGACAAAAACCAATTCACGAGATGACAGCATTGCAATAAAGAAAGAGTTTAATAGACACAAGGCTGGCCATGTCACGTGGCAGACAGAGTTATTACTCAAATCAAAGAGATTCAAAGGCTAGGGTTTCTCAAAGATAGTTTAGGGGAAGCGGTAGCTAGGCAATTGTGCTTGCTGCTGATTGGTTGGGGGCGCAATCACAGGGGTGTGGCAAATGGTCTTCATCCTCGCTGAGCCCCTTCTGGCTGGGGCCACAGGAACTGTGGCCAAGTCCAGGTGGAGCCATCGGTTGTGACATGCAAAAAACCTGAAAAGATATCTCCAAAGGCCAATCGTAGGTTATACAATAGTGATGTTATCTGGAGGAGTAATTGGGGAAGTTGGATATCTTGTGATCCCCAGAATAGTGGCTGGCAATCATTTATGTCTACACTTCAGCAGAATTCAGGCTTCTCTATCATCCTAGTCTTGTGTCTGTCATTAGCTTTACAAAGGCGGTTGAATTTTTGGGAAGGTACTATCAGTTAAACTAGAAACTAGGTGTCTCCCAAAGTTAGCTTGGCCTAAGCCTAGGAATAATTAAGGGCAGCTTGAAGCCCAAAGGCAAGACGGAGGTTGGCCAGATCAGCTCTCCTTCACTGCCATAATTGTCTCACTGTTAAAATTTTTGCAAAGGCAGTTCTACCAGCAGGAGGACTTCCTTCCCACCAGGCATAAAGAAACAAAAGAAAAAAGTAAATGTGTCAGCAGTACTCCTTGAGAACGTCAGTCCAGGCTCCCACATATAGTCGCAGTAGATTTAAACTCCCATTTTCCTTTCCACTAGTGGACCTCCTGGATCCCCCACTGCCTCTTCACACAGTGGTCCTACATTCTGGTTTGATGAAAACAGATCTAGGCCAGATGTGGTGGTTCATGCCTGTAATCCTAGTGTTACTGGAAAGGGGTCCCGATCCAGACCCCAAGAGAAGGTTCTTGGATCTCTTGCAAGAAAGAATTCGAGGCAAATCCATAGAGAAATATGAAAGCAAGTTTGTTAGGGAAGCCGGGCGCGGTGGCTCAAGCCTGTAATCCCAGCACTTTGGGAGGCCGAGACGGGCGGATCACGAGGTCAGGAGATCGAGACCATCCTGGCTAACACGGTGAAACCCCGTCTCTACTAAAAAATACAAAAAACTAGCCGGGCGAGGTGGTGGGCGCCTGTAGTCCCAGCTACTCAGGAGGCTGAGGCAGGAGAATGGCGTAAACCCGGGAGGCGGAGCTTGCAGTGAGCTGAGATCTGGTCACTGCACTCCAGCCTGGGCGACAGAGCGAGACTCCGCCTCAAAAAAAAAAAAAAAAAAAAAAAAGAAAGTAAGGGAATAGGCCGGGCGCAGTGCCTTACGCCTGTAATCCCAGCACTTTGGGAGGCTGAGGCAGGCGGATCACGAGGTCAGGAGATCCAGACCATCCTGGCTAACACAGTGAAACCCGATCTCTACTAAAAAATACAAAAAATTAGCTAGGCGTGGTGGCGGGCGACTGTAGTCCCAGCTACTGGGGAGGCTGAGGCAGGAGAATGGTGTGAACCCGGGAGGCGGAGCTTGCAGTGAGCCAAGATCGGGTCACTGCACTCTAACCTGGGTGACAGAGTGAGACTCTGTCTCAAAAAAAAAAAAAAAACAGAAGAAAGTAAAGGAATAAAGAATGGCTACTTCATAGGCAGAGCAGCACCGTGGGCTGCTCAGCTGCTTACACTTACTGTTATTTCTTGATGATATGCTAAACAAGGGGTAGATTATTCATGAGCTTTCCCCTTAACTGAGGTTTCCTCCCCTTTTTAGATCATATGGGGTACTTGCCATGGCATTTGTAAACTGTCAGGGCACTGGTGGGAGAGTCTTTTAGCATACTAATACATTATAATTAGCAATATAATGAGCAGTGAGGATGACCAGAGGTCACTTTCATCACCATCGTGGATTTGGGGGGTTTTTGCTGGCTTCTTTATCAGAAATTGCTTTATCAGCAAGGTCTTTGTGACCTGTATCTTGTACCAATCTCCTATTTCATCCGGTGACTTGAGTGCCTAACCTTCTGGGAATGCAGCCCAGAAGGTCTCAGCCTTATTTTACCTAGTCTCTATTCAAAATGGAGTTGTTCTGGTTCAAATGACTCTGACACTAGCACTATAGGAGGCTGAGGCAGGAGGATCGCTTGAGCTCGAGAGTTCAAGACCAGATTGGGTAACATAGTGAGACCTTGTCAGTACAAAACATAAACAAAATTAGCCGGGAGTGGTGGCACCTGTTTGTAGTCCCAGCTGGTTGGGATGCTGAGATGGAAGAATTGCTTCAGCCCAGCAGGTCAAGGCTGCAGTGAGCCATGATCATGCCACTGCACTCCCACCTGGATGACAGAGTGAGACCCTGTCTCAAAACAAAAAATAAAGTAATTGCAAATATTTGAAGCCTCCAAAAAGAATGGGGCAGGGGTGAATCCTATCTTTACTTAACATCTTGGTTATTTGTTCATGATCAATTTTTTTTGCATTAATTTTGATTTGCTAAAATACTGTATTAAAATACCATTTATCCGAATTACCCAGAGTCTAGGCATCCCCTTGCTTACCTCACCCTAGTCCCAGCCCTTCAAGTGCCTCAATTTGTAAGACTTTCTAGTAAGAGCCCTTCAGTGAGCTCACCTGTTGCATTCTGAATAGGGATCCGTTTTTTAATGTTTTCATATACCTTTTCAGGAACACAGCTAGTATATAACAAAAGGAAGGAGTCTCCTGTATATTTTTTCTTGGTGTTTTAAAGCCCATGCATATGAACAAATGCCTCCAATGACACAGAATCTCCAACTTCAGTTGCAAATCCTCTCTCACCCAACAGGCACTCTTTATTCTGAGGAGAACTTTCTTTAACCCTGAGTAGGAACTAAAATTCAAGTCATGTAAAAACAACACTTTTCAAAAGTGCCAGTATTTTGCTTTCTTCCTCTCCTCTGGTATTTGTTCAAAGTGCTTTTTTAACAAACTAGTCTGACAGAAACTGCAACTGCAGGAAGCTGGAGCCCAAAATAAATAACTATGTTAAAAAAAAAACAACAACAAAATACCACACTTAGGTTCAGCTCTTAAAGAGCTAAACAGGCTCACAGCAAGTAAAACTCGGTCCTCTGCAGTAAAACCACCTACCTCCCTACCTTATTGCTGAAAGTCAAGCCCCTGCCCTCCTACCCTAGACTTTCCATCCTAAGAGTCCCTCCTACTTCAAAGCCAAACGCCTGGCTCCAGAGGTGCCTGGCTTCACTCTGCCTCCTTCCTCCTGGAGGGCGGGCGCAGGGGCTTCACACACAGGTGACAGAGCAGCACAGGACAGAATGACTCAGGTGGCAGACACGCACTGGTTGCTTGATGAGCAAAGCGTGTGGGGAGGAGCAAACGGCTTCGATCAAGCAGCGGATTAGCAAGGCGGGCTGAGAGGAGAAAAGGGAATCACATAATTTGTATTTGTACTTTCTTAAAAACAACAACAACAACAAAAAAAAAACAACCAAAGAAACAAAACTCAGGTTCTACTTAGAGATCTCAAGACTTGCCCACAGATACTCAACAGAGTGTTTAACGTCTACACCCCACCCAGGCCAGCCTGTGTCTCTTCTACAGCCCATAGCTGTCAGGTTGTTTTATATGCTGGTGCCGCCTGCAGGGCATTGGTACAGCGGGGCCTGCTTGACTACATCTTAGTGCGTATTTACTGCACATGCTGCCTGAACTGCCTGCATTCTGGCTCTGGCCTGGTGTATATCCCAGGCCGTTGGTCATTTCCATCCTGCGTCTCCCAGAGCCCGTAAATACCCAGAGGTGGCCTTTAAAACTGGTGCCAGGCTGGGGCTGGAACGTATCATCCAGATCCAGAGCCAGCCTGCAGGATCCAGCTGCCTGGGATTTGAGAGGGAAACCTTGACAGGCACTAAGCTGACTGCTCCCTGTGAGTCAGAGCACACTGCACTGGGAGTTGCATCCCTTGGCATGGGTTGAACAGTCACAACCAGAGGATACAGAGTGTCTTCCTTACCTCCTTCAAGCCAACCATGGGCTTTGTGTATTAGTTTTTTCATGTACAAAACGGTCGAATAGTAAGGGTGAAGGGTATTCCTTGTCCCCTCTTGTTAATAATGCAGGATTCTAGCCCTCTCTGCTTCTCATCTTAGATATTTCTGAATGCTCACAGGAGTTTATGTTGCATCCTTATGATTAAGTCAGTTCAATTTCTATGTTATGTCCTGGACTCTGCTGCCAGTGTCTGGCACTGCTATCCTGTGCTGCTAAAGTGCAGGGCAAAGTAGGGAGATGGCACCATGTCTCCGTTTTTATAGGTTTCACTCTGTTGTTAGGATATAGGAGTAGTGCAGTAGGCCAAAAAATGACTCCCCAAAAGATATCCACATAAAACCCCTAAATCTGTGAATGCTACCTTGTTGGGGAGAAAAGGTCTTTGCCGATGTGAGGAAATTAAGGATCTTGACAGGAGGTGCTTATTCGGCATTATCCAGGTGGGCCCCAAATGCAATCACATGCATCCTTATAGGATAGACACACAGGGGAGTTGGGCACAGTGGCTCACGCCTGTAATCCCAGTACTTTGGGAGACTGAGGTGGGCAGATCACCTGAGGTTGGGAATTCAAGTCCAGCCTGACCAACATGGAAAAACCCCGTCTCTACTAAAAACACAAAATTAGCCAGGCGTGGTAGCGGGGACCCTGTAATCCCAGCTACTCCACAGGCTGAAGCAGAAGAATTGCTTGAACCCAGTGGGTGGAGATTGTGGTGAGCTGAGATCGTGTCATTGCACTCCAGCCTGGGCGACAAGAGCGAAACTCTGTCTCAAAAAAAAAAAAAAAAAAAAAAAAAAAAGATAGACACACAGAGAAGACACAGCCATACAGAGGAGAAGGCAATGGAAAACTGAGATGTGGAATGATGCTGGGACAGCCATCGGAAGCTGGAGGAGGGTAGGAACGGATTGTCCCCCAGGGTCCTGGAGAGAGTGCGGTGCTGCTGACACCTTAATTTCAGACTTCTGACCTCCAGAACTGTGAGACAATAAATTTCTGTTGTGTGAAATTTAGTTTGTGGTAATTTGTTACTGCAGTCTCAGGAAGGGAAGACGAGCCACGCTGTTTCTATTCTCCCAATGCCCTGCAGGGGTTTCTTTTGGGTATTTGTTTTCTAATTGGGTGAGTGTTCTCAATTGAAGGAGCTCTTTTGGTTATTGCTCCCATAGGACTCAGACATGAAGAGATGGTGAACCTGGGCTCGGGCAAGTGGCAGTCACCAAACTACTAGATATCCGGTCTCCCCTCTGCGCAAATTCATTCTGTCTAGTTCCCTCTTCCTTTAGGAGAGTTCGGTCCAAGGGGTTCCACAGGCCCTCACGGAGTAGACTTCAGATGGGCCACCCCAAAAAACTCACGTGAAGATCTTAATGACGGAGGGAGATTGGACTCACCTCGGAAATAACACAATACACAGGCATGTGTAAACGCAATGTACAAAACTTGGCTGCCTGGGTTCCCAACAGACTCGAATGCATTTGAAGAGCAGGATGAGGTTTCTTTGTAGCTGGCATAAGATAAAATTCCATTACAAATTGCATTCAAATTACCCACTAGCTTCTTTTTTTTTTTTTTTCTGAGACAGAGTCCTGCTCTGTCGTCCAGGCTGGAGTGCAGTGGCGCGATCTCGGCTCACGGCAACCTCCCTCCACCCCTGGGTTCAAGCGAACCTTCTGTCTCAGCCTCCCGAGTAGCTGAAATTACAGGCACCCGCCACCACGCCCAGCTAATTTTTTTTTTTTTTTTTTTTTGTATATTTAGCAGAGACAGGGTTTTGCCATGTTGGCCAGGTGATCTCGAACTCCTGACCTCAAGTGATCTGCCTGCCTTGGCCTCCCAAAGTGCTGGGATTACAGGTGTGAGCCACCGTGCCCAGCCTCCTGCCAGCTTTCTTGAATGGCCTTCATTGCCTAAAATACTCTCTTCCTCAACTTCAACAAGGTGCTGAAGACTCTACTGTGAAAACCCCTTTTTTATGTTACCAATTTGTACCATAGCATATTCTTCATCTGGAGAACCAGTTACCTCAGAGGACTGCAATTTTAAATAAAGATACCCAAAGTCATTTATGATTATCTTCTTCTGGGTGCTGTAGAAAATTCCTAAACAAAATGTTGTTGTACTGGGCAGCATGCCCAGTAGAAACTTACTTTCTAAAAAAAAAAAGCTATTGGCCAGGTGCAGTGGCTCCTGCCTGTAATCTCAGCACTTTGGGAGGCCGAGTGGGGAGGATCACTTGAGACTAGGTGTTTAAGACCCGCCTGAGCAACACAGCAAGACTCCATCTCTACAAAAAATTTAAAAATTAGCTGGGCATGGTGTTGCACTTCTGTAGTCCTAGCTACTCAGGAGACTGAGGAGGGAGGATCACTTGAGCCTGGGAGTTTGAGGGTGCAGTGAGCTATGATCATGCCACTGCACTCCAGCCTGAGGGACAGAGCAAGATTTTGTCTCTAAAAAAAAAAACAACAACAAACTTTCTTTTTTTAATTTTATAATATATCTCAGAGAGGCTTTTATATCCATATATTGAGTGTCCTTGATCTTTCTTTGTGTCAGTATTATTCCATTGTGTAGATATAACATCAGGGTTTTTTTTGTTTTTTTTTTTTTAGACAGAGTCTCACTCTGTCACCCAGGCTGGAGTGCAGTGGCATGATCTCGACTCACTGCAACCTCCACCTCCAGAGTTCAAGCAATTCTTCTGTTTCAGCCTCCCGAGTAGCTGGGACTACAGGCACGCACCACCATGTCCCTGGCTAATTTTTGTATTTTTAGTACAGATGGGGTTTCACCACATTGGCCAGGCTGGTCTTGAACTCCTGACCTTGTGATCCACCCACTTTGGCCTCCCAAAGTGCTGGGATTACAGGCGTGAGCCCCCATACCCGGCTGTAACAAGTTTTTAAAAAAACTTGTCCCCTATGATGGACATTTAGCAACAAACTAAATTTAAAATTAGGCTGGGTGCAGAGGCTCACACCTGTAATCCCAGCACTTTGGGAAGCTGAAGTGGGTGGATTACTTGAGCCCAGGAGTTCAAGACCAGCCTGGGCAACATGGCAGAATCCCATCTCTACTAAGAATACAAAAAATTGGCCGAGCGTCATGGCATGTGCTTAAAGTCCCAGCTACTCGGAAGGCTGAGGTGGGAGGATTGCTTGAGTCTGGGAGGCAGAGGTTGAAGTGAGCCAAGATAGCATCACTGCACTCCAGCCTGGGTGACAGAATGCGACCCTGTCTCAAAAAATAAAAAACAGGCTGGCTTGGTGGCTCATGCCTGTAATCCCAGCACTTTGGGAGGCCAAGGCTGGTGGATCACTCGAGGTCAGTAGTCCGAGACCAGCCTGGCCAACATGGTGAAACCCTGTCTCTACCAAAGATACAAAAGTTAGCCAGGCATGGTGGCATATGCCTGTAATCCCAGCTACTCAGGAGGCTGAGGCAGAAGAATTGCTTGAACCCAGGAAATGGAGGTTGCAGTGAGCTGAGATCGTACCATTGCACTCCAGCCTGGGAGACAGAGTGAGACTCTGTCTTAAAATAAATAAATTAATTAAATTTAAAAAATTAAAAAATTAGTACTTCTAAAAAAAGGAACAAATTTCATAGTGCTCTCAGTATGTTAGTATATTTTGCAATGAAAAAATTATTTTTAATACTATCTTATTTTAAAACACATACATATATGTATTTTTATTTTATAATGTATCTCAGAGAGGTTTTTATATCTATATATTGAGTGTCCTTGACCTTTCTTTGTGTCAGTATTATTCCATCGTGTAGATGTAACATAGTTTTTTAAAAACTTGTCCCCTATGATGGACATTTAGCAATATATATACATACACATATATATATTTACTTGTAATAAATCTATATGTTTTACAGAGCAACAGATTTAGTAAACCTTCAAGTGCCCCGTCGGATGGGGCCATGAGGGCAGGGAAGCCATGTGAATGGCCCACAAGACTTGGGGAATGGCCGGGCGCGGTGGCTCAAGCCTGTAATCCCAGCACTTTGGGAGGCCGAGACGGGCGGATCACAAGGTCAGGAGATCGAGACCATCCTGGCTAACACGGTGAAACCCCGTCTCTACTAAAAAATACAAAAAACTAGCTGGGCGAGGTGGCGGGCGCCTGTAGTCCCAGCTACTCGGGAGGCTGAGGCAGGAGAATGGCGTGAACCCAGGAGGCAGAGCTTGCAGTGAGCCGAGATCCGGCCACTGCACTCCAGCCTGGGCGACAGAGCAAGACTCCGTCTCAAAAAAAAAAAAAAGACTTGGGGAAGGATTGCGTAGAGGGGGTGGTGCAGAGCCTGAAAAGCAGGTTAGTCCTGATCCCGGGGCTGCCCCATTATCCTGGACCAATTCCAAGGCCATCTGCTTTGCTTGTCAGGCTTAATGGTTTTCAAGTTTCTGTTGTTGAACAAGTAGGAATAGAGAAACTTACTTAAGTTACCGCCAGTTAATGAAGAAATATTGAAGTTCTTTTGAAGTTGGGTCATAAATATTTTGCCAAGAGGAGGAAATACAATTGTCTTAGGTAACGTTGATAAAATATCCTAATTCTTTGATGTCAGTGTAGGAAACAGCTGAGTAATTTATTAGTAAGCTTATGCTTTAAGCACAATTATTGTAGAAGAAAAATGTTCATATCTGAATTTTGCTCTCGGTTGCTCTCAAAGCAGTTTCTCCTCAAGTTCATTAACAATCATGTGTTTAAAAATTTTATCTTTAGGCAACGTATAAACAGCATGGTGAAAATGAACCCAATGCTTCTTATCGACTATATATTTTACACATAAAAATGAGCCATTAGTTTAGATACCCTGATTCTCTTTCCAGTTCACAGAAAAATGATCTATAATTTGTTTTATTTTATTAAATAAAGAATGAATTTGAAAATATCCTTTCCCGGCCAGGCGCGGTGGCTCATGCCTGTAATCCCGACACTTTGGGAGGCCGAGGCAGGTGGATCATGAGGTCAGGAGTTCAAGACCAGCCTGGCCAACATGGTAAAACCCCGCCTCTACTAAAAAAATACAAAAAATTAGCTGGGTGTGGTCACACCTGTAATCCCAGCTACTCAGGAGGCCAGGGCAGGAGAATCACTTGAACCCGGGAGGGGGAGATTGCAGTGAGTGCAGATTGCGCCATTGCACTCTAGCTTGGGCAACAAGAGCAAAACTCTGTCTCAAAAAAAAAAAAAAAAAAAAAGGAAAGAAAATACCCTTTCAATTCTCCCTCTTTTTTTTTTTTTTTGAGAACAGAGTCTCACTTTGTCACCCAGGTTGGAGTGCAGTGGCGCCATCATGGCTCACTGCAAACTCTGCCTCTCGGGTTCAGGCCATTCTCCTGCCTCAGCCTCCTAAGTAGCTGGGACTACAGGCGCCTGCCACCACACCCAGCTAATTTTTTGTATTTTTTTAGTAGAGACGGGGTTTCACCATGTTAGCCAAGATGGTCTCAATCTCCTGACCTCGTGATCCACCTGCCTCAACCTCCCAAAGTGCTGGGATTACAGGTGTGAGCCACCGTGCCCAGCCTCCATTCTCCTTTTGATAGAATGTGGAAACATAGAGAAAAGAGTCTTCCATTCCTGCCTTATCATTGCTTCTTCCTAGTCATAATCTTTGTATTTGTTTGGCACAAGATGTGATGTTGCAAACGGCTGAGCCTCATGCTTCCAACTCCAAGGGAATTCCTGGGTGTAGAAGAATTCTTGTTCCCCTTCACCTTTCAGAGTTCATTGAAAATCAACTAATTAACTTTACAAAAGGTAGATTAATAAGAGAAAATGCATACAAATTTGTGTTAACTTGCACGGAGTGAAAAATCACTGAGTGATTATCCCTCAACCCAGTGGGGTACAGATGCTCATATACCTTTCTTCTTAGGGGAAAGGGAGATGGAGAAGTGTAGATAATTTTAGCGGGGTAGTAAATAGTTTTTAGAGGAATTCAATGGGCTTGAAGAACATAAAATGGGTTGGACAAGTGTGTTGGGCCTGCAAAGCAGACAATGGTTTCTGACAAAAGTCTATCCAGGTGTGTTGACAGGCTTTAGTCCTTCTTCCTGTGATAGGAGTTTTCAGTTAATTAAGATTCAGGGAAGGGACCAGAGATCCTTGTTTTCCTCTTTGGAAGGTCTGAACTTTGGGCAGATAAGGGAACTTCAGAGAACAACTTCATCTCGTGCTTTGGGAGAGACAGGGGATCGAGAGGAGGGTGGAGGGAGAAGATTAGAGAGACCTTGAGCCTTCTTCTTTAGTTCAGCACATCAAAGTACCATATTTTGGGGTATTTGTTTCTGAACCCCAACATCTCCAAATTATGGGAATTAAATTGTCCTGATTCAGTCAGGTTTATGACTGCCATGCTCCTGTTTTGCAAGATAGGCTATGATTTTTCTTTCCTCACTTTTATTTATTTATTTTTTTTGAGACAGAGTCTCGCTCTGTCGCCAGGCTGGAGTGCAGTGGCACGATCTCGGCTCTCTGCAACCTCCGCCTCCCATGTTCAAGTGATTCTCCTGCCTCAGCCTCCCGAGTAGCTGGGACTACAGGCACCCACCACCACACCTGGCTAATTTTTGTATTTTTAGTAGAGACAGGGTTTTACCATGTTCGCCAGGATGGTCTTGATCTCTTGACCTTGTGATTCACCTGCCTTGGCCTACCAAAGTGCTGGGATTACAAGTGTGAGCCACTGTGCCCAGCCTCTTTCCCCACTTTGACAAACTCAATGTGTCTCCACCAACAACAGATTCCTCAGTAGCTAGTACATTAGTCCCTTAATGAGGCTATGTAATGTGTTAGGTGAAAGCAGCAATCAAATTCTCACCATCCTTCAGATTGTTTTACTGTTTCCAGTTCTGTAGTTGTAAGTTCCCTGTTCACTGTGACTGCTAACTCTTCCTAAGGGGGATGCGAATTGAATTGTGTGATTTGATTTTTAGATTGTAAACTCGTCTTCAGTGAAACATGTTTTTGCTATGAATTTCTCATGGGGCTCTGACAGTGAAAGTGTCTCTATCGAGCAGTTTCCTGTTTAGTTCTGCCAGATCATTGAAGATTTCAACAGTCCTGACCAGTTTTGTGTTAATTTGTTACCTTATATGCTTAGAGTTTCTGCAGCACAAGGGGAGTGTAAAGATGGGGTCTTAGGCTTTGTTTTCTCACAAGTGATATTTTCTTTTCTTTCTTTCTTTTTTTTTTTTCTTTTGAGACAAAGTCTCACTGTGTCTCCCAGGCTGGAGTGCAGTGGTGCAATCTTGGCTCACTGCAACCTTTTCCTCCCGGGTTCAAGTGATTCTCATACCTCAGCCTCCCAAGTAGCTGGGACTACAGGCATGCGCCACCACACCTAGCTAATTTTTATAATTTTTAGTAGTTGCCCAGGCTGGTCTCAAACTCCTGACCTCAGGTGATCTGTCTGCCTTGTCGTCCCAAAGTGTTGGAATTATAGACATGAGCCACCATGCCTGACCAACAAGTGATATTTTCTTAACACCCAAGGTCTCAGACAGTTGGCATACTGTGGGATCTACTTCCCCAGGACAGTGGGAAGAGTTTTACTAGGCCATGCTTTCTGGACAGAGTAGTTCTTTAATGTTTCAAGATTTATTTAGAGTCCAAATTCCAGCTCTCCTATTCCACATGGACACAAGTCATCATATTTCTGTCCCTAGCCCAATCTCTAGGGCTCACAGTTGAGCCTAAAATCCATCCAGAAAATTTTTGGATGGAAAGCAAGCAATAAATAGTGAAATCAAAGGAATATTAAGCCAAGTGCAGTGGAGTGTGCCTGTAATCCCATTACTTGGGAGACTGAGGTGAGAGGATTGCTTCAGCTCATGAGTTCGAGACCAGCCTAGGCAATGTAGCAATACGCGATCTCTATTAGAAAAAAAAATAAAGAAATATAAAAGGAAGGCTGGGTGCAGTGGCTCAAGTCTGTAATCCCAGTACTTTGGGAGGCCGAGGTAGTCAGATCACCTGAGGTCAGAAGTTCGAGACCAGCCTGGACAATATGGCGAAACCCTGTCTTTACTAAAAATACAAAAATTAGCTAGATGTGGTGACGTGTGCCTGCAATCCCAGCTACTTGGGAGGCTGAGGAAGGAGAACTGCTTGAACCTGGGAGGTGGCGGTTGCAGTGAGCTGAGATCGCGCCATAGCACTCCAGCCTGGGAGATAGAATGAGACTAAAAAGGGTTTTACTTTGTAAATACTAAATTTGAGATGATATTTGAACTTGGGTTTGTTGGAAAGGCTGTTTCTCACTCTATCTCCCTGTACGTTATTTGTTAAATATAATTTAAAATACATATTAAGGCCAGGCACAGTGGCTCACAGCTATAATTCTAGTACTTTGGGAGGCTGAGGCAGGTGGACACTTGAGCCCAGAAGTTTGAGATCAGCCTAGGCAACTTGGAGAAACCCGTCTCTACGAAATATAGAAAAATTAGTTGGTCATGATTGCACATGCCTGCAGTCCCAGCTACTCTGGAAGCAGAGGTGGGAGGATCATTTGAGCCTGGTCAAGGCTGCAGGGAGCTCAGACTGTGCCACTGCACTCCAGCCTGGCTGACAGAGGGAGACTTTTCTCAAAAAATAAAATAAATAGAATATGTATTTTAAATATTCATGTGGACAAGGCCAGAGCAAATTTGGGGCAAAATCGTTAAGTTCGTAAGTTCAGGGACCTCCCAACCCTTGCTGGAGCAGATGTCAAGAAGAGTGGCCCTGTGGTGAAGTGGAAAAAATGTACTTTGGAGTCAGGCAAGCCTGGGTTCGGGTCCTGTCTCTGGCATTTACTAGCTGTGTGACTTTGGTAAAATCAGCTAATTTTTCTGAACCCCAGTTACTTTTCTACAAAATAAGGAGAGTAGTGATCACCCTTCAGTGTTGTTGAGAGTATTATGTAAAGTAGTTTAGGAGTTATATCATACATACAATTAACTTACATGAATTCAACAATGCTTGCGTTTCTTCCACTTTTTCCTCTTTTATGTAATTAAACATCCTGAAATACTCTTTAGTTTCTAAATGAAGTCTTGCTCTGTCACGTGCAGTGGCATGATCTTGGCTCCCTGTAGCCTGAACTCCTGGGCTCAAACAACCCTCCTTTCCCAGCCTCACAAGTAGGTGGGACTACAGGGACATACCAACACACTTGGCTAATTGTTGTATTTTTTTTGGTAGATATGGGGTCTTACTATGTTGTCCAAATTCCTGGGCTCATGTGGCCCTCTCGTTCTGGCCTTCCAAAGTGCTGGAATTATAGGTGCAAGCCATTGTGCCCGGCCCTGAAATACCCTTTTTATATGTAATTTTAGTTATATATGTAAGAAGTGTGTTTTACATTTACGTATATATGTTGGCATAGAATAATATATACATATCTCTATGTGTGCAGTATTTTCTGAATTATTTAGGAAATTTTCAAGACTCATTTTGGCAATAGGCAACTTTTGCCCTAGATATTTGCTTTGGAATGTCACTTCCACATGAGATTCGATTTCGCTGATTTCAGAAGGTGTTCAATAAACTTTAGCCCCCTTTCTTCCTTTGCTCCTTGTTTGTTTCTATTTTTTAGGTTTCTACTGAAATACCTAATGATCTCATGCTGTCACTCTTAACTCCTGTGAAAGGAAGGCATCCAGTATCTTTATCCTAAGCATTTGGAGATCATGGGTTCCAGCTTCCAGAGCACCACTAAAGTGGGGAAGGAAGAGCATGGGGATCAAAGATCAACCTAAAGGACAGTGCGATTTTTTTTTTTTTTTCTTATCAACATTGTAATGAAACAGACCATGCCTGTAATCCCAGCACGTAGGAGGATAAGGTGGGCAGATCACTTGAGGTCAGGAGTTTGAGACCAGCCTGGCCAACATGGTAAAACCCTGTCTCTACTAAAAAAAATACAAAAATATACACGGTAAAATTGGTTTCTGTTATATATTGTTCACTTAAAGTTGCAGTTTCCAAGAACGTATTAATGACATTAGGTGAGGATTTGACTACTGAATGCTTTGCTTTGTCCCTTGTGCATATTCTCCTTCAATGAGCTTGACAGGGAAGTCCAGTGCAAGATCCTCTGACTATAATACCATCTTCGTGTCACATAACGTGATTACATCTTACTTTGACATATTGGATGCTAAAATGTTTAAGGTCTTTATCTGCATGTCAGAGATCTTTGTATAATACAATTTTAAAATTAGTAAGTAAAAAACAATTCCCTGCCATGCATTTTCTCTGGGAAGTTAGGAATATCATAGAAATAATCAGCAGATACGAGAGTAGGCGCTAAAGTTTGTGATCCAGGTTTTGGTGCTGGAATTGTCCAGAGGGCAGCAGATGCCAGAAGGAATGAAGAGGCTGCAGGGCAAGGCAGGCTTGAACTAAACACTCATAACCTCATGAGAAATGCTGGGACAGGGCCGGCAAACTCATCCAGCAGAAGGGCTGTCCTCCAGACGGCAGTTTGGACAATTGTTTCCAAAGTCATATGGCAAGTTTGTATTTGAATCGTGGGAATCTGATGCAATAAGTGATGTGGGCAACTGAAGCCACTGAGCACTGGAAACACTTGACCTTCAATGGGTGCTGGTGTTCAGATTCCAAGTATTCTGACTGCTTCTGGGGCTAAGGAGGAAAAGTGCCAGACCCTAGGGAGAGGGAAACGGCAAGAGGATGTCACATGCCTAGTCCCAGCTCAGTGGGCTGGAGCTTCAGTCCTAGCAGGGACTATGTCTAGGCCATAGAAACAGAAGCTTTGCATAGGAACTTGGGAAACTAGCGATGTGGAGGGGATTGAGGGGATAAGTGGAGGGCAGAGGCTTCATTTGACTTGCATGCCCAGGAACTCATCTCTGGGCACACCAGCCACTCTTGGGAGTAAGGCACCAATGTTACTTCCAGACCCCACTAGGTAAATGGGGAAGGGGCTTACTTAGAATTGACTTAAGGGTCAAGAGTGACTGAGCCTGCAGCTGAAGAGACTGAGTAATGTCAACTAAAGAATCACATAATTTATACATTTAGAAAAATTTCTTTTTTTTCCCCCAAAGATAGAGTCTTACTGTGTCACTCAGGCTGGTGTGCAGTGGTGCGATCGTGGCTCACTGCAACCTCCACCTCCCAGGTTCAAGTGATTCTTGTGCCTCAGTCTCCCGAGTGGCTGGGATTACAGGCACCCACCACCACGTCTGGCTAATTTTTGTATTTTTAGTAGAGATAGGGTTTCACCATGTTGGCTGGGCTGGTCTTGAACTCCTGGCTTCAAGTGATTTACCCACCTCGGCCTCCCAAAGTACTAGGATTACAGGTGTGAGCCACTGCACCTGGTCAGAAAAAAGACTTTCTTATAAAGGGTTACAGCCTGTAAGGTAGCTGTCCTCACAGGCTGCAAAGTGTAGCCTCTGGCAGAAATCGTTAGCAAGCACTTCAAGGAAGGGGAGGGTGGAACAGGAATTTATGCTGAATGTGTTGACCAGGTGTACATATTCACCAGGTTACAGGAGGAGCTATGAATATTCATGGAGGAGATCATAATGCATGTGTACCAAATAAACATATATGTTACATATGATCCATGTTCACTTTTAACAATTGTGAAGACAACATTTAAATACATTACAATTAAACCCTCTGAATCAAAAGGTGAAGCAGGGATATGAAGACACTCAGTGCCCAGTTTCTGTAAAACAGCTAAAACCAGTCCACAGTCAGTGGTCTCTTATCAGGGAGAAAGTTACTGAAATTAGTGTATTGTCCAATCAAAGCTGTAGTTGTGGCTTGTAAAACGGGGATGGGGTGTGGTTAGTTAGCATCTGGCAATGAGGGAGTTGAATTGTTTTAATATGACTTATCTCAAGGACAGTACTTGCTTAGCGATAGAGAAAAAGAAAAGCCCCGTGACAGTCAAATCATAGTTTATTCTTTAAGTGTGGGGTGTGTGTGACTTAACCTTTCTCTGGCATGGCCTTAGGTCCTGTTTATATTTTGGTGTCTTATTGCCACAAAGAGTCTATTCTGTGAGTGTTATGATCTCGAATTTAACATTAATGATGGTCAGCTGTGGTGTCTAAACTACACAAAGCGGGGAGCACAATGAGGCCCATCTGGCCTCCTGTCCCATCATGGCTGGGAACTCAGTTTTTAAGGTTTCTCTGGGATCTCCTTGGCCAAGAGGGGGTCTGTTCAGTTGGTTGAGGGCTTAGGATTTTGTTTTTAGTTCTCAGTGACATAGAAGTGGATTTACATCTTGCAAGGATGCTTAGCCCAGTGCCAGAGCATAGCAGAGACTCAGTAAATGTTGATTCGGGTGATAACTGAGGTTGAAGAGACAAAAGAAATACATAGGAAACATTTTTTTCCCACAATGTGAGAACATATATCACCAAAAACTACATTGTATGGCTCAGCCAAAATTATGTAGGAGATTGCATTGGTTAGGATAAAAGCTATGCTACCATAAAGAAGAGACTCAAAAATTCAGAGATTTAAAAAGGATAAAAATGTATTTCTCTTTGATACAACAGTTTGAGGCTATCAAGACAGCTCTACTTACGAGGCCATTCATGATCAATTGCTTCTTCCACCATTGCTTAGGGCTGCAGTTCCTAAACTGTGTACCAACTTGTCCCAGGGAGCTTCAGTGAACTGCTGGGGGCACCATGGAATGTTTCAAATTTTTAACAAAGACATAGTGATCTTCAACATCTGACATGCCGTGAAAACTACTGGCTACTAGGTAGTTAGTTCACAGTATCAACTTTAGATAGCACTACTTTCCTTTTGATGACACCATGTTTGTGTAAAGCTAGGTCTTTGGTGGTTGCTATGATAAAAAGTAAATATTATGAGAAACTCAGTGTGAAACAGCGAATAAAGGTGGCAGTGTCCAATGTGAATCCAAGGTCTGAGGACTTGTACAGTGTCCAACAGATGCACATTCCCATCACCAAGTAATTGCAGTTGTTTAAAAGTAAAATAAAATGTTGTTTTTATTTCAATTTATGTAAATTACTTTTGCAAATGACTACTAAGTGTTGGGAGACAATTCTCCACGGATTTCTCATGGGCTTGCACATGTTATAAGCAAAGGCCTTAGCTGCCTTTGATCCAGACTATCTTTTCAAGATGTTTTTGTAGCTAATGGCCTCGGGAGGCAGAGATAGTAACTTCCTCTGGAGTAAAGAGCAGGTCTGTTTACTGTCTATTAATAAAGATAATGTCTCCCTCCAGGGCAAAGATCAAGCAGGCTTACTGCTGATTATAAAAGATTCATATTACCAAAGCTTTGTAACCTGAGATTCAGGCTACCTCTCCTATAATACAACCCACTGTGTCTGTAGGTGCCATATGGCCTTCTTCATATAGCACTGTAGGAATCAGGGCTCAGAAAACCAGAGCTAATGAGGACACTCTGGCTATTGCTACTGCCAAGAGTAATAAATTCCTTAGTTTCTGACCCAGGAGTCTTGTGTCTTCTGCCAGCATCCATAAAACTGTGGCAGGCTAACTTGCTAGTTTACAAGTAGGACGAAATATCAGACCCCTCACAGTTTTTGACATTAAGTTGTTAGGATACACGAACTTATTAGGTTGTTTGGATACAACTACTCAATAAACAGAACTGTTGGGTACTTCTTTTGGCCTCGGAGGATTGTGATAAAATTACTGAGACACTAAGTGTGCTGTGAACTGCGAAGTTTGGAAATTTCTGGCTCTGTGCATTTCTGTGCATTGTTCTCATCTCCGTGTATGTGTAGTTTTTTTTGTTTTGCTTGTTTGTTTGTTTGTTTGTTTTTGAGACAGAGTCTCACTCTGTCACCCAGGCTAGAGTGCAGTGGTGTGATCTTGGCTCACTGCAACCTCTGCCTCCCGGGTTCAAGTGATTCTTGTGGCTCAGCCTCCCTAGTAGGTGGGATTACAGACATGCACTACCATACCCAGCTAATTTTTGTATTTTTAGTAGAGATGGGTTTTCACCATGTTGTTC
This sequence comes from Macaca nemestrina, assembly GCF_043159975.1. Classification (NCBI taxonomy): domain Eukaryota; kingdom Metazoa; phylum Chordata; class Mammalia; order Primates; family Cercopithecidae; genus Macaca; species Macaca nemestrina. The sequence goes on along the minus strand of NC_092127.1, from coordinate 119,735,267 downwards.
AAGCTGATCTTAAACTCCTGACCTCAGGTGATCCACCTGCCTTGGCCTCCCAAAGTGCTGGGATTACAGGCGTGAGCCACTGTGCCCAGCCTTATCTGTGTGTTTGAAGATGACTGGGAAGTCATCACTTTCCAACTGGCAGAGAAGGAAAAGGGAAAAAGACAAAGGAAGCGATTTCTTTTTAAAAGCAAGCCAGGCACAAGTCACACACATTTCTGGCTCACATTCCATTGGTGAACTTAGTTATATGTCCACAGCCAGCTACTAAGGAGGCTGGGAAGTGGAATCTCTAGTTAAGTGTCCATGTGCCTGGCTTAAACTCTACATTGCTGGAAGAAAAGGAGATAGATTTTGGTGGACAACTAACATTCTCCACAACGAGATATTTCTCTGTTACTTATTGCTGCTTGAACTAATACTCTGGGTGGAGATGTGTAAATAGTCTTTTAATATCTTCACTGTGAGCTGGCGCTGTGTGGTTTTTATCTGACAGGCATGTGTTCGGTAATCTCTGTAGTTTTCTTGCTTCCTTACCCTCTTTTGGCTTCCTATACTAGCCCTAATGCTCAGAACCCATTAATGAGAATCTCTGCTGATATGGTTTGGCTGTGTCCCTACCCAAATCTCATCTTGAATTGTAGCTCCCATAATCCCCACGTGTCCTGGAAGAGACCCGGTGGGAGGTAATCGAATAACGGGAGCAGATTGTCCCGTGCTTTTCTCATGATAGTGAGTAAGTCTCATGAGATCTGATGGTTTGATAAAGGGCAGTTCCCCTGCACATGCTCTCTTGCCTGCTGCCATGTAACAACTGCCTTTGCTCCTCCTTTGCCTTCTGCTGTGATTGTGAGGCCTCCCCAGCCATGTGGAACTGTGAGTCCATTAAACCTCTTTTTCCGTATAAATCACCCAGTCTCAGGTATGTCTTTATTAGCAATGTGAGAACAGACTAATACATTTGCCTAGGCAGATTCTGGGATGCCCAGTCTCTTCTCTTGGGTGGCAGGTGCTGGGACCTGCGATGTGTATTCTCGGATTTTAGAGCTTATGGTGGAGGGTGGAGCAGTGAGTAGGGCATGGATCCTGGACTCATGTCTACAGCAAAGTGGGGCAGAGCAATCACATATAGCACCAAATACAGGCAGGAGCGAATCCAGGCTTTAAGGGGCCTGATGCTTAAACAATTTGGGGATCCTCTTTAAGAAAAAAAAGATACAAAGTAAGTATGTATAAATAATAAATATTTGCTATTAATAAATATTAATACACAAATATTTATTATTTATTCAAAATAAATATTCATTTGGAATAAGTGAAGAAATAATAGTAATTTTCAAATGTAGAAATACTGGCAGATATTACAAGCATCACCACATTTTTAAAAACTAATTTTTTATTCATTATCTGTCCAACACACCTCTATACATTTTTTGGTAATTTTTATATGATTAATAATTCTTAAAAATATATAAAACTAATCTGAAATTAAAATATACAGAAGAGCAAAAGTTTTTTTTTTTTTTTTGAGACAGAGTTTTGTTGTTGTTGCCCAGGCTGGAGTGCAATGGTGTGCTCTTGGCCCACTGCAACCTCCGCCTCCTGGGTTCAGTCAATCCTCCTGCCTCAGCCTCCTGAGTAGCTGGGATTACAGGCACCCACCACCACGTCTGGCCAATTTTTGTATTTTTACTAGAAACGGAGTTTCACCATGTTGGCTGGCCGGGTCTTGAACTCCTGACTTCAAGTGATCTGTCCACCTTGGCCTCCTCGGCTAATTTTTGTATTTTTAGTAGAGTTGGGGTTTCACTCTGTTGGCCAGGCTGGTCTTGAACTCGTGACCTCAAGTGATCCACCCACCTCAACCTCCCAAAGTGCTGGGATTAGAGGTGTGAGCCAATGGGCCCAGCCTCAGAAGAGCAATTTTAAATTGCAATTGTGTTGAACTATATTATAATTATAATCTAATTATAATTATATAATCAAATTACTTTCCTATTACTTACATTGATTTATTAATGAATATGTATAGGCGTTTTGACATAAGAAAACTCCTCAGGCCATTTTGCCATTTCTGTGTCAATGTTGTGTGCCTTTTTGTCAATGAACAGACCTTGTCAGCCCAAGAGCATCAGATGTGCTAAGAGGTGATGTGATCTGATCGGATGCATAAAATGTGGGACTTCCCACACAGATGGGCTTGCTGTTGGTGATACTGCTACAGTTTATGCCCTACAAATCCAGGAATTGTGACCAATCCTATTTGTGACATTTCCATCAAAATATATATGCGTATTATCTGTTAATAATTGTGTACACTCTACTATCAAGTATATTTCTGATAGTAGCAAACTTTTGTTTTAATCAGGTATCAATGAGAACTGAATCTTCCATTAACAACTGTATACATCTGATGATTGGAAGCATTTTCTGAAGTCTAGCTTTTGGCTCTAGACATTTCAAACTGTGTTTTTCCTCCATTACTTACATATATTTCTGGTGGTGGACACCGTGGGACACATTCATACTACAATGTGGCCCTTGGCTCTGCATTTTGATGTTATGACACTAGATGAGCTGGCTCAATGGGATTAGGAATATTTCTGGAAGCCATTCCTACACCAAGAGGGCTGGTAATAGCCTAACTAAACATAAAAGCGACTACAAACCACATAAATATATGCCACTCAATCCAAACTTCATGTATCCCCAACTCAAATTGTCCTTAGCCAGATGCCAAAAATGCCGGCCACCAGCTCAACACTACTCAATAGAAGATTGATGGTGAGAAGATTACAGAGGAAAGACATAGTGATCTTAAACAATTGCTGTTAAAATATTTTTATTTTCCAAATTGTATAAAATCACATGGCTATAGGAACACGTTGTTACGGCTGCTCAAGACATGTTGCATGGGGCACATGAATGTAAAACTTGATCTCCAATAGCTTCCCTTGGCAATACATAGGTTATGAGCGACCGCAGGCAGATCCATGTACAAACCAATGCAATAGCCTCAAAAAACAGCCATCATTTAGAAGCACTTTATAATTTACAAAGTATTCATATTCATTGTCATAGTCTATGCTCAAAGCAGCCAAAGCAGATACCAACATTTTGAGAAGTAAAATAACTTGCTCCAGAAGAGTGAAACTTTTTGGACCCAAACTGAGGCTTTCCAACTTCACAATTCATGCTCTTTCATTGCACCATACCAGAAAAGATTTGTACAAGAACTTGACATATATTAACAGCTCAATAAATATTTGTGGAACCAATGAAAGAAAGAAGTAGAGTGGGAACCAGGAATCCTTTAAGGACCTAGGAAAGACAATCCTTTAGTGAGAAGGAAAACAGACCAGAATCCCAGTCTTCCCAGCATCTCTTCCAGATGTCAACCTGTTTTTCTTGCCCAGTGGCTCAGTCCAGTGTAATGAGGGATCAGAACACAGATGATTACTCCATAAACAGGCTCTGGGTCCATGTGCTCCCATAAAACAGTTTTTATTTTTCTGGGTTACAGGTAGAGAGTGAGCTAGGTTTTCCTTTGTATGTGGAGGTGGGGTAATGGGGAGCAGATGGGTGAGTTTTAATTAAAGTTAATTGTGGCTTTGGTAAATGAAGAAAATGATGAATGTGTCATCCACCCGTTGCATGCCTGTTGCTTAACTTGAGTTGTGTGGTGGGAGGAGGCTGGGAAGAAAATCTGGACTTTTCATTTAAATACCTGAGGCCCAGATCTTCATTCCAGATGTGGTGAGATCAGTGATAGGCTCTCAAGTTTCTCTTCTCCTTTGTCAGACCTCAGACAGGAGGTGGCTTTTCACACTGAGTTCCAACACCTAAAAGCAGACGAGGCGACGGAAACTTATGAAAGTTTATTTAACTGGGGGACCACTGCATTCAGGAATCTTGCCGGCCTCTGGAATTTCTGACAACCACATTTCTTTCTGTTTTTAAATTTCTTCTTTCTTCTTCTTCTTTCTTCTTTCTTCCTTCTTCCTTCTTCTTTCTTCTTCCTTCTTTTTTGATAGAGATGGGGTCTCTCTGTGTTTCCTAGACTGGTCTCAAACTCCTGGACTCAAGTGATCCTCCTACCTTGGCCTCCCAAAGTGCTGGGATTACAGGTATGAGCCACCGTGCCTGGCCAGTGACAGCCCAATTTCTACCCCTTCAGCAGGAGTGAAGACAAGGGCTTATTTAAAACTAGGACCCAGTAATTTGGAGAGTTGAATGATCAGATAAATGAGTAGAGAGGTCTCAGTCAGGGAGGTGAGGTCCATTCAGAATAATTTCTGTTTATGTTTAAACCTTTAGTGGCTTCCTGTTGCCCTCAGAATAAAAGCCAAAGTCCTTAGTGTAGCCCACCAGGCCCCAGATGTCCTGGCTGTGACCTCTTTGTCCCTCGCTTCCTGTGCTCCAGCCTGGTGGCCGTCCTGGTCCCCTCTGTCCTGCAGCCTTTGCATATGTTGCTTTCCTAGTTCTTCATATATTTGGCTTCTAATAATCTTTCAGGTCTCAGCTTAGATTCACTTTCTCTGCGTGGCCTTCTCTCACCACCTTATCCAAGGCAGCAGCCTCACCCCACTCTTCCAGCCACACTTACCTGCCATCATCTCCCTAGCACTTCAGTCTATAATGTTCTTGTCTATTTAGTTGTTTCCTTACTTACTATTGGCCTCCTAACTTACTAGACTGTAAACTCCATGAGGGCAGAGGACTTGATTCTCTCATTCCCTCAGCATAACCCCAGCTCTTAGCACTGTGTCTGCCCCATGGTTGATGCCTAATAAATATTGAAAAAAATAGTTTCCCTGTATGGCACTACCTGAACTACTTGTGGAAGGTTCATCTCGGCAGTCAGAGGGGTTTTTCAAACTCTCAACCCCAGTGTTTGCTTTCCTACCTTAGGTTAAGCCTTCTGTCCATCAGGATTTGAAGACCAAATTAAAAAAAAAAAAAATGCTTGTCTTGGGTCTCTCTTAGGACTCTCCTCTGGTCCAATGATTAGACTGGGGGAGCAGATGTTTTTGCAGCTGATGAAACAACCTGTTTCCCAAGTGCATGCGCTCTCTCAGGCCAGACAGGACATGCCCTGAGAGCTTGCCAGGGCACCCTCCATCAATAATGGAGGTACCGTTCAGGCTACATGGGCAGAACCCCGGGAGGTTCGGCACCTGGCAACGTCCATGGGAGGCGACCCTCAAGTCCAGGAGAGGTGCACATAGAAAAACAAAACTTTCGCAACAGGAGCCAACTCAGTGCTGGAAATGCCACTTTGAATGAAATCCCAATAGCTGAGAGCCAAGAGAGTTAGTAAAAACAGAAAAACTCCCATCCACACATACATTTTCCACTGGAGCCCATTCCACCTACATTTGCTTTGCCAGGGCCTTGACATGAAGATGTTACCTGCCTTGGCAATCAAGAGCATCAGTTCAGGGAGAAAAAGGAGGCAAAAGTGGAATGAAGACAGCAAGGCCACGGACAAGGAAGAAGGGCTACTGTGGAAACGCTTCCCGACTCTAGAGGGTGATGATCTCAGGAGTTCCCCTGGCGTCTCTGCTAGACCCCTCATCCTAGAGGGGAGAGACTATCTTTGTTTGTTTTTTTTGAGATGGAGTCTTGGTCTGTCACCCAGGCTGGAGTGTAGTGGCGCGATCTCGGCTCACTTGAACTCCACCTCCTGGGTTCAAGCAATTCTCCCGCCTCAATCTCCGGAGTAGCTGGGATTACAGGCACATGCCACCACACCTGGGTAATTTTTGTATTTTTAGTAGAGACAGGGTTTCACCATGTTCACCACGCTAGTCTCGAACTCCTGACCTTGTGATCTGCCCACCTTGGCCTCCCAAAGTGCTGGGATTGCAGGCATGAACCACCACGCCCAGCAAGACTATCTTTTAATGAGGATGTTGCAGCCTGATGGCCAGCAGCCCTGGGGTCTAGTCCCAACTGTGTTACTCACTTTGCTGAGTAACTTTGGACAAGCCACTTTGCCTGGAAACTCAGGTTCCTTTTTCATAAAATAAAAAATTAAATTTATTTATTTATTTATTTATTTATTTATTTATTTTGAGACAAGGGTCTCTCGCTCTGTCCCCAGTCTGGAGAGCAGTGGTGTGATCAGAGATCACTGCAGTCTCAAACTCCTGGGCTCAAGCCATCCTCCCATCTCAGCCTCCTGAGTAGCTGGGACTACAGGTGCATGCCACCATGCCTGAGGAATTTGTAGTAGAGACAAGGTCTTGCTGTGTTGCCCAGGCTGATCTCAAACTCCTGTACTCAAGCGATCCTCCCACCTCAACCACCCAAAGTACTGGGACTACAGGCGTGAGCCACTTGGCCAGCCTAAATTTTAAAAAAATATGGTAAAATATTCATAGCATAAAATTTGCCATTTTACCCGTTTTTAAGTGTACAGTTTTGTGACCATTAAGTACATTCAAATCGTTGTGCAATGATCACAACCATCCATCTCCACAACTTTTTCCATCTTCCTAAATTAAAATTCCATACTGATACGCTTTGGCTTTGTGTCCCCACCCAAATTTCATCTTGCAGATCCTATAATTCCCACATGTTGTGGGAGGGACCTAGTGGGAGGTAATTAAATCAGGGAGGCAGGTCTTTCCTGTGCTGTTCTCATGAGTGAATAAGTCTCAGGAGATCTGATGGTTTTAAAAACCAGAGTTTCCCTTCACAAACTCTCTCTCTTTGCCTGCTGCCATCCATGTAAGACGTGACTTGCTTCTCCTTCCCTTGCTCCATGATTGTGAGGTATTGGGTGAACCCCATCCCCGATATTCAACGTGTGTTCTTTTCTATTTTCCTAAGCGTCGGCTGGTCTGAGAAATAAAGGGAAAGCGTACAAAAGAGAGAAATTTTAAAGCTGGGTGTCCAGGAGAGACATCACATGTCGGCAGGTTCCGTGATGCTCCTCAGCTATAAAACCAGCAAGATTTTATTAGCGATTTTCAGAAGGGGAGGGAGTGTACAAATAGGGTGTGGGTCACAGAGATCACATGCTTCACAAGGTAATAAAATAACACAAAGCAAATGGAGGCAGGGCGAGATCACAGGACCACAGGATGGGGTAAAATTAAAATTGCTAATAAAGTTTCAGGCACACATTGTCATTGATAACATCTTATCAGGAGACAGGGATTGAGAGCAGACAAGCGGTCTGACCAAAATTTATTAGGTGGGAATTTCTTCGTCCTAATAAGCCTGAGAGCACTACGGGAGACTGGGGCTTATTTCATCCCTTTGTCTATGACTGTAAAAGACAGCCACCCCCAAAGTGGCCATTTTAGAGGCCTATCCTCAGGGGCGCATTCTCTTTCTCAGGGATGTTCCTTGCTGAGAAAAAGAATTCAGCAATATTTCTCCTATTTGCTTTTGAAAGAAGAGAAATATGGCTCTGTTCTGTCCAGCTCTCAGTCAGAATTTAAGGTTATCTGCCTTGTTCTCTGAACATTGCTGTTATCCTGTTCTTTTTTCAAGGTGCCCATATTTCATATTGTTCAAACACACATGCTCTACAAACAGTTTGTGTAGTTAATGCAATCATCACAGGGTCCTGAGGTGACATACATCCTCCTCAGCTTATGAAGATGATGGGATTAAGAGATTAAAGTAAAGACAGGCATAGGAAATCACAACTATGATTTCCTATGGGGAAAGTGATAAATGTCCCTAAAATCTTCACAATTTATGTTCAGAGATTGCAGTAAAGACAGGTGTAAGAAATTATAAAAGTATTAATTTGGGGAACTAATAAATGTCCATGAAATCTTCACAATTTATGTTCTTCTGCCATGGCTTCAGCCGGTCCCTCCGTTCGGGGTCCCTGACTTCCCGCAACAGTGAGGCTTTCCCAGCCACATGGAACTATAAGTCCAATTAAACCTCTTTCTTTTGTAGATTGCCCAGTCTCAGGTATGTCTTTATCAGCAGCCTGAAAACAGACTAATACATATACCCATTAAATTATAACTACTTTCTCACTGCCCTCAGACCCTGGCAGCTAGCATTCTATTTTCTTTTCTTTCCTTCTTTTTTTTTTTTTTTTGAGACAGGTTTCACTCTGTTACCCAGGCTGGAGTGCAGTGGTATGATCTCAGCTGTCTGCAGCCTTGACCACCTAGGCTCAAGCAATTCTCCCACTTGAGCCTGCCAAGTAGCGAAGACTACAGGCATGCACCATCATGATTGGCTAATTTAAAAAAAATTTTTTTTGTAGAGTTGGGGTCTCACTATGTTGCTCAGGCTGGTCTCAAACTTCTGGGCTCAGATGATCCTCCCTCCTCGGCCTCCCCAAGTTGGGATTACAGGCATGAGCCACTGCACCCAAGCCAGCATTCTACTTTCTATCTCTATGAATTTGACTACTATAGGTACCTTATATAAATGCGAGCATACAATATTTTCCTTTTGTGACTGACTTATTTCACTTAGAACAATGTCTGCAAAATTCATTCATGTTGTAGCTTATAGCAGGATTTATTTCTTCTTAAAGGCTACATAATATTCCATTGTTTGTAGTTACCACCTTTTGTTCATCCATTCATCTGCTGCTGGACACATGGGTTGCTTCCACATTTGGGCTATTGTGGATAATGCTGCTGTGAATGTGGGGGTGTGACTCCATCTTAGTCCCTGCTTTCAGTTCTTTTGAATATATACCCAGAAGGGGAAGTGCTGGATCATATGGCAATTCTATGGTTGATTTCTATGGTCATGGCAATTCATATGATTTTGTTTCTTGAGGAGCTACCATACTGTTTTTCACAGTGGCTGTGCCTGTTTACATTCCAATAGCAGTGAACAGGCGTTCCAATGAGAAACTGAACTTCTATTAGTCAGAGAATTCATCTTCTATTAGCCAGAGAATATTTCTATTAGCCAGAGTAAATATTCTAGGAAGCTCCACACACAAAGGACATTAATGTAGAAGATCCAGAAGTAGTGGGGGCGGGGACCCCAACACACCCTACAAACATCTCTAAGAAGCAAAGTGAATCCTGGATGAGAAATCCTCTAAGTCTCCTCCACACATTAAGTATTGATTATTCTACATTCATGTGACATGTTGAGCAGCCAACAGGTTCAAGGCTTTTTTGTTTGTTTGTTTGTTTGTTTTTGAGAGATGGAGTCTTGCTCTGTCATCCAGGCTGGAGTGCAGTGGTGCGATCTTGGCTCACGGCAACCTCTGCCTCCCAGGTTCAAGCGATTCTCTTGCCTCAGCCTCCCGAGTAGCTGCGACTACAGGTATGTGCCACCACGCCCAGCTAATTTTTGTGTTTTTAATAGAGACGGGGTTTTGCCATGTTGGCCAGGCTGGTCTCAAACTCCTGACCTCAGGTGATCCACCCGCCTCGGCCTCCCAAAGTGCTGGAATTACAAGTATGAGCCACCATACCTGGTCACAAGGCATATTTTCTTTACCTGTGCATTACTTGTGCACAAAAAGTTTGAGAAGACTTGAAAAACTCACACAATAGAAAAGGATAAAACACACAGTGGAGAGTATCAGGACAGAGGAAGGTGGGAGAGATGCCTTGGTGATATATGAGCAAACAGCCACTGCCTCTGCCCACAGGCTATCTTGTCTGTACATATTGTAGGCAAAGGAATGTTGGAGAAATCTGGGTAGAGATTATACACATGCGGAATCTCCAGAGGCAAAGGAAGACAAAATTGTTTATATCAATTTTATATCCGTCTCACCCAAAGCCACACTGCAAGACTCAAAGAGTAAAGGGAGCAGGAAAAAAAATAGCACGTTGAGGAGGCAAAGTTGGTGCTTCTAAGAATGCACTCAGGTCATACAACCTTAGGTTGAAATCCTCTCTCTACCACCTGCTAATCCAGGGCAAAAGACTTAATCTCTTTTAGCCTCCGTCTTCCCATCTACAGAAGGGTGATGATAGAAATTGCTGTGAGGATTAGGAGAGAGAATGCATGTAAGACACTTAGTCCAGGGCCTGCTGTACTCATTATCAGTATTGGCAGCTACTCTTACCAAAAATTATGTTTCAAAGGTCCCCATGCCATATTTGTTTTGTTCACCCTTCTGTCCCCGACACTTAGCAGAGTGCCTGGCTCAAAGTAGGTACTGAATGGATATTTGTAGACTTGAATTGATGTAACTGTCTCTCCTTTGTGACATGCCCTGTGCCACACCCCCTCTGACGGTGGTGGGTGACAGAGTTGAAAAGCATGAGGTCAGGCTGGTTAAAGGCATTGCTCACCAGGTAACACCCAAGACTAGATGTTCATGGGCTTTGATGAAATCAAGCCGTGGAATGCATGTGGCCATGACCGCCCAGGTCAGGCCTGTCTCATGCTATCCCTCATGCCCTCCCTCTTCAAAGGAGTGTGTCTTGCACCACTCCCACCTGTTCCAGGAAAAGATGTGAAATGATAAATTAGAACAGTACATACATCAGTCCCGCAGACTTTTTCAAATCAACTACTATTTATTAAATGTTAAGCATGCACATGATTAAGGCTTTTTACTGGGCACTGCAGGAAATTCAGAGTTGAGCAAGGAAACACCTTTCCTCTCAACATATTTTCCAGTAATTGGGGGGGATATATGGATATATGGTAGTATAAGAAAAATGCCAGACCAAGAGGATCAATGAATGATATGGAAAATGAAAGGGGAGAATTCACACTCAGCTGCAGTCATCTGCAGATCTTTCTCAGGGGAGGTGGCTTTTTAGATGGTCTTTGAATTTAGCAAGCGAAGGAGAGGGGAGCCCAGAGAATCTGAAGGTTTCAGATGCAGGAGGAATGACAGGGACATGGAAGCAAAAGAGTGTAGCATGCCTGGCAATTGACATCATTGATTTTAGATGGATCACAGGAAACATGTAAAAATGTGTCTAGGCTGGGCATCATGGCTGACCCCTGTAATCCCAACACTTTGGGAGACTGAGGCGGGCAGATCACTTGAGGTCAGGAGTCCAAGACCAGCCTGACCAACATGATGAAACCCTGTCTCTACTGAAAACACAAAAATTAGCCAGGTGTGGTGGCATATACCTGTAGTACCAGCTCCTCAGAAGGCTGAGGCAGGAGAATTGCTTGAACCTGGGAGGCAGAGGTTTCAGTGAGCCGAGATCAGGCCATTGCACTCCAGCCTGGGTGACGGGGACTGTCTCAAAAGAAAAAAAAAAAAAAAAAAAAAAAAGGAGAAGAAGAAGAAGAAAAGAAAAACATGTGTGGAAAGATAGTTTTGAGGGTCTTGAGGTCCGGGCAAGGAACTTACAGGGAAAGGGGAGTAAACTGAGGAATTTTGAGTGGGGAAATGGTGTGATCAGACTGGTGTTTGGGAAGATTAGACTGGCAGTGGCATGTGACCTTGACTGAGATTGAAGAGAGGTGGGAAGTGGGGGGTGACTTCATGGGCAGTTGAAGTGAGTCTGGGCCGAAATTACGAATGACTTGTGGGCAGCAGGAATGGATAGAGGGCCTGTGGAGACACTTTGCTGAGGTGGCCATCACATCCAGGATTTAAAAGTCTGTTCCCTTGTTTTACCTTGAGAGAAAGTGAAGTGTGGCTCTTTAATCTTTCCTGGAGTGGCTCTCACAGCCTTTCTGTGAACAGACCCCAGCTTGGAAGCAAAGTGTGGATCCTGGGTCTGAGGGCTGGCAGCGGGGCTTGGAGAGCTGGAGGCATCTGCCACCCGCCCCGGCCCTCCGTGAGCTTTCCCCCATTCGCTGCTTCAGAGGAAGCACCAGGCTGAGCTGGACTGCAGAAGTAAGCTTCCCTGCCATGCCCAAGGCCCTCTGTGCTATTGGGTCAGCCCCACTCTGCCTGGCCCCTGTCTGCGATGATAAGGATATAGCACCTCAGTCATGCATCTCTGGGAATGTGACAAAGACAAGGATAATTAGCTATCTATTCCCAGTTGACTGTCTTTTCTCTCCTCCATCCCCAGCTGCTAAAGAGAAGTTCTCTTAATTTGTTCAGCTTCTCCCTCTTCCCTACTCTCCAAAGAGAATTCTGCCTTCGTTCGTTCTCTGTTTTTCTTATGATACAGAAATAGAGATAGAGAAGGCAGACTTGAGAGTTAGGAGGATAAGGGGTAAAATTGCTGGTGGCTTGGGTCAATTCTAGGATCACCCTTTTGTGTATAAAAAAGTGGTTATGTGGACAGGATACCAAAGAATGAAGCCAGAAGACAAAGTCAACCTATATCATAAGGAGCTAAGAGAGAAGTACAGAAAAAAGAAAATGAAAAATAATCTGGCCTGGGTTTCAGGGAACATTCGTAGAGGAAAGCTAGCAAATGAAAGCCTCTGAGACCCAAAATGTGCTGCTGTAGGTTATAGGTTAAATCTTTTTTAATGCCAATTAAATGTTGGAATTTTGTTTTGGTTGCTTAGCTATGTTTTTTTTTTTGTTTTTTTTTTGTTTTTTTTTAGACAGAGTCTCACTCTGTTGCCCAGGCTGGAGTGCTATGGCACGATCTCGACTCACTGCAAGCTCCACCTCCTGGGTTCACGCCATTCGCCTGCCTCAGCCTCCTGAGCGGATGGGACTACAGGCGCCCGCCACCACGCCCGGCTAATTTTTTGTACTTTTAATAGAGACAGGGTTTCACTGTGTTAGCCAAGATGGTCTCGATCTCCCGACCTCATGATCCGCCCTCCTCGACCTCCCAAAGTGCTGGGATTACAGGCATGAGCCACCCCGCTCGGCCTATGTTTTTAATGTTTTATTTTAATGTCACACTATGCCAGACTGGACAGTATTGTATTCCAACCTATATATGGGTTATAGAATAGCATAGTGGTTCACATCAGGAATTCTGGAACCAAACTCCTAGCTCCCAAATCCCACTTCCACCACTCAATAGCTGTGTTACCTTTGGCAAGATGTAGTACTTGCTTCTCTGTGGCTCAGTTGCTTTGTCTGTAAAATAAGTTAACGAGAGTCTCTACTTCGGAAGAGTGTTATGAGGATTAAATGAGTTACTATTTGTAAAGTTCATAGAAAGCTCATTCAAAGCCTGGCATGCAATTGGCGCTACAGAAGCATTAACTATTATTAGTACAGGGGCATCTAAGGTTATGAGATTTTTCCGCCTTGGTTCAACCAAGATGGTGAAGACAACTGTCAGAAGAATTATCTTCAGCAGAGCAGATCTTAAGTTTAGAGAAAGTTTGAGCTGGGCAAGGAGGCTCATGCCTGTAATACTAGCACTTTGAGAGGCTGAGCCGGGCAGATCACTTCAGGCCAGGAGTTCGAGACCAACCTGGCCAATATAGTAAAGCCCTGTCTTTACTAAAAATACAAAAATTAGCTGGCTGTGGTGGCCCATGCGTGTAACCCCAGCTACTTGGGAGGAGGCTGAGGCATTAGCATCACTTGAACCCAGGAGGCGGAGGTTGCAGTGAGCCGAGATTGCTCCACTGCACTCCAGCCTGGGTGGCAGAGTGAGACTCTGTCTCAAAAAAAAAAAAAAAAAAAAAAAAAGTGATATCTGGTCATCATTGTCATATTCTATGAGTTACAGATAAGTCACCATGTCCAGCCCACATTCACGGTGAGCAAATCACACAGGGGTGAGTGCTTGGAGGCAGGACTCATTGGGGACCACCCAGGCTAGAGTGCAGTGGCATGATCTCAGCTCACTGCAATCTCTGCCTCCTGGGTTCAAGCAATTCTCCTGCCTCTGAGTAGCTGGGACTACAGGCACACGCCGCCATGCCCTGCTAATTTTTGTGTTTTATTAGAGACGGGTTTTCACCATGTTGCCCACGCTGGTCTCAATCTCCTGCGCTCAGGAAATCCACCTGCCTGGGCCTCCCAAAATGCTAGGATTATAGACGTGAGCTACTGTGCCTGGCCTCACTTTCTTAATTTGGTTACAAAAGGTTGTGACTTCGCTCTTGCTAGCAAACTGTCTTCCAGTCTCTTGCTAGCTTTTTTTTTTTTTTTTTTTTTTGACAGTGTCTTGCTCTGTTGCCCAGGCTGGAGTGCACTGGTGCCATCATGGCTCACTGCAGCCTCATCCTTCTGGGCTCAAGCGGTCCTCCCACCTCAGCCTCCCAAGTAGCTGGGACCACTTGCACATGTGCCATCATGCCCAGCTAAAATTTTTAAATTTTGTAGAGATGAGGGCTCACTATGTTATCCAGGTTGTTCTTGAATTCCTTGGCTCAAGTGATCCTCCTGTCTCGGCCCTGCAAAGTGCTGACATTACAGGTGTGAGCTGCCGTGCCTGGCCTCTTGCTAGCTTTGATGAAGCAAGCTGCCGTGCTGGAGAAGCCCTTATGGTTAGGAACTGAGGCCAGCCTGCGGCCAACAGCTTACAAGGAATTGAGGCCCTCGGTTCTGTAGCCCCTGAGGAACCGCTGAGTGAGTTGCAAATGGATCCTGATTCCGATGAAAATTTGATGGCAGCCTTGTGAGACATCCTGAAACAGAGATCCCAGCTAAGGGATCCTGTCCTGATTCCTGACCCCAGAAACTGTGCAATAATAAATATGTGTTGTTTTAAACCATTATGTTTAGAAGCAATTTTTTATACAGCAATAGATAACTAATATAACCATGTACCAAAGTAGGAACTTGGGAGCTGGATTAAGGGCAGAGGTTCAGCTCCAGGACATCCGGGTGGAAGTAGGGGAGGGCTTGTGGGTGAGAGCCCCTATAGAAAGAGCATCCCGGCCAGGTGCGGTGGCTCATGCCTGTAATCCCAGCACTTTGGGAGGCTGGGCATGTGGATCATGAGGTCAGGAGTTTGAGACCAGCCAGACCAACATGGTAAAACCCCATCTCTACTAAAAATACAAAAATTAGCCGGGCGTGGTGGTACGCGCCTGTAATCCCAGCTACTCAGGAGGCTGAGGCAGGAGAATCGCTTGAACCTGGGAGGTGGAGGTTGCAGTGAGCCGAGATCGTGCCATTGCACTCCAGCCTGGTGACAGAGTGAGACTCAAAAAAAAAAAAAAAAAAAAAAAAAAGAGCATCCCCTGGTCCCACCCCAGTTCCTAATGAGGAGGAGAGCGACTCAGGCTGCGCCCTTCAAGATGGCTGGCAACTGAGGCTGTTTTAGTGCTTCCTATTTCAACTGCACATCAGTCTGGGAACATTTTGTTCTCATCTTGGGTCCTTGGCCTCCCTCCAGCACTGGAGTATGTACCTTCTGGAAATGCCTGCTTATCTTTATGACACTAGTCTCTTCGTTTGTTTATTCATTCATGCAGCAACTATGAGCTAGACACTTTTCTATATAAAGTGGGTCCACCATGATAAGAAATCACCCTCACACAACACAGTTAAGAGCTTCTTCTGGCTTAAGAGTTCCTTTTTTTTTTTTTTTTAGATAGCGTTTCACTCTTTTTGCCCAGGCAGGTGTGCAATGGCCTGATCTTGGCTCATCGTAACCTCTGCCTCCTGGGTTCAAGTGATTCTCCTGTCTCCGTCTCCTGAGTAGCTGGGATTACAGGCATCCACCCCACGCCAGGCTAATTTTGTTGTTTTAGTAGAGACAGGGTTTTGTCAGGTTGTACAGGCTGGTCTTGAACTCCTGACCTCAGGTGACCCACCTGCCTCAGCCTCTCAAAGTGCTGGGATTATATGTGTAGGCCACCACGCCCAGCCGAGTTCCCATCTTTGAAATTGCTCTTCTACCTCCCTCACTGGGGTGTCATTTCATCACACACCCCTTAAAGGCTGGGGTTCTCCATGGCATTGTTCTCATCTCTAATTTCTTCTCACCCACACAGTTGTCCCCGGTTGTTCCAGAATTCATGATTCCTTAATCACTTCTAATGATCTGAAATCTACATCTCTAGCTCGAAACTCTTTCCGAGTGTCACACCGTAGGGCTACTTACATATTCCGCAGACACTTAGATCTGGGAAGAGCAACTGGACAATAAGTAAGTAAGTAAGTATTGAACAGTAAGTAAGATCTGTTCCTGTGCTGAAAACCAAATGTGCCAGATTAACTAAGAAGTTGAATATCTGCACACTGTCCTATATAGGCATTTTAAGGAATTTTCAGGGGGCTAATTTTAACTTTTTATGATTTATACCATATGGGATGACTTCACTAAATTAGAAGCTCAAATGACCAAAATTAAACTCATTTCCTCCATCTTTTCCTTCTCTTGTCCTGCCCAAACCTTCCTTTTTTCCAATCTTTCGTCTCCTAAATAACAGTACCATCATCCACCCAGACAACATATGGAGTCATCCAAATTCTTCCCCCCGGCTTTCCCTGACCTCCTCCAATCTCATTAAGTCCTGTAGAATTTACCTCCTAAATACTCATTTCCTTTTCTCCATTCTCGCTGTCCTGGGCTCATTTTAAGTTTGCATCTTCTCTTGCCAGGTCTAATGTAATAACCTTCAAACTGATCTTCCTGTCTCTAGGCTCACTCCCTGTGCTTTGTCCTTCACACCGGTGCCGGTGCAGTGTTTCTCACTGCTGAACTGTAACATTCTGGCTCAAACCCTGTAGTGCTGCCTCCCACTGTCCACCCAGTAAAGTCCATATTCATTCACTTGGTGTTTGCAACGCTTCGTGATCTGACCCCAGCTACTTCTCAGCCTCATCTCTGGCTACTTCTGCACACAACCTCTATGCTCTGCCTACGGGATTTGGAGTCTTCCTGCCATACTGTGGCTTGCTCCCTTTTGCTTGTAAGGCCCTTGCTCGACCTTGTCTACCAGGTGGACTCCAAAGTAATCCTTCAAGACTCAGCTCACACATTTCCTGAACATTCTCAGATAGAATTGATGTGCCCTACTGTTCTATGCATTACCTTTATTATAGCACTTTTTACACCTTCTTTGCATCCAACTCTTCCAAATTAGTGTTCTCTACTTGTCTGTCAGCTCCTTGAAGGCAGAAGCCCTGCGTTTTTATCTTAAATTTCAATGATTGGCCCTTCACTAGGCATCCAGTGAAAGTTTGCTAAATGAGCACTGTTCACAATAGCAAAGACGTGGAATCAACTCAAATGCCCATCAGTGACAGTGGATGAAGAAAATGTGGTACATATATACCATGGAATACTATGCAGCCATAAAAAGGAATGAAATAATGTCCTTTGCAGGGACATGGATGGAGCTGGAAGCCATTATCCTCAGCAAACTAACACAAGAGCAGAAAACCAAACACCACACGTTCTCACTTATAAATGGGAGCTGAACAATGAGAACACATGGACACCGGGAGGGGAACAACACACGTTGGGGTCTGTCGGCAGCAAGGGGAGGGTGGTGAGCTATTTAGCATCAGGATAAATAGCTAATGCATGTGGGGCTTACTACGTAGGTGATGGGTTGATAGGTGCAGCAAACCACCATGGCAAACATTTACCTATGTAACAAACCTGCACACCCTGCACATGTACCCCAGAACTCAAAATAATAAGACAAAATTAAATTTAAAAAAGAAAGTTTGCTGGATGAATAAGTGAATGGGCAAATAAATAATGCAGGGCTGAGTCTGCAGGTAGAGAGACAAATGGGCCCTGACATGGGCAGCTCTAGAAGGAGACCAGGAGAAGTGAAGCTATTTCTCTCCGTTCTCAGAGCCTGCAGCCCAGACTTACGCCTATCTCTTTGTACATGCACACCTGCCACAAAACCTTCTAGTTTAGTGAAGTCATCTCCTGTGGTATAAATCACATAAAGTCAAGATTAGCCCCCTGAAAAGTCCTTAAAATGCCTCCACAGGACAGTATGCAGGTATTCAATTTATCAGTTAATCTGGCACATCTGGTTTTCTCTTCAGCACAGGAACAGATCTATTGCTTCAGCTGAGAAACACATGAAGTAGCTGGCTTGCATTCAGTGGTCCTATGAAAGAAAAATACCTATCACAGTCATCACAGTGAGATAATCCTCACTGTGAGAAATAGGAAGAAGCAGACTGGGTGAGAGACCAGTGGACTCTCATCTAATATATCTCACTCCCACTCAGGGCTGTATGCACTTGGTAACACCCCATTTCCCTCTTCCACCCCAATCACCCAAATCCCAAGCCCACTCCTTGACTTCAAAGTCCCCAAGGCTGGCTCGTCCTCCAATCCAACCACATGCCCTGCTCCTCCCCAGGGTCACCCACTGCCAAGTTAGGTCAGCTTTCTTCCTGCTCTAGTCCCAACTCTTTCCCACTTCTCTTTGCTTAAGCTCTTCTTCCCTTTTCCTCTCCCTCTATTCAAATACCACCAACAGGTCAAACCCTAGCATGTTTCAACCTTTCCAATGGTTCAATTCTCTCCATGTCTACGTTGATCTCTCTTATTTTTCAATTCTTTTTACCTTTAGGGTCAGAATCAAACATTTAAGTTAAACATTTAACTCTTTGTGAAGAATTTTCCATCCCAGAGAGTTTTGTAGTTCACTAACAAATATCTGTATCTCTTTGTAGAAGGGTAATTGACAAATCAAGACAAATCAGTAATTAGAAGGAAAATACCATGTAGGCAGACTATGTAACTATGTAGCAACTGAATTGCTTGTACACTTTTTTTTTTTTTTTTTTTTTTTTGAGACATGGTGTCACTTCGGTGGTTGCTCAGGCTGAAGGGCAAGTGGGGTGCTGTATGCTCATTGCAGCCTTGATTTTCCGAGCTCATATGATCCTCCCACCTCAGCCTCCCAACTAGCTGGGACTACAGGTGCACACCACCACACCCAGATAATTTTGTATTTTTAGTAGAGACAGGGTTTCAGCATGTTGCCCAGGCTGGTCTTGAACTCCTGGGCTCAAGTGATTTGCCCACCTCAGCCTCCCAAAGTCCTAGGATTGCAGGCATGAGCCACCGCACCTCTCTCATACACTTGTGATGAGAGAGAAAACTATTTGGCAGTACCTACTAAAGCTAAATATTCATATATCAGCAATACCTATTAAAGCTAAATATTCATATGTCAACTGGATGTGGGGGCTCACACCTGTAATCCCAGCACTTTGGGAGGCTGAGGTGGGCAGATCACTTGAGGCTAGGAGTTCCAGAACAGCCTGGCCAACAGGGTTGAAACCCCGTCTCTACTAAAAATTACCCAGGTGTGGTGGTGCATGTCTGTAGTCCCACCTACTCAGGAGGCTGAGGCAGGAGAATCGCTTGAACCCAGGAGGTGGAGGTTGCAGAGAGCCAAGATCATGCCACTGCACTCCAGCTTGGGTGACACAGTGAGACTCCATCTCAAAAAAATAATAATAATTAATAATTAAACATTTATATATCCTATGATCTAGCAGTTTTAGCCACAGATATACACCCAAGAGAAGTGAGTATTTATATCCATCAACAGACATGCACAAACATGTCCATATAGTTTCTGTCATAAAGTAAAAACTTGGAAACAATTCGAATGTCCATCAGTAGTAGGTTAGATAATATTCTATACAATGAAAAATTTCACATCAATGGAAACGAACAAACTGTCACTACACAGGTAACATGGATGAGTCTCACAGATACAATGAGTGAAAGAAACCAAACACAAAAGAACATGTACTGCATGATTCAATTTATATGAAGTTCAAGAACACGCAAAATGAATAATTATGGTGTTAGAGGTCAGAATAATGGTTATGTTTGGGAATTTATGACTGGGAGGGGACACAAGGGAGCTTTGAGTGTGCTAAAAAAAACTATAGCCTCCCAAAGTACTGGGATTACAGGCATGAACCACCACACTCGACCTGAAAATTTAAAAATATTGATTGGGTAGTGATTACCCAAATGTACATGAAAAAAGTTATCAAGCTGTATACTTAAGATTTGACCTGTACACATCACTGCCTCTAAGTCATACCTTGCTTCCATTATCCACAACATATTTCTTTATTTGTTCAATCCTAGAATAATTAAGTCATCTTTAAAAGGAGGTAATAATAACTGCCTCTTGGATGTTGTTGAGAGGATAAAAGAAATAATGTGCACGAAAACGCATAACATGAAAGGACTTGACACGCTGGGATGAACGATCATTCCACCGACATCCAGAGATGCACCGAAGTTCCACCAAAGCCTTTCCTTGGCTGCTTTTCTTTCTATCCACTTCTCATTCCCCCACGATATGGTTTGGCTCTGTGTCCCCACCCAAATCTCATATCGAATTGTAATCCTCAATGTTGAGGGAGGGACCTGGTGGGAGGTGATTGGTTTATGGGGACAGTTTCCCCTTGCTGTTCTTGTAATAGTGAGTGAGTTCTTATAAGATCTGGTTGTTTGAAAGTGTGTGGCACTTCCCCCTTTGGTTGCTGTCTCCTGCTTTACCATGGTAAGATGTACATCCTTCCCCTTCGCCTTCTGCCATGATTGTAAGTTTTCTGAGCCATCCCAGCCATGTTTCCTGTACAGCCTGTGGAACTGTGAGTCAGTTTCTTCATAAATCACTCAGTCTCGGGTAGTTCTTTATAGCAGTATGAGAACAGACAAATGCACCCCATAAAGGCCCCAGTCCCCCAGCATGCTGATCTCAGCTAGGTGCAAGACTTGCTAGGTGCAAGTCTTGTGGACTGGGTTCACACTTACTAGTTTGCAGACCAGGAGCTTGGGAGTGGAGGTCTTATCCAAGTTACTGCTGGCTCAGGGCTACCCACAGTGCTCAGCTCAAATCAAGCTTCTAGATAAGTAGGGTCTAAGGCCAGCCTTAGCAAAGTGAGGAGAGCCGGCAGCTTCAAGGGAAGAGGGACAGTTTACTGGATCCTTTAACCTACCAAGAGAACTCTAACTCCAGACTACTAATTGCTGGCTGTAAAAAAAAAAAGTCTTTTCTGGCAATCTATATTGTGATAGCTCCAAGGGGGAATCTTCTCATTGTCTATAAGTTGTCCAATAAGGAGGAGAGAACAAGAACCATGGTTCCACATGTGCCATCAGGTGAACTGTACCCCTGACTAGTTGTATC
This sequence comes from Macaca nemestrina, assembly GCF_043159975.1. Classification (NCBI taxonomy): domain Eukaryota; kingdom Metazoa; phylum Chordata; class Mammalia; order Primates; family Cercopithecidae; genus Macaca; species Macaca nemestrina. The sequence continues at coordinate 119,714,366 of NC_092127.1, read as the reverse complement.
TGATATTTATAGGCCTCATCACCAACTCTGTCCACCAGAGTTATGTCAAGTGGGCAGGGAAGTCTTCTGCTCCTTCAGGATGTATGCTGGTTTCAGGAGCTGTGATAAAAATATAAAGTGAAAGTTAATGAAAACAGAACGTAAGGAATGAGTATTTGTATATGACAAAATGTGTTGAGGTTTGCCCTATCAATTTCAATAGAAAACTTATCCCAGGAGATTAAGATGTCTTTCCTCAGTTTGTGGATTCTCTCTTGCCTACTCTTGTGCTTGGTCCATTTATAGAGTGCAAAGGTATAGGGGAAATGTCTATTCCTCTCCCACTCCTGGATGTTTTGAGGCATGACTTTTGATTTAGTGAAAGTAAATTGATGCCAGGATATGCCACAGTACAAATAAATCCCAACATACAAGTCGCTTAGCACAACCAAGTTTTATTCTTTACTCACACGGGTCTGATATGAATTGATGTACTCTCCAGGGCAGAGTCCTCCATGCAGACTGAAGAATTACATGACCACAACCTAGCTGCAAGAGAGGCAGGACAATGTAGGAGCACTGTAACAAACACATCACATCTCCTTGGCCACCTCTGATCTCAGCCATGGCTACAGTGGACAGTTGCCTTATCTGAGCTCAGATGCTGCTCCCACTGACAGTATCCTCTCTGCGCAAGGTAGCCTGTTCTTCAGCTTTCTGCCGCAGGCTCTTCTCCAGCACCCTGGAGCACACAAGTCTGTCTAAGTCTGTTTTGTGCTGCTATTACAGAATGCTACAGATTGGCAAGCAATGGAAGTTTTGGGGGGCTCATGGTTCTGGAGACTGGGAAGTCCAAGATCAAAATACCACATCTGGTAATGGCCTTCTTACTGCATTGTAACATGGCAGAAGGTATCACATGGTGGCAGAAGGTATGCAAGAGAGAGAGAAAAGAAGTCTGAGCTCACCCTTTATATGGACACCACTACTGAGATAATAAACCCACTCCCTTGATAATGGACCTAATCACCTCTTAAAAGTCCCATCTCTCAACAATGTTGCATTGGGTGTAAAGTTTCCAGCACATGAACTTTGGAGGACATATTCAAACCATAGCACAACCCCACTAAGTGCAGGGAAGTTAATGTCTCTCTCAGCAATTTGTAACCCCTAGGGATGAAAGCTAGGGGGGTGAATTCTTTCATTTAGGTGAATAGCTCTAGGAGGCATTCTGTACCTTTCTCACCTTCTAACACATCCTCCCTCTCAACATCACACTCTCTGCTCCCTCACTCCTGCTGCAGGTGATCCCTCCTCAGTGAGCCACCTGCGACAAGTACCTCTATCAGACTCTGCATTTGGGGTAACTCAAACTAAAGCAAGAGCTCGTGGAAAGTCTAGTGAGCACCAACTGTTCTCAGACAGCAGACCGCAGGGTTTTGCCTGTCAACTTAAAGGAAGGAAAAGTTTAGAGATGGGAGAACCTGTTGTAGAATTACAAGTTAAGGCCTCAGGGGTTCTGTTCAGTCCTTACTTCTCTATTTTCCCAAGCAAAAGAGAGGACAGAAGATCGGAGAGGAAGATTTGTTTCCTGAGCCCTGCTTCTGAGGCCTGAAGTGCCCCAACATTATAACAAATAGCTATAACAATGGTTATGGGATTATTAGCTAGCAACCATGGACAAAACCCAACATATACATACATACACACACACACAAATATATATATATATAAAATCATAATATCACACCTAATAAGTGGGCAAACATTTTTAAAAGATGATATTAACACTGGAAGGACTTGAAGAAATTAGCATTCTCACTTAGTCAGTGGCTTTATAAATTGTAACTTTGCTCTTTGGAAAGGTAATTTGGCAATATGTTTCAAGAGATCATTAAAATATCATATTATCTTGATCAGAAAGTCTCCCCAACCCCCACCTTTGTATGACTGTGTCTCTTGTATAACTTAGCACTTACTGTGTCAAATTGAGATATTGATGATCAAGTAGACGTGATTAGGGAATAATCACCTTCCTGTTTGGAGTGACCTCACCTCAAGGAGATGAAGGCCCCAATGTCAGTCATACAGAGAAGCCCATTCTCAGATAAGAAGCCGAAACTCAGAGAGACACTAAAAGGAACTTAAATCCTAGATAAACATAAATTTAGGCATCACCTGGTGTCCCACCTAGTGGATGTTCAGATAGCACCTGTCACAACAAGAAGTCCATCAACAATGTGGGAAGGGGCTCTGTGATGAGCCACAAACTGAAGGTTAGGGATTTTTTTTTTCGAGATTGAGCCTTGCCCTGTCTCCTAGGCCAGGCATGGTCACGGCTTACTGCAGTCTTGATCTTCCAGGGAACCTCCCACCTCAGCTTCCTGAGTAGCTGGACAGGTGCACGCTACCATGGCCAGCTAATGTTTTCATTTTTTGTAGTGACAACGTCTCTATTTTGCCCAGATTGGTCTCGAACTCCTGAGTTCAAGTGATCCTCCTGCCTCAGTCTCCCAAAGTGCTGGGATTACAGGTATGAGCCACTAAGTCCAGTCTCTTGCTAGCTTTGATGAGGCAAACTGCCATGCTGGAGAGGTTCATATGGTTAGGAGCTAAGGCCAGCCAGTGGCCAGCAGCTTGCAAGGAATTGACGACTTCTTTTCTTTTATTTTTTCTTCTTTTCTTTCTTTCCTTCCTTCTTTCTTTCTTTTTTTGACAGGGTCTTGCTCTGTTGCCCAGGCTGGAGCATAGTGGCATGATCCCAGCTCACTGCAGCCTCCACCTGCTGGGCTCAAGCAATCCTCCCACCTCAGCCTCCCAAGTAGCTAGGACTACAGGTGCGCATCACCATGCCAAGCTAATTTTTTCATTTTTTTTTTTTTTGAGAGACGAGGGCTCACTATGTTGCCCAGGCTCATCTTGAACTCCTGAGCTCAGGCTATCTACCTCCCTTGGCCCCCCAAAATGCTGGGATTACAAGGCATGAGCCACTGTTCCTGGCTAGTTAAGGGATTTTATGTAGTCATTAAAGATTATGTTTAGCCCATGGGGGGAAAAAACCTTATATTCTAATTTTATATTATGTATAAAAGTAATTTCAGATAGACTAAATATTTAAACTCCAAAAATGTAAAACCCTAAAAGAAAAGATAGCAAAATTCTTTGAAATCATATTTAAGTGAGAAGACTTTTTAAACTAAACTGCAAAACTAAGAACTCATAAAGGAAAGGATATATGACTGTAACCACATATAAATGTAATTTTTAAAAAAATGATGATTCATTTCAAAGGCATAAATAAGTTACAGAAAAAACTTACAAGTTGGGATGAAATATCTTTAAAAAATAAATAACAAAAGGTTTATATCCATAGTGTGTGTGTGTATATATAGTATATATACACAGTATAAGGTGTGTGTGTGTATACATATATAAATATATATAATTATATATACATAGATAAATATATACATATATAAATATACATAGATAAACATATATAATTATATACACATATATGTATACATATATGCATACATATATAAATATAGATATAATTATATATATGTATACACATACACACACAGAGTACTTAAAAATCAATGACAAAAGGCCAGGCACAGTGGCTCATGCCTGTAATCCCAGCACTTTGGGAGGCCAAGGCAGGTGGATTACGAGGTCAGGAGTTTGAGACCATCTTGGCCAACATGGTGAAATCCTGTCTCTACTAAAAATACAAAAATTAGCCGGGTGTGGTGGTGAGCACCTGTAGTACCAGCTACTCAGGAGGCTGAGGCAGGAGAATCACTTGGACGTGGGAGGCGAAGGTTGCAGTGAGCCGAGATTGTGCCGCTGCATTCCAGCCTGGCAACAGAATGATAATCCGTCTCAAAAAACCAAAACAAAACAAAAATGATGAAAACAAAAATAACGCAACAAAAAATTGTTACATGGGAATAAATAATTAGGAAAAGAAATGCAAAAAGGTGATCAGTTTTGCCTGTAATTAAATAAATGAAACTAAAAGAAACAAAATATATTTTGTCCATTACACTGGCAAAAGTAAAAGTTTTTAATTGGATAATATCCAGGGTTGATGAAAGTTTAAAAATTTTGTGGTTTTTTTTTCAGAGGAAAATCTAACAGCATCTATTAAAATTTTAAGTGTTTATGTCCTTTGCTCCATCATGTCCACTTCTATAGAAACACTTTTGTAAATTGATAGCAATATACACAATTTATATTCTTTACAGTACTGTTTCTACTAGTGAAAAAAATTAAAAATAAACCAATGTCCTTCAATATAGGAGTGGTTAAATAAACTACCTCCATATTTTCACAGGATCCTTGGGGTGTCACCTTGTCAGCTGGAAACCTCTGTGGCTGGTGGCACCTTTGCCCAAGTTTTGCTGAGGCCCACTGGGCTTGTTCCACTCACACGGCCCAGAAGGCTGCTTTTGGTTTGTGCTACCAGCCTGGGTCCCATGCCTGCCAAGGGCAAGCCAGGTGCAGAGCACCAAGGGGTGTGTGAGCAAGCATGGGGTCTGACCATGTCCATAGCTAGGCATGCCAGCTCTGGCAGGGCAGGCAGCTCCAGGCATTGGCACAGGCACTGGCTCTGTGCTGGGCTGTGGCTGGACCAGGCATACCACAAGTAGTTTCCACTGCAGGTGCCGGAGAACATCGTGGTGCTCAGAAGCTTGGAGACACCAGGAACCACAAAACCCCAAAGAGGGTGACACAGCCCTGGCCCAGGGAGCCCCTTAGTCTGGGCTCCCTGAAAGGCTATACCTCTTCTCTTCTTTTCATTGCCTGCAGCGTGGGTGAGTGGGGGTGTGTGTTTCAGCCCTGTTTGTGTTACAGCTCTTTCAGTTCTGCCATTTGGTGGGTCTTGAGTTCTTGTCCCACATCCAGGAAGAATGAGGTACATGGACAACTAGAGGATGAGCAAGGTGAAGGGGTGCTTTATTGAGTGACAGTACAGCTCTCAGGAGACCCGAAGTGGGTAGCTCTTTCCCGAAGGCAGGTCTCCCATTGTTTCTGCAGCCCTCAGGAGAGAGGAGACCCAGACTGGTTAGCTCCTCTTTATAGACAGGTTGTCCAGTTGTCTCTCTGAGGTCGACTGAGTCCTGGGGTTTCAAGGGCTTCAGAAGGGAGGAAGTACATGCTTATTGGTCCATGGGTGGCCATGGGTGGGCCCAGAAAAAACACCATAAGTTTTCACTTGGGTCTGTGGAACTGGCAGCCCAGCCCCTAGACTTCTGGCCATCCCTGCCTTGAAGGTGGGGTTTCACTGGGGACCCACCCTTTTCTGCCCAGGAGCCTGTCTGCCTCCCACTGCTGCTTATGGCACTCAGGCTGTTCATGCCAAGGGGTGCCTGCAGACCTGCACTGAGCCACCTTCAGCCCCCACCTTGGCCTCCCTCCCATGCTCTTTGATGCCCAATGCCCAGAGGGGACTGAAGTGGCAGAGGGCTGGCGCGTTAGTACTGCACCAAGCATACATGCACCTAGCTGGATCTGGGCAACACCTGGGCTTGGCCACAACTTTGCTCCAAAATTGGAGTGAGTCCCAGGAGCGGGGAGAGGCCAGGCAGTGGGAGCAGGCACTTCTGAGTCTGTGGGGGAAGGGCGGCTTCCCAGGCCCCCAAGAGCACAGGGATGTCCTGGTCCACAGCCGCAGCTGGGCGGCTGCAGTTGTGCCTGGGAGTGCGGGGCTCCCACCCCACCAACTCAGAAGGGGGTGGGGCTCCTGCCTGTTTCCAGCTCCCACTACCTCTGCGGAGTGAACAGCCCCAGCCGCACCTCCCCAGCTGCAACCAGTGTCTTTGCAGCAGCTGCTCCAGATGGGCTGCTGCCATCATCAATAAGTGGAATGAAATTTCATGCAGCCACTGAAAAGAAAGGTTTAAATCTATAAACACTGCCATGAAAATAACAATAAAGAGGTGGTATGTATAATATCCTTTTGTTGTTGTTTGGTTTGTGGTTAAAAAAGAAAATAGAATAATAATGTGATAGTAAATGTATAAAAATAAAAGTGGGGAGGTGGGAGAAGAGGAGAAATACACACCAAACAGTTATAGTGAGGATCTTGAGTGGTGTGGATGAAATTATAGAGAATTTTCCCATTTCTATAGTATTCAAATTATTATTATTATTACTCCTTTTGACTGCATTTATTTTAATGCTGAATTTACTCCCGTGCCATAAGTTTTTGTTTATTCAGTTTCTTCTGCGATATCTTTTTCTTCTGGGTAAACCTCCTCTTCAGGTTTAGGAACAATCTGTTCCTTTTCAGTAAGGATCTTCTCTGTGTGGCAGGGAGAGCTTGTGTATGGGTTAATCCGACCATGAGCTCTGTAGGTCCAGCGGCGCATCTTAGGTGCTTTGTTCACTTGGATATGCTCAATGACTGGAGAATCTACATCTAAAAACATAAGTTCAGCATTACTCTCTGCATTTTTAAGCATGTGCACCAAAAATTCAGCACTCTTTTTGGGCCACCGACCTTGTGTCCAGCCCCACTGCTTGGCCTGGGCACACCTGCCAACTCCACCATTGTAACATCGGGATGGTACGCACTGTTTCTGTAAAGTGCCATCTTTCAGATACTTCATGGCTTTTCATATATGCATACCCTTGATGGCCTAGGTAGTTTCACGAGTGTTCTTAAAGTGAACACGAAGATTGGAACTTCTTGATTTGCATGATTTTTTGGGGTTCTCCAGGTCACATGAATAGCAAACCATTTTCACAGATTACCTCAGGCCACTTAGGGAAAGAGAGCGTGTTCAAATTATTACAAACTGTAAAACTTTGTAATAATAAGAGCCAATATTTTATTGAGGGTTTGCTACCAAACACTATCCTCTGTTCTTTGCATGCATTACTGCCTTTAGTTATCTCAATTGTCCTTTGGAGGACGTTCTGTTATTTTCTGTGAGGAATATAAGGCATAGGTGAAGTTGAGTGTCAGATAGCAAGACAGTAAGTGGTGGAGTTAAATTTCAAACCCAGATCCTGACTCAATAGCCACTATATTATAGGGGTTCTCACACACACACACACACACACACACACTCACACCCACAGAGTGCAGTTAAAATCTTTACAAGGGCAATTACAAACAATAAAAATGCCAACGATATAATATTATCTGAAAAAGTGACCCACGAAATGTGTGTGCACTGTGATTTGTGATTGTTCCATACATAATATGCATCTGCAAAAGGACTATAATCATCCGCATGATGGCAACCTTTTATTTATTTGTCAAATTGCAAAAGTAGGCACCAGCCATGAGCTGAGACTTGAGCTCATTTATACACAGTTCAGATGGCCAGGCTGGATTAACTTTCCTCCTTCCTACACCACCACCCTGGGCTTATGATGCCACAGCATCATTGTCAGTGTCACTGTTAGCCTCCCCAAACAGTAGCACAAATTTTTGAGGGAATCGAGGATCAGAGAGGTGAAGTGTCTTGGACAAGGCGGGACAGTGAGGAAGCAGCCAAGCATGGATTTAACCCAAAGATTTTCCAGGTTTGGCCCAGTTTTTCTACTTCCTACTGTGTTGCTGTTTCATTTAATCTTATTTCTTCCTCCTCTATCTAAGAACAGGAAGCTATTCTCTCATGTTCTTCTCTGAGTTTTTCTCTCTCCCCCTACTCCTCCTCCCTCTGCACCTCTCCTTTCTCTCTCCTAACCTGGCTCCACTGCTTCATTGCCCTGCACATGCCCACAATGGCCACTCTGGCTCACAATCCACATAATTTAGTATGCACCTGAACTTCACTCTGCTTACATTCCACTCATGTATTCAAGTCAACCCCTGCATCACATGGGTGTTAGTCAATAGAGTCCAGTAACATTTGGGCCTATTTTCCATCCTAATCAATACTAAAATATATCTATTACACTGTTTCTTGTTATTACCACAGAAAATTCTATTTATCTATGATATAAATTTCCACAGATTTTTAACAATAGCTTTGTTGGAATCCACTCATAAAAAATTAAAGGGAGGTGGCCAGGCATAGGGACTCATCCCTGTAATCCTAGCACTTTGGGAGGCTGAGGTGGGTGGATCACCTGAGGTCAAGAGTTCAAGACCAGCCTGGCCAACATGGTAAAACACTACTCAGGAGGCTGAGGCAGGAGAATCGCTTGAACCCAGGAGGTGGAGCAGTGAGCCAAGATCGCGCCACTGCACTCCAGCCTGGGTAACACAGCAAGACTCCATCTAAAAAAAAAAAAAAAAGAAAGAAAAAAGAAAAATTAAAGGGATGAGATCATCAGAATGGAATTTTTAATTGTTGAGGGAGAACGAGAAGAGAATAAAATCTCCAGGCGTTATTAAACACAGAGTTGCAGATACTCTGCTTCAAAGGATTTTGAACAAACTGCCAGGAGGTCAAACATTTCCAGTTTCAGTGGAAACATAATTTAGCTAATTTCCTAGAAAAGAAAGCACATAGTTAATCCAAGTCTGCTAATTAATCTAAGAGAACACACTGGCTTTTGATGGCATTTTCCCCTTTGGGAGAGGAAAAAATAACCCTGCTTATAAATTAGTGTTTTCTTAAACAGACAGACTGAAATTTATTGCAGCTCTTCAGGGATTTTCAGCTTCAATAAACCAGTGGGAAAGTTCTTCCTTGCTTGCATACATATGCTCTGTTGCCCCATTGGCAGAGGCCTCCCTCCTTTACTTTCCCTTCTTCCTCTCTTGCTTCTCCTTTCCTTCTTCCCTTCCTCCCTTCCTTCATTCCTACAAGAAATACTTATTGAACACCTACTACATGCCACATATTGTTATGTCCTAGTGTACAGCAGTGAACAAAAAGTAGTAAATAAATGTGTTAGATATGTTAAGTACTTTGGGGAAATACAACACAAGAAAGGGTCAGGGAGTGCTGGTGGGGTGATATGGCTTGGCCATGTCCCCACCCAAATCTCATCTTGAATTGTAGTTTCCATAATCGTCAAGTCTCATGGGAGGGACCCAGTGGGAGGTAATTGAATCATGGGGGCAGTTACCTCCATGCTGTTCTCATGATAGCGAATGAGTTCTCACGAGATCTGATGGTTTTATAAGGGGCTTTTCCTCTTTTGCTCAGCACTTCTCCTGCTGTCACCATGTGAAGAAGGACGCGTTTGCTCCCCCTTCCACCATGATTGTAAGTTTCCTGAAGCCTCCCTAGACATGCTGAACTGTGAATCAATTAAACTTGATAATTTCTTCTTAACTACCCAGTCTCAGGTATTTCTTTATAGCAGCATGAAAATGGACTAATACATGAGGGCACTCTGAGATTTTAAATAAATGGCCAGGGAGGACTCATTAAGAAGGCAACACTTGAGCATAAACCCAAGCAGGTGAGGGAGGAAGCTTTGCAGCTATCTGGGGCAAAACCAATAGGAAAAGTGCTGCCACTGGAGTGTGGCTGGAAGTTTGAGAGCGGCAAGGATCAGGCCTGGAATTAGAGGAAGGCAGAGGAGGTGAGTTGAGCAAGTGCAGGAGTGGATCTTGTCTTTCTTTCAAATTTTTATGATTTGTATATCATTAATTTTTTTCACATTCATTTTGATATTGCATTAAAATATTACTGATCTTGACTACTGAGGTTTTGGCATCTTGAAGCGAGTACTCACTAGCTTCACTCTAGTCCAGGCCCAGGAGCCAATGTAGGGGAGTAGAGCAGGGGTGAGGGCGTGAGTTAGGGAGAGTGGTAGAAAATGAAGTCAGAAAGAAAGGAGCAGGGGAAGATGCTGAGGAGCTTGGCTTTTACTCTGAATAGGATGGGAAGTTATTGAAGGGCTGTATTCATTTTCTGCCATAACAAACTACCATGAATTTAGTGGTTTAAACAACACAAGACTGGGCGCAGTGGCTCATACCTGTAATCCCAGCACTTTGGGAGGCCGAGCGGGGTGGATCATGAGGTTAGGAGTTTGAGACCAGCCTGACCAACATGGTGAAACCCTGTCTCTACTAAAAATACAAAAATTAGCCGGGTTTGGTGGCGTGCATCTGTAATCTCAGCTACTCAGGAGGCTGAGGCAGAATAATCACTTGAACCCGGGAGGCAGAGGTTGCAGTGAGCCGAGATTGAGCCACTGCACTCCAGCCTGGGTGACAGAGCAAGACTCTGTCTCAAAAAAACAAAACAAAACAACCCACAAATACGTTATCTTACAGTTCTATAGACCAGAAGTCCAACACAGGTCTCACCAGGCTAAAATCAAGTTGTTAACAGGGCTGCTTCCTCACTGGGAGCTTTGGGTGGGAATCTGTTTCCTGCTTGTTAGGTTTGTTCACAGACTTTAGGGCCATACAGTTGTAGAACTGAGGTCCCCTTTCCCTTGTAGTTGGTTTGTGGCTCCCTTCCTCCATTTTCAAAGCCAGCAATGGAGGGTCAGGCTCTTTTCATGTCACATTTCTCTGATCCATTCTTCTGTCTTCCTCTCCTACTATTGAAGACTCATGTGATTAGACTGGGTTCCCCTGGATAATCCAGGATACTCTCCTCATCTCAAAGTCCATACCCTAAGCACATGTACAAAGTCCCCTTTGCTATGTAAGGTAACATATTCACAGGTTCCAAGGATTAGGATGTGAACGTCTTTGAGGAACCATCATTCTGTCCACCACAAGGGCGTTGAGCAATGGAGCAACTGCTCACTTTGCAACTGAGAATGTGTCAGTCTAGTTGCTCTGTTGAAAATAGCTGGGGGTGAGAGGAGGAAGCCCAGGGAGGATAGGGCAAGAGGCAGGAAGCTGGTATAGAGGCTGACACGATAATTCAGGGGAGAAATAATGGTAGTTTGGACCAAGGTAGGGGGTAACTCTGGAGGAGTCAAGGCTAGATAAGGTGACAATAGGTTTCAGATGTCAAGTTGGCTAAGCTACTGTCCTCAGTTATTCAATCAAACACTAATCTGGGTGTTGCTCTGAAGGTATTTTATGGACATGATTAAAGTCCTTAATCAACTGACTCTCAGCGAGGGAGATAATCCTAGATTGAAGGTGGGCCTGATCGAATCCGTTGAAAGGCCCTAGAGGAACTGAGGGTTCCCTGATGAAGAAATTCTGCCTCTGGATGGTAACTCCGCTCATGCCCAGGAGTTCCAACCTGCCCTTTCTGACAGCCTGCCCTGTGGATTTCCCACTCGCCTAACCAGTCCCATGATTATGTGAGGCAGGAGAATCGGGCCTGGAGGCAGGGAACCTCATGGCTTCCTAGAACTAAATCAAATGGAAACACTGCAGCTGTGACAGGAACTATACTCGTCATTTACATAGAATCTACACCAAATAAATAACTTTGTAACCTCACTTTAGCCTCTTCATTTACATAGGGCATACACCAAGTAACCAATGGAAACCTCTAGATGGCATTTAAACCCCAGAAAATTCTGTAATGGGGCTCTTAAGCCCCTATGCTCGGCCACTCCAACCCCGTAGAGTGTACTTTCGTTTTCAATAAATCTTTGCTTTTGTTGCTTCATTCTTTCCTTGGTTTGTTTATGTGTTTTGTCCAATTCTTAGTTCAAGATGCCAAGAACCTGGACACCCCTAACTGATAACATATGTAGGGCAATTCCTTGCAATAGATCTCTTAATATGACTCTCCTACTGGTTCAGATTCTCTGGTTGAATCCTGACTGATACATCCTGAATAAGTTTGAATGTGGAGCTGACCGGCTAAGCTAGTGTGTTGGAAGTGGGATGTGAGAAAGGGAAGTCCAGGATGTTTCCAAAGTCTTTTGCCCGGAGCAGCCAGAAGGATGGCTTAGGTATCTCCTTCTAAGGTAGGAATCACGAATGCAAAAGCCACCTGCAAAAGCCTGTTCAAGGGCTGGCGAAGGAAGAGGCCCAGTTTCCCCTAAGGAAGCCCTTTCAGAGGGGGGGATGTGTATAGGCAGGAATGGGTTGGAGTGCCTGGCCAGCCCTAATGTGGGCAAGCTCCAATTTAAGGGGGTGAAATAGGGAATAAACTCACTGCTGTGCTCCATGTCACTCATCCAGAAACACTGTGGTTTTCCACTGCATTCTGGAATCCTCAGGAAATCTAGAGCAGATCTTTTTACTGCTCTCTGCTGTGAACCCCACCTCCCCTGCTGCTGTGTGCTCTGGGAACGAGTTAGCTGAACCCTAAGCCAAAAACCAACAAGGAGTGCTGAATAGAGACTTTATGCAGTTGCTCTGTGGGCTTTTCTTCTTGTGAAGGAACAGGGTGTGCTTGAAAGTAAAAAGTGAGTTCTTTTGTTTTGTTGTTGTTGTTATTGTTGTTTAAGTCTTCCTGGAAGGCAGAAGGAAAGAGATAAAAAGGAAAAAACAGCATTTGTCACTTACAGTGCTCTGGTTAGCACAGTAGCTGGGCCCCTGAACCCTCTGCAGGCCTCCCAAGCTGGCACTGAATAAAATGTGAGAAGTGAAAGGAACTTTTCCATGAGTCTGGCAGCGCAGACAGACACTGAGGTGGCAGAGCTGTCTGGTCCCAGCCCACATGCAGAGGCCTGCAGCTCCTCCTTCCAGCCCGCACCCACTAGAGCTTCTCAGACGGGCCGTGTCCTGAGAAGGATGTTGCCAATGCAGATGTTTGAGAGGCTCACTGATGAACAAATCAACAGAGCAGATTTAATCTGAAGAGATCCAAATATTGTGCTTCTTTGGACTCATGGAAATGGCGAAAGATTTAACATCAGGAAGCACTTAAGTCAGCTAATTTCTAGAGCCTTCTTCCTCCCTGTTACTTGATTCTAGATTGGATCACCAGTTAGACGTCAGAACCAGACCTTTTAATCCAGACAAGTACCAATTAGTTGTTTTTCCTCCCGAAGCCAAGTCCTCGAGTTTCAGGTCGACTTCAGTTGATTTCCGCGAGGTCTTTGCTTTCTCTCCGCCAGAATACTCACTGCCGAGGTAACAGCAGAGAAGGTCCTTAGCACCTTGTATCGGTATAGGAAAGAAAATGAAAAATGTTTGTCTCACCTCTTTTTGCTGCTGATCTCTACAGGAAAGCAAAAAGCCCTGAAGAGCCTGACTTGGAATAAAAACATGCACCATACAAGATTTTTATGAGGATTAAGTAACTTGGGCTAAAATATTTTGGAAGCTGCCAAGGGCTCTACAGATGAGCTATACAGAGGCATTTGCTGAAAACTGGCCTGGATTGACAAGCACAATGCAAACGTAAGGAGCTGAACAGCCTCTGCAGTCCCGGGGGGATGGCAGCCACACAAGGCATGTACCATGCTGGGATGATGGGAAAACCAGTGTCTCAAGAGGAGACTAGAAGAGATTCTTGCCCCAGCAAAAATGCTAAAGAGGGGGAGAAATTTTAGGTAGCAAAGCCAAAAGTAATAGTGATGTAAGATCTGTGAGGTTTCCCCTTTCTATTCACTAGGACCGTAGATGTATGAGAGACACATTCAGGGTTAAGGTCTCATTGGAGGACACATCCCAGAGGTCTGTGGGGAACCAGCTCAGAGGGGTCCTTGTTACCTGCATCTCAGAGCATGCATGGGGTGACAGACATGCAGAAGTAGGGGATTTGGGGAGTACAGGGAATTTGGTTTCTAGATGTATTTCCAGACATTCCATTGGCCAAACTTCTTTTCTGATAAACTGGTGGTGTGCAGACTAGCAAGAGACCTGAATTGGCCATGTCTGTCTCACATTTCAGCTATTCCCAGGAGTGCTTGGCAAAGGAAAATGCGGGTGAACAGTTTGACAGCAAATTGCCTTGGAAGCCTGCAGAAGGGTGTACTCCTAGGGAGGATGATAATAAAGCTAGTGTGTACTTATTGATTATTATGATGTGGGCTAGGCACTGTTCTAAGCATTTTATGTGTGTCAATCCATTTGATCCTCAGTACAATCCTATGAAGTAGGATGACTGTTTTTCCCTTTTAATGGATAAGGAAGCTGAGGCACACAGTAGTTAAGTAATTTCCCCAGGTCATACAGGTAAAGCCAGGTTTCAAACTCAGACTGCCTAGCTGCATCATCTTCCTGTAAATGGATAGAGCATACTTTCCAATCAGAAAATGAAACAGTAACATGCTAACAAGGGTGAATATTTGTTTGGACTAAGGTGGCCTGTAAAGACAGGATGTTACAACTTAGAATGCTAAAATGCTTTTGGCTACTGCATCAGTAAGGATGCTTTTGGCTGCAAGTAACAGAGTAACAGAATAACAGAATAACTAACCAAAAAACAGTTAAACAATAAGGACATTTATGATTTCACATAGCCATAAGCCTGGATGCAGTCCAACCTTTTAAGGTCAGGGATGTCATCAAGAATCCAGATATTTTCCATTTCTTGATTCTGTATTCCTCAGTGTGTCTGCCATGTCTCCCTCACACTTACAAGGTGGCTGCGACAGTTCCAGGCATCACATGGTAACAAGATTACATCCAGTGAAGAAGGAATTTCTCATAAGACAGTCAGCAGACTTTGCAGGTAAATTGGACAAAATCAGGTCTCATATCTATGTCCTAGCCTCAGGGGAGCTCAAAATGTGAATAGCTAGAATTCTCAACTCTATAGAAAGAATAAACAACTCTAGCAAGTAAGAAGAAGGTAGGGTGAGAGGTGTTGGGCTACTGATTTGACCATTTACTTACTACATTTCTTTTTCCCTTTTATTTACTTCTAAGGTGAAGATACACAAAGGATAGATCAAGGTCATGATTTAATGCAGATGGTTGAATTATGATCAAAAAAAAAAAAAAAAAACCTCCCGTAGTCAGCTCCAGCCATATTTCTGACCTGAGGCTGGGCTTAAGGTCTACACAGCTGGAAACATCCATTTCTGATGCCAGCTACATTATTCCCTGATGAGAACAGTGCCAGCAGTGAACCCCTCATCACTCCCCCCACCCAACCCCCACCTTTGCGTCCCAGGGTATTATCAGTTGTGTCAGCCTAGAGTCTCTGAGTTTGGTCTGGCTCTGCCCCTCCCCCATCCATCTAGAAACAATCTATTTCTGTTTCTTTCTCTCTCTCCGTCTCTCCTGCTTCAATCTCATGTCTTCCTGCTGACTCTAAAGAGACAGCTGACCAATGTGGGAAAGATTTAAATTGGGTTATTCTCTCTTAATATAATTTTTGTAAAATACTATAAATGAATTTCTTCCTGGCCACCAGAGAGAAGTACTACTATTTCTAGCACCAGACTGACAGGAATGGTGCCTGTTAGGATTAAGTTCAGCTGCAATGGGGACATTAAATATGGCTTAAACAAGACTGGGCTGTATTTCTTGCTCATATAAAAGTCCTGGTATTGTCACCAGAACGGGGTCCTGATGCAGACCCCAAGAGTGGGTTCTTGGATCTTGCACAAGAACGAATTCAGGGCGAGTCCACCAAGTAAAGTGAAAGCAAGTTTATTAGAGAAGTAAAGAAACAAAATAATGGCTACTCCATAGACAGAGCTGCCCAGAGGGCTGCCAGTTGGCTACTTTTATGGTTATTTCTTGATCACATACTAAACAAGAGGTGAATTAATCATGAGTTTCCGAAAAAAGGGGCAGGCAATTTCCAGAACTGAGGGTTCTTCCCCTTTTTAGACTATATAGCATAACTTCTGGAAGTTGCCCTGGCATTTGTAAACTGTCATGGCACTGGTGGGAGAGTCTTTTAGCATGCTAATGTATTATAATTAGCATATAATGAGCAGTGGGGACCATCAGAGGTCACTTTTGCTGCCATCTTGGTTTTAGTGGGTTTTGGCTGGCTTCTTTACCACACTCTGTTTTATCAGAAGGGTCCTTGTGACCTATATCTTGTGACACCAGCCCTGCTGAGCTCCTATTTCATCCTGTGACTAAGAATGCCTAACCTCCTGGGAATGCAGCCCAGTAGGTTTCATCTTCATTTTACCCAGCCCCTGTTCAAGTAATAGAGTCACTTTGGTTCCAACGCCTCTGACAGTGTAAGCAACTCAGGCTAGTTAGAGCGCTCCACAGTCAACTGACCCCAGGCTGCTCTGGGCTTCTGCTTTTGTGGCTGTATTACAGTCCACAGAAGCCCTTCAGTCATCACATCTGCCTTCCAAACAGCAGGATGGGTGAAGAGGGGATGACAAGCCAAAGAGCACATGCCTCCTATAATTTATGGAAACTTCTTGGAAGTTATCACACAGCGCTGCCACTTACATTCTGTTGGCCAGAACATAGTCACATGGACACATCTTGCCACAAGTGTAGCTAGGAAATAGCATTCTATTAGTCAGGGTTCCCCCCAGAGAAGCAGAACCAATGGATGTGTATATATATAGAAAAAG
This sequence comes from Macaca nemestrina, assembly GCF_043159975.1. Taxonomy (NCBI): domain Eukaryota; kingdom Metazoa; phylum Chordata; class Mammalia; order Primates; family Cercopithecidae; genus Macaca; species Macaca nemestrina. The sequence continues at coordinate 119,698,085 of NC_092127.1, read as the reverse complement.
ATTTATGATAAGGAATTGGCTCACATTATTACAGAAGTTAGGAAGTCCAAAATCTGCATCAGGGTAAACAGGCAGGCTGGAGATCCAGGAAAGGCTGGTGTCCTAGTTCTAGTCCGCTGCAGAATAAGAAAGAGCCAGTGCTGTAGATGAAGTCTGAAGTCTGAAGGCAGGTTGCTGGAGAATTCTCTCCTCAGAGGAGGAAGATAACATATTCTATTTTATTCAGGCTTTGTGATCTATTCTTTTCTTTTTGGTCTATTCAGGTTTTCAACTGGTTGGATGAGGTTCCTCTACATTATATAGTCTGCTTTACTCAAAGTCCTTCAATTTAAATGTTAATGTCATCTAGAAGTACTCTCACAGAAAACACCCATAATAATGTCTAACCAACTATCTGGGCACACTGTGTTTCATCCAAGATGACACATAAAATTAACCATCATGGGCATCTTCATTTGAGGCAGCCCGTGGTGTCTGCACTCTGGGGGAAGGGTCGGCAAACTACAGTCCACAGGACAAATCTGTTTTTGTAAATAAAGGTTTTGGGAACTCAGCCACACTCATTCATGTGCGTATTGTCCATGGCTGCTTTTGCATTACCATGCCAAAGCTGAGTCTTCTAATGAGACCATATGGCCTACAAAACCAAAATTATGTACTGTATTTGACTCTGTACAGACTAGCTGATCCCTGCTCTAGGCAGTTATGCGCCCAGCTAAATACTGGGATTATTTAGAGAAAGAGAAAGGGAATTGTGGTAGGCAGATAGCAACCGTGACCCACACCAGCATAAAGGACTTGCTGCTGAGATCTTCTAAGAAATCTCCTAGCCATTCAGTAAAATTTTTTTTTGTACAATCTAGGAGATACTGAAGGAATTATAAAGAAATACAAGCCATTTCCCCCAATCTCAGGAACTTAGTGGATTAACTTTGTGGAAAGCAATGGTCTTTGGCTGAGTTGAGGCTGAATTATTAGCCATGTGATCAAACTTCTCAAAACTTCAGTTTTCTCATCTCTAAAATGATCATGATCCTATTACCTCATCAGGTTGCTATATAAATTAAATAAGGTCATTATCATAAACCCTTTCTTCTTGTCTGATAGTGAAAACAATGATAACTAATAGTAATTAAGCTTTATCTGTGTGCCGGGCTCTGGGCAAGGGTTCTTCATGTATTAACACATTTAATCCTCACAACAGCTCTCCGAGGTAGGAACAATCATTATCCCCATTGTATGAATGAGAACATTGAGAGATGAGGTATCTTGGCAAAGAGTGCCTAGTTGGAGCAGAGCTGTGATTCAAACCCTGCTTGTCTGATTTCTGAACCCAAGAGCTCTACCCACCAATGTGTCTCATAGCCTTCCCATGTCAGAGCCCTCCTGCCATCATCTCCTTCCCCTCTGGCTGTAAGACATTCATAGTGTAACTGAGAAAGCAGAGCATATTCAAATAAAAAGCAAATTCATAACATAAGGCAGTGGAGGTGAAGTCCCAAGTGAAGAGTATCACTCAGATATGGAGAGGTTCTAGTCCTGCAGAGCGCTTAGGGGAGGTGTCACAGCAGGGATGGGGCCAAATTGGGTCATGATGGACCTACAGGATTTAGAAGACAGGAAGACGCTGTGCAGCCATGGGGAGTGGAGTGGGTAAGGCTTGGAGGTGGGAAAGAAATAGCACCATTAAGGAATAACAAGTAAATAATCCTGGCTAAATCACAGGATTCTTACTGGGAGTCCCGAGAGAGCAATTTGGAAACGAAGATTAGAATTAAATGAATGTCAGCTTGAATGTCTGTCTAAAAAGCTTCCCTGTATTCGGTAGACACTGAGTAGTCATTGGAAGGTTTTGAATGGTGAAATCACGTGATGGCAGCAGTGTCTTTAGGAATAACATGGTGGTTTTGGAAGTGATGACTGAGGTCCGGGGGCTGGGAGACTAGTTGAGAGGCTTTTGAAATGATCTAGACATGATGTAATGAGAACTTGAAGTGGAGTGTTAGCACAGGCATGGATGGAATGGCAGGAAGGTAGGAGACATCACATGAGCAGAATCGGGGCACTTGGTGACTTCGTCTGGGAGTGAAGACGGGGAGGGGCAGGATGACTGCCAGGCTTTCAGCCTGGGTGATGGGAGAATTTTGTTCTAAACAGAAGCAGAAGAGGCAGAGGGGAGCTCCATCTGCCACCCCACCTCCATGAGGTCTCTGTCTCCACTGAGCATCTTCACTTACTCAGCCGTCACCAGATACCTGTGAGCAGCCAGCCATCTCCTTTCTTCTTTGCCGTAAGGTGCCACTTCCACCAGAGAAGAACCTAGGGCAGCGAGGAAGCCTGGCCTTTGGGTCAAACAGATAGGAATTTACCTCTGCTCTGTCCATCGCTGGCACTGTAACCTTGAGCACATCTCAACCGCCCTGAGATTTAGTCTCTTTAAAGTAGGGATGACAATACCTACTTGATAGAGTACTTGCGAGTTATATAACAAACACAAAGCATTTAGTATTGTGTCTGGCACGTAGTAGACGCTCAATCATAACGGCTAACACACCATGCTTGAAACAGGCACTGCTCTAACTGCTTTACATCGATTC